>NC_086449.1:584379745-585116034 GCF_028390025.1 Pseudophryne corroboree | reverse complement strand
TCTCTCTCTGGCTCTTCTCTGCCTCTCTCTCTCGCGCGCTCTCTCTCTCTGGCTCTTCTCTGCCTCTCTCTCTCTCGCGCGCGCTCTCTCTCTCTCTGGCTCTTCTCTGCCTCTCTCTCTCTCGCGCGCTCTCCTCTCTCTCTGGCTCTTCTCTGCCTCTCTCTCTCTCTCGCTCTCTCTCTCTCGCTCTTCTCTCCTCTCTCTCTCTCTCTCTCTGGCTCTTCTCTGCCTCTCTGCTCTGCCTCTCTCTCTGCTCTCTCTGGCTCTTCTCTGCCTCTCTCTCTCGCGCGCTCTCTCTCTCTGGCTCTTCTCTGCCTCTCTCTCGCGCTCGCTCTCTCTCTCTGCTCCTCTCTCGCCTCTTCTCTCGCCGCTCTCTCTCTCGCTCTCTCTGCTCTCTCTCTGCCTCTCTCTCTCTCGCTCTCTCTGCTCTCTGCTCTCTCTCGCGCGCTCTCTCTCTCTGGCTCTCTGCCTCTCTCTCTGCGCGCGCTCTCTCTCTCTCTGGCTCTTCTCTGCCTCTCTCTCTCGCGCGCTCTCTCTCTCTCTCTGGCTCTTCTCTGCTCTCTCTCTCGCGCTCTCTCTCCTCTCTCTCTCTCTGGCTCTTCTCTGCCTCTCTCTCTCGCGCGCTCTCTCTCTCTCTGGCTCTTCTCTGCCTCTCTCTCTCGCGCGCTCTCTCTCTCTCTGGCTCTTCTCTGCCTCTCTCTCTCGGCGCTCTCTCTCTCTCTGGCTCTCTCTGCTCTCTCTCTCGGCTCTCTCTCTGGCTCTCTCTGCTCTCGCGCCTCTCTCTCTCTCTCTCTGGCTCTTCTCTGCCTCTCTCTCTCGCGCGCTCTCTCTCTCTCTCTCTGGCTCTTCTCTGCCTCTCTCTCTCGCGCGCTCTCTCTCTCTCTGGCTCTTCTCTGCCTCTCTCTCTCGCGCGCTCTCTCTCTCTCTCTGGCTCTTCTCTGCCTCTCTCTCTCGCGCTCGCTCTCTCTCTCTCTCTCTGGCTCTTCTCTGCCTCTCTCTCTCGCGCGCTCTCTCTCTCTCTCTGGCTCTTCTCTGCCTCTCTCTCTCTCAGCGCTCTCTCTCTCTCTCTGGCTCTTCTCTGCCTCTCTCTCTCGCAGCGCGCTCTCTCTCTCTCTCTCTGGCTCTTCTCTGCCTCTCTCTCTCGCGCGCTCTCTCTCTCTCTGGCTCTTCTCTGCCTCTCTCTCTCGCGCGCTCTCTCTCTCTCTCTCTCTGGCTCTTCTCTGCCTCTCTCTCTCGCGCGCTCTCTCTCTCTCTCTGGCTCTTCTCTGCCTCTCTCTCTCGCGCGCTCTCTCTCTCTCTGGCTCTTCTCTGCCTCTCTCTCTCGCGCGCTCTCTCTCTCTCTGGCTCTTCTCTGCCTCTCTCTCTCGCGCGCTCTCTCTCTCTGGCTCTTCTCTGCCTCTCTCTCTCGCGGCTCTCTCTCTCTCTGCTCTTCTCTGCCTCTCTCTCTGGCTCTCTCTGGCTCTTCTCTGCCTCTCTCTCTCGCCGCGCTCTCTCTCTCTCTGGCTCTTCTCTGCCTCTCTCTCTCGCGCGCTCTCTCTCTCTCTGGCTCTTCTCTGCCTCTCTCTCTCGCGCGCTCTCTCTCTCTCTGGCTCTTCTCTGCCTCTCTCTCTCTCGCGCGCTCTCTCTCTCTCTCTGCTCTCTCTCTGGCTCTTCTCTGCCTCTCTCTCTCTCGCGCTCTCTCTCGTCTCTCTCTGGCTCTTCTCTGCCTCTCTCTCTCGCGCGCTCTCTCTCTCTCTCTGGCTCTTCTCTGCCTCTCTCTCTCGCGCGCTCTCTCTCTCTCTCTGGCTCTTCTCTGCCTCTCTCTCTCGCGCGTCTCTCTCTCTCTCTGGCTCTTCTCTGCCTCTCTCTCTCGCGCGCTCTCTCTCTCTCTCTGGCTCTTCTCTGCCTCTCTCTCTCGCGCGCTCTCTGGCTCTTCTCTCTCTCTCTCTCTGGCTCTTCTCTGCCTCTCTCTCTCGCGCGCTCTCTCTCTCTCTCTGGCTCTTCTCTGCCTCTCTCTCTCGCGCGCTCTCTCTCTCTCTCTGGCTCTTCTCTGCCTCTCTCTCTCGAGCGCTCTCTCTCTCTCTCTGGCTCTTCTCTGCCTCTCTCTCTCGCGCTCTCTCTCTCTCTGGCTCTTCTCTGCCTCTCTCTCTCGCCTCTCTCTCTCTGGCTCTTCTCTGCCTCTCTCTCTCGGCGCTCTCTCTCTCTCTGGCTCTTCTCTGCCTCTCTCTCTCGCGCGCTCTCTCTCTCTCTGGCTCTTCTCTGCCTCTCTCTCTCGCGCGCTCTCTCTCTCTCTCTCTCTCTCTGGCTCTTCTCTGCCTCTCTCTGCGCTCTCTCTCTCTCTCTCTGGCTCTTTGCCTCTCTCGCGCGCTCTCTCTCTCTCTGGCTCTTCTCTGCCTCTCTCGCGCGGCTCTCTCTCTCTGGCTCCTCTCTGCCTCTCTCGCGCGCTCTCTCTCTCTCTGGCTCTTCTCTGCCTCTCTCTCTCGCGCGCTCTCTCTCTCTGGCTCTTCTCTGCCTCTCTCTCTCGCGCGCTCTCTCTCTCTCTCTCTGGCTCTTCTCTGCCTCTCTCTCTCTCTCTCTGGCTCTTCTCTGCCTCTCTCTCTCTCTCTGGCTCTTCTCTGCCTCTCTCTCTCGCTCTCTCTCTCTCTGGCTCTTCTCTCTGCCTCTCTCTCTCTCTCTGGCTCTTCTCTGCCTCTCTCTCTCTCTCACGCGCTCTCTCTCCTCTCTCTGGCTCTTCTCTACCTCTCTCGCACGCTCTCTCTCTGGCTCTTCTCTGCCTCTCTCTCTCGCACGCTCTCTCTCTGGCTCTTCTCTGCCTCTCTCTCTCGCACGCTCTCTCTCTCTCTCTGGCTCTTCTCTGCCTCTCTATCTCGCGCGCGCTCTCTCCTCTCTGGCTCTTCTCTGCCTCTCTCTCTCGCACGCTCTCTCTCTGGCTCTTCTCTGCCTCTCTCTCGCACGCTCTCTCTCTCTCTCTGCTCTTCTCTGCCTCTCTATCTCGCGCGCGCTCTCTCTCTCTGGCTCTTCTCTGCCTCTCTCTCTCGCGCGCTCTCTCTCTGGCTCTTCTCTGCCTCTCTCTCTCGCGCGCTCTCTCTCTCTCTCTGGCTCTTCTCTGCCTCTCTCTCTCGCGCGCTCTCTCTCTCTCTGGCTCTTCTCTGCCTCTCTCTCGCGCGCGCTCTCTCTCTCTCTGCTCTCTCTGCCTCTCTCTGCCGCTCTCTCTCTGGCTCTTCTCTGCCTCTCTCTCTCCGCGCTGCTCTCTCTCTCTCTCTCTCTCTGGCTCTTCTCTGCTCTCTCTCGCGCGCGCTCTCTCTCTCTCTGGCTCTTCTCTGCCTCTCTCTCTCGCGCGCTCTCTCTGGCTCTTCTCTGTCTCTCTCTCTCGCGCTCTCTCTCTCTCTGGCTCTTCTCTGCCTCTCTCTCTCGCGCGCGCTCTCTCTCTCTCTCTGGCTCTTCTCTGCCTCTCTCTCTCGCGCGCGCTCTCTCTCTCTGGCTCTTCTCTGCCTCTCTCTCTCGCGCGCGCTCTCTCTCTCTCTCTCTGGCTCTTCTCTGCCTCTCTCTCTCGCGCGCTCTCTCTCTCTCTGGCTCTTCTCTGCCTCTCTATCGCGCTCTCTCTCTGGCTCTTCTCTGCCTCTCTCTCTCGCGCGCTCTCTCTCTCTCTGGCTCTTCTCTGCCTCTCTCTCTCTCGCGCGCTCTCTCTCTCTCTCTGGCTCTTCTCTACCTCTCTCGCACGCTCTCTCTCTGGCTCTTCTCTGCCTCTCTCTCTCGCACGCTCTCTCTCTCTCTGGCTCTTCTCTGCCTCTCTCTCTCGCGCGCTCTCTCTCTCTCTCTCTCTCTCTCTGGCTCTTCTCTGCCTCTCTCTCTCGCGTGCTCTCTCTCTCTCTCTCGCGCGCTCTTCTCTGCCTCTCTCTCTCGCGCGCTCTCTCTCTCTCTGGCTCTTCTCTGCCTCTCTCTCTCGCGCGCTCTCTCTCTCTCTCTGGCTCTTCTCTGCCTCTCTCTCACTGCGCGCTATTCTCTGCCTCTCTCTCTCTGCGCGCTCTCTCTCTCGCGCTCTCTCTCTCTCTCGCGCTCTTCTCTGCCTCTCTCTCTCGCGCGCTCTCTCTCTCGCGCGCTCTCTCTCTCGCGCTCTTCTCTGCCTCTCTCTCTCTCTCTCTGGCTCTTCTCTGCCTCTCTCTCGCAGCGCTCTCTCTCTCTCTCTGGCTCTTCTCTGCCTCTCTCTCTCTCGCGCGCTCTCTCTCTCTCTCTCTCTGGCTCTTCTCTACCTCTCTCGCACGCTCTCTCTCTCTGGCTCTTCTCTGCCTCTCTCTCTCGCACGCTCTCTCTCACTCTGGCTCTTCTCCTGCCTCTCTCTCTCGCGCGCTCTATCTCTGGCTCTTCTCTGCCTCTCTCTCTCGCGCGCTCTCTCTCTCGCGCTCTTCTCTGCCTCTCTCTCTCGCGCGCTCTCTCTCTCTCTGGCTCTTCTCTGCCTCTCTCTCTCTCGCGCGCTCTCTCTCTCTCTCTCTCTGGCTCTTCTCTACCTCTCTCGCACGCTCTCTCTCTGGCTCTTCTCTGCCCTCTCTCTCTCGCACGCTCTCTCTCTGGCTCTTCTCTGCCTCTCTCTCGCGCGCTCTCTCTCTCTCTCTCTCTCTGGCTCTTCTCTGCCTCTCTCTCTCGCGCGCTCTCTCTCTCTCTCTCTCTGGCTCTTCTCTGCCTCTCTCTCTCGCGCGCGCTCTCTCTCTCTCTCTCTCTCTCTGGCTCTTCTCTGCCTCTCTCTCTCGCGCGCTCTCTCTCTCTCTCTCTGGCTCTTCTCTGCCTCTCTCTCTCGCGCGCTCTCTCTCTCTCTCTGGCTCTTCTCTACCTCTCTCGCACGCTCTCTCTCTGGCTCTTCTCTGCCTCTCTCTCTCGCACGCTCTCTCTCTCTGGCTCTTCTCTGCCTCTCTCTCTCGCGCACTCTCTCTCTCTCTCTCTGGCTCTTCTCTGCCTCTCTCTCTCTCGCGCGCTCTCTCTCTCTCTCTCTCTCTCTGGCTCTTCTCTGCCTCTCTCTCTCGCGCGCTCTCTCTCTCTGGCTCTCTGGCTCTTCTCTGCCTCTCTCTCTCGCGTGCTCTCTCTCTCTCTCTATGGCTCTTCTCTGCCTCTCTCTCGCGCGCTCTCTCTCTCTCTCTGGCTCTTCTCTGCCTCTCTCTCTCGCGCGCTCTCTCTCTCGCGCGCTCTCTCTCTCTCTGGCTCTTCTCTGCCTCTCTCTCTCGCGCGCTCTCTCTCTCGCGCGCTCTCTCTCTCGCTCTGGCTCTCGCGCGCTCTTCTCTGCCTCTCTCTCTCGCGCGCTCTCTCTCTCTCGCGCTCTTCTCTGCTCTCTCTCTCGCGCGCTCTCTCTCTCTCGCGCTCTTCTCTGCTCTCTCTCTCGCGCGCTCTCTCTCTGCTCTTCTCTGCCTCTCTCTCTCGCGCTCTCTCTCTCGCTCTGCTCTCTGCCTCTCTCTCTCGCGCTCTCTCTCTCTCTGGCTCTTCTCTGCCTCTCTCTCTCGCGCGCTCTCTCTCTGCTCTCTCTCTCTCTCTCGCGCTCTTCTCTGCTCTCTCTCTCGCGCGCTCTCTCTCTCGCGCTCTCTCTCTCTCGCGCGCTCTTCTCTGCCTCTCTCTCTCTCGCGCTCTCTCTCTCTCTCGCGCTCTCTCTCTCGCGCGCTCTCTCTCTCGCGCTCTTCTCTGCCTCTCTCTCGCGCGCTCTCTCTCTCTCGCGCTCTTCTCTGCCTCTCTCTCTCGCGCGCTCTCTCTCTCTCTGGCTCTTCTCTGCCTCTCTCTCTCTCGCGCGCTCTCTCTCTCTCTCTCTGGCTCTTCTCTACCTCTCTCGCACGCTCTCTCTCTGGCTCTTCTCTGCTCTCTCTCTCGCACGCTCTCTCTCTGGCTCTCTCTGCCTCTCTCTCGCGCGCTCTCTCTCTCTCTCTCTCTCTGGCTCTTCTCTGCCTCTCTCTCTCGCGCGCGCTCTCTCTCTCTCTCTCTGGCTCTTCTCTGCCTCTCTCTCTCGCGCGCTCTCTCTCTCTCTCTCTCTGGCTCTTCTCTGCCTCTCTCTCTCTCGCGCGCTCTCTCTCTCTCTCTCTGGCTCTTTGCCTCTCTCTCTCGCGCGCGCTCTCTCTCTCTCTGGCTCTTCTCTGCCTCTCTCTCTCGCGCGCTCTCCTCTCTCTCTGGCTCTTCTCTGCCTCTCTCTCTCGCGCGCTCTCTCTCTCTCGCGCTCTCTCTCTCTGGCTCTTCTCTGCCTCTCTCTCTCGCGCGCTCTCTCTCTCGCGCTCTTCTCTGCCTCTCTCTCTCGCGCGCTCTCTCTCGCGCGCTCTTCTCTGCCTCTCTCTCTCGCGCGCTCTCTCTCTCTCGCGCTCTTCTCTGCCTCTCTCTCTCGCGCGCGCTCTCTCTCTCTCTGGCTCTTCTCTGCCTCTCTCTCTCGCGCGCTCTCTCTCTCTCTCTGGCTCTTCTCTGCCTCTCTCTCTCGCGCGCTCTCTCTCTCTGGCTCTTCTCTGCCTCTCTCTCTCGCGCGCTATTCTCTGCCTCTCTCTCTCGCGCGCTCTCTCTCTCGCGCTCTCTCTCTCGCGCTCTTCTCTGCCTCTCTCTCTCGCGCGCTCTCTCTCTCTCATCGCGCTCTCTCTCTCTCGCGCTCTCTCTCTCGCGCGCTCTCTCTCTCGCGCTCTTCTCTGCCTCTCTCTCGCGCGCTCTCTCTCTCGCGCTCTTCTCTGCCTCTCTCTCTCGCGCGCTCTCTCTCTCGCGCTCTTCTCTGCCTCTCTCTCGCGCGCTCTCTCTCTCTCTCTGGCTCTTCTCTGCCTCTCTCTCTCGCGCGCTCTCTCTCTGGCTCTTCTCTGCTCTCTCTCTCTCTCTGGCTCTTCTCTGCCTCTCTCTCTCGCGCGCTCTCTCTCTCTCTCTCTCTCTGGCTCTTCTCTGCCTCTCTCTCTCGCGCGCTCTCTCTCTGGCTCTTCTCTGCCTCTCTCTCTCGCGCGCTCTCTCTCTCTCTCTGGCTCTTCTCTGCCTCTCTCTCTCGCGCGCTCTCTCTCTCTCTGGCTCTTCTCTGCCTCTCTCTCTCGCGCGCTCTCTCTCTCTGGCTCTTCTCTGCCTCTCTCTCTCGCGCGCTCTCTCTCTGGCTCTTCTCTGCCTCTCTCTCTCGCGCGCTCTCTCTGGCTCTTCTCTGCCTCTCTCTCTCGCGCGCTCTCTCTCTGGCTCTTCTCTGCCTCTCTCGCACGCTCTCTCTCTCTCTGGCTCTTCTCTGCCTCTCTCTCTCGCGCGCTCTCTCTCTCTCTGGCTCTTCTCTGCCTCTCTCTCTCGCGCGCTCTCTCTCTGGCTCTTCTCTGCCTCTCTCTCTCGCGCGCTCTCTCTCTGGCTCTTCTCTGCCTCTCTCTCTCGCGCGCTCTCTCTCTCTGGCTCTTCTCTGCTCTCTCTCTCGCGCGCTCTCTCTCTCGCGCGCTCTCTCTCTCGCGCGCTCTCTCTCTCTGGCTCTTCTCTGCCTCTCTCTCTCGCGCGCTCTCTCTCTCTGGCTCTTCTCTGCCTCTCTCTCTCGCGCGCTCTCTCTCTCTGGCTCTTCTCTGCCTCTCTCTCTCGCGCGCTCTCTCTCTCTGGCTCTTCTCTGCCTCTCTCTCTCGCGCGCTCTCTCTCTCTGGCTCTTCTCTGCCTCTCTCTCTCGCGCGCTCTCTCTCTCTGGCTCTTCTCTGCCTCTCTCTCTCTCGCGCGCTCTCTCTCTCTCTGGCTCTTCTCTGCCTCTCTCTCTCGCGCTCTCTCTCTCTCTGGCTCTTCTCTGCCTCTCTCTCTCGCGCTCTCTCTCTCTCTCTGGCTCTTCTCTGCCTCTCTCTCTCGCGCGCTCTCTCTCTCTGGCTCTTCTCTGCCTCTCTCTCTCGCGCGCTCTCTCTCTGGCTCTTCTCTGCCTCTCTCTCTCGCGCGCTCTCTCTCTGGCTCTTCTCTGCCTCTCTCTCTCTCGCGCTCTCTCTCTCTCTGCCTCTCTCTCTCGCGCTCTCTCTCTCTCTCTGCCTCTTCTCTGCCTCTCTGCTCTCTCGCGCTCTCTCTCTCTCTGGCTCTTCTCTGCCTCTCTCTCTCGCGCTCTCTCTCTCTGGCTCTTCTCTGCCTCTCTCTCTCGCGCTCTCTCTCTCTCTCTGGCTCTCTCTGCCTCGCTCTCTCTCTGGCTCTTCTCTGCCTCTCTCTCTCGCGCTCTCTCTCTGCTCTCTCTCGCTCTCTTCTCTCTCGCCTCTCTCTCTCGCGCTCTCTCTCTGGCTCTTCTCTGCCTCTCTCTCTCGCGCGCTCTCTCTCTCTCTCTGGCTCTTCTCTGCCTCTTCTCTGCCTCTCTCTCTCTCGCGCTCTCTCTCTCTGGCTCTTCTCTGCCTCTCTATCTCGCGCGCTCTCTCTCTCTCTGGCTCTTCTCTGCCTCTCTCTCTCGCGCTCTCTCTGCTCTTCTCTGCCTCTCTCTCTCGCGCGCTCTCTCTCTCTCTCTCTCTGGCTCTTCTCTGCCTCTCTCTCTCGCGCGCTCTCTCTCTCTCTCGCGCTCTCTCTCTCTCTTTTCTGCCTCTCTCTCTCGCGCGCTCTCTCTCTGGCTCTTCTCTGCCTCTCTCTCTCGCGCTCTCTCTCTCTGGCTCTTCTCTGCCTCTCTCTCTCGCGCGCTCTCTCTCTCTGGCTCTTCTCTGCCTCTCTCTCTCGCGCGCTCTCTCTCTCTCTCTGGCTCTTTGCCTCTCTCTCTCGCGCGCTCTCTCTCTCTCTCTCTGGCTCTTCTCTGCCTCTCTCTCTCGCGCGCTCTCTCTCTCTGGCTCTTCTCTGCCTCTCTCTCGCGCGCGCGCGCTCTCTCTCTCTCTGGCTCTTCTCTGCCTCTCTCTCTCTGGCTCTTCTCTGCCTCTCTCTCTCGCTCTGGCTCTTCTCTGCCTCTCTCTCTCGCGCTCTCTCTCTCTCTCTCTGGCTCTTCTCTGCCTCTCTCTCTCGCGCGCTCTTCTCTGCCTCTCTCGCACGCTCTCTCTCTCTCTGGCTCTTCTCTGCCTCTCTCGCACGCTCTCTGGCTCTTCTCTGCCTCTCTCTCGCGCCGCTCTCTGGCTCTTCTCTGCCTCTCTCTCTCGCGCGCGCTCTCTCTCTCTCTGGCTCTTCTCTGCCTCTCTCTCTCGCGCGCTCTTCTCTGCCTCTCTCGCACGCTCTCTCTCTCTCTGGCTCTTCTCTGCCTCTCTCGCACGCTCTCTGGCTCTTCTCTGCCTCTCTCTCTCGCGCGCTCTCTGGCTCTTCTCTGCCTCTCTCTCGCGCGCTCTCTCTCTCTCTGGCTCTTCTCTGCCTCTCTCTCTCGCGCGCTCTTCTCTGCCTCTCTCGCACGCTCTCTCTCTCTGGCTCTTCTCTGCCTCTCTCGCACGCTCTCTGGCTCTTCTCTGCCTCTCTCTCGCGCGCTCTCTGGCTCTTCTCTGCCTCTCTCTCGCGCGCTCTATCTCGCGCGTTTTGCTCTTCAGGATTCTCATTGTCAATTTCAGGCCCTGCCATTTGGACTATCGTTGGCCCCGCGGGTATTTACAAAAGTAATGGCGGAAATGATGAGACAACTTTGTACGCAGGTAGTAAAAATTGTTCCCTATATGCACAATTTACTGATAAAGGCCCATTCACATGAACTACTTTTGAAAGGTATTGCCTTGACTCAGAATTTACTGATCCAACACGGATGGATTCTGAGTTTTCAAAAGTCTAATTTGGTGCCTATTTAGAGACTCCAGTTCCTCGGGATGATCCTGGACACATTGGAACAGAGTAATTCTACCTTAGGACAAGGCCGAGACACTACAGGCTTTAGTGAGACAGGTCTTACAGTCGTGCAGGGTCTCAATATAGCTATGTATTCGTCTTCTAGGCAAGATGGTGGCCTCTTTCGAGGCGATTCAATACGTCCGATTCTGCTCCATACTGTTCCAACTGGATCTCCTCTCAAAATGGTTGGTATCTTATCTCCATGTGCACAGGATGGTTCCTCTCCCCTCAGTGCAGGATATCGCTCCTATGGTGGTTACACACCTCACCTGCTGGCAGGCCGTTCTTTCAGAATATGGAGCTTTTAACTACGGACGGGAGTCTTCGTTGTTGGGGGGGGGGGGGGTGACCCTGGATTGTCCGTTGCAGGGCCGTTGGACCAGCCAGGAGTCTTCTGGAGTTGCGAGCTATCTACAATGCCCTGCTTCAAGCATTCCCCATGCTCAGGGGTCATGCAGTTCAAGTTTAATCTGACAATGCCACGGCTGTGGCGTACATAAATTGCCCGGGAAGTAACCAGAGTTCTGCACTGGGCAGAACGGCATCTGGAGGCAATCTCTGCTATTTTCGTACAAGGTGTAGGCAGTTGGGAGGCGGATTTCCTAAGCAGGCAGGAACTACATCCGGGGGAATGGGCTCTTCACCCCCAGGTCTTCAAGCTCTTGGTATCCAGCTGGGAGTGGCCCCAGATAAATCTCATGGTGTCTCGTCATAACAAGAAACTTCAGAACCAGAGATCCTGTAGTGATGACAGTGGATGCACTGACCTCTCCCTGGCGGTTTCTGCTGGCGTACCTGTTTCCGCCCTTCCCTCTACTCCCACGTCTCCTCGTGGATAAAACGAGAAGAAGTGACCATCCTGGTTGCTCTGTATTGGCCATGCAGGACGTGGTACGCAGATCTTCTTCTCTCACTCCTCATCGACAAATCATATCCTCTGCAAGAAGACATTCTTCAGCAAGGTCCCTTTGTTTATCCGAACTTACAGCGGCTACGTTTAACGACGTGGCTGTTGAGATGGCGCTGCTGAGGAGCAAGGGCATTCCAGAAGCTGTCATCCCTACTATGCTGTGAGCTAGGAAGGAAGTGACATCGCAACATTATTACAGGATTTGAAAGACTTACATTAGCTGGTGTGAGCGTCGTCTGGTCTTATATTCCTTCAGTCTCCTTTATTTGAGTCTCTGGAGACCACAGATTTTAAAGTTTCTCTCCTGGAAAGTGGTACTTCTTTTGGCCCTGGGTTCAGCTCTGAGAGTCTGTGAATTGGGAGCCTTGTCTTGCCGCCAAACGTATTTGATTTTTCAAAGTATAGAGCGAAATTGAGGACTCGACCGGCCTTCTTGCCAAAAGTGGTTTTAGCTTTTCACATTAATCAACCAGTTGTGGTGACTGTATTACAGGATGTAAATCTGACTCCCTTTTTGTGTTGTAAATTGGGCTGGTCTCTTTCCAAACCAACGTTGGCCAGGTGGATTAAGTTGGCCATTCGGCAGGCTTATTATATATCTTTGTCTAGGCCATTAGGGCCCACTCCACAAGTTTGGTGGGATCTTCCTAGCCTTGCAATTGTGTCGTGCTGCCACCTGGGCGGGTAAACATACTTTTATCAAGTTTTATAGGTTTGATACCGTTGCAGAATCTGAATCTGTTTGGCCGCTCTGTATTATAGGGTCAACAGCACTGTCCCGCCAGGGATGGGAGCTTGTGATGTCCCCATTGTAATCACCTATCCAAGCATACCCTATGGATGTTCGAGAAAACGGGATTTTGGTACTCGCTGATAAATCCTTTTCTTGTAGTCCATAGGTGACGCTGGGTGCCTGTTATGTGCTGTTTTTCTTCTTTTTGGGTAGTTTTTTGTTCCTATAAGGTGGTGTTCACGGTAATGGTCTCATGTTTCCATTTTACTGTTCTAGTTGGACTTATTTTTCACAGTTTGGCTCCTTTCCTTCTCTCCGACTATGTTCCTCTCTCTTTGGCAGAGTTTTCTAGACTGGTCAGGGAGAGGAGCCAGTCACACACTTGTTAAGAATTTAAAGTGCAAAACAACTCCGAGAAAGGATGGCTTCGGCATATTCCCACCTGTTGGCGGATCCGTCCGAAACCAACAGGAAAACATACAAAGACACCAAACTAGTACACGACACCCTTTGTGCTGAACAGGCCAAGTTATTTCTTTCCTTCCAAACTAACAAATACTTTCGCTGGGGCAATCGCCCAGGGAAACTATTGGCAAACATGGTAAAAACTCACACGACACCGAAATATATCTCCTTAATTAAAGACGCAAGTGGGCCCCCCGCAGTAACACAGGAACAGATTAGTAACGCATTTCTGGCCTTTTACGAAGACTTATACACAGCACCACCCGACCAACCTGAGGCTGGAACGGACTTTTTGTCTCAAGCTAATCTCCCCAAACTCTCTGAGAGCGATAGAGAGATCCTTACTACTCCCGTTACGGCAGCAGAATTAGAATCGACCATCAAATCCCTTGCAAATGGGAAATCCCCAGGCCCCGACGGTATGTCGGCGGCCTATTACAAACTACTTCTCCCACACCAAACTACTTCTCCCACATTTAAGTGAACACCTTAGACAATTGTATAACGCGCTCCTAGCGGGAAAACCTGCTCCGCCAGGCTTTAATACGGCTCGAGTCATAGTTCTCCCCAAACCTAACAAGGACCTTACCTTAGTATCATCCTACCGACCAATCTCATTGCTAAACCAGGATTTTAAAATATTCACAAAGATTCTGGCCACCCGTCTCCAAATGATTCTACCCAAATTGTTACATCCTGCACAGACATGATTCATACGAAATAGACACTCAGTACACAATGTACGCACATTACTGGCAGCCATGCACAAAACACATAATTCATTGGAACAGGAAAACATGGTCCTAAGCTGCGACACAGACAAGGCCTTTGATCGAGTATCCTGGACTCACATAACAAGATTGCTTAGACTTCAAAATTTTGGTCCTGATTTTATTAAGATATTTCACATCATTTATCAAACACCCCAAGCCTTCTTAACGGTTAATGGTCGCAATTCGAGACTGTTCTCCCTACATCGAGGTACCAGACAGGGATGCCCCTTATCCCCCCTTTTATTTAATTTGGCTTTGGATCCCCTCCTTCGCCATTTCTATAGAGAGAGCAGATGGCACGGCATAACATTGGCCGGCCACGAAATTAAATTCTCAGCATTTGCAGACGACATCTTACTTTACTTTAACAACCCAAAACGGCCATACCTTGCCTACTCAAAATGTTAGACACATTTGAACTAGTTTCTGGCTTTAAAATTAACCACTCCAAAACAGAGGCCTTGGCCTTCTTTCCCTCTATGAAGATAGGCTGGGGAAACACATTCCCATTCCACTGGGCTACGAACAATTGTATTACTTATCTAGGGATTTTATTCCCTGATCACCCCTCCAAGCTATACTCTCTTAACTTCCCCCCACTGTTTACTAGGACATATGCAGTCTTTGCCAGATGGACCCACCTCCCTCTCACATATACTGGCAGAAGTAACTTATACAAAATTATAAGCTTTCCCCGCTTCCTTTATGTATTACAGATGCTCCCGCTGATCCCACCCAAACACATGCTAGCTCAACTAGACAAGGCACTGTCCAAATTTATCTGGGCGGGTAAACACCCTAGATTCTCACTATTCAAATTACGCCAACCCCGTTCCCTCGGGGGTTTAAATTTACCTTGCCTCCACTCATACGCCTTGGCAGCTAACTATAGGGTTGCTTTGGATTGGATCAGCGGCCGAGACACATATGCTAACTCACAATTAGAGCAATCTTTTGCTCCCTCTCAGACCTTGGTGTCCTTACTACACACCCCACCCACCTCCATGCCACCTTATGTGACAGACAACATACTGGTCTCCTCTACCTGCGCAGCTTGGCAACAAATTCGCTCAAGACTCAAAATACCGAAACACACCTCACTATTCCTACCTCTGTGGGGTAATCCGGACTTCACACCCCACACTTCATCCCCCATTTTTCAGACTTGGTATGATGGCGGCCTAAAATACATACACTATTTTCTACATCCTGAAACTCTAGCTTTACTCACACACTCTCAAATCATGACACGCTTTCCATCATTACAAATCCCATTTTTTCCCTTTCTTCAAGCATGCAGCTATGTACAAAAGGTCACATCTCTTTTGTCTACACAAGACATCTCCCATACTCTAGATCAGGGGTGGGCAACATGCGGCCCGCGGGCCGTATGTGGCCCGCAAACCGATCCTGCCTGGCCCGCTGTCTCCCATCAGTGTGCAGTGACAAGCGGCCCGACTGGCTGAGCCGCTTGTCATTGCGCTACACTGCTGCCAGACGAGGCGCTGCTGAGGAAATTCTGGTCACGTCACAGGGTCTGCTGACCGGGATTTCCTCTGTGATGTCATGCGCTGGGCAGCACGGGGGGCGGAGCCAGAGCAGGAGCGGCGAGCAGCAGCAATGACTCCGGGGAGCGGACAGCAGCAGTGACTCTGGGCAGCAGCAGCGACTCCGTGAAGCATGGGCAGCGGGGATCAGGCAGCGGATCATCTTCCACTGTGAAAAAAAGGTAAACCCCCTGCCCAGCCAGTACCTGAAATGGATCTGTACTTAAGCTGCAATATGGGTTCAGGGGAGGGGGGAGATAAAAACTGCTATATAGGTGGGGGAAAGGGGGGTAGGGACTGCTCTATAGATTCAGGGGAAGGGGGGGAAGGGGGGTAGGGACTGCTATATAGGTTCAGGGAAGGCGGGTAGGGACTGCTATATAGGTTCAGGGAAGGCGGGTAGGGACTGCTATATAGGTTCAGGGAAGGCGGGTAGGGACTGCTATATAGGTTCAGGGGAAGGGGGGTAGGGACTGCTATATAAGTTTAGGGGAAGGGGGGGTAGGGACTGCGGTGCATGTACAGTTCAGACCCGATTTACAAGATATTTTTTGTGTGGCCCTCGATTATTCACTGGAAGTGTTAAGCGGCCCCTCAGCTGAAATAATTGCCCACCCCTGCTCTAGATAAAACTCTACGACTCACCCCAAACAATAACTTCTCCACGGCACTTATATATACACACTCACGCATTTTACTAAATGTGGAGTCTGGCTCCGTGGGACTCCTGAAGTGGAAACTGGAATTCCCAGATCTCACCATGAAACTGATCCTAGAGGCTAATGTTTTCTTAGATAAAACACTGGGATCAGTATCGTACTCAGAAATGCACCAAAAAATCCTACACAGAGCATATGTCACCCCCAAGCTACGATATCTTATCGGAGCAGCTCCCTCATCTCACTGCTTCAAGTGTAATGCCACAGAAGCAGACCTTGTACACTGTTTGTGGTCATGCCCCAAGGTACATACACTTTGGCAAGCACTCCAATCATACATCATGACTGACCTGCAGATACAATTTACCATCACAAAGACATGGGCATTCTGGGGCATATTCCCAAAATCACCCACCACGAGTTTGTCCAAGGGACAACGTATTTTATTAATTAAACTGGCGGCCGCCACCAAAAAGACTATCCTCTCACAATGGATCTCCACAGACCCTATTCCGATCTCACTATTACATCCCAGGATCTCTCACCTATTCCATTTAGACTGGACCAACACAGCTTTACAGAAAGATAAACTGACTGGAAAATATTTCCAGATTTGGCTGCCCTATGCCCGAACCCTCCCTCAGGTTACAAAGGAAGCCCTACGAAAATGTTTCAAAGACACTAAGTGGTACTTATTAGAGACCCTAGACTCCGTAGCACCCTTCTGAGTACAAAGCCCTATGTCGTCTCCACTCATCAACTAGTCATCGAAAAAGGTCGATATTGATGTATCCCCACCCTACTGTTGCTCACGTTATTAATGCCTCGGGCTCACATAAAATATAACTATCAATGCTATTGTTAAAGGTTTAAGTTACAATGACTATGTAATGCATAATATACCATTTTCTCTATCGTCCTAGTGGATGCTGGGGTTCCTGAAAGGACCATGGGGAATAGCGGCTCCGCAGGAGACAGGGCACAAAAAGTAAAGCTTTTCCAGATCAGGTGGTGTGCACTGGCTCCTCCCCCTATGACCCTCCTCCAGACTCCAGTTAGATTTTTGTGCCCGGCCGAGAAGGGTGCAATCTAGGTGGCTCTCCTAAAGAGCTGCTTAGAAAAAGTTTAGCTAGGTTTTTTATTTTACAGTGATTCCTGCTGGCAACAGGATCACTGCAGCGAGGGACTGAGGGGAGAAGGAGTCAACTCACCTGCGTGCAGGATGGATTGGCTTCTTGGCTACTGGACATCAAGCTCCAGAGGGACGATCACAGGTACAGCCTGGATGGTCACCGGAGCCGCGCCGCCGGCCCCCTTGCAGATGCTGAAGTCAGAAGAGGTCCAGAATCGGCGGCTGAAGACTCCTGCAGTCTTCTAAAGGTAGCGCACAGCACTGCAGCTGTGCGCCATTTTCCTCTCAGCACACTTCACACGCGGTCACTGAGGGTGCAGGGCGCTGGGGGGGGGCGCCCTGGGAGGCAAATGTAACCTATATAAAGGCTAAAAATACCTCACATATAGCCCCCAGAGGCTATATGGAGATATTTAACCCCTGCCTGATTTCTCTAAATAGCGGGAGACGAGCCCGCCAGAAAAGGGGCGGGGCCTATCTCCTCAGCACACGGCGCCATTTCCTCTCACAGCTCCGCTGGTCAGGACGGCTCCCAAGTCTCTCCCCTGCACTGCACTACAGAAACAGGGTAAAACAGAGAGGGGGGGCAAATTTATGGCGATATTTTGATATAACAAAGCAGCTATAAGGGAGCACTTATTATAAGGCTATCCCTGATATATATATAGCGCTTTTGGTGTGTGCTGGCAAACTCTCCCTCTGTCTCCCCAAAGGGCTAGTGGGTCCTGTCTTCGTTAGGAGCATTCCCTGTGTGTCTGCTGTGTGTCGGTACGTGTGTGTCGACATGTATGAGGACGATATTGGCGTGGAGGCGGAGCAATTGCCAAATATGAGGATGTCACCCCCTAGGGAGTCGACACCGGAATGGATGCCTTTATTTATGGAACTACGGGATAGTGTCAACACGCTAAAGCAGTCGTTTGACGACATGAGACGGCCGGACAATCAATTAGTGCCTGTCCAGGCGACTCAAACACCGTCAGGGGCTGTGAAACGCCCTTTGCCTCAGTCGGTCGACACAGACCCAGACACAGGCGATGACTCCAGTGGTGACGGTGACGAATCAACCGTATTTTCCAGTAGGGCCACACGTTATATGATTTTGGCAATGAAGGAGGCGTTACATTTAGCTGATACTACAGGTACCACTAAACAGGGTATTATGTGGGGTGTGAAAAAACTACCTATAGTTTTTCCTGAATCAGAAGAATTAAATGACGTGTGTAATGAAGCGTGGGTTGCCCCTGATAAAAAGCTGATAATTTCAAAGAAATTATTGGCATTATACCCTTTCCCGCCAGAGGTTAGGGAGCGCTGGGAAACACCTCCTAGGGTGGACAAGGCGCTAACACGTTTATCTAAACAAGTGGCGTTACCCTCTCCTGAGACGGCCGCACTTAAAGATCCATCAGATAGGAGGATGGAAAATATCCAAAAAAGTATATACACACATGCAGGTGTTATACTACGACCAGCTATAGCGACTGCCTGGATGTGCAGTGCTGGGGTAGTTTGGTCAGAGTCCCTGATTGAAAATATTGATACCCTGGACAGGGACAATATTTTACTGTCGTTAGAGCAAATAAAGGATGCATTTCTTTATATGCGTGATGCACAGAGGGATATCTGCACACTGGCATCACGGGTAAGTGCTATGTCCATTTCGGCCAGAAGAACTTTATGGACGCGACAGTGGACAGGCGATGCGGATTCAAAACGACATATGGAAGTTTTGCAGTATAAAGGGGAGGAGTTATTTGGAGTCGGTCTATCAGATTTGGTGGCCACGGCTACAGCCGGGAAATCCACCTTTCTACCTCAAGTCACTCCCCAACAGAAAAAGGCACCGACCTTTCAACCGCAGCCCTTTCGTTCCTTTAAAAATAGGAAGAGACAGCAACAGGCAGCTCCTTCCCAGGAACAGAAGCCCTCCCCGGCTTCTACAAAAGCCTCAGCATGACGCTGGGGCTTCTCAAGCGGACTCGGGGACGGTGGGGGGTCGTCTCAAAAATTACAGCGCGCAGTGGGCTCACTCGCAAGTAGATCCCTGGATCCTGCAGATAATATCTCAGGGGTACAGGTTGGAATTAGAGACAGATCCACCTCGCCGTTTCCTGAAGTCTGCTTTACCAACGTCCCCCTCCGAAAGGGAGACGGTTTTGGAAGCCATTCACAAGCTGTACTCTCAGCAGGTGATAGTCAAGGTACCTCTTCTACAACAAGGGAAGGGGTATTATTCCACTCTTTTTGTGGTACCGAAGCCGGATGGCTCGGTAAGGCCTATTCTAAATCTGAAGTCCTTGAACCTGTACATAAAGAAGTTCAAGTTCAAGATGGAGTCACTCAGAGCAGTGATAGCGAACCTGGAAGAGGGGGACTTTATGGTATCCTTGGACATCAAGGATGCGTATCTCCACGTTCCAATTTACCCCTCACACCAGGGGTACCTCAGGTTCGTTGTACAAAACTGTCACTATCAGTTTCAGACGCTGCCGTTCGGATTGTCCACGGCACCTCGGGTCTTTACAAAGGTAATGGCCGAGATGATGATTCTTCTTCGAAGAAAAGGCGTATTAATTATCCCATACTTGGACGATCTCCTAATAAGGGCAAGGTCCAGAGAACAGCTAGAGATGGGATTAGCACTGTCTCAAGAAGTGCTAAAACAGCACGGGTGGATTCTGAATATTCCAAAATCCCAGTTAATGCTGACAACTCGTCTGCTGTTCCTAGGGATGATTCTGGACACGGTTCAGAAAAAGGTTTTTCTCCCGGAGGAAAAAGCCAAGGAGTTATCCGAGCTTGTCAGGAACCTCCTAAAACCAGGAAAGGTGTCTGTACATCAATGCACAAGAGTCCTGGGAAAAATGGTGGCTTCTTACGAAGCAATTCCATTCGGCAGATTCCACGCAAGAATTTTCCAAAGGGATCTGTTGGACAAATGGTCAGGGTCGCATCTTCAGATGCACCTACGGATAACCCTGTCTCCAAGGACAAGGGTGTCTCTTCTGTGGTGGTTGCAGAGTCCTCATCTATTGGAGGGCCGCAGATTCGGCATACAGGATTGGATCCTGGTGACCACGGACGCCAGCCTGAGAGGCTGGGGAGCAGTCACACAAGGAAGAAACTTCCAGGGAGTATGGACGAGCCTGGAAACGTCTCTTCACATAAACATTCTGGAACTAAGAGCAATATACAATGCTCTAAGCCAGGCAGAACCTCTGCTTCAAGGAAAACCGGTGTTGATCCAGTCGGACAACATCACGGCAGTCGCCCATGTGAACAGACAGGGCGGCACAAGAAGCAGGAGTGCAATGGCAGAAGCTGCAAGGATTCTTCGCTGGGCAGAGAATCATGTGATAGCACTGTCAGCAGTGTTCATCCCGGGAGTGGACAACTGGGAAGCAGACTTCCTCAGCAGACACGATCTTCACCCGGGAGAGTGGGGACTTCATCCAGAAGTCTTCCACATGCTGGTAACCCGTTGGGAAAGACCAATGGTGGACATGATGGCGTCTCGCCTCAACAAAAAACTGGACAGGTATTGCGCCAGGTCAAGAGATCCGCAGGCAATAGCTGTGGACGCGCTGGTAACGCCTTGGGTGTACCAGTCGGTGTATGTGTTTCCTCCTCTGCCTCTCATACCAAAAGTATTGAGAATTATACGGCAAAGAGGCGTAAGAACGATACTAGTGGTTCCGGATTGGCCAAGAAGGACTTGGTACCCGGAACTTCAAGAGATGATCACGGAAGATCCGTGGCCTCTACCTCTAAGGAGGGACTTGCTTCAGCAGGGTCCCTGTCTGTTTCAAGACTTACCGCGGCTGCGTTTGACGGCATGGCGGTTGAACGCCGGATCCTAAAGGAAAAAGGCATGCCGGAAGAAGTCATTCCTACTTTGATTAAAGCAAGTAAGGAAGTAACCGTGCAACATTATCACCGAATTTGGCGAAAATATGTTGCGTGGTGCGAAGATTGGAGTGCTCCGACGGAGGAATTTCAACTGGGTCGATTCCTACATTTCCTGCAATCAGGATTGTCTATGGGTCTCAAATTGGGATCTATTAAGGTTCAAATTTCGGCCCTGTCGATTTTCTTTCAAAAAAGAATTGGCTTCAGTCCCTGAAGTCCAGACCTTTGTTAAGGGAGTGCTGCATATACAGCCTCCTGTGGTGCCTCCAGTGGCACCGTGGGATCTCAATGTGGTTTTGGACTTTCTAAAATCTCATTGGTTTGAACCACTAAAAAAGGTGGATTTGAAATATCTCACATGGAAAGTGACCATGCTTCTAGCCCTGGCTTCGGCCAGGAGAGTGTCAGAACTGGCAGCTTTATCTTACAAAAGCCCATATCTGATTTTCCATTCGGACAGGGCAGAACTGCGGACTCGTCCGCATTTTCTCCCTAAGGTGGTGTCAGCATTTCATCTGAACCAGCCTATTGTAGTGCCTGCGGCTACAAGTGACTTGGAGGACTCCAAGTTACTGGACGTTGTCAGAGCATTAAAAATATATATTGCAAGGACAGCTGGAGTCAGAAAATCTGACTCGTTGTTTATATTGTATGCACCCAACAAGATGGGTGCTCCTGCGTCTAAGCAGACGATTGCTCGTTGGATCTGTAGCACAATCCAACTTGCACATTCTGTGGCAGGCCTGCAACAGCCTAAATCTGTAAAGGCCCACTCCACAAGGAAGGTGGGCTCATCTTGGGCGGCTGCCCGAGGGGTCTCGGCATTACAACTCTGCCGAGCAGCTACGTGGTCAGGGGAGAACACGTTTGTAAAATTTTACAAATTTGATACTCTGGCTAAGGAGGACCTGGAGTTCTCTCATTCGGTGCTGCAGAGTCATCCGCACTCTCCCGCCCGTTTGGGAGCTTTGGTATAATCCCCATGGTCCTTTCAGGAACCCCAGCATCCACTAGGACGATAGAGAAAATAAGATTTTACTTACCGATAAATCTATTTCTCGGAGTCCGTAGTGGATGCTGGGCGCCCATCCCAAGTGCGGATTATCTGCAATAATTGTACATAGTTATTGTTAACAAATTCGGGTTATTGTTGAAGGAAGCCATCTTTCAGAGGCTCCGCTGTTATCATACTGTTAACTGGGTTTAGATCACAAGTTGTACGGTGTGATTGGTGTGGCTGGTATGAGTCTTACCTGGGATTCAAAATCCTCCCTTATTGTGTACGCTCGTCCGGGCACAGTACCTAACTGGAGTCTGGAGGAGGGTCATAGGGGGAGGAGCCAGTGCACACCACCTGATCTGGAAAAGCTTTACTTTTTGTGCCCTGTCTCCTGCGGAGCCGCTATTCCCCATGGTCCTTTCAGGAACCCCAGCATCCACTACGGACTCCGAGAAATAGATTTATCGGTAAGTAAAATCTTATTTTGTACTATTGTTGCACCAACAGTCAATAAAATTTGTTAAAAAAAAAAAGAATTTAAAGTGCACCCGGCTCATGGAGCCCATCTATACCCCACTGTAATCGCCTATCCCAGCGTCCCCTATGGACTACGAGAAAAGGATTTATCAGTGAGTACCAAAATCCATTTTCTCTAACGTCCTAGTGGATGCTGGGGACTCCGTCAGGACCATGGGGAATAGCGGCTCCGCAGGAGACAGGGCACAAAAGCAAGCTTTTAGGATCACATGGTGTGTACTGGCTCCTCCCCCTATGACCCTTCTCCAAGCCTCAGTTAGGTTTTTGTGCCCGGCCGAGAAGGGTGCAATCTAGGTGGCTCTCTTAAAGAGTTGCTTAGAAAAAGTTTTTAGGTTCTTTATTTTCAGTGAGTCCTGCTGGCAACAGGCTCACTGCATCGAGGGACTTAGGGGAGAGATTTTCAACTCACCTGCGTGCAGGATGGATTGGATTCTTAGGCTACTGGACATAGCTCCAGAGGGAGTCGGAACACAGGGCTCGCCCTGGGGTTCGTCCCGGAGCCGCGCCGCCGACCCCCCTTGCAGATGCTGAAGATGAAGAGGTCCGGAACCAGGCGGCAGAAGACTCTCAGTCTTCATCAGGTAGCGCACAGCACTGCAGCTGTGCGCCATTGTTGTCAGCACACTTCACACAGCGGTCACGGAGGGTGCAGGGCGCTGGGGGGGGGCGCCCTGGGCAGCAATGTATAATACCTGTATGGCGAAAAATACATCACTTATAGCCCTTGAGGCTATATGGATGTATTTAACCCCTGCCAGATATCTAAAACTCCGGAGAAGAAGCCCGCCGAAAAGGGGGCGGGGCCTATTCTCAGCACACAGCGCCATTTTCCCTCACAGAAAGGCTGGTGGGAAGGCTCCCATGATCTCCCCTGCACTGCACTACAGAAACAGGGTTAAAACAGAGAGGGGGGGGCACTGATTTGGCGATATGTATATATATTAAAATGCTATAAAAGGAACACTTATATAAAGGTTGTCCCTGGATAATTATAGCGTTTTGGTGTTTGCTGGCAAACTCTCCCTCTGTCTCCCCAAAGGGCTAGTGGGTCCTGTCCTCTATCAGAGCATTCCCTATGTGTGTGCTGTATGTCGGTACGTGTGTGTCGACATGTATGAGGAAAATATTGGTGAGGAGGCGGAGCAAATTTCCTGTAATGGTGATGTCACTCTCTAGGGAGTCGACACCGGAATGGATGGCTTATTTATGGAAATTACGTGACAATGTCAACACGCTGCAAGCCGGTTGACGACATGAGAGGGCCGGCGAACAAATTAGTATCTGTCCAGGCGTCTCAAACACCGTCAGGGGCTGTAAAATGCCCATTTACCTCAGTCGGTCGACACAGACCCAGACACGGACACTGATTTCAGTGTCGACGGTGAAGAAACAAACGTATTTTCTTTTAGGGCCACACGTTAAGGGCAATGAAGGAGGTGTTACATATTTCTGATACTCCAAGTACCACAAAAAAGGGTATTATGTGTGAGGTGAAAAAACTTCCTGTAGTTTTTCCTGAATCAGATAAATTAAATGAAGTGTGTGATGATGCGTGGGTTTCCCCCGATAGAAAATTATTGGCGGTATACCCTTTCCCGCCAGAAGTTAAGGCGCGGTCGGAAACACCCCTCAGGGTGGATAAGGCGCTCACACGCTTATCAGAACAAGTGGCGGTACCATCTACGGATAGGGCCGTACTTAAGGAGCCAGCTGATAGGAGGCTGAAAAATATCCTAAAAAGTATACACACACATGCTGGTGTTATACTGCGACCAGCGATCGCCTCAGCCTGGATGTGCAGAGCTGAGGTGGCTTGGTCGGATTCCCTGACTAAAAATATTGATACCTTTGACAGGGACAGTATTTTATTGACTATAGAGCATTTAAAGGATGCATTTCTATATATGCGAGATGCGCAGAGGGATATTTGCACTCTGGCATCAAGAGTAAATGCGATGTCCATATCTGCAAGAAGATGTTTATGGACACGACAGTGGTCAGGTGATGCAGATTCCAAACGGCACAAAGATGTATTGCCGTATAAAGGGGAGGAGTTATTTGGGGTCGGTCCATGGGACCTGGTGGCCAGGGCAACTGCTGGAAAATCCACCGTTTTTTACCCTAAGTCACATCTCTGCAGAAAAAGACACCGTCTTTTCAGCCTCAGTCCTTTCGTCCCTATAAGAGTCATATCTGCCCAGGGATAGAGGAAAGGGAAGAAGACTGCAGCAGGCAGCCCATTCCCAGGAACAGAAGCCCTCCACCGCTTCTACCAAGTTCTCAGCATGACGCTGGGACCGTACAGGACCCCTGGATCCTACAAGTAGTATCCAAGGGGTACAGATTGGAATGTCGAGAGGTTTCCCCCCTCGCAGGTTCCTGTAGTCTGCTGTACCAATGTCTCCCTCCGACAGGGAGGCAGTATTGAAAACAATTCACAAGCTGTATTCCCAGCAGGTGATAATAAAATTACCCCTCCGACAACAAGGAAAGGGGTATTACTCCACACTATATGGTGGTACTGAAGGCTAGGTGAGACCTATTCTAAATCTGAAAAATTTGAACACTTGCAAGGGTTCAAATCCAGATGGAGTCACTCAGAGCAGTGATAGCAAAGAACAAGGGGACTATATGGTGTCCCGGGACATCAGGGATGCTTACCTCCATGTCCCAAAATTTGCCTTTTCTCACCAAGGGTACCTCAGGTTCGTGGTACAGAACTGTCACTATCAGTTTCAAGACGATGCCGTTGGATTGTCCAAGGCACCCCGGGTCCTTACCAAGGTAATGACCGAAAGGAGGATTCGTCTTCAAAGAAAATGGACGACCTCCTGATAAGAACAAGGTCCAGAGAACAGTTGGAGGTCGGAGTAGCACCATCTCAAGTAGTTCTACGACAGCACGGGTGGATTCTAAATATTCCAAAACCGCAGTTGTTCCGACGACACGTCTGCTGGTCCTAGGGATGATTCTGGACACAGTCCAGGAAAAGGTGTTTCTCCCAGAGGAGAAAGCCAGGGAGTTATCCGAGCTAATCGGGATCCTCCTAAAACCAGGAAAAGTGTCAGTGCATCATTGCACAAGAGTCCTGGTAAAAATGGTGGCTTATTACGAAGCGCTTCCATTCGGCAGATTTCACGCAAGAACTCTTCAGTGGGATCTGCTGGACAAATGGTCCGGATCGCATCTTCAGATGCATCAGCGGATAACCCTATATCCAAGGACAAGGGTGTCTCTCCTGTGGTGATTACAGAGTGCTCATCTTCTAGAGGGCCGCAGATTCGGCATTCAGGATTGGATGCTGGTGACCACGGAGGCCAGCCTGAGAGGCTGGGGAGCAGTCACACAAGGAGTGTGATCAAGTCTGGAGAATTCTCTCCACATAAATATACTGGAGCTAAGAGCAAATTTATAATGCTCTAAGCTTAGCAAGACCTCTGCTTCAAGGTCAGCCGGTATTGATCCAGTGGGATAACATCACGGCAGTCGCCCACGTAAACAGAAAGGGCGGCACAAGAAGCAGGAGGGCAGTGGCAAAACTGCAAGGATTTTTCGCTAGGCGGAAAATCATGTGATAGCACTGTCAGCAGTGTTCATTCCGGGAGTGGACGACTGGGAAGCAGACTTCCTCAGCAGGCACGACCTCCACCCGGGAGAGTGGGAACTTCATCGGGAAGTTTTCCGCATGATTGTGAACCGTTGGGAAAGACCAAAGGTGGACATGATGGCGTCCCGCCCGAACAAAAAATGGGACAGGTATTGCGCCAGGTCACGAGACCTTCAGGCGATAGCTGTGGACGTCCTGGTAACACCGTGGGTGTAACAGTCGGTGTATGTGTTCCCTCCTCTGCTTCTCATAACCAAGGTATTGAGAATTATAAGACATAGAGGAGTAAGAACTATACTCGTGGCTCCGGATTGGCCAAGAGGGACTTGGTAACCGGAACTTCAAGAGATGCTCACAGAGGACTAATGGCCTCGGGAGCTAAGAAGGGATTTGCTTTCAGCAAGTACCATGTCTGTTCCAAGAGGAACCGTGGCATCGGCCTTTAAGAAAGGACCTGCTCCAGCAGGGACCTTGTCTGTTCCAAGACTTACCGCGACTGCGTTTGACGGCATGGCGGTTTGAACCGCGCAAGTTCAGACACTTGCGTGGGTGAGGCCAGGAAGGCCCCACGAAAAAATTTCAACTAGGTCGATTTCTGCACTTCCTGCAAACAGGAGTGTCTATGAGCCTCAAATTGGGGTCCATTAAGGTTCAAGTTTCGGCCCTATAGATTTTCTTCCAGAAAGAATTGGCTTCAGTTCCTGAAGTCCAGACGTTTGTCAAGGGAGTATTGCATATACAGCCCTTGTGTGCCTCCAGTGGCACCGTGGGATCTCAACGTAGTGTTGGGATTCCTCAAATCATATTGGTTTGAACCACTCAAATCTGTGGATTTGAAATATCTCACATGGAAAGTGACCATGCTGTTGGCTCTGGCCTCGGCCAGGCGATTGTCAAAATTGGCGGCTTTGTCTTACAAAAGCCCATATTTGATTTTCCATTCGGACAGGGCAGAACTGCGGACTCGTCCCCAGTTTCTTCCTAAGGTGGTGTCAGCGTTTCACCTGAAACAACCTATTGTGGTGCCTGCGGCTACTAGGGACTTGGAGGACTCCAAGTTGCTAGACGTTGTCAGGGCCCTGAAAATATATATATATATATATATATATATATATATATATATATATATATATATATATAATTCCAGGACGGCTGGAGTCAGAAAGTCTGACTTGCTGTTTATATTGTAGGCACCCAAAAAGCTGGGTGCTCCTGCTTCTAAGCAGACTATTGCTCGTTGGATTTGTAGTACAATTCAGCTTGCACATTCTGTGGCAGGCCTGCCACAGCCAAAATCTGTAAATGCCCATTCCACAAGGAAGGTGGGCTCATCTTGGGCGGCTGCCCGAGGGGTCTCGGCTTTACAACTTTGCCGAGCAGCTACTTGGTCAGGGGCAAACACGTTTGCAAAATTCTACAAATTTGATACCCTGGCTGAGGAGGACCTGGAGTTCTCTCATTCGGTGCTGCAGAGTCATCCGCACTCTCCCGCCCGTTTGGGAGCTTTGGTATAATCCCCATGGTCCTGACGGAGTCCCCAGCATCCACTAGGACGTTAGAGAAAATAAGATTTTACTTACCGATAAATCTATTTCTCATAGTCCGTAGTGGATGCTGGGCGCCCATCCCAAGTGCGGATTGTCTGCATTACTTGTACATAGTTATTGTTACAAAAAATCGGGTTATTATTGTTGTGAGCCATCTTTTTTAGAGGCTACTTCATTGTTATCATACTGTTAACTGGGTTCAAATCACAAGTTGTACGGTGTGATTGGTGTGGCTGGTATGAGTCTTACCCGGGATTCAAGATCCTTCCTTATTGTGTACGCTCGTCCGGGCACAGTACCTAACTGAGGCTTGGAGGAGGGTCATAGGGGGAGGAGCCAGTACACACCATGTGATCCTAAAAGCTTGCTTTTGTGCCCTGTCTCCTGCGGAGCCGCTATTCCCCATGGTCCTGACGGAGTCCCCAGCATCCACTACGGACTATGAGAAATAGATTTATCGGTAAGTAAAATCTTATTTTTTTTTTTACAACTTTGGGCTTTGATGTTTTGTCTGTTTTCATTTAGCCTTAGGGGGTATCCTATTAGCCACGAAATTGCGTTTCGCTAATAAATTTTCGCAAGTGCGAAAATTCGGTATCCTATTACCAGTGATAAGCTATCAGCTATAGGTTTCCATAGGGCTTATCGTTGATTTCTCATCACCAGCTCAGAGCTGGTGATAAGTAGTGCAAAATCCCTACTTTGAGCTAAAAATGTCGGTTTGGTTCAAAAACCCCTTAGACACTCCTCTGAATTACTAAATTAGGCACTAGTAGTCTTTAATTTTAATAAGATAAAGATGACATGTATTTTTTGTGGTCAAATAATGCAAAATGATGGTAATTGGGGTACAAGCTATAGGACATGTATATTGTAGTGCGTTTATGAGAGGGTCAAGTGTTTTTAGACTTGCAAGTGGGAGTAATCGATCTGTTGCCACTTTTTTCTTTTATTTTAAAGTCCCCTAAAATGACCCAAATATATACTTATACCCATTTTTATGTACCCCAAATTTAACGATAGCACTTATTTTGCTGGAAAAAAATGTTTTCTATCATTTATTTTTTAAATTCATATTACAGCCATTTGACTTAATTTAATTACATCAAATACTTTCATTATAATCAATAATAGACTTTTATAATGTTTTCCTAATATTAGTTTTGCTTTTTGGGCGGATACAGGCAGATTACCCCATTTTCTCCTATACTTATCACCACTTTTGTGGCTAGGATTATTGCCCGAATCCCATTTTCGCTATTTTGGAATAGGACAGGGCTAAAAAAAGGAATGCGCATACCAGACACAAATTACAGCGGTTTTGTAACTAATAGGATACTGCCCTATGTGTTAAGTTTCCTCGTATCTTAGGGGCCGGTTCAATTCAGCAAGATATACATACGGACTGCGTGTCCGTCACGCTGAATTGAATTCCCACCTTACTGTTATTCAAGCATTGAGTATGTCATATTACACCCATAATCAAAATGCATAACGAATAAGTTGACTTGTGAATTGTATGCATTGTAATTTAACACAAAGTAATTGTAGACACTGTGGGGATGATTCAATTGTTTATGCGCACCCGATCTTCCGTCTAAAGTGATGGGAGATCGGGGGGTACTAGTACAATACGGCTAAACCTGACTAGAGTGCTGGGCTCTACGCGAACAGTGCTATTTGGGTACCCAAACGGGTCACTTTTCACACATATATATGCTTGCCAGGATGAGGGGGCTGTGAGCAGAGATGCAGGTGGTAGCAGCTGTACACGCCGAAATGGAGCAACCATCAAATTGCTCCGTCGGGTGCCTGGCACTGACGACCGGTGGGGCAAACAATTGAATCCCCCCACTACCACTACCACTGTATATCGGTGATTTTATTGTTTCTCTGACGTCCTAGTGGATGCTGGGGACTCCGTAAGGACCATGGGGAATAGCGGCTCCGCAGGAGACTGGGCACAAAAGTAAAGCATTAGAACTACCTGGTGTGCACTGGCTCCTCCCCCCATGACCCTCCTCCAAGCCTCAGTTAGATTTTTGTGCCCGAACGAGAAGGGTGCAGACTAGGTGGCTCTCCTGAGCTGCTTAGTGAAAAGTTTAGTTTTAGGTTTTTTATGTTCAGTGAGACCTGCTGGCAACAGGCTCACTGCATCGAGGGACTAAGGGGAGAAAAAGCGAACTCACCTGCGTGCAGAGTGGATTGGGCTTCTTAGGCTACTGGACATTAGCTCCAGAGGGACCGATCACAGGCCCAGCCATGGATAGGTCCCAGAGCCGCGCCGCCGGCCCCCTTACAGAGCCAGAAGACAGAAGAGGTCCGGAAAATCGGCGGCAGAAGACGTCCTGTCTTCAACAAGGTAGCGCACAGCACTGCAGCTGTGCGCCATTGCTCTCAGCACACTTCACACTCCGGTCACTGAGGGTGCAGGGCGCTGGGGGGGGGGGGCGCCCTGAGACGCAATAAAAACACCTTGGATGGCAAAAAATGCATCACATATAGCTCCTGGGCTATATGGATGAATTTAACCCCTGCCAGAATTCACAGAAAAACGGGAGATAGGCTCCGCCCCCTTCTCGGCGGCCTTATCTCCTCAGCACACTGGCGCCATTTTCCCTCACAGCTCCGTTGGAGGGAAGCTCCCTGGCTCTCCCCTGCAGTCACTACACTACAGAAAGGGTTAAAAAAGAGAGGGGGGCACTAATTAGGCGCAGTATTAAAGATACAGGAGCTATAAGGGGAAAAACACTTATATAAGGTTATCCCTGTATATATATAGCGCTCTGGTGTGTGCTGGCAAACTCTCCCTCTGTCTCCCCAAAGGGCTAGTGGGGTCGTGTCCTCTATCAGAGCATTCCCTGTGTGTGTGCTGTGTGTCGGTACGTTTGTGTCGACATGTATGAGGAGAAAAATTATGTGGAGACGGAGCAGATTGCCTGTAATAGTGATGTCACCCCCTAGGGGGTCGACACCTGAGTGGATGAACTGTTGGAAGGAATTACGTGACAGTGTCAGCTTTGTATAAAAGACAGTGGTTGACATGAGACAGCCGGCTACTCAGCTTGTGCCTGTCCAGACGTCTCATAGGCCGTCAGGGGCTCTAAAGCGCCCGTTACCTCAGATGGCAGATATAGACGCCGACACGGATACTGACTCCAGTGTCGACGGTGAAGAGACAAATGTGACTTCCAGTAGGGCCACACGTTACATGATTGAGGCAATGAAAAATGTTTTACACATTTCTGATAATACGAGTACCACCGAAAAGGGGTATTATGTTCGGTGAGGAAAAACTACCTGTAGTTTTCCTGAATCTGAGAAATTAAATGAGGTGTGTGATGATGCGTGGGTTTCCCCCGATAACAACTGATAATTTCTAAAATGTTATTGGCATTATATCCTTTCCCGCCAGAGGTTAGGGTGCGTTGGGAAACATCCCCTAGGGTGGATAAAGCGCTCACACGCTTGTAAGAACAAGGGCTCTACCCTCTCCTTAAATGGCCGCCCTTAAGGATCCTGCTGATAGAAAGCAGGAGGGTATCCTAAAATGTATTTACACACATACTGGTGTTATACTGCGACCAGAAATCGCCTCAGCCTGGATGTGCAGTGCTGGGTTGGTGTGGTCGGATTCCCTGACTGAAAATATTGATACCCTAGATAGGGACAGTATATTATTGCCTATAGAACATTTAAAAGATGCATTTCTATATATGCGTGATGCACAGCGGAATATTTGCCGACTGGCATCAAGTCTAAGTGCGTTGTTCATTTCTGCCAGTAGAGGGTTATGGACACGACAGTGGTCAGGTGATGCGGATTCCAAACGGCATTTGGAAGTATTGCCTTATTAAAGGGAGGAGTTATTTGGGGTCGGTCTTTCAGACCTGGTGGCCACGGCAACAGCTGGGAAATCCACGTTTGTACCCCAGGTCGCCTCTCAACATAAGAAGACGCCGTATTATCAGGCGCAGTCTTTTCGTGGGCAAGCGGGCAAAAGGTTCCTCATTTCTGCCCCGTGACAGAGGGAGAGGAAAAAGGCTGCAGAAATCAGCCAGTTCCCAGGAACAGAAGCCCTCTCCTGCCTCTGCCAAGCCCTCAGTATGACGCTGGGGCTTTACAAGCAGAATCAGGAACGGTGGGGGCCCGTCTCAATGAATTTCAGCGCGCAGTGGGCTCACTCGCAAGTAGACCCCTGGATCCTTCAAGGGATATCTCAGGGGTACAAATTGGAATTCGAGACGTCTCCCCCTCGCCGTTTCCTAAAGTCGGCTTTACCGATGTCTCCCTCTGACAGGGAGGCAGTTTTGGAAGCCATTCACAAGCTGTATTCCCAGCAGGTGATAATCAAGGTACCCCTCCTGCAATGTGGTATTATTCCACACTGTTGTGGTACCGAAGCCGGACGGCTCGGTGAGACCGATTCTAAATCTAAAATCTTGAACACTTACATACGGAGGTTCAAATTCAAGATTGAGTCACTCAGAGCAGTGATTGCGAACCTGGAAGAAGGGGACTACATGATGTCTCGGGACATCAAGAATGCTTACCTTCATGTCCCAATTTACCTTTCTCACCAAGGGTACCTCAAGGTTGTGGTACAGAACTGTCACTATCAGTTCAGACGCTGCCGTATGGATGGTCCACGGCACCCCGGGTCTTTACCAAGGTAATGGCCGAAATGATGATACTCCTTCGAAGGAAGGGAATTTTAGTTATCCCTTACTTGGACGATTCCCTGATAAGGGTAAGATCCAGGGAACAGTTGGAGGTCGGTGTAGCACTATCTCAGGTAGTGTTGCGGCAGCACGATTGGATTCTCAATATTCCAAAATCGCAGCTGATTCCGACGACTCGTCTTCTGTTCCTAGGGGATGATCCTGGACACAGTCCAGAAAAAGGTGTTTCTCCCGGAGGAGAAAGTCAGGGAGTTATCCGAGCTAGTCGGGAACCTCCTATAACCGAGCCAAGTCTCAGTACATCAATGAAAGGGTTCTGGGAAAAATGGTGGCTTCCTACGAAGCAATCCCATTCAGCAGATGCCACGCAAGAACTTTCCAGTGGGACCTGCTGGACAAATGGTCCGGGTCGCATCTTCAGATGCATCAGCGGATAACCCTGTCACCAAGGACAAGGGTGTCTCTCCTGTGGTGGTTGCAGAGTGCTCATCTTCTAGAGGGCCGCAGATTCGGCATTCAGGACTGGGTCCTGGTGACCACGGATGCCAGCCTGCGAGGCTGGGGGGCAGTCACACAGGGAAGGAATTTCCAGGGCTTATGGTCAAGCCTGGAGACATCACTTCACATAAATATCCTGAAGCTAAGGGCCATTTACAATGCTCTAAGCTTAGCAAGACCTCTGCTTCAAGGTCAGCCGGGGTTGATCCAGTCGGACAACATTACGGCAGTCACCCACGTCAACAGACAGGGTGGCACAAGAAGCAGGTGGGCAATGGCAGAAGCTGCAAGGATTCTTCGCTGGGCGGAAAATCATGTGATAGCACTGTCAGCAGTATTCATTCCGGGAGTGGACAACTGGGAAGCAGACTTCCTCAGCAGATACGACCTCCACCCGGGAGAGTGGGGACTTCACCCAGAAGTCTTCCACATTATTATAAACCGTTGGGAAAAACTCGACAGGTATTGCGCCAGGTCAAGGGACCCTCAGGCAATAGCTGTAGACGCTCTGGTAACACCATGGGTGTACCAGTCAGTGTATGTGTTCCCTCCTCTGCCTCTCATACCCAAGGTACTGAGAATTATAAGATGGAGAGGAGTAAGCACTATATTAGTGGCTCCGGATTGGCCAAGAAGGACTTGGTAACCGGAACTTCAAGAGATGCTCACGGAGGATCCGTGGCCTCTACCTCTAAGAAGGGACCTGCTCCAGCAAGGACCCTGTCTGTTCCAAGACTTACCGCGGCTGCGTTTGACGGCATGGATCCTGAAGGAAAAAGGCATTCCTGATGAAGTCATCCCTATCCTGATCAAAGCCAGGAAGGATGTAACCGCAAAACATTATCACCGCATTTGGCGAAAATATGTTGCGTGGTGCGAGGCCAGTAAGGCCCGACGGAGGAAATTCAACTGGGTCGATTACTACATTTCCTGCAAACAGGAGTGTCTATGGGCCTGAAATTGGGGTCCATTAAGGTTCAAATTTCGGCCCTGTCAATTTTCTTCCAAAAAGAACTAGCTTCAGTCCCTGAAGTTCAGACGTTTGTAAAAGGGGTACTGCATATACAGCCTCCTTTTGTGCCTCCAGTGGCACCCTGGGATCTCAATGTAGTTTTTTGGGTTCCAAAAGTCACATTGGGTTGAACCACTTAAATCTGTGGAGTTAAAATATCTCACATGGAAAGTGGTCATGCTGTTGGCCCTTGCCTGGGCCAGGCGCGCGTCAGAATTGGCGGCTTTATCCTGTAAAAGCCCTTAGCTGATTTTCCATTCGGACAGGGCGGAATTGAGGACTCGTCCTCAGTTTCTCCCTAAGGTGGTTTCAGCGTTTCACCTGAACCAACCTATGGTGGTGCCTGCGGCTACTAGGGACTTGGAGGACTCCAAGTTGCTAGACGTTGTCAGGGCCCTGAAAATATATGTTTCCAGGACGGCTGGAGTCAGAAAATCTGACTCGCTGTTTATCCTGTATGCACCCAACAAGCTGGGTGCTCCTGCTTCTAAGCAGACGATTGCTCGTTGGATTTGTAGTACAATTCAGCTTGCACATTCTGTGGCAGGCCTGCCACAGCCAAAATCTGTAAAAGCCCATTCCACACGGAAAGTGGGCTCATCTTGGGCGGCTGCCCGAGGGGTCTCGGCTTTACAACTTTGCCGAGCAGCTACTTGGTCAGGGGCAAACACGTTTGGCAAATTCTACAAATTTGATACCCTGGCTGAGGAGGACCTGGAGTTCTCTCATTCGGTGCTGCAGAGTCATCCGCACTCTCCCGCCCGTTTGGGAGCTTTGGTATAATCCCCATGGTCCTTTCGGAGTCCCCAGCATCCACTAGGACGTTAGAGAAAATAAGAATTTACTTAACGATAATTCTATTTCTCATAGTCCGTAGTGGATGCTGGGCGCCCATCCCAAGTGCGGATTGTCTGCATTACTTGTACATAGTTATTGTTACAAAAATCGGGTTATTGTTGTTGTGAGCCATCTTTTCAGAGGCTCCTTCTGTTATCATGCTGTTAACTGGGTTCAGATCACAAGTTGTACGGTGTGATTGGTGTGGCTGGTATGAGTCTTACCCGGGATTCAAAATCCTTCCTTATTGTGTACGCTCGTCCGGGCACAGTATCCTAACTGAGGCTTGGAGGAGGGTCATGGGGGGAGGAGCCAGTGCACACCAGGTAGTTCTAAAGCTTTTTACTTTTGTGCCCAGTCTCCTGCGGAGCCGCTATTCCCCATGGTCCTTACGGAGTCCCCAGCATCCACTACGGACTACGAGAAATAGAATTATCGGTAAGTAAATTCTTATTTTTTGTCTGTCTTACTTTAAGTGGCGATTACTATGCATTGTCGCAAGAAACGGAAGAGCCGCTCTGACGGAGCTGACAGCCAGTATGTCGCAGAAAAGGATGAGGACTGTTCAGAATGTAGGATCAATGTTGGTTTTGAAAATAGAACAGATGACGAAGGGCCATCTATTGTGATTTCTGATAGTGATGACGAGGTATGTAGTCTGGGGAAAGCCTTTACTTGTGTGTGTTCTTATTGTCAAAGATCAAGACATTTGAAGCTTGGCACAAAGTAAGTGTATATGTGTGTGTGTGTGTGTATATGTGTGTATGTATATATATATATATATATGTATATATATATATATATATATATATATATGTGTATGTATATATATATATATATATATATATATATATATATATATATATATATATATATATGTATGTGTATATATATATATATATATATATATATATATTTTTTTTTTTTTTTTTCTCTTACGTCCTAGAGGATGCTGGGGACTCCGTAAGGACTATGGGGTATTGCCGGGTACCTACAGCGGAGGCTCCGGTTTACTTCACGTTGGGCACACACGGCTGGGGCTCTCCAGGATCGCGTTGCCGCGCTTCGGGAGGTGGTAAGTGGGACCCGGTCTTTATCGCGATCCGGCGCAGTCAGTGGGAGGCGGGCCGTGCGCGCTGGCAGTGGACACTGTGGATACAGGCGATCCCACTAGATCACCAGGGCATGGGCGCGGGTCAGGTTTTCTCTTAAAACCGATTTTAATATCGCCCATAGTACCCGGTGGTTTTGCCAGCAAGGGGGATAAGGCTTAGACCTGAAGCCCCTTCCCCAGCCCCAGGGCACCATTTCCAGCAAGTGTTCCCGCCCTGGAGCTGCATCTCTGTCTTTCCTCACTCCCTGTCAGTGTCTGCGGCGCCATTACTCCTCAGCTCACTGTTCCTGGGACTGCTTGGGCAAATCCTCCTATGTAAAGCCGCCTGGTTGTCAGTGCTGTGACTTTACATGACACTTTAGTATTCTACCTGCCTTTTTAGTCAGTGTTAGTAAGAGAGTGCATTTAGTCAGGGTTTCCTAGTACAATTACCCTGTGATATACATCCAGTTTCTTACTGTGTAGTGTTATATCTATTGACTATATAGCTGTGTAAGCTAGTCCAGTGTAGTATTATTGTCTGTAATAACCTCTGCATTGTACAAACTGTGACTATTTGTGTGTGCATTGATAGCTGAGTAGTGTCCATGTCGTGTCTTTCACTCAACTTGCTCACCCTATATTCTAGAACCTGAGGGGGCTTGGTGCGTCAGGTGTTATTTAATATAGGATTTTCACAAAGATATACTGTATTACGTATGTATTACGTATTTTTCTCTGTGATTTAGTCACCATATCTCTCCTTTATCTCTGCTGGTGCTGACTACACTGCGCAGGGGTTTGGGTTTAGGGATATAGTGCTGCTAATAATTGTACTGTGTTACCTCATACTGCAAGTTATATCATGTCTGCTTCTGAGGGTAACGGTTCTGGGGCGGAACACACTGCTGGTGTTGCTGAAGCCACAGGCATATATGGGGAGAATATAGCAGCTTTGGGCTCTGGTTCATAAACGAACCCCCCTATGGGACCCCCAATGCCGGTACAACCGTATGTGGTCTCTGCAGCTAACCCGCCCGACGATTTAACTGCTCAATTAAAGAAGTTGAACCAGTCCCTGACTACTAAAAAGTCTGACCAACGCTCGCCTAAGTCCAAGAGGTCCTCTAAGCGAGCGCTCGTCTCCTCACAATCCACTGCTGTCACTGACCCCTCGTTTGATGAAGACAGCACATACACTGACCCCACAGGTTCTGACTCGGATACGGCTGATGGGGAGGGTAGTTCACATGTGGATGTTCCTGATCTTTTGGAGGCTATTAAGTTAATTCTGCAGATTACAGATGATCCCGAGCCATCCGTTCCTCCTAAGAAACCAGATAGGTTCAAGCGTCAGAAGGTGATTAAACAAGTTTTACCTCACTCTGACCACCTAGTGGATATACGTCAGGAACCCGGGTACGAAGTTTGTGCCTCAAAAGAAGATGCTGACTCGCTATCCCCTCGCACCAGAGCTGTCTAAGAATTGGGAAACGCCTCCTCCAGTAGACTCACATGTGGCTAGGATGGTAGTTTCCTCAGCTCTACCTGTCACTACCGTCACGTTTCTAAAAGAGCCTACGGATAAACGTGTCGAGGGTTGTCTAAAAGGGATTTACACCCTCACGGGTGCTGCACAAAGGCCCACTATTGCAGCTACATGGGTGGTAGAGGCTATTGAAGCATGGTACTTGGAGTTAGAGGCTGAAATCTCCTCTGACCATGCTAGACAATGCTTGTCATATATTGTCACAGCTTCTCGCTATATTAAAGAGGCGGCTTCTGATGCCGGTATCCTAGCAGCCAAGGCCTCTACTACGTCAGTCCTGGCTCGCAGGATATTGTGGCTGAGATCCTGGTCTGTGGATCTGGACTCTAGAAAAACCCTGGAGGTACTCCCTTTCAAAAGGGATATTCTGTTTGGGGAGGACTTAAATAAGATAGTGGCTGACTTGGCTACTGCCAAAACTGCCTGTCTGCCTAATACAGCTCCTTCTGTGTCGAAGGCCAAAGGCACGTCCTTTCGCCCCTTTCGTCCTTCAGGTAAAGCAAAAGGTCAGGCGTACCATAAGCAGGCCCGCACTTCCAAACCTGGTAAGTCGAAGCCCAAAAGAGCCTGGCCTGCCCGTCAGCCAGCAGCCAAGACCGATAAGCCTGCCGCATGACGGGGCGGGCCTCCCCCTGGGGGATCCCAGGGTGGGGGGCCGGCTTCTAGGGTATACCCAGGAATGGTTGAAGACCACTTTAGATGCCTGGGTATGGGAAGTTGTCACTCGAGGTTACGCCATAGCCTTCAAAAACCGACCCCCTCATCGATTTTGCCAGACAGAAGTCCCGTCGGACCAGACAAAGGCAAACACTCTGCATTCGGTGGTACAGACCCTCCTGGATACAGGAGTCGTAGTACAGGTGCCTCTTGCTCAGAGGGGCCGGGGGTACTATTCTCCGCTGTTTCTAGTCCCGAAACCGAATGGGTCTAGATACGCAACACACTCGGGGTGTGTTGCGTATCCAACCTCCCTATGTCCCGCCTGTGGCTCCTTGGGACTTGTCGGTGGTTTTGGAGGCGTTGCAGGAGCCTCCATTTGAACCTCTTGGTTCAGCTGACCTTAAGTGGCTTTCCCTTAAGGTGGTGTTCTTGCTGGCTATTGCCTCTGCTAGAAGAGTGTCGGATTTGGGTGCCTTGTCTTGTAGTTCCCCATATCTGATTTTTCACCGTGACCGGGCGGTTCTTAGGACTCGTCCCGGATATTTACCGAAGGTGGTTTCTTCGTTCCACCTTAATCAGGAGATTGTGGTTCCAGCTTTTGTGTCTCCTGATTTGTCTCCCAAAGAGCGGTCTTTGGATGTGGTTCGGGCTCTACGTATCTATGTGAAGAGAACTGCTTCTATTCGAAAGTCTGATTCTCTTTGTTTTGTTTGGATTTCACAAACGTGGCTGGCCTGCTCACAAGCAGACCCTGGCCTGCTCACAAGCAGACCCTGGCCTGCTCACAAGCAGACCCTGGCCTGCTCACAAGCAGACCCTGGCCTGCTCACAAGCAGACCCTGGCCTGCTCACAAGCAGACCCTGGCCTGCTCACAAGCAGACCCTGGCCTGCTCACAAGCAGACCCTGGCCTGCTCACAAGCAGACCCTGGCCTGCTCACAAGCAGACCCTGGCCTGCTCACAAGCAGACCCTGGCCAGATGGATTAGAATGGTGATTGCGCATGCTTATGTGAAGGCTGGTCTGTCAGCTCCTGATCACATTACGGCCCATTCTACTCGGTCTGTTGGACCTTCTTGGGCGGTCCAACGTGGTGCGACCCTTGACCAATTGTGCAAGACGGCTACGTGGTCCTCCGGGAACACGTTCATAAGGTTCTATGCCTTCGATACTGCCGCTTCCCAGGATGCTTCCTTTGGACGCCGGGTTCTTGTGCCCGCTACAGTGCGTCCCCTCCCATAAGGAACTGCTTTAGGACATCCCCATTGTCCAGACTTGTGGAGCCCAGTGTACCCCGCAGCAGAAAACGAGTTTTATGGTAAGAACTTACCCTTGTTAAAACTCTTTCTGCGAGGTACACTGGGCTCCACAAGGCGCCCACCCTGACGCACTTAGCTTCTTTGGGTTGATATGGTATTAGCCGCTGACACTTCTCTTGTCGTGAGAGTGTGGTGTATGTGGCTACTAACCGTTGTCGTCTCTTTTCCTGCTACTGCTTTGGGCTGGTTAACTAAACTGAGCTCCTGTGCTGGGAGGCGGGGTTATAGAGGAGGCGGCGCTGTGCATTCTGAGAACAGTCAAAGCTTTTGAGCCTGTATATTATCACCTGGGGCTCAAATTGATCTCTGCAAATCAACCTTTATGTCTGCTAGCAGTGTACTGAAAACACATACGTGATACTAAGTAGGAGGATTTCACACAATAACAGTCTGCACGTGCTGCATCTATTAGAGCTTTCTCATAATGCAAGGAACTTCTATTGATGTAGGTATACTTGAGTTAAATCATTTCATAGGTGTTAAGGACACAACATATTTGTACATTGTTACAGGAGCAAAAAACGGAGCTACCAGCGCCTCACTCCAATGCGCATTTCGCATGTAGCTTAATCATGGAGCCGTTCCCAGGAACAAAAGTCCTCCCCGGCTTCCACTAAATCCACCGAATGACGCTGGGGCTCCACAGGCGGATCCAGGAGCGGTGGGGGCGCGTCTCCGAAATTTCAGCCACCAGTGGGTTCGCTCACGGGTGGATGCTTGGGCTATACAAATTGTGTCTCAGGGATACAAGCTGGAATTCAAGGTGACGCCCCCTCACCGTTACCTAAAATCGGCCTTACCAGCTTCCCCCATGGAAATGGAGGTAGTCTTGGCAGCAATTCACAAGCTATATCTCCAGCAGGTGGTAGTGAAGGTTCCCCTCCTTCAACAGGGAAGGGGTTACTATTCCACCATGTTTGTGGTACCGAAACCGGACGGTTCGGTCAGACCCATTTTGAATTTAAAATCCCTGAATATTTATCTGAAGAAATTCAAGTTCAAGATGGAATCGCTCAGAGTGGTCATTGCAAGCCTGGAGGAAGGGGATTTTATGGTGTCTCTGGACATCAAGGATGCGTACTTGCATGTCCTCATTTATCCACCTCATCAGGAGTACCTCAGGTTTGTGGTACAGGACTATCATTACCAATTCCAGACGTTGCCGTTTGGCCTGTCCACGGCACTGAGAATATTTACCAAGGTGATGGCGGAAATGATGGTGCTCCTTCGGAAGCAAGGGGTTACAATTATCCCATACTTGGACGATCTCCTCATAAAGGCGAGGTCCAGGGAGCGGTTGCTGATCAGCGTAGCACACTCTCAGGAAGTGTTGCGACAGCACGGCAGGATTCTGAATATTCCAAAGTCGCAGCTGACTCCTACGACGCGTCTGCCCTTCCTGGGCATGATTCTGGACACAAACCAGAAAAAGGTGTTTCTCCCGGAGGAGAAGGCTCAGGAGCTCGTGACTCTGGTCAGAGACCTCCTAAAACCAAAACAGGTATCGGTGCATCACTGCACGCGAGTCCTGGGAAAGATGGTGGCGTCATACGAAGCCATTCCCTTCGGCAGGTTCCATGCGAGGATCTTTCAGTGGGATCTGTTGGACAAGTGGTCCGGATCGCATCTTCAGATGCATCGGCTGATCACCCTGTCCCCCAGGGCCAGGGTGTCTCTTCTGTGGTGGCTGCAAAGTGCTCACCTCCTCGAGGGCCGCAGGTTCGGCATACAGGACTGGGTCCTGGTGACCACTGATGCAAGCCTCCGAGGATGGGGGGGCAGTCACTCAGGGAAGAAACTTCCAGGGGCTGTGGTCAAGTCAGGAGACTTGTCTGCACATCAATATCCTGGAACTAAGGGCCATATACAACGCACTGAGTCAAGCGGAGCCTCTGCTTCGAAACCAACCAGTGCTGATTCAGTCAGACAACATCACTGCAGTGGCTCATGTAAACCGCCAGGGCGGCACAAGAAGCAGGGTGGCAATGGCAGAAGCCACTAGGATTCTTCGTTGGGCGGAGAATCACGTACTAGCACTGTCAGCAGTGTCCATTCCGGGAGTGGACAACTGGGAAGCAGACTTCCTCAGCAGGCACGACCTCCACCCGGGAGAGTGGGGACTTCATCAAGAAGTCTTCACGCAGATTGCAAATCGATGGGAACTGCCACAGGTGGACATGATGGCGTCCCGTCTCAACAAAAAGCTAAAAAGGTATTGCGCCAGGTCAAGGGACCCTCAGGCGATAGCTGTGGACGCACTAGTGACACCGTGGGTGTTCCAGTCGGTCTGTGTTTCCCCCTCTTCCTCTCATACCAAAGGTGCTGAGAATTGTAAGAAAAAGAGGAGTGAGAACAATACTCATTGTTCCGGATTTACCAAGTAGGACTTGGTACCCGGAATTGCAAGAAATGCTCACAGAGGACCCATGGCCTCTGCCTCTCAGACAGGACCTGTTGCAACAAGGGCCCTGTCTGTTCCAAGACTTGCAGCGGCTGCGTTTGACGGCATGGCGGTTGAACGCCGGATCCTAGCGGAAAAAGGCATTCCGGATGAAGTTATTCCTGCGCTGATAAAGGCTAGGAAGGACGTGACGGCAAAGCATGATCATCGTATATGGCGAAAATATGTTGCTTGGTGTGAGGCCAGGAAGGCCCCTACAGAGGAATTCCAGCTGGGTCGATTCCTGCACTTCCTACAGTCAGGAGTGACTATAAGCCTAAAATTATGGTCCATAAAGGACCAGATTTCGGCCCTATCCATTTTCTTTCAAAAAGGACTGGCTTCACTGCCTGAGGTTGAGACGTTTGTTAAGGGAGTGCTGCATATTCAGCCCACTTTTGTGCCACCAGTGGCGCCTTGGGATCTTAACGTGGTGTTGAGTTTCTTGAAATCCCACTGGTTTGAGCCACTTAAGACCGTGGAGCTAAAGTATCGCACGTGGAAAGTGGTCATGCTGTTGGCCTTAGCTTCGGCTAGGCGTGTGTCAGAATTGGCGGCTTTGTCATGTAAAAGCCCCTATCTGGTTTTCCATATGGTTAGGGCAGAATTGCGGACTCTAGGACGTTAGAGAAAATAAGATTTTACTCACCGGTAAATCTATTTCTCGTAGTCCGTAGTGGATGCTGGGCGCCGGTCCCTAGTGCGGACTTTCTGCAATACGTGTATATAGTTATTGCTTACTAAAGGGTTATGTTATGTGGCATCAGTTGAGTGATGCTTGTTTGTTGTTCATACTGTTAACTGGGTATGTTATCACAAGTTGTACGGTGTGGCTGGTATGAGTCTTACCCTGGATTCCAAAAATACTTTCCTTGTACTGTCAGCTCTTCTGGGCACAGTTTCCTTAACTGAGGTCTGGAGGAGGGGCATAGAGGGAGGAGCCAGTGCACACCAGGTAGTACTAAATCTTTCTTTAGAGTGCCCAGTCTCCTGCGGAGCCCGTCTATTCCCCATGGTCCTTACGGAGTCCCCAGCATCCACTACGGACTACGAGAAATAGATTTACCGGTGAGTAATATATATATATATATATATATTTACTTACTTACTTACTGACGTGTACGGCGGCACTCAGGTCAAAAAACGACAGGACACAGAGGCTATGTGTCCTGTCGTTTTTGGACCTGAGTGCCGCCGTACACGTCAGTCTCTATCGGGAAACTGATTCAGTCTCCTTTCACGGAAGGCAACGGGCAAAGGTAATCATTCATATGCGGAGAAGTGCCGAGTTCAACGAATTTATATATATCTCTATCTATCTATCTATCTATCTATCTATCTATCTATCTATCTATATTATACACTGCTCAAAAAAATAAAGGGAACACTATAATAACACATCCTAGATCTGAATGAATGAAATATTCTTATTAAATACTTTTGCTCTTTACATAGTTAAATGTGCTGACAACAAAATCACACAAAAATGATCAACGGAAATCAAATTTATTAACCCATGGAGGTCTGGATTTGGAGTCCCACTCAAAATTAAAGTGGAAAAACACACTACAGGCTGATCCAACTTTGATGTAATGTCCTTAAAACAAGTCAAAATGAGGCTCAGTAGTGTGTGTGGCCTCCACGTGCCTTTATGACCTCCCTACAACGCCTTCGGCGTGCTCCTGATGAGGTGGTGGATGGTCTCCTGGGGGATCTCCTCCCAGACCTGGACTAAAGCATCCGCCAATTTCTGGATAGTCTGTGGTGCAACGTGGCATTGGTGGTTGGAGCGAGACATGATGTCCCAGATGTGCTCAATTGGATTCCGGTCTGGGGAACGGTCGGGCCAGTCCATAGCATCAATGCCTTCATCTTGCAGGGACTGCTGACACACTCCAGCCACATGAGGTCTAGCGTTGTCTTGCATTAGGAGGAACCCAGGGCCAACCACACCAGCATATGGTCTCACAAGGGGTCTGAGGATCTCATCTCAGTACCTAATGGCAATCAGGCTACTTCTGGCGAGCACATGGAGGGCTGTGCGGCCACCCAAAGAAATGCCACCCCACATCATTACTGACCCACTGCCAAACCGGTCATGCTGGAGGATGTTGTAGGCAGCAGAACGTTCTCCTCGGCGTCTTCAGACTCTGTCACGTCTGTCACATGTGCTCAGTGAGAACCTGCTTTCATCTGTGAAGAGCACAGTGCACCAGTGGCGAATTTGCCAAACGTCCTGCGTGGTGTTGGGCTGTAAGCACAACCCCCACCAGTGGACGTCGGGCCCTCCTACCACCCTCATGGAATCTGTTTCTGATCGTTTGAGTAGACACATGCAGATTTGTGGCCTGCTGGAGGTCATTTTGCAGGGCTCTGGCAGTGCTCCTCCTGTTCCTCCTTGCACAAAGGCGGAGGTAGCGGTCCTGCTGCTGGGTTGTTGCCCTCCTATGGCCTCCTCCACGTCTCCTGATGTACTGGCCTGTCTCCTGGTAGCGCCTCTATGCTCTGGACACTACGCTGACAGACACAGCAAACCTTCTTGCCACAGCTCGCATTGATGTGCCATCCTGGATGAGCTGCACTACCTGAGCCACTTGTGTGGGTTGTAGGGAGGTCATACAGGCACGTGGAGGCCACACACACACACACACACACACACACACACGCACACGCACACACACGCACACACACACACACACACACACACACTACTGACCCTCATTTTGACTTGTTTTAAGGACATTACATCAAAGTTGGATCAGCCTGTAGTGTTTTTCCACTTTAATATTGAGGGTGACTCCAAATCCAGACTTCCATGGGTTAATACATTTGATTTCCATTGATGATAATTGTGTGATTTTGTTGTCGGCACATTCAACTATGTAAAGAACAAAGTATTTAATAAGAATATTTCATTCATTAAGATCTAGGATGTGTTGTTTAAGTGTTCCCTTTATTTTTTTGAGCAGTGTATATGCTCTCTAAAAGTATTTTTTATTTTATTTTATTTACACTAAGTGCTTGCAAATGAAAGGGCAGGTATATGGGTGTTTCTCTAACGTCCTAGTGGATTCTGGGGACTCCGTAAGGACCATGGGGATAGACTGGCTCCGCAGGAGACATGGGCACTTTAAGAAAGAATTTAGGTTCTGGTGTGCACTGGCTCCTCCCTCTATGCCCCTCCTCCAGACCCCAGTTTGATACTGTGCCCTGACGAGCTGGGTGCTTTTCAGTGAGCTCTCCTGAGTTTGCTGAGAGAAAGTATTTTGTTAGGTTTTTTATTTTCAGGGAGCTCTGATGGCAACAGACTCCCTGCATCGTGGGACTGAGGGGAGAGAAGCAGCTCTACTCTCTGAAGCTAGGTCTTGCTTCTTAGGCTACTGGACACCATTAGCTCCAGAGGGATCGTACGCAGGATCTCACCCTCGCCGTCCGATCCCAGAGCCGCGCCGCCGTCCCCCTCGCAGAGCCGGAAGACCGAAGCCGGGTGAGTATGAGAAGCAAAGAAGACTTCACAGGCGGCAGATGACTCTGTTCTTCACTGAGGTAACGCACAGCACTGCAGCTGTGCGCCATTGCTCCCACACACCTCACATACTCCGGTCACTGTAAGGGTGCAGGGCGCAGGGGGGGGCGCCCTGGACAGCATTTGGGACCTCTTTTGGCAAAAGTTAAACATATATACAGCTGGGAACTGTATATATGTATGAGCCCCCGCCAAAAAGTGCATATTTAAGCGGGACAGAAGCCTGCCGCCGAGGGGGCGGAGCTCCTTCCTCAGCACTCACCAGCGCCATTTTTTCTCCACAGCTCCGTTGAGAGGAAGCTCCCCAGGCTCTCCCCTGCAGATACACGGTAGAAGAGGGTAAAAAGAGAGGGGGGGCACATAATTAGGCGCAAAAAACAATATATAAACAGCAGCTACTGGGTTAACATTAAGTTACTGTGTTATTCCTAGATTGATACCGCTGGGGTGTGTGCTGGCATACTCTCTCTCGGTCTCTCCTAAGGGCCTTGTGGGGGAACTGTCTTCAAAAAGGGCATTCCCTGTGTGTGTGGTGTGTCGGTACGCTTGTGTCGACATGTCTGATGAGGAAGGCTATGTGGAAGCAGAGCGGGAGCAAGTGAATGTGGTGTCTCCGCCGACGGCGCCGACACCTGATTGGATGGATATGTGGAAGGTTTTAAATGATTATGTTAATTCCTTGCATAAAAGGCTAGAAAAAGCTGAAGCCTTAGGACAGTCAGGGTCCCAACCCGTGCCTGATCCTATGTCGCAGAGGCCGTCAGGGTCTCCGAAACGCCCACTATCCCAAATTGTTGACACAGATACCGACATGGATTCTGACTCCAGTGTCTATTACGATGATGCAAAGTTACAGCCAAAATTGGCTAAATCCATCCGTTATATGATTATAGCAATTAAGGATGTGTTGCACATCACAGAGGAAATCCCAGTCCCTGACAAGAGGGTACATATGTATGGGGAAAAGAAGCCACAGGTAACCTTTCCCCCCTCACACGAGCTAAATGAGTTATGTTAAAAGGCTTGGGAATCTCCAGATAAAAAATTGCAGATTTCCAAAAGGATTCTTATGGCGTATCCTTTCCCGCCAACGGACAGGTTACGCTGGGAATCCTCCCCTAAGGTGGACAAAGCTTTAACACGCTTATCCAAGAAGGTAGCCCTGCCGTCACAGGATATGGCTACCCTCAAAGATGCTGCGGATCGCAAACAGGAGGTTACCCTGAAGTCCATCTATACACATTCAGGTACCTTACTGAGGCCAGCGATCGCGTCGGCCTGGGTGTGTAGTGCTGTAGCAGCATGGACGGATACCGTGTCTGAGGAAATTGATACCCTAGACAAGGATACTATATTGTTGACCTTGGGGCATATTAAAGACGCTGTCCTATATATGAGAGATGCTCAAAGAGACATTGGTCTACTGGGTTCTAGAATAAATGCTATGTCAATTTCTGCCAGAAGGGTCCTGTGGACTCTGCAATGGACAGGTGATGCCGACTCAAAAAGGCATATGGAGGTTTTACCTTACAAGGGTGAGGAATTGTTTGGGGAGGGTCTCTCGGACCTGGTCTCCACAGCTACTGCTGGAAAGTCAAATTTTTTGCCATATGTTTCATCACAGCCTAAGGGAGTACCGTATTATCAAATGCAGTCCTTTTGATCACAGAAAAACAAGAAAGTCCGAGGTGCGTCCTATCTTGCCAGAGGCAGGGGCAGAGGAAAGAAGCTGCACAACACAGCTAGTTCCCAGGAACAGAAGTCCTCCCCGGCCTGTACAAAATCCACCGCAGGACGCTAGGGCTCCACAAGCGGCGCTAGGCCAGGTGGGGGCACGTCTTTGAAATTTCAGCCACAAGTGGGTTCACTCCCAGTTGGATCCCTGGGCAATAGAGATTTGTGTCTCAGGGATGCAAGCTGGAATTCGAGGAGATACCCCCTCACCGATACCTCAAATCGGCCCTGCCAGCTTCCCCCCACGAGAGGAAAATAGTGTTAACTGCAATTCACAAATTGTATCTTCAACAGGTGGTGGTCAAGGTTCCCCTCCTTCAACAAGGAAGGGGATATTATTCGACCATGTTTGTAGTCCCGAAACCAGACGGTTCGGGCAGACCCATATTGAATTTAAAATCCCTGAACATATACCTGAAAAGGTTCAAGTTCAAGATGGAATCGCTGAGAGCGGTCATCGCAAGCCTGGAAGGGGGGGATTTTATGGTGTCTCTGGACATAAAGGATGCATACCTTCATGTCCCCATTTATCCACCTCATCAGGCGTACCTCAGATTTGTGGTACAGTATTGTCATTACCAATTTCAGACGTTGCTGTTTGATCTCTCCACGGCACCGAAGATTATTTACCAAGGTAATGGCGGAAATGATGGTACTCCTGCGGAAGCAAGGAGTCACAATTATCCCATACTTGGACGATCTCCTCGTAAAAGTGAGATCAAGAGAGCAGTTGCTGATCAGCGTAGCACTTTCTCTGGAAGTGTTACGGTAACATGGCTGGATTTTAAATATTCCAAAGTCACAGTTGGTTCCTACGACTCGTCTGCCTTTCCTGGGCATGATTCTAGACACAGACCAGAAAAGGGTTTATCTCCCGATGAAGAAAGCTCAGAAACTCATGACACTGGTCAGGAACCTATTAAAACCAAAACAGGTGTCAGTGCATCACTGCACTCGTGTCCTGGGAAAGATGGTGGCATCATACAAGGCCATTCCCTTCGGCAGGTTCCATGCGAGGACTTTTCAATGGGACTTACTGAACAAGTGGTCCGGATCACATCTTCAGATGCATCGGTTAATCACCCTATCCCCCAGGGCCAGGTTGTCACTCCTGTGGTGGCTACAGAGCGCTTACCTTCTGGAGGGCCGCAGATTCGGCATTCAGGACTGGATCCTGGTGACCACGGACGCAAGCCTCCGAGGTTGGGGTGCAGTCACAAAGGGAAGAAATTTCCAAGGTCTGTGGTCAAGTCAAGAGACTTGCCTTCACATCAACATCCTGGAACTAAGGGCCATATACAACACCCTACGTCAAGCGGAGACCCTGCTTCGCGACCAACCGGTTCTGATTCAGTCAGACAACATCACCGCAGTGGCTCATGTAAATTGCCAAGGCGGCACATGGAGTAGAGTGGCGATGGCGGAAACCACCAGAATTCTTCGCTGGGCGGAGAATCACGTAAGCGCACTGTCAGCAGTGTTCATCCCGGGAGTGGACAACTGGGAAGCAGACTTCCTCAGCAGACACGACCTCCACCCGGGAGAGTGGGGACTTCATCAGGAAGTCTTCACACAGGTTACAAGTCGGTGGGCACTGCCACAGGTGGACATGATGGCATCCCACCTCAACAAAAAGCTACAGAGGTATTGCGCCAGGTCAAGAGACCCTCAGGCGATAGCTGTAGACGCCCTGGTGACACCGTGGGTGTTCCAGTCGGTCTATGTATTTCCTCCTCTTCCTCTCATACCCAAGGTGCTGAGGATAATAAGAAAAAGAGGAGTGAGAACAATACTCATTGTTCCAGATTGGCCACGAAGGACTTGGTATCCAGATCTGCAAGAAATGCTCACAGAGGACCCGTGGCCTCTTCCTCTAAGACAGGACTTGTTGCAACAGGGGCCCTGTCTGTTCCAAGACTTACAGCGGCTGCGTTTGACGGCATGGCGGTTGAACGCCGGATCCTAGCAGAGAAAGGCATTCCGGATGAGGTCATTCCTACGCTGATAAAGGCTAGGAAGGACGTGACAGCTCAACATTATCACCGTATATGGCGAAAATATGTTGCTTGGTGTGAGGCCAGGAATGCTCTTACGGAGGAATTCCAGCTGGGCCGTTTCCTTCACTTCCTACAGTCCGGAGTGAGTTTGGGCCTAAAATTGGGTTCCATTAAGGTCCAGATTTCGGCCCTATCCATTTTCTTTCAAAAGGAGTTGGCTTCTCTACCTGAAGTACAGACGTTTGTAAAGGGAGTGCTGCATATTCAGCCTCCAGTGGCACCTTGGGATCTTAACGTGGTGTTGAGTTTCCTGAAATCCCACTGGTTTGAACCACTCAAAACGGTGGAGTTGAAATATCTCACGTGGAAGGTGGTCATGCTATTAGCCTTGGCTTTGGCTAGGCGTGTGTCAGAGTTGGCGGCTTTGTCACATAAAAGCCCCTATTTGGTTTTCCATGCGGATAGAGCAGAATTGCGGACTCGTCCACAATTTCTGCTGAAAGTGGTTTCATCCTTTCATATAAACCAACCTATTGTGGTGCCTGTGGCTACTACTGACTTGGAGGATTCCGAGTTACTTGATGTGGTCAGGGCTTTGAAGGTTTATGTAGCCAGAACGGCTAGGGTCAGGAAAACAGTCTTTGTTTATCCTGTATGCATCCAACAAGCTTGGTGCTCCTGCTTCAAAGCAAACTATTGCTCGCTGGATCTGTAACACGATTCAGCAGGCTCATTCTGCGGCTGGATTGCCGCTGCCAAAATCAGTTAAGGCCCATTCCACTAGGAAGGTGGGCTCTTCTTGGGCGGCTGCTCGAGGGGTCTCGGCATTACAGCTTTGCCGAACGGCTACTTGGTCAGGTTCAAACACTTTTGCAAAGTTCTACAAGTTTGATACCCTGGCTGAGGAGGACCTTGTGTTTGCTCAATCGGTGCTGCAGAGTCATCTGCACTCTCTCGCCCGTTTGGGAGCTTTGGTATAATCCCCATGGTCCTTACGGTATCCGGACTCCAGGTCGACAACACAAAGGTCGACACACTTTAGGTCGACACCAATTGGTCGACACACATTAGGTCGACAGGGTCAAAAGGTCGACAGGAACAAGGTCGACATGGAAAAAGGTCGACATGAGTTTTTCACGATTTTTTTCTTTTTTTGAACCTTTTCATACTTAACGATCCACGTGGACTACGATTGGAACGGTAAAGTGTGCCGAGCGAAGCGAAGGCACCATGCCCGAAGCATGCCATGCGAGGGGACGCGGTGCTCTAATTCGGGTTCCCGGTCACTCTACGAAGAAAACGACACCAAAAAACCCATAAAAAACTCATGTCGACCTTTTTCCATGTCGACCTTGTTCTTGTCGACCTTTTGACCCTGTCGACCTTTTGACCCTGTCGACCTAATGTGTGTCGACCAATTGGCGTCGACCTAAAGTGTGTCGACCTTTGTGCTGTCGACCCTGAGTCCCAGACCCGGTCCTTACGGAGTCCCCAGCATCCACTAGGACGTTAGAGAAAATAAGATTTTACTTACCGGTAAATCTATTTCTCGTAGTCCGTAGTGGATGCTGGGCGCTCGTCCCAAGAGCGGACTTCTTCTGCAATACTTGTATATAGTTATTGTTTCAATAAGGGTTAAGTTATGTTTGCATCAGGGTTTGACCTGATGCTCTGTTATTTGTCATACTGTTAACTGGTTGTTATCACATGTTATACGGTGTGATTGGTGTGGCTGGTATGAATCTTGCCCTGGATTACCAAAATCCTTTCCTTGTACTGTCAGCTTTTCTGGGCACAGTTTCTCTAACTGAGGTCTGGAGGAGGGGCATAGAGGGAGGAGCCAGAACACACCAGAACCTAAATTCTTTCTTAATGTGCCCATGTCTCCTGCGGAGCCAGTCTATCCCCATGGTCCTTACGGAGTCCCCAGCATCCACCACGGACTACGAGAAAAAGATTTACCGGTAAGTAAAATCTTATTTTATGTTGTTCCATTGCGTGTGTTTTTTTTTTTTTTTTAAATATAGCCTATAGGGGTTGAGTACGAGATACCAGAAGTTAGGATGTTGGTGGTCAGAATACGGACACAGGCATCCCGACTGGCATAAACCTGACAAGGAGAGCAACTATGATAGCCTTAACTGTGCCTTCCTACAGCCTAACCCTCCCCCCCCCCCCCCCCTTGCCTGCATGCAGCCTAACCCTATCCCTCCCCCACGAAACCTAACCCTAACCTTTTTTTACTGGTAGCCTGTCCTTTATCAGCAGAGGTTGTTTTGTAGTAGGGACTGTGGTATGTTCATTTGGCCCTGCATCTTAATGTTGTTTTAACTCTGTATAGGTAACATAGTGCCAACTGGGCATTTGACACTTGCCTTAGTTTACAGAAAACAAACACAGAGATTAATTTGCTTGTGTCAATTTGCTGTGACCTTATTAAATGACCTCAAAGCTCAAGCATTGCAGTGTATTGCCAGTCTAGGATTTCACCACAAAGTTGTCTCTGCTAATCGTCAAATGAAGCAAGGGCAAGTTTGGTGCGCTCAACTGTAGTGTACACTAAGGTTGTATAAATGTAAGAAGAAAAAAAAAAAGGTCACTAACAGGTGGAGCTGCGCTAGGCAGCCCTGAAAAGATCTTTTTAAGAAGACTTCAAGGGCCGCAGCACCGTTTGTCGTTCTGACATTCTGTGCTGCGGCTCCATCACCTCCCCAGCAGCGCTACAAACTCCAGCGGAGTTGCACCGGTCATCGGGCACACCACCACTGATGTTCTCCAGGATGGCATTGCTACACATCAGGGAGGAGGTTTGAGGGTCCCCCAGGTGGGACCCGCCGGAAATCGCGGTCCCAGGAGATGGACCGCGCCGCTGACGTGGACACTGTACTGCACAGGGACCCTACTATATCCACCAGGGCAGGGAGAGCAGGTCGGATTTACTAAAATCCGTTTTACATAGGCTCCACAGTACTATGTGGTGAGGCCCAGCATAGAGGATAAGTCGCTGACCTGTAGCCCCTCCCCCAGCTCCGTGCGCCACTCTCCCTCACTCCCTAACAGAGATTGGGCGCCATCTTCACAAATAGCTGAGCTGATCTCCGGTACTGCAGGGCACTGTCTCTTTATTATTCTACATGTCATTTTAGACAGTGTTAGTTAAGCACAAGTGTACTGCTATCTGAATATTTAGACACGTATTCTGTGATATACATCCATTATCTACTGTGTATTTGTAATTCTGCAGCGGGGTACACTGGTATTCCACAGGAAATAACATTGGAGTGTAGAGTTGGATCTTGATCCGAGGCGCCAACAGGCTAAAGCTTTGACTGTTCCCAGGATGCACTGCACTGCCTCCTCTATAGCCCCGCCTCCAGGCACTGAAGCTGTTTGTAAGTTGGTGCATGCAGTGCAGGCAGCTAACAGGTGGGGCTGCGCTAGGCAGAAGAAAGAAGACTTCAAGGGCCGCAGCACAGGCATGTCATGCTGACATTCTGTGCTGCGGCTCCATCACATCCCCTAGCGGCTCTGCATATTCCCGCGCCGCCGGGTACTTTCAGCGGAGGCGCTTCGGTCATCAGGCACACATCACCGCTGCTGCTCTCCTGGATCGCATGGCCGCACTTCAGGGAAGAGGTAAGAGGGTCCCCCAAGTGGGACCCGCCGAAATCGCGATCCGGTCGCGGTCCCAGGAGAAGGAACGCGCCGCTGGCGTAGACACTGTTGCTGTACAGAGACCTCACTATATCCACCAGGGCAGGGAGCACAGGTCCGATTTACTAAAATCCATTTATTATAGGCTCCATAGTACCCAGTGGTGAAGTCCAGCAGAGGGGATAAGGCACTGACCTGTAGCCCCTCCAGCAGCTCCAGGCGCCATCTACAGCGGGTATTCCCGCCCTGGAGCTGCATCTCTTTCTCCCTCAGGCGTACCCGAGACAGGCTTGCACTTCCAAGTCCTCTAATCCCAAACCTAAATATTGTTGGGCTCCCTCACTCCCTGAAGAGATTTTGGCACCATTACATAGCTGGGCTGATCTCCTGGACTGCTGGGCACTGTCTCCTCTGTAAATCCGCCTGTATCATTAGCGCTGTGCATTTACAGACACTTAAGTATTCTACATATCATTTTAGACAGTGTTAGTTAAGAACAAGTGTACTGCTATGTGAATATTTAGTACAAGTATTCTGTGATATACATCCAGTGTTTACTGTGCATTGTTTTATCTGTATACATACATACATACTTATATGTAATTACTAGTCCATTGCAGTTTTATTGTTATATGTGATAATTCCTGCATTGTACCTGTGACTGAGGGTGCCTATAGCTGCTGTGTGGTTTCCACTCTTGTGTATCACACGTTTGCTATCACTATATTCTGTACCCTGGGGAACTAGATGCGTCAGGGGCTCATAATATATAGTGCTACACAGTATTAGTATTTCTCACTGTTTCTCTGACGTCCTAGTGGATGCTGGGGACTCCGTCAGGACCATGGGGATTAGCGGCTCCGCAGGAGACAGGGCACAAAAATAAAGCTTTAGGATCAGGTGGTGTGCACTGGCTCCTCCCCCTATGACCCTCCTCCAAGCCTCAGTTAGGTTTTTGTGCCCGTCCGAGCAGGGTGCAATCTAGGTGGCTCTCCTAAAGAGCTGCTTAGAAAAAGTTTTTAGGTTTTTTATTTTACAGTGAGTCCTGCTGGCAACAGGCTCACTGCAACGAGGGACTTAGGGGAGAAGAAGTGAACTCACCTGCGTGCAGGATGGATTGGCTTCTTAGGCTACTGGACACCATTAGCTCCAGAGGGATCGAACACAGGCCCAGCCATGGAGTCCGGTCCCGGAGCCGCGCCGCCGACCCCCTTGCAGATGCCGAAAAGTGAAGAGGTCCAGAAACCGGCGGCAGAAGACTTTTCAGTCTTCATGAGGTAGCGCACAGCACTGCAGCTGTGCGCCATTGTTGTCACACACTTCACACCAGCGGTCACGGAGGGTGCAGGGCGCTGCAGGGGGCGCCCTGGGCAGCAATGAGAATACCTTGTTCTGGCTAAAAAATACATCACATATAGCCCCTGGGGCTATATGGATGTATTTAACCCCTGCCAGGTCTCAGAAAAACGGGAGAAGAAGCCCGCCGAAAAGGGGGCGGGGCCTATTCTCCTCAGCACACAGCGTCATTTTCCCTCACAGAAATGCTGGTGGGAAGGCTCCCAGGCTCTCCCCTGCACTGCACTACAGAAACAGGGTTAAAACAGAGAGGGGGGGCACTTATTTGGCGATATGATTATATATATTAAGATGCTATAAGGGAAAAACACTTGTATAAAGGTTGTCCCTGTATATTTATAGCGTTTTGGTGTGTGCTGGCAAACTCTCCCTCTGTCTCTCCAAAGGGCTAGTGGGTCCTGTCCTCTATCAGAGCATTCCCTGTGTGTGTGCTGTGTGTCGGTACGTGTGTGTCGACATGTATGAGGACGATGTTGGTGAGGAGGCGGAGCAATTGCCTGTAATGGTGATGTCACTCTCTAGGGAGTCGACACCGGAATGGATGGCTTATTTAAGGAATTACGTGATAATGTCAACACGCTGCAAGGTCGGTTGACGACATGAGACGGCCGGCAAACCAATTAGTACCTGTCCAGGCGTCTCAAACACCGTCAGGGACGTTAAAACGTCCTTTTACCTCAGTCGGTCGACACAGACACAGACACGGACACTGACTCCAGTGTCGACGGTGAAGAAACAAACGTATTTTCCTTTAGGGCCACACGTTACTTGTTAAGGGCAATGAAGGAGGTGTTACATATTTCTGATACTACAAGTACCACAAAAAAGGGTATTATGTGGAGTGTGAAAAAACTACCTGTAGTTTTTCCTGAATCAGATAAATTAAATGAAGTGTGTGATGATGCGTGGGTTTCCCCCGATAGAAAATTATTGGCGGTATACCCTTTCCCGCCAGAAGTTAGGGCGCGTTGGGAAACACCCCTTAGGGTGGATAAGGCGCTCACACGCTTATCAAAACAAGTGGCGGTACCGTCTCCAGATAGGGCCGCCCTCAAGGATCCAGCTGATAGGAGGCTGGAAAATATCCTAAAAAGTATATACACACATACTGGTGTTATACTGCGACCAGCGATCGCCTCAGCCTGGATGTGCAGCGCTGGGGTGGCTTGGTCGGATTCCCTGACTGAAAATATTGATACCCTTGACAGGGACAGTATTTTATTGACTATAGAGCATTTAAAGGATGCATTTCTATATATGCGAGATGCACAGAGGGATATTTGCACTCTGGCATCAAGAGTAAGTGCGATGTCCATATCTGCCAGAAGTTGTTTATGGACACGACAGTGGTCAGGTGATGCAGATTCCAAACGGCACATGGAAGTATTGCCGTATAAAGGAGAAAAAGACAACGTCTTTTCAGCCTCAGTCCTTTCGTCCCCATAAGGGCAAGCGGGCAAAAGTCCAGTCATATCTGCCATGGGATAGAGGAAAGGGAAGAAGACTGCAGCAGGCAGCCCATTCCCAGGAACAGAAGCCCTCCACCGCTTCTGCCAAGTCCTCAGCATGACGCTGGGGCCGTACAAGCGGACTCAGGTGCGGTGGGGTGGTCGTCTCAAGAGTTTCAGCACGCAGTGGGCTCACTCGCAAGTGGACCCCTGGATCCTACAAGTAGTATCCCAGGGGTACAGATTGGAAATTCGAGACGTCTCCCCCTCGCAGGTTCCTGAAGTCTGCTTTACCAACGTCTCCCTCCGACAGGGAGGCCGTAGTGGAAACAATTCACAAGCTGTATTCCCAGCAGGTGATAATCAAAGTACCCCTCCTACAACAAGGAAAGGGGTATTATTCCACACTATATTGTGGTACTGAAGCCAGACGGCTCGGTGAGACCTATTCTAAATCTGAAATATTTGAACACTTACATACAAAGGTTCAAATCAAGATGGAGTCACTCAGAGCAGTGATGGCGAACCAGGAAGAAGGGGACTATATGGTGTCCCGGGACATCAGGGATGCTTACCTCCATGTCCCAATTTGCCCTTCTCACCAAGGGTACCTCAGGTTCGTGGTACAGAACTGTCATTATCAGTTTCAGACGCTGCCGGTTGGATTGTCCACGGCACCCCGGGTCCTTACCAAGGTAATGGCCGAAATGATGATTCTTCTTCAAAGAAAATGGACGATCTCCTGATAAGGGCAAGGTCCAGAGAACAGTTGGAGGTCGGAGTAGCACTATCTCAAGTAGTTCTACGACAGCACGGGTGGATTCTAAATATTCCAAAACCGCAGCTGTTTCCGACGACACGTCTGCTGTTCCTAGGGATGATTCTGGACACAGTCCAGAAAAAGGTGTTTCTCCCGGAGAAGAAAGCCAGGGAGTTATCCGAGCTAGTCAGGAACCTCCTAAAACCAGGAAAAGTGTCAGTGCATCATTGCACAAGGGTCCTGGGAAAAATGGTGGCTTCTTACGAAGCGATTCCATTCGGCAGATTTCACGCAAGAACTTTTCAGTGGGATCTGCTGGAAAAATGGTCCGGATCGCATCTTCAGATGCATCAGCGGATAACCCTGTCTCCAAGGACAAGGGTGTTTCTTCTGCGGTGGCTGCAGAGTGCTCATCTACTAAAGGGCAGCAGATTCGGCATTCAGGACTGGATCCTGGTGACCACGGATGCCAGCCTGAGAGGCTGGGGAGCAGTCACACAGGGAAAAAATTTCCAGGGAGTGTGATCAAGTCTGGAGACTTCTCTCCACATAAATATACTGGAGCTAAGGGCAATTTACAATGTTCTAAGCTTAGCAAGACCTCTGCTTCAAGGTCAGCCGGTATTGATCCAGTGGGACAACATCACGGCAGTCGCCCACGTAAACAGACAGGGCGGCACAAGAAGCAGGAGGGCAATGGCAGAAACTGCAAGGATTCTTCGCTGGGCGAAAAATCATGTGATAGCACTGTCAGCAGTGTTCATTCCGGGAGTGGACAACTGGGAAGCAGACTTCCTCAGCAGGCACGACCTCCACCCGGGAGAGTGGGGACTTCATCGGGAAGTATTCCACATGATTGTGAACCGTTGGGAAAGACCAAAGGTGGACATGATGGCGTCCCGCCTGAACAAAAAACTGGACAGGTATTGCGCCAGGTCAAGAGACCCTCAAGCAATAGCTGTGGACGTTCTGGTAACACCGTGGGTGTACCAGTCGGTGTATGTGTTCCCTCCTCTGCTTCTCATACCCAAGGTACTGAGAATTATAAGACGTAGAGGAGTAAGAACTATACTCGTGGCTCCGGATTGGCCAAGAAGGACGTGGCACCCGGAACTTCAAGAAATGCTCACAGAGGACTCATGGCCTCTGCCGCTAAGAAGGGACTTGCTTCAGCAAGTACCAGGTCTGTTCCAAGACTTACCGCGGCTGCGTTTGACGGCATGGCGGTGGAACGCCGGATCCTAAGGGAAAAAGGCATTCCGGAAGAGGTCATTCCTACCCTGGTCAAAGCCAGGAAGGAGGTGACCGCACAACATTATCACCACATGTGGCGAAAATATGTTGCGTGGTGTGAGGCCAGGAAGGCCCCACGAAGAAATTTCAACTCGGTCGATACCTGCATTTCCTGCAAACAGGAGTGTCTATGGGCCTCAAATTGGGGTCCATTAAGGTTCAAATTTTGGCCCTGTCAATTTTCTTCCAGAAAGAATTGGCTTCAGTTCCTGAAGTCCAGAAGTTTGTCAAGGGAGTATTGCATATACAACCCCCTTTTTGTGCCTCCAGTGGCACTGTGGGATCTCAACGTAGTTCTGGGATTCCTCAAATCACATTTTAAACCGCTCAAATCTGTGGATTTGAAATATCTCACATGAAAAGTGACCATGCTGTTGGCCCTGGCCTCGGCCAGGCGAGTGTCAGAATTGGCGGCTTTGTCTCACAAAAGCCATATCTGATTGTCCATTCGGACAGGGCAGAGCTGCGGACTCGTCCCCAGTTTCTTCCTAAGGTGGTGTCAGCGTTTCACCTGAACCAGCTTATTGTGGTACCTGCGGCTACTAGGGACTTGGAGGACTCCAAGTTGCTAGATGTTGTCAGGGCCCTGAAAATATAGGTTTCCAGGACGGCTGGAGTCAGGAAAACTGACTTGCTGTTATCCTGTATGCACCCAACAAACTGGGTGCTCTTGTTTCTAAGCAGACGATTGCTCGTTGGATTTGTAGCACATTTCAACTTGCACATTCTGTGGCAGGCCTGCCACAGCCTAAATCTGTCAAGGCCCATTCCACAAGGAAGGTGGGCTCATCCTGGGCGGCTGCCCGAGGGGTCTCGGCATTACAACTCTGCCGAGCAGCTACGTGGTCGGGGGAGAACACGTTTGTAAAATTCTACAAATTTGATACCCTGGCTAAAGAGGACCTGGAGTTCTCTCATTCGGTGCTGCAGAGTCATCCGCACTCTCCCGCCCGTTTGGGAGCTTTGGTATAATCCCCATGGTCCTGACGGAGTCCCCAGCATCCACTAGGACGTCAGAGAAAATAAGATTTTACTTACCGATAAATCTATTTCTCGTAGTCCGTAGTGGATGCTGGGCGCCCATCCCAAGTGCGGATTGTCTGCAATACTTGTACATAGTTATTGTTACAAAAAAATCGGGTTGTTATTGTTGTGAGCCGTCTGTTCAGAGGCTCTTACGTTTGTCATATTGTTAACTGGGTTCAGATCACAAGTTGTACGGTGTGATTGGTGTGGCTGGTATGAGTCTTACCCGGGATTCAAAATCCTTCCTTATTGTGTACGCTCGTCCGGGCACAGTATCCTAACTGAGGCTTGGAGGAGGGTCATAGGGGGAGGAGCCAGTGCACACCACCTGATCCTAAAGCTTTATTTTTGTGCCCTGTCTCCTGCGGAGCCGCTAATCCCCATGGTCCTGACGGAGTCCCCAGCATCCACTACGGACTACGAGAAATAGATTTATCGGTAAGTAAAATCTTATTTTTTCAGTCACCCCACACCACTTCTATCCTCTGTTTGTGCTCTGTAGTTACTGTCACAAAATACAGGGGATTATTTACTATTTTGTTTGTGTTTGTCTGGCTATATTGTACTATTACATCCTAAGGCTACATCCCACATGATGTCTGCTACACAGGGTGGGACATCCGCGGACGCTCCTGCATCATGCAGTGCTGTCATCACAGATTCTCCAGTGGGGGAAGTGTTAGCTGCTGGTTTAGGCACAGGGGGTCATATGTCTCTCAGCCCGTGCATACCATGCATACCCTGAGGAAGGATTTTATCCGAAACGCGTTGGTGTTCCACAGGAGGACCCTGAGCTGCACTTCTCCACGGTGGTTGCCATTATTCTGTGGGTAATTTTTTTCTCCTTAAACCCCTTTAAATTGGGAGCATTTACCCAGTCCATCCTACCGGTACCATTGGAAGTGGCCCCACTGCCTTTAATATAGGGTACCTCTTGTGGTGTTTTGTTCTTATTGTTTTTACATATTTTTAACTTTGTTGTTGGTCTTATTCCCACATCATTGGTGGGTAAATTCTCTTTTGAATAAAGACATATGTTTTTTCACCATTTGCTGTCATTTGGAGCCATTTGATTGGAGGTAACAAGGGTCCCGATACGAACAAGGACTGGAAAAGATACCTTTCAGCGCATATAGGGCTAATCCTAAAGGTAAGCCTGGTGTAGATAAGCCGTGGGTTGTCGATTTATATGAAGTATGAAAGAAACCTTTATGGGAATGCATCTTATTTAGCACAGGTCCGTCACTAAGAAAAGTGACCTTGGAAGTTTTGTGGAAATATCATTACCAGCTAATGGACATATTGCATATTGTGTTCTTTGTTTGAGAAACAGGAATATATACGGATCTGGAATTTGTGTATAGCATCGCTGGGAGATCGCCTCTTTCTGTTTCTATTGTATCTAAAGAGGAGTGGTGCTCCTTTTTGGGGATCTGCCGAGCTGAAGCTAGGCCGCAAGTTACTTTTCAATCTATTTTTTTAAGTCTGTGACTGTATGTGCCTATAGCTGCTGTGCGGATTCTATTCTGTGTATCACACATTGCTATCACTATATTCTGTACCCTGGGAAACTAAGTGCATCAGGGTCTCATATACCATATAGTGTTCCACAGGATATACTGTTTTGTATTTTTCACTGTGTGTTTCTGTCACCTCATACCACTTAAATCCTCTGCCTAGGCTCTGCATTGCAGTCACATATCTTAGGTTTTTTTTGTCAGGTATTGTGTTTGTGTGGCTACATTGTACTGATACGCCCTAAGGCTACATTCCCAATAATGTCTGCTACACAGGATGGGAAATCCGCAGACGCTCCTCTGGCGTCACTGATTTACCTGAGGAAATGATTTCTGCTGAGGGTTCAGGTACTGGGTGTTCTGAACCCCCTAGTCAGCCCGCAGCACCTGTGGAGATCCACTTTGGGCTGCATTTTCAAATATACTGACTACGCTTTTATCAAGACTTACGCCCTCTGTGGGACCTCCTGTGCCATTAGAGCCACATATTGTCCCTGTAGTTAATTCACCAATGTCGGATTCTCTGTCAACCCAGTTACAGCAATTAAATCAGTCCTTGGTTAAACAAAAACCTAACCCTCGCCCTACTGGGTCCAAAGGGTCATCGAAGCGGGCCATTTCTTCCTCACAATCCACTAATATTTCGGATGATTCTTCCGATTCGGATGGGGAATATACTAATCCATCAGATGCTGATACCGCTGCTTCTGATGAAGATTCTACAACACAGGTTGATGTTCCTGACCTGGTGGAGGCGATCAAGCTGATTCTTCAGATTGATGATGAGATTGACCCTCCTGATAAGTCTAAGAAACCTGATAAGTTCAAATGTCAGAAGGTTACTAAATTAGTCTTACCACATTCTGACCATTTAATTGACATACGTCCGGAATCCTAGTATTTTCCAGGAAATACATTTTCCTTGTCAAAAAAGATGCTAGCCCGTTATCCTATCTCTGCGGAGTTGAGTAACAAGTGGGAAACCCCTCCACCAGTGGACTCGCATGTAGCCCGTCTTGTGGTGTCCTCTACTCTGCCTGTCACCACCATCACCTCTTTAAAGGAGGCGACGGATAAGGGTGTGGAGGGTTGCTTGAAGTCTATTTACACTCTTACAGTGCTGTACATAGACCCACTATGGCAGCCTCTTGGGCTGCAAAAGGCATTGAAGCATGGGTTCAAGCAATTGAGGAAGAGCTACCTCTGAATTTTTCTCACACTGCCAGACAATATCTGTCCTATATTACCACAGCCTCCCACTATATTCAGGAGGCGGCCTCTGATGCAGGCGTTATTGCGGCCAAGGCATCTACTACTACGTCTATCCTGGCTCGCCGGATTCTGTGGTTACGGTCCTGGTCGGTGCACCTGGACTCTAAGAAGACCTTGGAGGCACTCCCTTTTAAGGGAGATATATTATTTTGAGATGATTAATTGTGACCGACTTGGCGTCGGCCAAGACTGCTTTTCTCCCAAGTACTAATCCTTCTGTTCAGAAGGCTAAGAGTACCACTTTTCGTTCCTTTCGACCTCCAGCTAAAGTAAAGGGTCAGGCGTACCCTAAACATGCTCACACTTCCAAGTCCTCTAAGCCCAAACTTCAATATTTTGGGCCACCCGTCAGCCTGCTTCCAAACCGGACAAGCCTGCTGCATGACAGGGTGGGCCTCCCCCTGGGGGATCCCAGGGTGGGAGGCCGACTTCTGCAGTTCGCCCAGGTATGGTTAAAGACCACTTCGGACGCTTGGGTGCAGGAAGTGGTCTCTCACGGGGACGCAATCTATTTCAAGAGAAGTCCCCCTCACCAGTTTTGCTCAACGGTTATTCCTTCGGATCCACTAAAAGCACAAACGCTACATTTGGTTGTCCAATCCCTCCTGGATACAGGAAAGATAGTGCCGGTGCCTCTGTCTCAGAGAGGCAGGGGATACGATTCAACGCTGTTTCTAGTTCCGAAGCCGAATGGATCCTCCCGACCTATTCTCAACCTCAAATCTTTGAACAAATTTGTGAGAGTGTCCAAATTCCGTATGGAAACTCTGAGCTCTATTGTACTGGCTATGGAACCCAAGGACTATATGGTATCCCTGGATATACAGGATGCTTACCTACACATACCTATTGCCATGACGCATCAGCAATATCTTTGGTTTGCTATTGGCAACGTTCATTATCAGTTCCAAGCCTTGCCTTTCGGAATGACCACGGCTCCTCAGATCTTCACCAAGGTCATGGTGGCCCTTCTCCGCTGTCAGGGTATCAGGATCCTGCTGTATCTGGACTTCTTGATGATCCTGGCAAACTGCCCTGAAATTCTCCCCCGTCATCTGGAACTAACGGTCCAATTCCTGCAAGCCCATGGGTGGCTCATCAACTGGAAGAAATCCTCACTGGTCCCTGGTCAGAGCTTGGTGCACCTGGGGACATTACTGGACACACACAACCAATGTTTGTTCTTGTCTCCCCACAAGGTCCTGAAACTTCAGGACAGAATCAGATACTTCCTCTCTCGCCAAAGAGTGTCGATACACTCGGCGATGCAAGTACTAGGCCTCATGTTGTCGGCTTTCGACATGGTAGAGTACGCTCAATTTCATTCCCGCCCTCTGAAGAGGTTAATCCTTTCCAAGTGGGACGGCCTGCCTCACCGGTTCAGGTCTCAAATGTTCTCCTTGACTATGGAGGTTCATCGGTCACTGAGCTGGTGGCTACAGGACTAACAGTTGAGCAGGGGCCGTTCCTTCTGGATCTCTAACTGGGTCCTCCTGACAACGGACGCCAGTCTGCGAGGTTGGGGCGCGGTGTTGGAGCAACACTCTCTTCAGGGTCGGTGGACCAGGGAGGAATCTCTCCTCCCGATAAACATTCTGGAATTGCGGGCAGTGTACAATGCATTGACACTGGCCCTGCCTCTGGTACAGAACAGTGGGTCAAGCACAATCTGACAACGCCACCACAGTGGCGTACATAAATCATCAAGGCGGCACTCAAAGCCGCATGGCAATGTGGGAAGTATCAAAAATCCTCCATTGGGAGGAACGCCATCTGCCGGCAATCTCGGCAGTGTTAATTCCCGGGGTCCTCAACTGGGAATCGGATTTCCTCAGTCGTCAGTACGTTCATGCCGGAGAGTGGAGTCTTCATCCGGAAGTCTTTCAACTCCTAGTGGACAGTGGGGCCTACCAGAAGTAGACCTGATGGCGTCTCGACACAATCACAAGGTTCTGGTTTTTGGATCAAGGACAAGGGATCCTCAAGTAGCTTTCGTGGATGCAGTGGCAATTCCATGGAACTTTCGGCTGACATACGTGTTCCCTCCAGTGTCGCTCCTGCCCAGGGTACTACGGAAGTTCAAGCAAGAAAGAGGAATACTACTTCTAGACGCTGCAGCCCGACCCAGACGCCATTGGTTCTCAGACCTGCAAGGTCTATCGATAGTGTCCTCTTCTACTTCCTCAATGCCCAAACCTCCTCGTTCAGGGCCCTTGTGTCGATCCGGACCTGGCCAGACTGGCTTTGACAGCGTGGCTCTTGAACCTTCACACCTGAAGGCCAAAGATTCTCCGCGGCGGTTATTCAAACTGTGTTGAAGGCCTGTAAACCGGCTTCTGCACTGATTTAGTACAGGGTCTGGAACTCTTACTTCACATGGTGTGCTGATAAGTATTATGATGTATGTTAGTTCAGAACTTCCAGGCTTTTGACTTTTCTGCAACAAGGCGTAGATTTAGGCCTTCGTCTGGCCTCCCTCAAGGTTCATATATTTGCCTTGTCGGTGTGGTTTCAGAGAAAAATTGCGTCTATTCATGACGTTATGACGTTCAAACTTTCAATCGGGGTGTGTTATGGATTCCGCCTCCCTATGTCCCTCCTGTGGCTCCATGGGATCTGTCTCTTTTCTTAAATGCCCTACAAGAGTCTCCATTTTAACCTCTTGAGTCTGTGGATCTTAAATGCCTTACGCTTAAGGTCGTGTTTCTGCTGGCTGTTAGCTCTGCTAGGAGGGTGTCGGACTTAGGCGCTTTGTCCTATCGTCCATCCTTTTTGATTTTTCACTATGACCGGGCAGTTCTTCGAACTCGACCCGGTTATCTACCTAAAGTGGTATCTTTCCATCTTAACCAAGAGATTGTGGTTCCAGCTTTTATCTCTTCTGGTTTGTCTTCCAATGAACGGTCTTTGGATGTGGTACGGGCTCTCCGTATCTACGTGGAGAGGACTGCCTCTATTAGGAGGTCAGATACCCTGTTTGTACTTTTTGGTTTTCACAAACGTGGCTAGCCTGCGAATAAGCAAACCTTGGCCAGATGGATTAGAATTGTGATTGCACAAGTTTATGCGCAGGCTGCACTCCCAGCTCCTGCTGCGGTTAAAGCCCATTCTACTCGGTCTGTTGGACCTTCTTGGGGGGCCCGCCGTGGCGCGTCCGCTGAACAATTATGCAAGGCGGCTAAGTGGTCCTCAGTGAACACGTTCATTGGGTTCTATGCCTTTGATACTTCCGCCTCCCAGGATGCTTCCTTTGGACGCCGGGTTCTTGGGCCCGCTGCGGTGCGTCCCCTCCCATGAGGAACTGCTTTAGGACATCCCCGATATATTCCCTGTGGAATCCTAGTGTGCCCCCTGCAGAAAAGGAGATTTATGGTAGACTTACCATGGTTAAATCTTTTTCTGCGAGGTACACTGGATTTCACAGGGCGCCCACCCTGACGCACTTGGCTTCTTTGTGTTTGATTGGCATCAGCCACTGGTCCCTTCTCCTGTTGAGAGAATGTGGTTCTATGTGACTAAAATCTGCTGTCTCTTTTACCTGCTACTGCATTGGACTGGTTAACGAAACTGAGCTCCAGTGCCCGGAGGCGGGGTTATAGAGGAGGCGGTGCAGTCAAAGCTTTAGCCTGTTGGTGCCTCGGATCAAGATCCAACTCTACGCCCCGGTGTATTCCCTGTGGAATCCAGTGTACCTCGCAGAAAGAGATTTAAGTATGGTAAGTCTACCATAAATCTCCTTATTTTGAGCATTTTGGGGTGAATTCAATCCCCTTTCCCAGGCTGCCACTAGATGGCGGCCGACGGAGCAGTTCAATTGTTGCTCCGTTCAGGCGCACATGCAGACATGCAGCGGGAGAGACCAATTTTATCTCGCAGCCACTTTACACCCCTCTTCCACCTGAAGGCCCCCATACACTAGTACGGTTTGGCCCTTTTCTACACTATTTCGACCCATCAGGCTGATAAGTCGTGTGAACTGTCAAATTGTGTTACTTTCTTCCGATTTGGGGGGTCATTCCGAGTTGATCGCTCGTTGCCGATTTTCGCAACGGAGCAATTAAGGCAAAAATGCGCATGATACGCAGTGCGCATGCGCTAAGTATTTTATCACTAAACTTAGTAGATTTACTACGAACGAAGACATTTCATCGTTGAAGTGATCGGAGTGTGATTGACAGGAAGTGGGTGTTTCTGGGCGGAAACTGGCCATTTTCAGGGAGTGTGCGAAAAAACGCAGGCGTGTCAGGCAAAAACGCAGGAGTGTCTGTAGAAACGGGGTAGTGGCTGGCCGAACGCTGGGCGTGTGTAACGTCAAACCAGGAACGAAACGGCCTGAGCTGATCGCAATCTGTGAGTAGGTCTGGAGCTACTCAGAAACTGCTAAGACATTTCTATTCGCAATTCTGCTAATTTCTCGTTCGCAATTCTGCTATGCTAAGATACACTCCCAGAGGGCGGCGTCCTAGCGTGTGCAATGCTGCTAAAATCAGCTAGCGAGCGAACAACTCGGAATGACCCCCTTGATGCGCAATCCCGGAGATTGTCACTGCTGCACCAAGGATACATCGTATCCCGGAGCAGTGAATGGGATTGCATGTAAAACATGGTGTGCAAAATGTACGAGGTATCCCACGCGAGGCTGCATGCGATACGACGTCTTAATGTATGGCCACCTTAAGTTCTGTGTCTGATCCGAGATTTGGAACATGGTTCCAAACAGTCAGACACGGGCTGACACTTTTACAGCGCGACTCTGACCTGGATTATTCCCAGGTTGGAGCCATTTACACTGCACAGAAGGTGCAGTAGCTCTGGGAGTCAGACAGCAGCATTAGCCCCAAAAGATATTCCTGCTACACCCACTGATGCCACTGGCCCTGCCCCAGTTTCAGTGTCAGCATTGCCAGAACTAAGAAGCAGCGTGCCCATGGAACTCTCTATACTGCAAATGGGAGCTCGGAGGGATGACCTGGTTTACCCGTTTACACTGCCCCTTAACCCAGGTCTTGCCCGTCCCAACCCTACAAACTAGCCAGGTTGGATTTCTGGGTCTCTGGACCCAGATTAACCATTTTCCACTGAGCCACAACCTGGATTAAACTGGCAATAGCAGCAGTGGAGAAGGGATATAAGTGTTTCTGTAAACCTCATACACATTAATACAATTTGGAATAACAATACTTTAAAACAGCACTACTACTTATTCAGTTTAGTAAAAGGTAATACTGTTCACCTTCCCCATCCCTACTTTTACTAGGAGGAAGTGCGCTTTAAGGGTGTGTACACACGGTGAGATATTTTCTTTCGATTTTGACTATATAATCAAAATTGCAAGAAAAGTTAGTGCAGATCGCAAGGTGAAAGTCACCTTGCGATCCCAATTCGATCCCAATGCGCGGTCCCGCCAGGTCGGCATCGCAAGAAAAGATAGACTGTGCAGGCAAGTCAATCCTTGCTAGATCGGTGTACTATCTAGTTCATCTCAGATGTCAATGACATCTCACATAAGCCAAAATCGTAAGCACACATAGTCCATATCTCAAGAAAAGTTAGTCAAAATCTGTGCTATCTGGGCTCCGCGGAGTTCAAGGGAAATCGCAAGTGAAAACCGGGCATAGCAAGGATCTCACCGTGTGTACACACCCTAAGAAAATTGTGATCTAATGATGTCCCAGACTAAATGAATACTTGACAATCTGTGCTAATTTTGTAGGAAAATAATTTCAGGAACTGTGGGTGGTGCTGAGGTGGGCAGTGATGTGGGTGGAGCTACCAAAGGGGCGGGGCATCAATTGGTGCAGAAACTTTTTTTTTTTTAAACACATAATGCCCCAAGTAATGCCATATATACACATATTGCTCCTGGTAGTGCCATATATACACATACTGCCCCAAGTAGTGCCAGATACACAAATCCCCCAGTATAGTGCTCACCTCCACTGCCGCTCCTGCTGCTCCCGATTCTCATCTCTAAGGGGAGGGGTGGGGGGGAAAGTGCAGCACTAGTCTTTCTTCTCACTGTCCCATCTCTGCCGACTGTTATGGCGCCGGCTTATGAGCCAAGGACCGCTGGTCCTTGAGCTCGGATTGGCTGACGGCCGAGCAACATTTTAAATGGCCACCGGAGACGGGAACACAGTGAGGGTCAGAAAAGATGCATGCTGTGCTCTCTTCCCCTCAAACACGGGGAGGTGGCAGCGACAGCAGGGCAGGCCGCAGACGTTCCGGAATGCCATTCCTGATTACGTCATTTTAGATTAGACCTTTAGGAACAGTGTTGCTTGCCGTTTCGGGACAAAAATAGCCCTGCTTGAAATTTTAGTTAAAACATAAAGCTGCATTTACAAAAAAATTGTTAGCTTACAAGTGATTTTTGTAAAGTCTTCCACTATAATCCTGTTTCTGTAGACAGATAATATTGCTTACAACTGATTAGTGTTTCAAAGTATCAGGCATCAATAAAGAATGTAACAATTTTCAGCATTTGTATTTTGTGTATTTGGACAGATGTTCGCCATAATACATTTGTTCTGGCTGTCATTCTGTCATCTATCTCATTTCTCTTCAGAAGGATTTTGATGATTCTTAAATCAAAGGAAAATGTATTACACATATTTTTGTAATACTTAAATAAGGGAAGTTGTTAGATGTTTAAATAAAACAATTGTAAATAATTGTCATTCTTAAACATGCTTGTCTTTTTTAAGGCAAGGAATTCTCATTGGCTTCCAGAAGCTATGCTTGTAGAAAATACTTGCTCCACTTGTTGAATGTACACTGAGCAGGATTTCACAACGCTATTCATTCAATTATTTTGAAGTTTTGCAGTGATATTAAGTTCAAAGGTTTGTGTCTTGATTTGACTACTGCCCCATTAAGGAATACGGTTGTGTCTCACATTTGTTTGTGATGGGCAATTCTCAAGCTTACGTGTGCATATGATAGAACGGGGGCAATTCATTGTTTTTTTTTTTTTTGGGGGGGGGGGGGGGGGATGCCTGCCAGAGTAATTCAGTTGTTGCTCTGATCAGGCGCCCATTATTTTTTAAGTACCCAAACAGATATGGGTTTAGCCCCTACCCATGACTAAACCCACTTAAGTATTCCCCACACTGCTAAAGGTCCCGTTTTGGTGCCCAGATGGGTCACTTCGCACATTGCTGCTCGCCACTCGGGAGGCTGCAAGCAGAGATGTCAGTGCTGGCAGTAATCTTGCCTGATCAGCAGAACAACTGAATTGCTGTCGGCTGGCACCTAAAAAATTGAATAGCCCCCTTTGTCTAATATATATTCCAAGAAAATGGGGTACCTTGACTGACTTTTTTATAATTTGATCAGTGGACTTTTAGTAGAAGAGATAGTGTTATTGGGCACGCCATTTTGCTGACACTAATGAGTTGTCTTGGGTGAATGACACTAGTGTATTGCTCTGGAACATGGCCCCTAATAAGTTGTTACCACCATCAAACTGAAGAATTGAGATTGTTGATGGTGTTTGTAATACTCTGGGCCAAGAAGGGAAAGCTTTTCTAGGAGAAGGGCAGAAGACTAAAGCTGGGTACACACTAGCTGATGTGCGTACCCGGCAATATTGGCTACGGCGGGGTGTCGGCATCAGCAAGTCCATACACACTTGCCGATGCCGGCCGGGGTCTTACTGCTGCATGGCCCTTGTTAACAAGGTCCTCCCTCACCTGGACTGTTCAGACGAGGGAGGGGGTCGTTAACGATGAGTGGGAGCGCGCATTGCTAACGATGAGTGTACACACTAAACAAGATAGTAAAAGATATCGCTTAGAATGGCCCTTCTGAGTGATATCTTTAGCTTTCTTGTCTAGTGTATATATAGGGCTTTAAAGAGGATCCAGTTTGTCTTTTTAAAAACAAAAACAAAACCCAACTCTGGCACTTTACTCCAAATCTTACCACACCTGTAAGACTTGAGGAAAGGAGCACATGCCTACGTGATGTAGAATTAGTCTGTGTGGCATTTAAGAATTCTGTAAGTGACCAGCTTCCATGTTTCTTAGGGAGGAAAAGTAGAGATCTCTTCATTTTCGAAGGCTTTTTCCTCCAGAGGTACTGTTGGGTTATTCTTTCTGGATGAGTATTTGATGGGGAGATGAACAGTTGAAGGACCATTATATTACTGTACTGAGATTTAGCCGAGAGGCCTCATGAGCATGCAGTGAGTTTGTTTTTTGTGACAAATAGGCCAAATTTAGCTCCTATGTATTCTGTTTACTAAGCCTTGCAGAGAGGTGTAAAGGGCCCTACAAACTGGCTGAGGTGGCCGCCAAGCGACCCGGTGGGCGGGGGGTTTGGGTGAAGTTTCTTCACTGCCTCGTCACCCGGCCCCATAGCCCTGTATGCTAATATGGATGATATTGTCCATATTGGCTTGCAGGCATAAATGAGCTGGCACCAATGATGAACATTCATCGTTGGTGCATACACACTGAAAGATATGAACAATATCTCGTTCATTAATGAACGAGTGTTCATATTTTTCAGCGTAAATGGCCAGTGTGGGGGGCCACTTAGGGTCTAATTACCAAGTCGAGGAGAGACCTAAAGTGCCAGCCAATCGGCTCCTACATGTGATTTTTTTTTTCTTCAAGACTTAGTAAATGGACACCAGTATATCTGAGTGGTTGGTTGACCTTTTAATCCATAAAATATTTGATTTGAGACTGTTGGTCATATTGAACGTTGTCTTGGCTATTTAGAAAATTCATGTGGAGGACTCTAATTTTGCAAGTATTTTAATCTGTAATATTTGGCTTTAGTAAATAACTGATATGGTATGTGTGGTACGCAACAAGTTTTACCTTTTAATGATAGTCATGTTTTATGTGGATACCAAGCATGAAGAACAGATTAGATACAGGTTGAGTATCCCTTATCCAAAATGCTTGGGACCAGAGGTATTTTGGATAACGGATTTTTCCGTATTTTGGAATAATTGCATACCATAATGAGATATCATGGCGATGGGACCTAAGTCTAAGCACAGAATGCATTTATGTTACGTATACACCTTATACACACAGCCTGAAGGTCATTTTAGCCAATATTTTTTATAACTTTGTGCATTAAACAAAGTGTGTCTACAGTCACACAATTCATTTGTTTCATATACACCTTATTCACACAGCCTGAAGGTCATTTAATACAATATTTTTAATAACTTTGTGTATTAAACAAAGTTTGTGTACATTGAGCCATCAGAAAACAAAGGTTTCACTATATCACTCTCACTCAAAAAAGTCCGTATTTCGGAATATTTGGATATGGGATACTCAACCTGTATTATATTCTGGATGATACAGTAGTTCATTCATAGCAGATTGGACTTTTTGCTTGACCCATGTCAGAGGCCGCCTTCATGGATTAAAATTATATACAGATCTCTAGACTCGTAACAATTGTGAAGTGTTCATTTATTGTGTTTTTTTTTATAGAATGTAGAATATATGCAGACCAGTGTCAGACTGGGGCATGAAGGGCCCTCCGGGGGGTATACAGTGATAGGGACCCATGATAGTGGTGTGGCCATCCACCACAGAGGCTTGGCTAACTCTTAAGCGGTGTACACACTCCATGAGCGATGTCGTCAGTGTTTGCCCTTGAACTCCTGGGCAAACGATATCGTTCAGTGACGTCATCCTGCCACCACCCCGAACTTGCAGTTTCAGACAGTATAGTCCAAATTGATCTGCATGTACAGACAGAAGACCTCGTCAACGATATTGTTCCATATCGTTAAAAATAAATTGCCTAGTGTGTACCCAGCTTTAGAGAGTGTATGATTTGGGCTCCGTTATAAATCAATATAATAAATAATGCTAGTGCATGCATGCTAATGTAGCAGAATATTAACACTAATGCACTGTGATGAACACACAATAGCCCTATGCAGTATAATGGATAATTCAAGTGCACAGTCTGAAACCTGATCCCTAGAGAAGAGGGTGAGCCCTCATGCAGTGGTGCCCACCTGGGGTGTCCTCTGTACACCTATGGGCTAGTCCGACCCTGATGTAGACTGAAGATTTCCAAACATGACTACCTTTTTTATGAATGTTTTTTATTATCTGTCAAATGTCACAACTGAGGGCTGGTGCTGACCAGGGGAAGCCTCAGTTGTAGGGGCTGGTGTGTGTGTGAACCTGGAAGGCCGTATCGGATTCCTTGACATGCTGGGAACTTGCAGTATCAATGCCCGAAGGCGTGACCACGACAACAGAGTTAAAGTCAATGGGTTTTATTAAGCACAGTTCAGCTATAAATCGGCAGTAGACATGAAATGACAGTGCTCAGCAATATGAAGCAGTAGCATATGAATAATACACAGTTCCCAGAATGCAGCAGAGTTCAGGATGCTGTTAGGTATTGTTTCAAATATATGACAGTCTTGAAAGACCTGGAGATGGTAAGTCCATAACCAACATGGATAGGTGTTGGTTATGGACCTACCATCTCCAGGTCTTCCAAGACTGTCATATATTTGGGACAAAATAAAATAGGAACTGACCAGCAGATGACTCACTGGAAGCTGGAGGTATAGATGAAATGCTCTGATGGCATGAGCACTGATGTACTGCCGGAGATGCTGGATTGGAACCAGACCAGATGGTGAGGGTGCACAGAACTCACTTGAGGAAGTGATGGTGAGATGACAGGAGCGCCGAGGATGAACTGTGAGATGGTGTTTGAGGCACCAATGTAGCAGGAGATTAAATGAGGAAACACTGGTGATGCATGAGATCGATGGCGGAACACCGATGATGAAATGGAGATCGATGGCGGAACACCGATGATGAATGGAGATCGATGGCTGGCAGGACATAGCACCGCTGGAAGCTGGAAACTGGAAGCCGGTGTCGGGTAACTGACGGTCGCAGAAGGCAATGCTGGAACACTGCAGAGTCAGGCTGCACCGCAAGGTAGTAGATGGTGCAGGTCTCTAGTGGAGCTGAACACAGGAGCTGGAATACCTGGATCAATAAAAAAAACAAACAAAGAGGAAGGGGGGTGCAAATCCCCACCCCCAAATTCCCTTCCGCACACTGAAAATTACCTGTAATAAAATTCAGAGAATTCGTCACAAATGTTTGCAAACACATGTTTAGCTGCTGGCTACTTCACGGCTTCTCTGATACAGCAGTCCTAACTACTTGATAGCAGTGCCCACATTGGGCCATGTAATTTGTCACAGTACACCTCATAATAAAGGCCATTACTAAAACTGTTCCAGACTGAGAGCTAACTTACCAGGGAGCCACCCCCAGGATCTCCCATTGGCACTACAAGTAACAGCATGCCTTCCAAATGCTGCTCCCATTCAATGCCTCATGCACACAAGCAGACAAACAATTTGGAAGCTGCTCAATCATACCTGGAGATAATTATATATCAGGTGCTGGAAGGGGGAGGGGTCACAGACAAACAAACAAAGAGGAAGGGGGGTGCAAATCCCCACCCCCAAATTCCCTTCCGCACACTGAAAATTACCTGTAACCATCCCTGAATCTATCTGGTAATAAAATTCAGAGAATTCGTCACAAATGTTTGCAAACATGGATCAATAACAGAACAACCACAAGCAGTAGAGACTTCTATCACAGGATATGACAACTGAAGCACTGACTACCTTCCAGCCCAGGAACAGGATATTTATACCTGCAGGAAGGCAGGCATTGGCTGGCTGATTTAGGCAGAGTCCAGAGTGCAGCGGATAGTTTGAGACAATAGCATGTGATTGAAAAAACATGGCTGCGCCCATGCTAGCACTTGGAGGGAAAGTCTGTTTGTGAAGCCACATGGAATTCGGCAGTAATGGCGGCGAAGGACGCGGAGGGCAGGAGACTCCATACTGGGAATATTTACATGGGAGACAGTTACACATGGCGGCGGAAGGCAGATGACGCCATACTTGGAGTTAACTTAGTGAAGCTGTTGTGACCGCGCTGCGGGACCTGAGGGAGGAGATGAGAAATGAGGATAGCAGCATACTATATGCTGGCACGCAGCTGACATCCCGCTCTGGAACGCTGGGACAGCCTCAGGAGACACTTGAATGGTAAATAATGGTGTCCAGTTACCCAGATCGTGACATCAAAGCTGTATCTGCCCATCAAATGTTACCTTGGAGCCACAGCAACTATATAATCATTCACACACATTGCTGACCTCTCCGTACTAAGGGGTTGGTCCAGTTACAGTATGTATGGGGTCTTTATAGTAGCCTACTACAATTTGTCCCTACATTATATTACTTGCAGGTGCAAACAAAACCTGTATTGTTTCTTCTTTTACCATAATGGGGGTTATCCAATTAGAGGTAAAAAAACATGGGGGGTAATTCCAAGTTGATCGCAGCAGGAATTTAGTTAGCAATTGGGCAAAACCATGTGCACTGCAGGGGAGGCAGATTTAACATGTGCAGAGAGAGTTAGATTTGGGTGGGTTATTTTATTTCTGTGCAGGGTAAATACTGGCTGCTTTATTTTTACACTGCAATTTAGATTGCAGATTAAACACACCCCACCCAAATCTAACTCTCTCTGCACATGTTATATCTGCCTCCCCTGCAGTGCACATGGTTTTGCCAAATTGCTAACTAAATTCCTAAAACCCATTGTTTTCTCCGATGTTTCACAGATATCTTTTGTATAGGCTATCCAATTTGGATTGCCCATAAAAAAAAAAAAAAGCTTTCCCACTGAAAACACAGTGAAACCTGCGTTTTTTTGTTAGAAACAGCTGCGAAAACAGGGCTGCTTCCGGGGATTTGGTGTTTGCCTGCCTGAGGCAGGTGAAACAAAATCCTAGATAAGCCGCGTCTCGCATCGGCTTATCGGGGCTAATTATATAGCCCCCGGCAGGACAATACACTGCTAATTGGATGCCCCCAAATATTTCGGAAGCAAACTGTCGGAAAATCATATAGGATTTTCTACTTATTTAAATCTGCTTCTAAATAATCAGACTGAAAAGTACACAGGGGAGAAGTAGCAATAGAATTTTTTTTTCCCCAATATTTTATTTATTATTAATTTCTCTGACGTCCTAGTGGATGCTGGGGACTCCGTCAGGACCATGGGGATATAGCGGCTCCGCAGGAGACAGGGCACAATAATAAAAGCTTTAGGATCAGGTGGTGTGCACTGGCTCCTCCCCCTATGACCCTCCTCCAAGCCTCAGTTAGATTTTTGTGCCCGACGAGAAGGGTGCAATCTAGGTGGCTCTCCTGAGCTGCTTAGAATAAAAGTTTAAGTTAGGTTTTTTATTTTCAGTGAGTCCTGCTGGCAACAGGCTCACTGCTACGAGGGACTTAGGGGAGAGAAGAAAACTCACCTGCGTGCAGGATGGATTTGCTTCTTAGGCTACTGGACACCATTAGCTCCAGAGGGAGTCGGAACACAGGTCTCACCCTGGGGTTCGTCCCGGAGCCGTGCCGCCGACCCCCCTTGCAGATGCCGAAGTTGAAGAGGTCCAGAGGTCCAGAAACAGGCGGCAGAAGACTTTCAGTCTTCATAAGGTAGCGCACAGCACTGCAGCTGTGCGCCATTGTTGTCAGCACACTTCACCAACAGTCACCAACTGTCACTGAGGGTGCAGGGCGCTGGGGGGGGCGCCCTGGGCAGCAATGTATAATACCTTTTTATGGCTAAAATACATCACATATAGCCCTTGAGGCTATATGGATGTATTTAACCCCTGCCAGATCTCACAAACTCCGGGAGAAGAGCCCGCCGTTTTAGGGGGCGGGGCCTATTCTCCTCAGCACACGGCGCCATTTTCCTGCTCAGCTCTGCTGTGAGGAAGGCTCCCAGGCTCTCCCCTGCACTGCACTACAGAAACAGGGTTAAAACAGAGAGGGGGGGCACTTATTTGGCGATATGATTACATATGTGAAAATGCTATAAGGGAAAACACTTGTATAAGGGGTTGTCCCTGTATAATTATAGCGTTTTTGGTGTGTGCTGGCAAACTCTCCCTCTGTCTCCCCAAAGGGCTAGTGGGGTCCTGTCCTCTGTCAGAGCATTCCCTGTGTGTGTGCTGTGTGTCGGTACGTGTGTGTCGACATGTAGGAGGACGATGTTGGTGAGGAGGCGGAGCAAATTGCCTGTATTGGTGATGTCACTCTCTAGGGAGTCGACACTGGAATGGATGGCTTATTTAGGAATTACGTGATAATGTCAACACGCTGCAAGGTCGGTTGACGACATGAGACGGCCGGCAAACAAATTAGTACCTGTCCAGGCGTCTCAGACACCGTCAGGGGCTTGTAAAAACGCCCATTTACCTCAGTCGGTCGACACAGACACGGACACTGACTCCAGTGTCGACGGTGAAGAAACAAACGTATTTTCCTTTAGGGCCACACGTTTCATGTTAAGGGCAATGAAGGAGGTGTTACATATTTCTGATACTACAAGTACCACAAATAAGGGTATTATGTAGGGTGTGAATAAACTACTTGTAGTTTTTCCTGAATCAGATAAATTAAATGAAGTGTGTGATGATACGTGGGTTTCCTCCGATAGAAAATTATTGGCGGTATACCCTTTCCCGCCAGAAGTTAGGGCGAGTTGGGAAACACACCTTAGGGTGAATAAGGCGCTCACACGCTTATAAAAACAAGTGGCGTTACCGTCTCCAGATACGGCAGCCCTCAAGGAGCCAGCTGATAGGAAGCTGAAAAATATCCTAAAAGTATATACACATATACTGGTGTTATACTACGACCAGCAATCGCCTCAGCCTGGATGTGCAGCGCTGAGGGGGCTTGGTCGGATTTCCTGACTGAAAATATTGATACCCTTGACAGGGACAAGATTTTATTGACTATAGAGCATTTTAAGGATGCATTTCTATATATGCGAGATGCGCAGAGGGATATTTGCATTCTGGCATCAAGAGTAAATGTGATGTCCATATCTGCCAGACGACAGTGGTCAGGTGATGCAGATTCCAGACGGCACATGGAAGTATTGCCGTATAAAGGGGCGGTCCATCGGACCTGGTGGCCATGGCAACAGCTGAAAAATCCACCTTTTGTTACCCCAAGTCACATCTCAGCAGAAAAGGACACAGTCTTTTCAGTCTCAGTCCTTTCGTCCCCATAAGGGCAGGCGGGCAAAAGGGCCAGTCATATCTGCCCAGGGGTAGAGGAAAGGGAAGAAGACTGCAGCAGGCAGCCCATTCCCAGGAACAGAAGCCCTCCACAGCTTCTGCCAAGTCCGCAGCATGACGCTGGGGCCGTACAAGCGGACTCAGGTGCGGTAGGGGGTCATCTCAAGAGTTTCAGCACGCAGTGGGCTCACTCACAAGTGGACTCCTGGATCCTACACGTAGTATCCCAGGTGTACATTGGAAATTCGAGACGTCTCCCCCTCACAAGTTCCTGAAGTCTGCTTTACCAACGTCTCCCTCCGACAGGGAGGCAGTATTGGGAACAATTCACAGGCTGTATTCCCAGCAGGTGATAATCAAAGTACCCCTTCTACAACAAGGGAAGGGGTATTATTCCACACTATATTGTGATACTGAAGCCAGACGGCTAGGTGAGATCTGAAATATTTGAACACTTACATACAAGCGTTCAAATCAAGATGGAGTCACTCAGAGCAGTGATAGCGAACCAGGAAGAAGGGGACGATATGGTGTCACTGGATATCAGGGACGCTTACCTACATGTCCAAATTTGCCTTTCTCACCAAGGGTACCTCAGGTTCGTGGTACAGAACTGTCACTATCAGTTCAGACGCTGCCGTTTGGATTGTCCACGGCACCCCGGGTCTTTACCAAGGTAATGGCCGAAATGATGATTCTTCTTAAAAGAAATATGGACGCTTTCCTGATAAGGGCAAGGTCCAGAGAACAGTTGGAGGTCGGAGTAGCACTATCTTAAGTAGTTCTACGACCGCACGAGTGGATTCTAAATATTCCAAAATCGCAGTTTTTTCCGACGACACGTCTACTGTTCCTAGGGATGATTCTGGACACAGTCCAGAAAAGGATGTTTTCTCCCGGAGAAGAAAGCCAGGGAGTTATCCGAGCTAGTCAGGAACCTCCTAAAACCAGGAAAAGTATCAGTGCATCATTGCACAAGGATCCTGTGAAAAATGGTGGTTTCTTACAAAGCGATCCCATTCGGTAGATTTCACGCAAGAACCTTTACGTGGGATCTGCTGGAAAAATGGTCCGGATCGCATCTTCAGATGCATCAGCGGATAACCCTGTCTCCAAGGACAAGGGTGTTTCTTCTGCGGTGGCTGCAGAGTGCTCATCTATGAAAGGACCGCAGATTCGGCATTCAGGACTGGGTCCTGGTGACCACGGATGCCAGCCTGAGTGGCTGGGGAGCAGTCACACAAGGAAAAAATTTCCAGAGAGTGTGATCGAGTCTGGAGACTTCTCTCCACATAAATATACTGGAGCTAAGGGCAATTTACAATGCTCTAAGCTTAGCAAGACCTCTGCTTCAAGGTCAGCCGGTATTGATCCAGTGGGACAACATCACGGCAGTCGCCCACGTAAACAGACAGGGTGGCACAAGAAGCAGGAGGGAAATGGCAGAAACTGCAAGGATTCTTCGCTGGGCGAAAAATCATGTGATAACACTCTCAGCAGTGTTCATTCCGGGAGTGGAAAACTGGGAAGCAGACTTCCTCAGCAGGCATGACCTCCACCCGGGAGAGTGGGGACTTCATCGGGAAGTCTTCCACATGATTGTAAAACGTTGTGAAAAACCAAAGGTGGACATGATGGCGTCCCGCCTGAACAAAAAACTAGATATTGCGCCAGGTCAAGGGACCCTCAGGCAATAGCGGTGGACGCTCTGGTAACACTGTGGATGTACCAGTCAGAGTATGTGTTCCCTCCTATGCCTCTCATACAAAAAGTACTGAGAATCATAAGAGGGAGATGAGTAAGAATGATACTCGTGGTTCCGGATTGGCCAAGAAGGACTTGGTACCCGAAACTTCAAGAGATGTTCACGGAAGACCCGTGGCCTCTACCTTTAAGAAAGGACCTGCTCCAGCAGGGGCCTTGTCTGTTCCAAGACGTACCGCGGCCGCGTTTGACGGCATGGCGGTTGAACGCCGGATCCTGAAAGGGCATTCCAGATGAAGTCATCCCTACCCTGGTCGAAGACAGGAAGGATGTAACCGCAAAACATTTTCACCGCATTTGGCGAAGATATGTTGCGTGGTGTGGGGCCAAGAAGGCCCCTACAGAGGAATTCCAACTGGGTCGTTTCCTACATTTCCTGAAAACAGGACTGTCTATGGGCCTAAAATTAGGGTCCATTAAGGTTCAAATTTCGGCCCTGTCGAATTTCTTCCAGAAAGAACTGGCTTTAGTGCCTGACGTTCAGATGTTTGTAAAAGGGGTACTGCATATACAGCCTCCTTTTGTGCCCCAGTGGCACCTTGGGATCTCAATGTGGTTTTGAGTTTCCTAAAGTCACATTGGTTTGAACCACTCACCACTGTGGACTTAAAATATCTCACATGGAAGGTGACGATGCTATTAGCCCTGGCTTCAGCCAGGCGTGTGTCAGAATTGGCGGCTTTATCATATATAAAGCCCTTACTTAATTTTTCATTCTGACAGGACAGAATTGAGGACTCGTCCTCAATTTCTCCTTAAGGTGTTTTCTGTTTTTCACATGAACCAACCTATTGTGGTACCTGCGGGTACTAGGGACTTGGAGGACTCCAAGTTACTTGACGTTGTCAGGGCCCTGAAAAATATGTTTCCAGGAAGGCTGGAGTCAGAAAATCTGACTCGCTGTTTAGCCTGTATGCACCCAACAAGATGGGTGCTCCTGCTTCTAAGCAGACGATTGTTCGCTGGATTTGTAATACAATTCAGTTTACACATTCTGTGGCAGGCCTGCCACAGCCAAAATCGGTAAAAGCCCATTCCAAAAGGAAGGGGGCTCATCTTGGGCGACTGCCCGAGGGGTCTCGGCTTTACAACTTTGCCGAGCAGTTACTTGGTCAGGGGAAAACACGTTTGCTAAATTCTACAAATTTGATACCCTGGCTGAGGAGGACATGGAGTTCTCTCATTCGGTGCTGCAGGGTCATCCGCACTCTCCCGCCCGTTTGGGAGCTTTGGTATAATCCCCATGGTCCTGACGGAGTCCCCAGCATCCACTAGGACGTCAGAGAAAATAAGATTTTACTTACCGATAAATCTATTTCTCGTAGTCCGTAGTGGATGCTGGGCGCCCATCCCAAGTGCGGATTGTCTGCAATACTTGTACATAGTTATTGTTACAAAAATCGGGTTATTCTTGTTGTGAGCCATCTTTTCAGAGGCTCCTTCGTTGTTATCATACTGTTAACTGGGTTCAGATCACAGGTTGTACGGTGTGATTGGTGTGGCTGGTATGAGTCTTACCCGGGATTCAATATCCTTCCTTATTATGCACGCTCGTCCGGGCACAGTATCCTAACTGAGGCTTGGAGGAGGGTCATAGGGGGAGGAGCCAGTGCACACCACCTGATCCTAAAGCTTTTATTATTGTGCCCTGTCTCCTGCGGAGCCGCTATATCCCCATGGTCCTGACGGAGTCCCCAGCATCCACTACGGACTACGAGAAATAGATTTATCGGTAAGTAAAATCTTATTTTTTTCGTTTGACAAAACAGAAAAAAAAGGGTAAGGCACAGAAAAGGAAAGGATGGGTGTGGGAAAATTAACAATTGATCAATAATCACTATACACACTGTTGGCTGGGATCCTTTTACACTCTTAATCAGAGATACTTATAGAGAACAAGAGTCCAATACATTCATTCGGAAATTTGATTAAAAGGGTTAATTACATATGTAGAACAGTTTAGGTGTGTAGACATGGTGAGATAAAACCTTTCGATTTTGACTACCGTATATACTCGAGTATAAGTCGACCCGAATATAAGCCGAGGCACCTAATTTTACCACAAAAAACTGGGAAAACTTATTGACTCGAGTATAAGCCTAGGGTGGGAAATGGAGCTCTAGCCGTACACAGCCCTCATACTGCCAGATATGCCCCCACAGTGCCAGATGTGCCCTCACACTGACAGATATTCCCTCACAGTGCCAGATATGCCCTCATAGTGCCAGATATCCCCTTATACTGCCAGATATGCCCCCTCAGTGCCACATATGCCCCCTTCCCCAAGTGCCAAATATGCTCCCCCAGTTCCAGGCACAACTTATCCTCCCCGCTGTTTTGTGAAGGAGGGACATGGAGGGCACAGCGCGCGCCTCTCCTGTGTCCCTCCTGGGTCTCCGGCGGTGGGTCTGTTAAATGAAGTGCCGGTTCGTGAGCCAATCAGAGCTCACGAATGTGTACTTCATTTAATAGACCCGCCGGAGACGCAGGAGGGACACAGGAGAAGTGCGCGCTGTGCCCTCCGTGTCCCTCCTTCCCAGGCACTGACTCGAGTATAAGCTGAGGGGGCTTTTTCAGCATAAAAACAGTGCTGAAAAAAGTCGGCTTATACTAGAGTATATACGGTATATAGTCAAAATCGTAAGGAAAGTTAGTGCAAATCGTAAGGTGTTATGTATGCTGCTTGCGATACCGATTCGATCCTGATGCGCGGTCCCGTGGGGTCGGTATCGCAAGCCTAGTTAGACTGTGCAGGCAAGTTAATCTCGACTATAGTGTACTATCTAGTACAAAGTATAGTCAAACTTGTCACTTAGTCAAAATCGAAAGTACAAATAGTCAATATTAATGCTTCTAGGTCTCTGGGAGAGTTCAAGGGAAATTGCATAGTCAAAATAGGGCATAGCAAGGATCTCAACGATTACTGTGAGTGTACACCTTTACTGTGGTGTACCCAATTCTAGGAGTCTTGCCCTGATGGGGGAGGTAAATGCCATAATGTTCCGCTTTCCACTACTTCTAGGAGTAGTAGAACCCTCTCTTTCGGTTATGTATAAATGCCAAAGTGACCATTTCCTCAAAAGTAATATGGAAAAGAGAACACCATTTCATAATTTATCGATCACTTTTCACAAAGTGTGGGGTGGGGTGGAGACTTCCATATTTCTAGCTGCAATAAAGATTTGTACCGTCGGATATCTCTCCATTAGTTAAAGAACACCGGTTGAGCAGGGCAAGAGTCACATTCAGGTTTACAATTGTCTGCAGTACTTTAAACAGTAACTCAGAAACTTCTGTCCAGAAATTATGAAGTACTGGGCGCTCCCAGAATATGTGAAAAAGTGTACCTTCCACTGAGCATTGCCTCTAGCAATATTTTGACAAGGGATCCACATTTCATGTAGTTTAGTTGGGATAAGGTATAATGGAGCAATTTGAAAATAATTTCTAAGTGGCTGGTACACCTAGACATACGTGAGGAGATAGCATAAATAGCTTCCCACTGTAGGGGAGTAAATGTGCACTGCAAATCTGTTTTCTCTGACGTCCTAGTGGATGCTGGGAACTCCGTAAGGACCATGGGGAATGGACGGGCTCTGCAGGAGACTGGGCACTCTAAAGAAAAGATTAGGTACTATCTGGTGTGCACTGGATCCTCCCTCTATGCCCCTCCTCCAGACCTCAGTTAGAATCTGTGCCCGGCCAGAGCTGGGTGCTCCTAGTGTGCTCTCCTGAGCTTGCTAGTAAAGAAAGTATTTATTAAGTTTTTTATTTTCAGTGAGCTTCTGCTGGCAACAGACTCACTGCTACGTGGGACTGAGGGGAGAGAAGCAAACCTACCTGCTTGCAGCTAGCTTGTGCTTCTTAGGCTACTGGACACCATTAGCTCCAGAGGGTTCGAACACAGGCACCTGTCCTCGATCGTCCGTTCCCGGATCTGCGCCGCCGTCCCCCTTGCAGAGCCAGAAGAACAGAAGTTTGAAGACGACGAAATCGGCGGCAGAAGACTCCTGTCTTCATTTAAGGTAGCGCACAGCACCGCAGCTGTGCGCCATTGCTCCCAGCACACTTACACACTCCGGTCACTGTAGGGTGCAGGGCGCTGGGGGAAGGGCGCCCTGGGCAGCAATTGAAGTACCTTTTGGCAATAAAAATACATATATACAGTCTGGCACTGTATATATGTAAAAACCCCCGCCATTATTTTTACACAGAAAGCGGGACAGAAGCCCTCCACTGAGGGGGCGGGGCCTTCTTCCTCAGCACACCAGCTCCATTTTCCCATCACAGCTCTGCTGGAAGCAGCTCCCCGGGCTCTCCCCTGCAGTATCCAGGTACAAGAAGGGTGAAAAAGAGAGGGGGGGGCACATAAATTTAGGCGCAAATAAGACATATAAGGCAGCTATTGGGAAATCACTTATTATAAGTGAAAATCCCTGTGTTATATAGCGCTGTGGTGTGTTCTGGCATACTCTCTCTGTCTCCCCAAAGGACTTTGTGGGGTCCTGTCCTCAGTCTGAGCATTCCCTGTGTGTGTGCAGTGTGTCGGTACGGCTGTGTCGACATGTTTGATGAGGAGGGTTACGTGGAGGCGGAGCAAGGGCAGATAAGTGTGGTGTCGCCCCCGTCGGGGCCGACACCGGATTGGATGGATATGTGGAAGGTCTTAAACGACAATGTAAACTCCTTAGATAAAAGGTTTGATGACGCTGCAGCCTTGGGACAGCCGGGGTCTCAGCCCGCGCCTGCCCAGGCGACTCAGAAGCCGTCAAGGGCTCAAACGCCCTCTATCTCAGATGGTTGACAGAGATGTCGACACGGAGTCCGACTCCAGTGTAGACGATGATGAGGCACATTTACAATCTAAAATGACCAAGGCCATCCGATAGATGATTATTGCAATGAAAGATGTATTACACATTTCTGACGTTAACCCGGTTACTACCAAGAGGGTTTATATGTTTGGGGAGAAAAAGCAGCCAGTGACTTTTCCCCCATCTGATGAATTAAATGAATTGTGTGAAGAAGCGTGGAGTTCCCCTGATAAGAAATTAGTGATTTCTAAGAGGTTACTGATGGCGTACCCTTTCCCGCCAACGGACAGGTTACGTTGGGAAACATCCCCTAGGGTGGACAAGGCGCTGACACGCTTATCTAAAAAGGTGGCCCTGCCGTCTCGGGATACGGCCGCCCTAAAGGAGCCTGCGGATAGAAAGCAGGAAGCTATCCTGAAGTCAGTGTATACACACTCTGGTACTCTACTGAGACCTGCTATTGCTTCAGCCTGGATGTGTAGTGCTGTAGCAGCATGGACAGATACTCTGTCAGACGACATTGATTCCCTCGACAGGGATACTGTTTTGCTAACCCTGGGCCATATAAAAGACGTCGTCTTATATATGCGGGATGCCCAGAGGGACATTTGCCTGCTGGGCTCTAGAATTAATGCAATGTCCATTTCTGCCAGGAGGGTCTTATGGACTCGGCAATGGACAGGAGATGCTGATTCTAAAAAACACATGGAGGTTTCTCTGACGTCCTAAGTGGATGCTGGGGACTCCGTCAGGACCATGGGGATTAGCGGCTCCGCAGGAGACAGGGCACAAAAGTAAAAGCTTTAGGATCAGGTGGTGTGCACTGGCTCCTCCCCCTATGACCCTCCTCCAAGCCTCAGTTAGATTTTTGTGCCCGGCCGAGAAGGGTGCAATCTAGGTGGCTCTCCTAAAGAGCTGCTTAGAGTAAAAGTTTTGTTAGGTTTTTTATTTTCAGTGAGTCCTGCTGGCAACAGGCTCACTGCATCGAGGGACTTAGGGGAGAGAAGTGAACTCACCTGCGTGCAGGATGGATTGGCTTCTTAGGCTACTGGACACCATTAGCTCCAGAGGGAGTCGGAACACAGGTCTCACCCTGGGGTTCGTCCCGGAGCCGCGCCGCCGACCCCCTTGCAGATGCCGAAAAGTGAAGAGGTCCAGAAACCGGCGGCAGAAGACTTTTCAGTCTTCATAAGGTAGCGCACAGCACTGCAGCTGTGCGCCATTGTTGTCAGCACACTTCATAGCAGCGGTCACTGAGGGTGCAGGGCGCTGGGGGGGGCGCCCTGGGCAGCAATGATAGTACCTTATTCTGGCTAAAAATACATCACATATAGCCCCTGGGGGCTATATGGATGTATTTAACCCCTGCCAGGTCTCAGAAAAACGGGAGAAGAAGCCCGCCGAAAAGGGGGCGGGGCCTATTCTCCTCAGCACACAGCGCCATTTTCCCTCACAGAAATGCTGGTGGGAAGGCTCCCAGGCTCTCCCCTGCACTGCACTACAGAAACAGGGTTAAAACAGAGAGGGGGGGCACTTATTTGGCGATATGACTATATATATTAAAATGCTATAAGGGAAAAACACTTATATAAAGGTTGTCCCTGTATAATTATAGCGTTTTTGGTGTGTGCTGGCAAACTCTCCCTCTGTCTCCCCAAAGGGCTAGTGGGGTCCTGTCCTCTATCAGAGCATTCCCTGTGTGTGTGCTGTGTGTCGGTACGTGTGTGTCGACATGTATGAGGACGATGTTGGTGAGGAGGCGGAGCAATTGCCTGTAATGGTGATGTCACTCTCTAGGGAGTCGACACCGGAATGGATGGCTTATTCAAGGAATTACGTGATAATGTCAACAGAGACGGCCGGCAAACAAAATAGTACCTGTCCAGGCGTCTCAAACACCGTCAGGGGCTTTAAAACGCCCATTTACCTCAGTCGGTCGACACAGACACGGACACTGATTTCAGTGTCGACGGTGAAGAAACAAACGTATTTTCCTTTAGGGCCACACGTTACTTGTTAAGGGCAATGAAGGAGGTGTTACATATTTCTGATACTACAAGTACCACAAAAAAGGGTATTATGTGGGGTGTGAAAAAAACTACCTGTAGTTTTTCCTGAATCAGATAAATTAAATGAAGTGTGTGATGATGCGTGGGTTTCCCCCGATAGAAAATTATTGGCGGTATACCCTTTCCCGCCAGAAGTTAGGGCGCGTTGGGAAACACCCCTTAGGGTGGATAAGGCGCTCACACGCTTATCAAAACAAGTGGCGGTACCGTCTCCAGATAGGGCCGTCCTCAAGGAGCCAACTGATAGGAGGCTGGAAAATATCCTAAGAAGTATATACACACATACTGGTGTTATACTGCGACCAGCGATCGCCTCAGCCTGGATGTGCAGAGCTGGGGTGGCTTGGTCGGATTCCCTGACTAAAAATATTGATACCCTTGACAGGGACAGTATTTTATTGACTATAGAGCATTTAAAGGATGCATTTCTATATATACGAGATGCACAGAGGGATATTTGCACTCTGGCATCAAGAGTAAGTGCGATGTCCATATCTGCCAGAAGATGTTTATGGACACGACAGTGGTCAGGTGATGCAGATTCCAAACGGCACAAAGAAGTATTGCCGTATAAAGGGGAGGAGTTATTTGGGGTCGGTCCATCGGACCTGGTGGCCACGGCAACTACTGGAAAATCCACCGTTTTTACCCTAAGTCACATCTCGGCAGAAAAAGACACCGTCTTTTCAGCCTCAGTCCTTTCGTCCCCATAAGAGTCATATCTGCCCAGGGATAGAGGAAAGGGAAGAAGACTGCAGCAGGCAGCCCATTCCCAGGAACAGAAGCCTCCACCGCTTCTGCCAAGTTTCTCAGCATGACGCTGGGGCCGTACAGGACCCCTGGATCCTACAAGTAGGATCCCAGGGGTACAGATTGGAAAGTCGAGACGTTTCCCCCTCGCAGGTTCCTGAAGTCTGCTTTACCAACGTCTCCCTCCGACAGGGAGGCAGTATTGGAAACAATTCACAAGCTGTATTCCCAGCAGGTGATAATCAAAGTACCCCTCCTACAACAAGGAAAGGGGTATTATTCCACACTATGTTGTGGTACTGAAGCCAGAAGGCTCGGTGAGACCTATTCTAAATCTGAAATATTTGAACACTTACAAAGGTTCAAATCAAGATGGAGTCACTCAGAGCAGTGATAGCGAACCAGGAAGAAGGGGACTATAGGGTGTCCCGGGACATCAGGGATACGTACCTCCATGTCCCAATTTGCCCTTCTCACCAAGGGTACCTCAGGTTCGTGGTACAGAACTCTCACTATCAGTTTCAGACGCTGCCGTTTGGATTGTCCACGGCACCCCGGGTCTTTACCAAGGTAATGGCCGAAATGATGATTCTTCTTCAAAGAAAATGGACGACCTCCTGATAAGAGCAAGGTCCAGAGAACAGTTGGAGGTCGGAGTAGCACTATCTCAAGTAGTTCTACGACAGCACGGGTGGATTCTAAATATTCCAAAACCGCAGTTGTTTCCGACGACACATCGGCTGTTCCTAGGAATGATTCTGGACACAGTCCAGAAAAGGGTGTTTCTCCCGGAGAAGAAAGCCAGGGAGTTATCCGAGCTAGTCAGGAACCTCCTAAAACCAGGAAAAGTGTCAGTGCATCATTGCACAAGGGTCCTGGGAAAAATGGTGGCTTCTTACGAAGCGATTCCATTCGGCAGGTTTCACGCAAGAACTTTTCAGTGGGATCTGCTGGAAAAATGGTCCGGATCGCATCTTCAGATGCATCAGCGGATAACCCTGTCTCCAAGGACAAGGGTGTTTCTTCTGCGGTGGCTGCAAAGTACTCATCTACTAATGGGCCGCAGATTCGGCATTCAGGAAGGGTCCTAGTGACCAGGGATGCCAGCCTGAGAGGCTGGGGAGCAGTCACACAGGGAAAAAATTTCCAGGGAGTGTGATCAAGTCTGGAGAATTCTCTCCACATAAATATACTGGAGCTAAGGGCAAGTTACAATGCTTTAAGCTTAGCAAGACCTCTGCTTCAAGGTCAGCCGGTATTGATCCAGTGGGACAACATCACGGCAGTCGCCCACGTAAACAGACAGGGCGGCACAAGAAGCAGAAGGGCAATAGCAGAAACTGCAAGGATTCTTTGCTGGGCGGAAAATCAGGTGATAGCACTGTCAGCAGTGTTCATTCCGACGCCCGGGAGAGTGGGGATTTCATCGGGAAGTCTTCCACATGATTGTGAACCATTGGGAAAGACCAAAGGTGGACATGATGGCGTCCCGCCTGAACAAAAAACTGGACAGGTATTGCGCCAGGTCAAGAGACCCTCAGGCAATAGCTGTGGACGCTCTGGTAACACCGTGGGTGTACCAGTCAGTGTATGTGTTCCCTCCTCTGCTTCTCATACCCAAGGTACTGAGAATTATAAGACGTAGAGGAGTAAGAACTATACTCGTGGCTCCGGATTGGCCAAGAAGGACTTGGTACCTGGAACTTCAAGAGATGCTCACAGAGGACTCATGGCCTCTGCCGCTAAGAAGGGACTTGCTTCAGCAAGTACCATGTCTGTTCCAAGACTTACCGCGGCTGCGTTTGACGGCATGGCGGTTGAACGCCGGATCCTAAGGAAAAAGGCATTCCGGAAGAGGTCATTCCTACCCTGGTCAAAGCCAGGAAGGAGGTGACCGCACAACATTATCACCACATGTGGCGAAAATATGTTGCGTGGTGTGAGGCCAGGAAGGCCCCACGAAGAAATTTCAACTCGGTCGATTCCTGCATTTCCTGCAAACAGGAGTGTCTATGGGCCTCAAATTGGGGTCCATTAAGGTTCAAATTTCGGCCCTGTCGATTTTCTTCCAGAAAGAATTGGCTTCAGTTCCTGAAGTCCAGAAGTTTGTCAAGGGAGTACTGCATATACAACCCCCTTTTGTGCCTCCAGTGGCACTGTGGGATCTCAACGTAGTTCTGGGATTCCTCAAATCACATTGGTTTAAACTGCTCAAATCTGTGGATTTGAAATATCTCACATGGAAAGTGACCATGCTGTTGGCCCTGGCCTCGGCCAGGCGAGTGTCAGAATTGGCGGCTTTGTCTCACAAAAGCCATATCCGATTGTCCATTCGGACAGGGCAGAGCTGCGGACTCGTCCCCAGTTTCTCCCTAAGGTTGTGTCAGTGTTTCACCTGAACCAGCTTATTGTGGTACCTGCGGCTACTAGGGACTTGGAGGACTCCAAGTTGCTAGATGTTGTCAGGGCCCTGAAAATATAGGTTTCCAGGACGGCTGGAGTCAGGAAAACTGACTTGCTGTTATCCTGTATGCACCCAATAAACTGGGTGCTCTTGCTTCTAAGCAGACGATTGCTAGTTGGATGTGTAGTACAATTCAGCTTGCACATGCTGTGGCAGGCCTGCCACAGCCAAAATATGTAAATGCCCTTTCCACAAGGAAGGGGGGGCTCATCTTGGGCGGCTGCCCGAGGGGTCTCGGCTTTACAACTTTGCCGAGCAGCTACTTGGTTAGGGGCACACCCTGACTGAGGAGGACCTGGAGTTCTCTCATTCGGTGCTGCAGAGTCATCCGCACTCTCCCGCCCGTTTGGGAGCTTTGGTATAATCCCCATGGTCCTGACGGAGTCCCCAGCATCCACTTAGGACGTCAGAGAAAATAAGAATTTACTTACCGATAATTCTATTTCTCGTAGTCCGTAGTGGATGCTGGGCGCCCATCCCAAGTGCGGATTGTCTGCAATACTTGTACATAGTTATTGTTACAAAAATCGGGTTATTATTGTTGTGAGCCATCTTTTCAGAGGCTCCGCTGTTATCATGCTGTTAACTGGGTTCAGATCACAGGTTGTACAGTGTGATTGGTGTGGCTGGTATGAGTCTTACCCGGGATTCAAAATCCTTCCTTATTGTGTACGCTCGTCCGGGCACAGTATCCTAACTGAGGCTTGGAGGAGGGTCATAGGGGGAGGAGCCAGTGCACACCACCTGATCCTAAAGCTTTTACTTTTGTGCCGTGTCTCCTGCGGAGCCGCTAATCCCCATGGTCCTGACGGAGTCCCCAGCATCCACTACGGACTACGAGAAATAGAATTATCGGTAAGTAAATTCTTATTTTTGCCTTATAAGGGTGAGGAATTGTTTGGGGACGGTCTCTCGGACCTAATGTCCACAGCGACAGCTGGAAAGTCGACTTTCTTGCCTCAGGTTTCCTCACAGCCTAAGAAAGCACCGTATTATCAAATGCAGTCCTTTCGTTCTCAGAAAGGCAAGAGGGTCAGAGGCGCATCCTTTCTGGCCAGAGGCAGAGGTAGAGGAAAGAAGCTGCACCATGCAGCCAGTTCCCAGGAACAAAAATCCTCCCCTGCTTCCACTAAGTCCACCGCATGACATTGTGGCTCCACAGGCGGAGCCAGGTGCGGTGGGGGCGCGTCTCCGATACTTCAGCAAACAGTGGGTTTGCTCACAGGTGGATCTCTGGGCTGTACAAATTGTATCTCAGGGATACAAGCTGGAGTTCGAAGCGACCCCCGCCGTTACCTCAATCAGCCTTGCCAGCTTCCCCCATGGAAAGGGAGGTAGTACTGGCGCCAATTCACAAGCTGTACCTCCAGCAGGTGATAATCAGGGTCCCCCTCCTTCAACAGGGAAGGGGTTACTATTCCACAATGTTTGTGGTACCGAAACCGGACGGTTCGGTGAGACCCATTCTGAATTTAAAATCCTTGAATACTTATATAAAGAAATTCAAGTTCAAAATGGAATAGCTCAGAGCGGTTATTGCAAGCCTGGAAGAGGGGGATTGTATGGTGTCTCTGGACATCAAGGATGCTTACTTGCATGTCCCCAATTACCCACCTCACCAGCAGTACCTCAGATTTGTGGTACAGGACTGTCATTACCAGTTCCAGACGTTGCCGTTTGGCCTGTCCACGGCACCGAGGATATTTACCAAGGTAATGGCCGAAATGATGATACTACTTCGGAAGAAGGGAGTTATAGTTATCCCGTACTTGGACGATCTCCCCATAAAGGCGAGGTCCAGAGAGCAGTTGTTGATCAGCGTAGCACTCTCTCAGGAAGTGTTGCAACAGCACGGCTGGATTCTGAATATCCCAAAGTCGCAGCTGATTCCTACGACGCGTCTGCTTTTCCTGGGCATGATTCTGGACACAGAACAGAAGAAGGTGTTTCTCCCGGTGGAGAAGGCCCAGGAATTGTCATCTCTGGTCAGGGACCTCCTGAAACCAAAACAGGTGTCGGTGCATCACTGCACGCGAGTCCTGGGAAAGATGGTGGCTTCATACGAAGCCATTCCCTTCGGCAGGTTCCATGCAAGGATCTTTCAGTGGGATCTGTTGGACAAGTGGTCCGGATCGCATCTTCAGATGCATCGGCTGATCACCCTGTCCCCAAGGGCCAGGGTGTCTCTTCTGTGGTGGCTGCAGAGTGCTCACCTTCTCGAGGGCCGCAGGTTCGGCATACAGGACTGGGTCCTGGTGACCACGGATGCAAGCCTCAGAGGATGGGGGCAGTCACTCAGGGAAGAAACTTCCAAGGGCTGTGGTCAAGTCTGGAGACTTCTCTACACATAAATATACTGGAACTAAGGGCCATTTACAACGCCCTGAGTCTAGCAGAGCCCCTGCTTCGAAACCAACCAGTGCTGATTCAGTCAGACAACATCACGGCGGTCGCCCATGTAACCCGCCAGGGCGGCACAAGAAGCAGGATGGTAATGGCGGAAGCCACAAGGATTCTTCGTTGGGCGGAGAATCACGTGCAAGCACTGTCAGCAGTGTTCATTCCGGGAGTGGACAACTGGGAAGCAGACTTCCTCAGCAGACACGACCACCACCCGGGAGAGTGGGGACTTCATCAAGAAGTCTTCACACAGATTGCAAATCGCTGGGAACTGCCACAGGTGGACATGATGGCGTCCCGCCTCAACAAAAAGCTAAAAAGATATTGCGCCAGGTCAAGGGACCCTCAGGCGATAGCTGTGGACGCCCTAGTGACACCGTGGGTGTACCAGTCGGTTTATGTGTTTCCTCCTCTTCCTCTCATACCCAAGGTACTGAGGATAGTAAGAAAGAGAGGAGTAAAAACAATACTCATCATTCCGGTTTGGCCAAGAAGGACTTGGTACCCGGAACTACAAGAAATGATCTCAGAGGACCCATGGCCTCTGCCTCTCAGACAGGACCTGTTGCAGCAGGGGCCCTGTCTGTTCCAAGACTTACCGCGGCTGCGTTTGACGGCATGGCGGTTGAACGCCGGATCCTAACGGAAAAGGGCATTCCGGATGAAGTGATTCCTACCCTGATAAGAGCTAGGAAGGATGTGACAGCAAAGCATTATCACCGTATATGGCGAAAATATGTTGCTTGGTGTGAGGCCAGGAAGGCCCCAACAGAGGAATTCCAGCTGGGTCGATTTCTGCACTTCCTACAATCAGGGGGTGACTATGGGCCTAAAATTGGGGTCCATAAAGGTCCAGATTTCGGCCCTATCCATTTTCTTTCAAAAAGAACTGGCTTCACTGCCTGAGGTTCAGATGTTTGTTAAGGGAGTGCTGCATATTCAGCCCCCTATTGTGCCACCAGTGGCACCTTGGGATCTTAACGTTGTGTTGGATTTCCTGAAATCCCACTGGTTTGAGCCATTTAAGACCGTGGAGCTAAAGTATCTCACGTGGAAGGTGGTCATGCTGTTGGCCTTAGCTTCAGCTAGGCGTGTGTCAGAATTGGCGGCTTTGTCATGTAAAAGCCCATATCTGATCTTCCATATGGACAGGGCAGAATTGAGGACTCGTCCCCAATTTCTCCCAAAGGTGGTATCAGCGTTTCATTTAAACCAACCTATTGTGGGGCCTGCGGCTACTCGGGACTTGGAGGACTTCATGTTACTTGATGTAGTCAGGGCTTTGAAAATCTATGTAGCCAGGACGGCTGGAGTCAGAAAAACTGACTCGCTGTTTATCTTGCATGCACCCAACAAGCTGGGTGCTCCTGCTTCAAAGCAAACTATTGGTCGCTGGATCTGTAGCACGATTCAGCTGGCGCTTTTTGCGGCTGGACTGCCACATGCAAAATCAGTAAAAGCCCATTCCACAAGGAAGGTGGGCTCTTCTTGGGCGGCTGCCCGAGGGGTCTCGGCTTTACAGCTTTGCAGAGCGGCTACTTGGTCGGGTTCAAACACTTTTGCAAAGTTCTACAAGTTTGATACCCTGGCTGAGGAGGACCTTGTGTTTGCTCATTCGGTGCTGCAGAGTCATCCGCACTCTCCCGCCCGTTTGGGAGCTTTGGTATAATCCCCATGGTCCTTACGGAGTTCCCAGCATCCACTAGGACGTCAGAGAAAATAAGAATTTACTCACCGGTAATTCTATTTCTCGTAGTCCGTAGTGGATGCTGGGCGCCCGTCCCAAGTGCGGACTCTCTGCAATACGTGTATATAGTTATTGCTAAATAAGGGTTATTGTTATGAGCCATCCCTTGAGTGAGGCTCAGTTGTTGTTCATACTTAACTGGGTAAGGTTATCACGAGTTGTACGGTGTGATTGGTGTGGCTGGTATGAGTCTTACCCTGGATTCTAAAATCCTTTCATTGTAATGTCAGCTCTTCCGGGCACAGTTTCCCTAACTGATGTCTGGAGGAGGGGCATAGAGGGAGGAGCCAGTGCACACCAGATTGTACCTAATCTTTTCTTTAGAGTGCCCAGTCTTCTGCGGAGCCCTTCTATTCCCCATGGTCCTTACGGAGTTCCCAGCATCCACTACGGACTACGAGAAATAGAATTACCGGTGAGTAAATTCTTATTTTCTCATCGAGTTTGGGATAGACGTTTAGCAGTAAGTTTAGGTTGTGTGTATTGATACCAAAAGGAAATATCTCCCTTGGATGGGTGTTGGGACAATTTGCTCAGAATTTTTGCTTTGGCCATGGATAAAGCTTTATTCAGTTTACTCATAGCTCGAAACTTATGAGCAATTTGAAGGAACTCATACTGGGCCGAGTTAGGAGGGCCATAATGTATTTGCAATTGAGAGAAGGATAGTAACATAATACCTGATAACAAATCGCTAAGGGTGGAAATTCCCAACGAGGTCCAACCATTTAGTTAGAAATATGGTATCTGGGAACTCACTGCCTTTAATAGATAAGTTTCTAGATGGTAGCCCCCATTCCACTCTGGTAAGTATCCCTTTATCCCAAACTATTAATGAATTGGTAATGGCTTGTAGGTTTTTCTTAAATTCAAGGACGAGCTATTTCTGAAATCCATTTAGATCTAATAAAGGTAGACCTGCTGACATATCAGACTCCAGATCTACCCAAGGCATAGTTCCAGGTGGGAGGCACCAGTTATGTAGTTGTGCTATAAGGCATGCATATTGATATTGAGAAAGGTCTGAGTTTAAGACTGGTGTGGATTATTAGAGCTACACTAAAAAGGTTTGCTATTCCCAATCGTAGTCCATGTGGATGGTAAAGTATAAAAAAGTGGGAAAAACCCTTCCCAAAAAACTTGTCAACCATATGTTTGTCATATTGACTGGTTTGACCCTGTCGACATAATGTATGTCTACCATTAGTGGTCGACCTATTGACTGTAGATTTATAGACTGGATATTATTTAAGACCCCCATATTTCTGTGGTGGGTTCACTACGGCTGGCCGGCGGTCGGGCTCCCGGCGACCAGCATCCCGGCGCCGGGAGCCCGACCGCCGGCTTACCGACAGCTTGGCGAGCGCAAATGAGCCCCTTGCGGGCTCGCTGCGCTCGCCACGCTACGGGCACGGTGGCGCGCTACGCGCGCCACACTATTTTATTCTCCCTCTATGGGGGTCGTGGACCCCCACGAGGGAAAATAATTGTCGGTATTCCGGCTGTCGGGCTCCCGGCGCCGGTATACTGAGCGCCGGGAGCCCGACCGCCGGCAAACAGAAGACCACCCTCTGTGGTAGTGTCATAATGTGTTGCGAACTGTGGAGGCTTATGTTTCCAGATATAGGACATAATGAGCCAGCTCAATTTTGCTAAATAATGAGGATATATAAAAGGGATAGTTCTAAATACATTTAAATATATCAGTTTGGGGAGTAACATTTTAAAAGGCGGTAATCCTACCTAACCAAGATGTCTCATAAGAACTCCATGTGTTTAATAAATTAGGATATATGTTACAACATTGGATTCATATTTACCTCAAAATCATCTTTAATATATGCCAGAATATTTAGACCCAGGTAAGATATGAAGACTTCAAAGTATAGCGAAATATTTGTTTTAAGATTTATTAAGACAGTTGAGGGAATATTGACAGAGCGTCTGATTTGGACATTTTAATCTTTGCTAAAGTTATCTAATATATTATGAAGGGTTGGTAATGAAGTAAGAGGTTTGGTAACAAAAAGTAAAATGTCATCTGCAAAAAGACAATTTATGGGAACCCCTGTAAAGTAGAGTCTGATTTTCTGAGCTGAAGATTGATATAAAGATTAAGGGGGAAAGTGGGCAGCCCTGTCGCTGCGCCTTGAGTCCTGTTGGAGAAAGAGCGCTATATAAATAAAATTATTAAAGACTTGTGTAGAAGGCAATTGATATAGAGCCATTACTGGGTCCAAAATTGGTCCTACAAACCAAATATAGACATCTTGTGGCACATATATTACCAATTAAGTCTATCAAAATCATTTCTCTATCGTCCTAGTGGATGCTGGGGTTCCTGAAAGGACCATGGGGAATAGCGGCTCCGCAGGAGACAGGGCACAAAAAGTAAAGCTTTTCCGATCAGGTGGTGTGCACTGGCTCCTCCCCCCATGACCCTCCTCCAGACTCCAGTTAGATTTTTGTGCCCGGCCGAGAAGGGTGCAATCTAGGTGGCTCTCCTAAAGAGCTGCTTAGAGAAAGTTTAGCTAGGTTTTTTATGTTACAGTGATTCCTGCTGGCAACAGGATCACTGCAGCGAGGGACTGAGGGGAGAAGGAGTCAACTCACCTGCGTGCAGGATGGATTGGCTTCTTGGCTACTGGACATCAAGCTCCAGAGGGACGATCACAGGTACAGCCTGGATGGTCACCGGAGCCGCGCCGCCGGCCCCCTTGCAGATGCTGAAGACAGAAGAGGTCCAGAATCGGCGGCTGAAGACTCCTGCAGTCTTCTAAAGGTAGCGCACAGCACTGCAGCTGTGCGCCATTTTCCTCTCAGCACACTTCACACGGCAGTCACTGAGGGTGCAGGGCGCTGGGAGGGGGGCGCCCTGGGAGGCAAAATGAGTACCTATAAAGGCTAAAAATACCTCACATATAGCCCTAGAGGCTATATGGAATATTTAACCCCTGCCTGATTTCTCAAAATAGCGGGAGACGAGCCCGCCGGAAAAGGGGCGGGGCCTATCTCCTCAGCACACGGCGCCATTTCCTCTCACAGCTCCGCTGGTCAGGACGGCTCCCAGGTCTCTCCCCTGCACTGCACTACAGAAACAGGGTAAAACAGAGAGGGGGGGCAAATTTATGGCGATATTTTTATATAACAAAGCAGCTATAGGGGAGCACTTATTATAAGGCTATCCCTGATATATATATAGCGCTTTTGGTGTGTGCTGGCAAACTCTCCCTCTGTCTCCCCAAAGGGCTAGTGGGTCCTGTCTTCATTAGGAGCATTCCCTGTGTGTCTGCTGTGTGTCGGTACGTGTGTGTCGACATGTATGAGGACGATATTGGTGTGGAGGCGGAGCAATTGCCAAATATGGGGATGTCACCTCCTAGGGGGTCGACACCAGAATGGATGCCTTTATTTATGGAACTACGGGATAGTGTCAACACGCTAAAGCAGTCGTTTGACGACATGAGACGGCCGGACAATCAATTAGTGCCTGTCCAGGCGACTCAAACACCGTCAGGGGCTGTGAAACGCCCTTTGCCTCAGTCGGTCGACACAGACCCAGACACAGGCGATGACTCCAGTGGTGACGGTGACGAATCAACCGTATTTTCCAGTAGGGCCACACGTTATATGATTTTGGCAATGAAGGAGGCGTTACATTTAGCTGATACTACAGGTACCACTAAACAGGGTATTATGTGGGGTATGAAAAAACTACCTATAGTTTTTCCTGAATCAGAAGAACTAAATGACGTGTGTAATGAAGCGTGGGTTGCCCCTGATAAAAAGCTGATAATTTCAAAGAAATTATTGGCATTATACCCTTTCCCGCCAGAGGTTAGGGAGCGCTGGGAAACACCTCCTAGGGTGGACAAGGCGCTAACACGCTTATCTAAACAAGTGGCGTTACCCTCTCCTGAGACGGCCGCACTTAAAGATCCATCAGATAGGAGGATGGAAAATATCCAAAAAAGTATATACACACATGCAGGTGTTATACTACGACCAGCTGTAGCAACTGCCTGGATGGGCAGTGCGGGGGTAGTTTGGTCAGAATCCCTGATTGAAAATATTGATACCCTGGACAGGGACAATATTTTACTGTCGTTAGAACAAATAAAGGATGCATTTCTTTATATGCGTGATGCACAGAGGGATATATGCACACTGGCATCACGGGTAAGTGCTATGTCCATTTCGGCCAGAAGAGCTTTATGGACGCGACAGTGGACAGGCGATGCGGATTCAAAACGGCATATGGAAGTTTTGCCGTATAAGGGGGAGGAGTTATTTGGAGTCGGTCTATCAGATTTGGTGGCCACGGCTACAGCCGGGAAATCCACCTTTCTACCTCAAGTCACTCCCCAACAGAAAAAGGCACCGACTTTTCAACCGCAGCCCTTTCGTTCCTTTAAAAATAAGAGAGCAAAGGGCTATTCATATTTGCCACGAGGCAAAGGTCGAGGGAAGAGACAGCAACACGCAGCTCCTTCCCAGGATCAGAAGCCCTCCCCGGCTTCTACAAAAGCCTCAGCATGACGCTGGGGCTTCTCAAGCGGACTCGGGGACGGTGGGCGGTCGTCTCAAAAATTACAGCGCGCAGTGGGCTCACTCGCAAGTAGATCCCTGGATCCTGCAGATAATATCTCAGGGATACAGGTTGGAATTAGAGACAGATCCACCTCGCCGTTTCCTGAGGTCTGCTTTACCAACGTCCCCCTCCGAAAGGGAGACGGTGTTGGAAGCCATTCACAAGCTGTACTCTCAGCAGGTGATAGTCAAGGTACCTCTTCTGCAACAAGGGAAGGGGTATTATTCCACTCTTTTTGTGGTACCGAAGCCGGATGGCTCGGTAAGGCCTATTCTAAATCTGAAGTCCTTGAACCTGTACATAAAGAAGTTCAAGTTCAAAATGGAGTCACTCAGAGCAGTGATAGCGAACCTGGAAGAGGGGGACTTTATGGTATCCTTGGACATCAAGGATGCGTATCTCCACGTTCCAATTTACCCCTCACACCAGGGGTACCTCAGGTTCGTTGTACAAAACTGTCACTATCAGTTTCAGACGCTGCCGTTCGGATTGTCCACGGCACCTCGGATCTTTACAAAGGTAATGGCCGAGATGATGATTCTTCTTCGAAGAAAAGGCGTATTAATTATCCCATACTTGGACGATCTCCTAATAAGGGCGAGGTCCAGAGAACAGCTAGAGATGGGATTAGCACTGTCTCAAGAAGTGCTAAAACAGCACGGGTGGATTCTGAATATTCCAAAATCCTAGTTAATGCCGACAACTCGTCTGCTGTTCCTAGGGATGATTCTGGACACGGTTCAGAAAAAGGTTTTTCTCCCGGAGGAAAAAGCCAAGGAGTTATCCGAGCTTGTCAGGAACCTCCTAAAACCAGGAAAGGTGTCTGTACATCAATGCACAAGAGTCCTGGGAAAAATGGTGGCTTCTTACGAAGCGATTCCATTCGGCAGATTCCACGCAAGAATTTTCCAAAGGGATCTGTTGGACAAATGGTCAGGGTCGCATCTTCAGATGCACCTACGGATAACCCTGTCTCCAAGGACAAGGGTGTCTCTTCTGTGGTGGTTGCAGAGTGCTCATCTATTGGAGGGCCGCAGATTCGGCATACAGGATTGGATCCTGGTGACCACGGACGCCAGCCTGAGAGGCTGGGGAGCAGTCACACAAGGAAGAAACTTCCAGGGAGTATGGACGAGCCTGGAAACGTCTCTTCACATAAACATTCTGGAACTAAGAGCAATATACAATGCTCTAAACCAGGCAGAACCTCTGCTTCAGGGAAAACCGGTATTGATCCAGTCGGACAACATCACGGCAGTCGCCCATGTGAACAGACAGGGCGGCACAAGAAGCAGGAGGGCAATGGCAGAAGCTGCAAGGATTCTTCGCTGGGCAGAGAATCATGTGATAGCACTGTCAGCAGTGTTCATCCCGGGAGTGGACAACTGGGAAGCAGACTTCCTCAGCAGACACGATCTTCACCCGGGAGAGTGGGGACTTCATCCAGAAGTCTTCCACATGCTGGTAACCCGTTGGGAAAGACCAATGGTGGACATGATGGCGTCTCGCCTCAACAAAAAACTGGACAGGTATTGCGCCAGGTCAAGAGATCCGCAGGCAATAGCTGTGGACGCGCTGGTAACGCCTTGGGTGTACCAGTCGGTGTATGTGTTTCCTCCTCTGCCTCTCATACCAAAAGTATTGAGAATTATACGGCAAAGAGGCGTAAGAACGATACTAGTGGTTCCGGATTGGCCAAGGAGGACTTGGTACCCGGAACTTCAAGAGATGATCACGGAAGATCCGTGGCCTCTACCTCTAAGGAGGGACTTGCTTCAGCAGGGTCCCTGTCTGTTTCAAGACTTACCGCGGCTGCGTTTGACGGCATGGCGGTTGAACGCCGGATCCTAAAGGAAAGAGGCATGCCGGAAGAAGTCATTCCTACTTTGATTAAAGCAAGGAAGGAAGTAACCGTGCAACATTATCACCGAATTTGGCGAAAATATGTTGCGTGGTGCGAAGATCGGAGTGCTCCGACGGAGGAATTTCAACTGGGTCGATTCCTACATTTCCTGCAATCAGGATTGTCAATGGGTCTCAAATTGGGATCTATTAAGGTTCAAATTTCGGCCCTGTCGATTTTCTTTCAAAAAGAATTGGCTTCAGTCCCTGAAGTCCAGACCTTTGTTAAGGGAGTGCTGCATATACAGCCTCCTGTGGTGCCTCCAGTGGCACCGTGGGATCTAAATGTGGTTTTGGACTTCCTAAAATCTCATTGGTTCGAACCACTAAAAAAGGTGGATTTGAAATATCTCACATGGAAAGTGACCATGCTTCTAGCCCTGGCTTCTGCCAGGAGAGTGTCAGAATTGGCAGCTTTATCTTACAAAAGCCCATATCTGATTTTCCATTCGGACAGGGCAGAACTGCGGACTCGTCCGCATTTTCTCCCTAAGGTGGTGTCAGCATTTCATCTGAACCAGCCTATTGTAGTGCCTGCGGCTACAAGTGACTTGGAGGACTCCAAGTTACTGGACGTTGTCAGAGCATTAAAAATATATATTGCAAGGACAGCTGGAGTCAGAAAATCTGACTCGTTGTTTATATTGTATGCACCCAACAAGATGGGTGCTCCTGCGTCTAAGCAGACGATTGCTCGTTGGATCTGTAGCACAATCCAACTTGCACATTCTGTGGCAGGCTTGCCACAGCCTAAATCTGTAAAGGCCCACTCCACAAGGAAGGTGGGCTCATCTTGGGCGGCTGCCCGAGGGGTCTCGGCATTACAACTTTGCCGAGCAGCTACGTGGTCAGGGGAGAACACGTTTGTAAAATTTTACAAATTTGATACTCTGGCTAAGGAGGACCTGGAGTTCTCTCATTCGGTGCTGCAGAGTCATCCGCACTCTCCCGCCCGTTTGGGAGCTTTGGTATAATCCCCATGGTCCTTTCAGGAACCCCAGCATCCACTAGGACGATAGAGAAAATAAGATTTTACTTACCGATAAATCTATTTCTCGGAGTCCGTAGTGGATGCTGGGCGCCCATCCCAAGTGCGGATTATCTGCATAAGTTGTACATAGTTATTGTTAACTAATTCGGGTTATTGTTAAAGGAAGCCATCTTTCAGAGGCTCCGCTGTTATCATACTGTTAACTGGGTTTAGATCACAAGTTGTACGGTGTGATTGGTGTGGCTGGTATGAGTCTTACCCGGGATTCAAAATCCTCCCTTATTGTGTACGCTCGTCCGGGCACAGTACCTAACTGGAGTCTGGAGGAGGGTCATGGGGGGAGGAGCCAGTGCACACCACCTGATCGGAAAAGCTTTACTTTTTGTGCCCTGTCTCCTGCGGAGCCGCTATTCCCCATGGTCCTTTCAGGAACCCCAGCATCCACTACGGACTCCGAGAAATAGATTTATCGGTAAGTAAAATCTTATTTTTTGGCATCTATGGAAAGTAGTACAAACTGTTCCTGTGTTCTAGACAAAAAATGGACAATGTCAACCACCCTTCGTATATTAGCAGAGTCTTGTCTAGCCAGCATGTTCTTTTATTTTTATTTTATTAACTCATAATTAGGACCTAACAACAATTGCCACAAATTGGAAACATCCAGACGCTCCCTCCTTGCAATTAGTAATCAGTAGAATTTAGCACCAGGTCACAATGGGTAATATTGTGTCCTACTCAATTAGAAATGTCACAAATTTCTGAAACCTGGTGCCTATGGTAGATGCCCCTCTTGAGCTACGTCAAACCAAGGATGGACAGATCATCTGTTTTAACACTGTTTACTTGGAGACTCCCATTAGTATCGCTTATAGCTCTTATACATGTTCTCTCTCTGTAGGACAGCACACAAAAACTACTTATGGTTTTTTTTAGACCAATGGTTCCCAAACTGCTGTTTAAATCTAAGTTTTATATAGCTGGAATCCTGTCTCAAAGTCTCTAAAACTGTACACACCTGAAAGATTTTACCCGAAATCTGACTGACTTTTTGATTTCTTGAGACAAAAGAGGATCTCTAACATCCGATTTTGTGTGTACACAAAAGTGAATTATCATTCCGACTGGAACAATGATCTGTCTTAAGGTGTGTATACATGGTGAGATCCTTGCTATGCCCAATTTTGACTATGCAATTTCCTTTGAACTCCCCCAGAGCCCAGATAGTGCAGATTTTTTACTATATGTACTTTGGATTTTGACTAAGTGCCAATTTTGACTATACTTTTGTTCTAGATAGTACACTAGATAGTCAAGATTGACTCCTGCACAGTCTATCTAGCCTTGCGATACTGACCCCACGGGAGTGCGCATCTGGATCAAATCTGTATCGCATGCTGCCTAACACCTTGGGATGTGTAGTGTTCACTTTAGAAATTCTAGGGCGCCAGACTGCAGGGGCATATGTGTGCGCACGGCCGAAAAGGGGGCATGGCCATGTAACGTCATTGAAGTGGGCGGTGCGGCCCACAGAGACGTTACTACAGGGGACGTGGGCAGCCGGTGGCGTCACTGTTGGGGGTGTGCCCAGCACCTACGGAGGTGCTGGGCTTTCCCCAAGCTCTCATAGCGTGAATGGATGTCGTGCGCATGCGCACGGCATCTTTACACGCAGGGAGGGAAGGACGCGTACGGTTGTTTTAGCAGGGCGCCGCAGAAATTGCAGGGTGGATTTTGCCCTTAAAAAAATCAGCTCCCTTCTAAAACAGCCTAGCATGAACACTAGATGTGCACTAACTTTCCTTAAGATTTTAACTATTTAGTCAAAATCTTACAGATTTATCTCACCGTGTGTACACACCTTTAAAGATCTTCATGACGATATCTCCATAAACATTGGCTGATAATTGTGCTTCCATAGTGGCAAATGCAAATAAAATTTAATTAGTAGACTGGACTGCATGAACATACATGAAGAGGAAGTATAACAATTACCATTACAGTATTCTTTTGTATCATGTAAGAGCTTGGTATATATTCAAAATAATAAAATTAAATATTGAAAAATAACAGCACACTTGACCAATGCAGCTGAAATGAAAGTGCATGGGTAACACTCGGCACCTGGTGAAATTAATCTGTAATATGTAAAGTACTTCCTCTCAGTGCTGTGGGGAGTGTTCTCACAAATGTATACATTCAGTATGTGCATGTGAAAGGAAAAAAAAAATACTCCATTAACCATAACATTTAAAACCACCTGCCTAATAATTGTGTAGGTCCACCTTGAGCTGCTGTAACAGCTCTTACCAGTTGGGGCATGGACTCCACAAGACCTATGAAGATGTCCTGTAGTATCTGGCACTAAGAAGTTAGCAACAGATTACTTAAGTCTTGTAAATTGAGCGTTACATCCTACATAGCTTGGACATGTTTTTCCAGCACATCCCACAGATTCTCGATGTACTGCATGATAGAGGAAACAAGAATAGTGCCATAAAGGTTTTTTCCCCCTTGCTTTTAATATGAATGGTAAAGTGACAAAGTGTAACAAGATGCATTTTGCTACATTTAAGCTAGGTACACACTACTAGACCATTGGTTCTGAAACTTTGTCCTCTGGACCCCAAACAGTTGACGTTTTCCAGGTAGCCCAGCAGGTGCACAGGTGTACTCAGTACTTACTGGCACATTTCTCTTATGTGCTAGTAGATACTGGGGTACTGTACTATAGTACCATGGGGTATAGATCTGATCCACTGGAGCCTGGCACTTTAAATCCTTTTGTATGTGTGTGCTGGCTCCTCCCCTCTATGCCCCTCCTACCAGACACAGTTTAGAAAAATTTGCCCAAGGAGCTGGATGCATTTCTCTGGAGCTCCAGAGAGTTTCCTTTATTTTTTATTTTAGTTCTTTATTTTCAGGTATTACTGGTTGGCAACCAGTCTACCTGCTTCGTAGGACTTAGAGGGGGAACCGAACCAACCTCCTGAGGGTTAATGGTTCGTAATCCCAGCTGACAGGACACTGAGCTCCTGAGGTGCTGTTTCACACCCCATACTGTGTGTGCCCACACCAGCAGCTAGCCGCCACCCTCTAACAGATGCCAAAGATCGCAGATGCGGTGAGTGTTAACACCAGGGGGTAAATTTACTAAGATGGAAGTTCTATTTAAGATGTGATGTTGCCTATAGCAACCAATCAGATTCTACTTCTCATTTATCCAGCACCTTCTAGGAGATAATACCTGGAATCTGATTGGTTGCTAAATAGAACTCCTATCTTAGTAAATTTACCCACAGGTCCTCTGTGTGGTTTGGCTGGATTTTTTGCAGATGATACAAAGATATGCAACAGGGTAGACAAACCAGGAGGGGTAAAACAAATGATTGATGACGTAGCTAGGCTTGAGAAGTGGTCAAGAATGTGGCAACAACAGTTTAATGCTAAAAAATGCAAAATCATGCACTTGGGTCTTAAAAACCCAAAGGCTAAATAGAAGTATCAAGGGTACTATAATGGAAACTACTAGGAGGAATTTCAAGTGACTTAAAGGCAGGAAAGCAATGCAACAAAGCAATGAGAAAGGCAAGTCAGATGCTTGGTTGCATAGTGGTAGGAATCGGTAACAGGAAAAAAGAAGTAATAATGCCACGGTATAGGTCATTGGTACGCCTTCATCTTGAATACTGTGACCAGTTCTGGAGACCATATCTCCAGAAGGATATAAATACATTAGAGAATGTACAAAGAAGGGCAACTTTAATGGTGCCTGGCCTACATCACAAAACTTACCCGGAAAGGCTAAAAGATCTTAACATGTATAGTTTGGAGGAGAGAAGGAAGAGGAGTGACATGATAGAAATTTTCAAATATATGAAGGGTCTTAAAGTTCCAGAGGGAAACATTCTTCAAAGGAAGAGAAGTATTAGAACTCGAGGACATACACTGAGACTGGAGGGAGGAAGGCAGGTTCAGGGGCAATTTAAGGGAAAATTACTTCACAGAAAGAGTAGTGGACAAGTGGAATAGCCTTCCATCAGAGGTGGTAGAGGCTAAGATTGTAGAGCAATTTAAACATGCATGGGATAGTTATATGACTATCTTTACAAAGAATTAAGGTTCAAAAAGGTTTGAGATTACCTAAAGGATAAAAAAGGGGCAGACTAGATGGGCCAAGTGGTTCGTATCTGCCATCAAATTCTATGTTTCTATGTCACGGCCACGAGCTGTGCTGCCCGCCGCGGATTGCACTGGCTTAGCGGGCTTTATGCTCCACAGGTGCTCACTGTCAGTAGGCTTTGTGTGTACTGTATATCTTACTTCAGCCAGTGTAAACAATTTAGTGTGACCGCGTGCCATTACAGGGCGGTGCTTCCCGGAGAGCAGGTCCATAGGCAGGAAGGCGCCATTTCCTGCTGCTGCGGATCATCAAGGCTGTATGCACGCTGCTCCTCCATGGACCCACGCTGTTACAGACTCTGTACTGGTACCAGGGTGTGCTAGCAGGTGGGGAGCACAGCGGTAGCGCCGCTGCACATATATAAGGTGATACAAATATTTTCACACACTGCGCTGCTGTGTTTTGTGTGCTGGTATCCGTTTCTCTGTGTCACTCCAGGGGCTCTCTAGGGTCTGTGTGGAGGTGTTTTTCAGTGGGTTTGCGCTGCATTACAGTTGTGTACAATATGTCTGTTGACATTGATTATATGGCTAAAGCAGCAGATACCAGAAAGGCTTCTCAGTCCCCTCTGTTGGTTTCACATAAACGCGCTCTGCCACAGGTGTTCCAGTCTGATTCTGACCAGCCTGATGTGGATGATGATAATATGGATGAGGACAGCTCTCTGTCCCCTGGGGTGGAGGCCCTCATTTATGCTGTAAGAGAGGTTCTTCACATACCCGATCAGGAAGCAGAACCAGTTGAGGAGTTGTTTCCTGTGTCTAAGGGGCTATATCCTTAAAAGACCCTGCTGACCATAAAATTGAGACCACTCTCAAAGCAATATATACGGCAGCGGGCGTACCACAGCGCCCCACGATAGTTTGTGGTTGGATTTCTAGGGCAGTAGTTAAGTGGTCTGATAATATTATTAATGGATTAGACACTCTGCCCTGTGAAGAGGTCATTACTCTGCTGCAGCACATACAGGATGCTGCTAATTTTATGAGCGAAGCTATAAAGGAATTGTGTAAGATAAATGGCCGCACTACTGCTATGGCAGTTTCGGCATGCAGAGCTCTGTGCTTACGTCAATGGTCAGCAGATTCCAAAAAGGAAACCTGAGATGACTGGCCAGTGAACACAGGTACTACTTCCAGGAAAACAGACCAAACGGTACAACTTCCAGGAAACAGACTAAGCGTGATACGGGGAGAGGAGGAGAATAAAAAGAGGAAGAGTGACCACAAAAAAGATACCTTTATGTGAAAGACATCGCATGGAAAATAGTAAGTTGGGTACGCCAAATATCTGTTCACTTTTCCAATTATTGGTGTAAAAATACGTTTATGGGATTTTAACAGCCTAACTTGCAGTAAGTTAGGTACGGTTCTGTACCACGACCTTATATACCCATCACGGTGGTGACCCTTTAAAAGATATTTTCACCTGTCTGAAGTAAAATTCAAGAAAAGAAACCCTTTTTGGAAAGATCTACCCCTCTCTGATGTGAGTCTTATAAGAACAATAGGGTGACGGACCCACCTGTTTGGTTCATCACGGAGGAAAATTACCATCCTCAGACTTCAATACAAAATTTGTCCTCCATCTTTTTAATTTCTTGATTGATTTGGGAGATCGCATCAAGTGGGAACAGAAATTCGAGGAGACAGTCATTGCTACGTCAGTCTGAGCGGTGGACACATTCAAGGACTGTTTCATACCATAGGAACATTGGCCCTTATGTATGGTGATTTTATTTTGGTTATAGTGAGCGCTGTCAGTGGTTGTTTCCATTTTTGTTTGTAAGAATTCCCATGCGGTGTGTGTGGTGACACACCAGTGATACGATTATAGACTGTAGCTCCTGGAGTGCGCGAAAAAACTTCCTTCAATTTCTTTCAGATTCCAAAAAGGGTGTAAGAAATCTTCCCTTTACAGGTGATGCCTTGTTTGGGGACGAGTTAAATAAATTGATCTCCTAGTCAACGGTGGGTAAGTCTACCTAGCTGCCGTCGACTACACCATCTGCTCGATGTTCTTGCACAGGACCCTCCTTGCAGTCCTTTCGTATGGCAAGATTCAGAGGCAGGGGCCGAGGGGTCTCAGCCACTCCCAGAGGATCTCGTGGTAAGACCCGTAAACCCTGCAACTGCTGCGGCCCTGGACCAGACCACCTTATCCCCTGCCATTAAGCCTTCCGCATGACTGTTGGACCCAGCAGAAAGGCGACTTTTCAGGTAGGTGCTTGCCTTCAACACTTCACCCACGTGTGGGCGAAGTCCTGCCGGGATCCTTTGGTGAGGGACTCATTTCCCAGGGATACCGGCTGGAATTTCAAGCACTTCCTCCTCACTTATTTTTCAAATTGGCCTTACCAGTTTTGCTCGCAGCAAAAGGTACCTTGCAAGAGGCTATTCAAAAACGTTTGCGGTCAGGGGTGGTGGTTCCAGTACCTCCTCGGTTACACAACAGGGGTTTTTACTCCAGTATTTGTCTTTCCAAAACCAGATGGTAAGGTGCGACCCATCTTGAACCCGAAGTCTCTAAACCCGTATCTGAGGGTGTTCAAATTCAAGATGGAATCCCTGCGGGCAGTGGTGTACGGTCTGGAGGAGGGGTAATTCCTGGTATCTCTAGATGTCAAGGATGCTTACCTACACATTCCCATGTGGCCCCCTCATGAGGCTTAACACAGGTTTCGCCATATTGGACGACCATTTCCAGTTTCAGGCCTTACCCTTTACCTATCCAGAGCTCCGATGGTTTTCACCAAAGTCATGGTGGAGATGATGCTGCAACTGCACATGATTGGAGTCAACATAGTCCCCTACTTGGACGATCTCCTGAGATGCTATGTCCATGGAGCCTCTACTGCACAACATTGATCTGACGACTTGCCTACTTACGGATCATGGGTGGATGCTATATTTTCAGAAGTCTCACCTGGAACCAACCCAACATCATCAGTTTCTGGGAATGATACTGGATACAGTGTCTCAAAAGGTGTTTCTTCCAATGGACAAGGAATTGGTGTCAGAATCCGTTTGGATTTCCCTTTGTGAGAACATATTCGCAGGGACTGATGTTCATGGTACAATAGCAAGTTTATTAAAGCAGTGTACAACTGTAAACAATAAGAATAAACCAGGAATAATTAGAGAACACAAAATGAAAGGGAGAACTGAGGGGACATGGGATGCCAGGAGACTGTGAATACACGGGATGCCAGGAGACTGTGAGTACATGAAAACGATGTAGACTGTGGAAACACTTGAGACACTGTGGACTGTGAAGGCACTGTAGCAGGATCACAGGATAGCACTGTGGTAGAGTATGCAACGTAGCAGGATAACAGGATTGCACTGTAGCAGGATCACAGGATAGCACTGTGGTAGAGTATGCAACGTAGCAGGATCACAGGATAGCACTGTGCTAGAGTATGCAACGTAGCAGGATAACAGGATTGCACTGTAGCAGGATCACAGGATAGCACTGTGGTAGAGTATGCAACGTAGCAGGATAACAGGATTGCACTGTAGCAGGATCACAGGATAGTACTGTGGTAGAGTATGCAACGTACCAGGATAACAGGATTGCACTGTAGCAGGATCACAGAATAGCACTGTGGTAGAGTATGCAACGTAACAGGATTGCACTGTGGCAGGATCACAGGATAGCACTGTGGTAGAGTATGCAATGTAGCCGGATAACAGGATTGCACTGTAACAGGATAGCACTGTGGTAGAGTATGCACATACCAGGATAACAGGATTGCACTGTAGCAGAGTAGCTACACGGGATAGCTGTTGGAGCCTGGCAGTGCTATGGGTGATTTCAGCAGCAGAGACCAGCATAACCAGGACCAGAAACCGAGACAACCATGACACGATGAACTGGCAACAGGGAGCCTGTGTGGATGGCGTAAGTAGTGAGTTCAGGTGCTGCTCACAGCTGTGGTAACAGCTAATAATCAAGCTGCAGATACAGAGCAGAGTGCTGAGCACCAGAACAGGATAGCACTGTGGTAGAGTATGCAACGTAGCAGGATAACAGGATTGCACTGTAGCAGGATCACAGGATAGCACTGTGGTAGAGAATGCAACGTAGCAGGATAACAGGATTGCACTGTAGCAGGATCACAGGATAGCACTGTGGTAGAGTATGCAACATACCAGGATAACAGGATTGCACTGTAGCAGGATCACAGGATAGCACTGTGGTAGAGTATGCAACATACCAGGATCACAGGATTGCACTGTAGCAGAGTAGCTACACGGGATAGCTGTTGGAGCCTGGCAGTACTATGGGTGATTTCAGCAGCAGAGACCAGCATAGCCAGGACCAGAAACCGAGACAACCTTGACACAATGAACTGGCAACAGGAAGCCTGTGTGGCTGGCCTAAGTAGTGAGTTCAGGTGCTGCTCACAGCTGTGGTAACAGCTAATAATCAAGCTGCAGATACAGAGCAGAGTGCTGAGCACCAGAGCAGAGAGCGCCACCCCAGGCATGGAGGAGAAACTGCATGGATCGTGACAATTGGCTATCCAGGCTATGGTCTGCTTAGTGCTCCGTCCTTGCAAGGTATCCACACATCTTTGCATCTGCTTGCTGGGCAGGATGGTTGCTGCTTACGAGGCAATCCAATACGGTAGATTTCATGCCCGTCCATTTCAGCTGGATCTGCTGGACAAATGGTCGGGGTCTCACCTTCACATGCATCAGGAAGTGACCTTGTCTCCCGAAAGCCCGGATTTCTCTATTATGGTGGCAACAAGTTCCTCACCTGGTAGAAGGCAGGAATTTCAATATCCACTCGTGGATTCTACGGACAAAGGATGCCAGCCTCTGGGGTTGGGGGGCTGTGACCCAAGGGGCCCTGTTCCAGGGGATATGGGCAATTCAGGAATCTGCTCTGCCGATAAACATCCTGGAACACAGGGCAGTTTACAATGCTCTTCTGCAAGCTTCCCATCTCCTGAAAGATCAGGCGATCCAGGTTCAATTGGACAACGCCACAGCGGTGGCGTAAATAAACTGACAAGGAGGAACAAGAAGCAGAGCAGCGATGCGAGAAGTGTCAAAAATACTCTTCTGGGCGGAGGCCACCGCAAAGGCCATCTCAGCCATATTCATTCCAGGAGTGGACAACTGGGAAACAGGCTTCTTCAGCAGACACGACCTCCATCTGGGGGAATGGGGCCTACATCCCCAGGTGTTTCAACAGTTAATTCACCGGTGGGGCTGTCCGCAGATAGATCTGATGGCTTCTCGTCTCAACAAGAAGCTATGCCGTTACTGTTCCAGAAAGAGGGATCTGCAGGCTGTAGCAGTGGACGTGCTGACGACACCATGGACATACCTGTTCACTCCTCTGCCGCTAATCCCAAGGGTTCTAAAAAGACTAAGAAGGGAAAGCGTTCAAGCAATTCTAATTGCCAAGGATTGGCCTCGACTGGCGTTGTACTCAGACCTCCTAACCATGGCTCTGGAGGATCCCTGGCCTTTGCCGCTTCAAAAGGATCTTCTTCAACAAGGTCCGTTTGTCTATCCAGACTTGCATCGGCTACATTTGACGGCTTGAAGGTTGAGAGGAAGATTCTAGCAAGAAAGTCTTCCCTCCAGGGTTATTTCCACTATGGTCCAGGCCAGGAAGATGGTTACGTCTAAACATTATCATCATATCTAGAAAAAGTATGTTTCCTGGTATGAAAGTAGAAGGCTTTCTCCCGTGGAATTTAGTATTGCCCATTTTCTACTTTTCCTGCAAGCGGAAGTGGATATGGGCCCACGTTTAGGCTCCATCAAAGTGCAGATTTCGGTGCTCTCTATTTTCTTCCAGAAACAACTTGCCATGTTGCCGGAAGTACAAACTTTCCTAAAAAGAGTTCTTCATATGCAACCGCCCTTTGGGTCTCCCATGGCTCTGTGGGATCTCAGTGTGGTTTGAACCCTTACATTGGGTGGAGTTTAAATTTCTTATCTGGAAGGCGGTGATGTTGTTAGCATTGGCGTCTGCCTTATCCTGTAAGAGCCCTTATTTGATTTTTCATGTAGAAAGGGTGGAATTCAGGACCTGACCTGAGTTTTAGCCAAAAGTGGTATCCGCTTTTCATGTGAATCAACCCATTGTGGTTCCGGTGTTGTCTGACGCTTCCGTTGGTCCAGAGTCCTTGGAGGTGGTGAGGGCTCTGAAGATTTATGTCAAACGGACTGCTCATCATCGGAAATCTGACTCTCTGTTTGTCCGTTATGATGCCACCAGGATTGGTCGTCCAGCTTCTAAGCAATCAATTGCTCGTTAGCTCAGGTTGACCATTCAACAGGCGGTTCTGCCTTTGCTGACGTCTATTCAGGCCCACTCGACGAGGTCTTTGGGCACTTCCTGGGCGGCTGCCCGGGGGGTCTCGGTTGTGCCGAGCTGCTGCTTCTTCTGGTTCGAACACTTTTTTTTGTTAATATTGTTGTATATGTAGCTTCACAACGTCTGGAGAGCCACAGGTTGGCCAGGCCTGGTCTACTATGTACTCACTATGTTGCTGACAATATGCGCTCCCGTAGGTCGTCGTAATCCTCCTCCGAATGCAGCATGGCCAGCACCATTGCTCAGTCGCTGCCTGTATCAGCAAGTGTGTATGCACTTGATGATGGCGGGTCCCGTCCTGTGCGATGTTGCTGGGTACACACATCGCATAGTGTGTACCCAGCTTAAGGAAATACGGTTGTCAACCATCTGTTAAAAAGAAATCAATCCTGTAACTGTTCAGAATGAGTTAAATGCATTGCCACTGTTCATTAATAGTCTGTGCTCATACACACTGACATTTGCTTGCCAGGAACAATATGACTGGATAGAATATAAACTGGGTATAACATGTTCTGCCTGTATGTGTACAAAAGCCATAGGGGGGGTCTGGGACTTCTGGGGTTTGCAAGTTTCACATACTGTATCAAGATGAGTCCTTACCTCCTAGAAAAGATATTCCTCCATCCATACACTGGAGAAGCCCTGCTCCATCCTGCTTAGCCATGTGTATCGTGTTGAACAGCTATTGCATTTCCATCCACACAGATGATTAAGAACTGCAGGATTTGAAAGCAGAGCCGTTTATAGCTGGAATCCTGTAGGATTTAGGTTGATATGCGAGAGCAGGAAAACTGCTAAGCATATGAAATGTGCTAAAGGAACACTTGGGAGTTTCTAGGAAGGAAATGCATTTACTCGCAAGCCATGTTTACATTTTAATGGTTTGCCAGAGCAATTATTAAATTGCTTATTCATTAAATGATAAACACAAGAAGGCAGCTGTGCCATTTAAGAAATGAGAAGTATGAGCACTGGAGAGAAGCTTTCCTGAATTATAATAGAATATCAACTGAGAAAAAGCTTTTGTGCATTCCTCAAGGTGTCACCCTTCCCCAATGTTTTCCAGATTATTGTTTCAGGAGAGGGGGTTGTTAGGTGCTTTCTCCTTTTTTTTTATTTTTTCTTCTTCTTCTCCCTGTATGTTAAAGTGACACTGAATGATATGAGGAAGTTCCAACAGAATACCCTGTATGTTAATGGAGACTAGGTTAATGTATGGCTATGAATATGGTGTCCTATAAACCTTTGTTTTGCTATTTGAGAAACATTTACAGTACACCTAGTGCATGTTTATCTACAATATACTACCTTGCTACTAGCATTACGTTTGTACTATTGACATCATTAATGAAGTTTCTGCTTTGGAGGTTAAAGTTTAATGCGTTAGTACTGTATGGTTATGTTGGTTTAAAAGAAGAGTTTGTATTACAGTTATCTATACCCCCACATGGTATGCGTTCAGCATCGACACCAGTCAGGAGGTTTAGGGGAGGTTATAAATACTTATCCCACCGGCAGTCGGAATCTTCATTGCCGCAGTCGGGATTTTTATTGTTAGGATGCTGGTGTCGTTCATGTGACTGGCGGCATCCCAAACCCCACATGGGGAAAAAAAAAAAAAAAAAAAAAAAAAAATATATATATATATATATATATATATATATATATGTGTGTGTGTGTATATGTATGTGTGTGTGTATATATGTATGTATGTGTGTGTGTATATATATATATATATATGACACACACACACACACACACACACACACACACACACACACACACACACACACACACACAATTATCTTCAGCCTTGCAGCAAGCTAAAGATAGATTACCAGCACATCTGTTTTTTAATAAAGTGCAAAAAGTTTTAATCCATAAAACGATCGTACTTCAATCAGATGCTCAAATTAAGGCAGCATAATGGTGGTCATTCCGAGTTGATCGCATGTAGCAACTTTTTGCTGCTCGTGCGATCAACCTGACGCTACCTATGGGGGAGTGTATTTTAGCATAGCAGGGCTGCGATCGCTTGTGCAGCCCTGCTATGCTAAAAAAAGTTTTCTCGTACGTCCTAGAAGATGCTGGGGTCCATTTCATGACCATGGGGTATAGACGGTTCTGCAGGAGCCATTGGCACTTTAAGACTTTTCAAGGGTGTGAACTTGCTCCTCCCTCTATGCCCCTCCTCCAGACCTCAGTTTTTAGTAATGTGCCCAGGCAGAGTGGATGCACTCCAGAGGCGCTCTACTGAGTTTCTCTGAAAAGACTTATGTTAGGTTTTTTATTTTCAGGGAGAAATGCTGGCAACAGTCTCCCTGCTTCGTGGGTCTGAGGGGGCAGAAGTAGGAACCAACTTCCTAAAGAGTTTTATGGCTCTGCTTCTGGCTGACAGGACACCATTAGCTCCTGAAGGGAACTGAACGCTAGCCGTGCCTAGATGCTCACTCCCACAGCACGCCGTCACCCCCCTCACAGAGCCAGAAGTCAGAAGACAGGTGAGTGTTAGAAGATAGATCTTCAATCAAGAAAGTGACAGCTAAAGGTACCGCGCGGCTGGCGGGAGCGCAGCGCGCCATGTTGCCCACACATACACAGGCACTACAGGGTGCGGGGCGGGGGTGCCCTGGGCAGCATGAAACCTATGGAAACTGGCATAAATAAGGGGCTTAAGTTGCTGAGGCACATTCCTACCCCCGCCAGTATAAAAAATTACCTCATAAAAGCTGAGGAGAAACACACCATTGAAGAGTGGAGCTTCCTCCTCAGCCAGTACACTGCTCAGCGCCATTTTCTCTCCTCAGGCTGCAGAGACAATGCTGATCCTCCTCCACTACTGAATACAAGTATCAGGGTGCAAAACAGGGGGGGCCACAGTGAATTTGGTGCTATATAATTGTGTGATTAGCATTATAAAAGCGCTGCATGTCAGTGGGCATTTTGTGTTCACAGACATTGTGTTACTGGCACTGGGTTGTGAACTGGCAAATCCTATCTGTGTCCTTCTGACAGATTTTACTGTGGGTCTGTCCCCTATAAGTCCCGGAGTGTCTGTGGTGTGCTGGTGCATGTGTGTGACATGTCTGTGGCAGGGAATCTCTTCCTCTGTGGAAGACATATTAGAGACACAGAGGTGTAATATGACACCAAGAGCATGACTGGGTGAAAGGTTACATGATAGTGTGAATCTCATACAGAAAACTGAATATAATCTGTTGAAGATGTGATTTTTTTTTTTTATAATTCTGCCTTTCATCCACAGGGACCCCTCTGGGTCACATACAAATTTGCACAAGTAGTACAAACTGATACCGACACGGACACTAGTGATTCCAGGGGAATAGGTCCTAAGTTAGCAAAATGCATTCAAAACATGTTTTAGCTATAAAGGAGGTGTTAGAAGTTACGAAGCCCCCTCTTTTACCACAAGGAGAGGGTTTACTTTAGTAAAGAAGTAATGTTATTTTCCCTCCACCTCAGAAGTTGAACAGTCTCTTGGAGGGAGTCTGATTTAACCTGAAAAGAAATTTCAGATTCCCAAAAGGAATTCAGGCAGCTTACCTTTTTCCAAAAGGTGGGAGTCACCCCGCAAATTTAGACAGGGCCCTGTCATAAAAGAGAAAAGGTGTTTCTCCCTGCGCCTGGAATGGTTTCACTTAAGGAGCCGACAGGCCGCAAGTGAGTGAGGTGATCTATTAATGTGGCCAATGGGACACTACTCAGGCCTACCATTGTCTATGCGTGGGTGAGTAGTGCTATTGAAAAGTGGTCAGAAAACTTGTCATTAGACATTGACACAATAGAAGGGGACGAGATACTCCTAACGTTGGGTTATATCAAAGACGCTGCTGCGTATGTACTAGAAACCATGAAATATATTGGTCTCTTGGGATCAAGAACGGCTACCATGGCAGTATCGGCTCGGAGAGCGTTGTGGATTCGCCAGTGGAATGCAGATGCCAAAAGAAATATGGAGGCTCTCCCGTATAAAGGTGAGGCCTTGTTTGGTGATGGACTGGATGCGTTAGTCTCGGCGGCTACCGCAGGTAAGTCGACATTCTTGCCTTCTGCTCCTGCACCAGCAAAAAAAAAAGAAACATCACTCTCACATGCAGTCCTTTCGGCCCAACAAATACAAATAGGCCAAATGTTCCCCCTTCTTTGCAGGTAGGTGAAGGGGGAAAAGGAAAGAAGTCCGCAGCGTCTCCAGGATCCCAGGAGCAGAAGTCAACCCCTGCTCCTGCCAAATCTTCAGCATGACGCTGGGGCTCCCTTGCGGGAGTCCGCTCGGGTGGGAGCACGTCTGAAACTTTTCAGCCAAATCTGGATTCAATCTGGCCTGGACCCATGGGTCTCACAAATAGTGTCCCATGGGTACAAACTAGAGTTTAAAGACGTGTCCCCCCCCCCCCCCCAATGCCGATTTTCAAATCGACCATGCCAGCTTCTCTACCAGGAAGAGAGGCATTAACAACAGCAATTCAAAAATTATGTCAGGATCAGGTCATTGTCCTGGTACCCTTGTCACAGCAAGGAGAAGGTTTTTATTCAAGCCTCTTCGTAGTTCCAAAGCCGGACGGCACGGTCAGACCGATTTTAAACCTGAAAAATCTGAATCTCTACCTGAAAAGGTTCAAGTTCAAGATGGAATCCCTGAGGGTAGTGATTTCCAGTCTGGAGGAGGGGGACTTCATGGTGTCAGTAGACATAAAGGATGCTTACTTGCATGTTCCCATTTATCCTCCTAACCAAGCTTATCTGAGATTCGCAGTACAGGATTGCCATTACCAGTTCCAGACGTTGCCGTTCGGACTCTCCACGGCATTCACCAAGGTGATGGCGGAGATGATGGTCCTTCTTAGTCAAATAGGAGTCAGTATAATTCCTTATCTGGACGGTCTTCTGATAAAAGCGAGATACAGGGAACAGTTGGTGCAGAACATCGCACTCTCCCTGTCAATACTCCAACAACACGGTTGGATCATGAATTTTCCAAAGTCGCAGTTGGAACCGACAACAAGATTGTCATTTTTGGGGATGATTCTGGAAACAGAAGTGCGGAGAGTATTTCTTCCAGTGGAAAGGCTCTGGAAATCCAGAGAATGGTCAAACAAATATTGAAACCAACAAGCGTGTCGATCCATCAATGCATTCGGTTGTTGGGGAAAATGGTAGCGGCCTACGAGGCCATACAGTTTGGCCGATTTCATGCCAGATTATTCCAGTGAGACCTGTTGGACAAGTGGTCCGGATCTCACCTACACATGCACCGGAAAATAATCCTGTCCCCAAAAGCCAGGATTTCGCTCCTGTGGTGGCTACATAGTCATCACCTACTAGAGGGACGCAGGTTTGGAATTCAAGACTGGGTCCTAATATCCACGGATGCAAGTCTCCGAGGCTGGGGAGCTGTCACACAGGGGAAAGCTTCCAAGGAAAATGGTCAAGTCAGGAAGCCTACCTTCACATAAACGTTCTGGAATTGAGAGCCATTTACAACGGCCTTCTCTACAAGCGGTACATCTTCTTCAAGACCATCCCGTGCAGATCCAGTCGGACAATGTAACAGCAGTCGCGTACATAAACAGGCATGCCGGAACGAAAAGCAGAGCGGCAATGGCAGAGGTGACAAGTATTCTCCTCTGGGCAGAAAGACATGTAAGAGCTCTGTCAGCAATTTTCATTCCGGGAGTGGACAACTGGGAAGCAGACTTCCTCAGCAGTCACGATCTCCATCCAGGAGAGTGGGGCCTCCACCAAGAAGTCTTTTCAGAGGTGACAAGTCTTTGGGGAGTTCCTCAAGTAGACATGATGGCATCTCGTCTAGACAAGAAGCTTCAGAGATATTGTTCCAGGTCGAGAGACCCTCAAGCAATAGCAGTTGATGCACTGGTGACCCAGTGGGTGTTTCGGTCGGTATATGTTTTCCCTCCACTTCCACTGATTCCAAAAGTTCTCAAAATAATAAGAACAACAAGAGTTTGAGCAATCGTCATTGCCCCAGACTGGCCAAGGAGGGCTTGGTATCCAGATCTTCATTAGTTGCTCATAGAAGATCCTCTGCCTCTTCCTCCTTGAGAGGACCTACTACAGAAGGGGCCGTGTGTGTATCAAGACTTACCGCGGCTACGTTTGACGGCATGGCTGTTGAGAGTCGGATCCTAGCCAGAAAGGGTATTACCAAGGAAGTCATCCCCACTCTTATTCAGGCCAGGAAAGGAGTAACGTTTAAACATTACCTCCGTATTTGGAGAAAATATGTGTCTTGGTGTGAATCCAAGAAGGCTCCTACGGAAGAGTTTGAGTTGGGACGTTTTCTCCATTTTCTGCAGGCTGTTGTGGATGCGGGCCTTAGATTGGGGTCAATCAAGGTCCAGATTTCGGCCTTATCAGTTTTCTTTCAAAAACAATTGGCTTCTCTTCCAGAAGTTCAGACCTTCGTGAAAGGTGTTTTACACATCCAGCCTCCATTTGTGCCTCCAGTGGCACCATGGGACCTTAATGTGATGTTGCAGTTCCTTCAGTCGAGTTGGTTTGAACCTCTACAGGAGATGGAGTTGAAGTTTCTCACTTGGAAATTGGTGATGCTTTTAGCCTTGGCATCCGCAAGGTGGGTGTCTGAGTTGGGGGCCTTGTCTCACAAGAGCCCTTACCTGATCTTCCATGAAGATAGGGCGGAGTTGAGAACTCGCCAACATTTTCTTCCGAAGGTGGTTTCATCTTTCCACATAAACCAACCTAATGTGGTGCCAGTGGCTACTGACACGTTCACTGAGTCAAAGTCTCTAGATGTGGTTAGAGCTTTGAAGATTTATGTCGCTAGAACATCTCGGATACGGAAAACAGAGGCTCTGTTTGTCCTGTATGCTCCCAACAAGATTGGGTGTCCTGCATCCAAGCAGACCATTGCTCGCTGGATCAGAGGTACGATTCAGCACGCTCATTCTTCGGCTGATTTGCCGTTGCCGAAGTCGGTGAAGGCCCATTCTACTAGGAAGGTGGGCTCATCCTGGGCGGCTGCCCGGGGGATGTCTCGGCATTACAACTTTTCCGAGCAGCTACTTGGTCAGGGTCAAACACTTTTGCTAAATTTTATAAGTTTGACACTTTGGCCGATTTGGACTTCAAGTTTGGTCAATCGGTGCTGCAGGGTCATCCGCACTCTCCCGCCCGTACTGGAGCTTTGGAATAAACCCCATGGTCATGAAATGGACCCCAGCATCCTCTACGGATTAGGAGAAAAGGTTTTACCGGTAGGTATTAAAATCCAGATTTCTGCAAAACAAGACCAGCCCTGCAGCTACTTATCCGGTGCGACGGATCCAGGGATAAAAGTCCCGGCTCTGACATCAGACATCCGCTCTCCAAACGCCTGGACACGCCTGAGTTCGCCTTACTACGCCCGGTAAACCGTGAGTAGACGCCCCGATCCTCCTTCCCGCTGTTAATCTGCCTGCGATCGCTTTCTTCGGTCCTGGCATCGTTGCCCGGCGACTGCCGTCGCTGGGCAACAACGTGCGTGCGCAATTCGGGCGTTGTGCAGCCGCAGTTCTGACCAGTTCGCATTGCAGCGAAGAACCGCTGCATGCGAATGGGTCGGAATGACCCCCAATATACTTTTCATGCGTCCGGTCAGCACTTGCTAAAGCATGGGAGACATTCCTCCTGTTAATCCTAACGGCTGTTTCTTCAAACTCCAGGTTCTCACAACTCCAGAGTATTTTAATTACTGTGTGCTCTATGGTCCTACATCTTCCACATGAAGAACACGGTTTATTGAGGTCTACTGGTCCATAAATACCCCGCATTTATGGCAAGGGGGAAAGTGGATCAATGACTTCTACCAATGCTCGGCATCCTAAAACTGAGCGTAATGAAACCAAGTAGATCTTTGTCTAATATGGGTGTGGTTATACATGGCAAATAAAATATGAAAAGACATGTCAAAGAGCTCTAATCACCTATATCTATCAGCCAATTCGAATTAATATTCAGCATTCTAGCGATTGCCGCACAATACAGAGAGCACCCTTGTGGCTGCCACACAGTACACAGAGCACCCTTGTGGCTGCCAAACATTGTACTGGATTATAGAGCTGTGCAGGTTCGGATTTACTCTGATCTCAAAATGGCATTTTATTGACTGTCCAGCTGTCATACTTTGGATAACCAATAAGAAAAATCCGGATGAATCTGAATGTGCGCTAATTTGGCATTAAAGCTGAACCCGCACATTTCTACTGGATTATATTAAATCAACTATAAAAAGGAAATTGTGGCTCTTTCAGTATATTTGCAAACATTTAGGTTTCAAGGATACTCAAGTATCATGCTCCCCGACCATATATCTAGCTACAACATATCCATATATCTACATCATCCGTAGATCTAACTATAGGAAAATCTGTCTTTGTTTGATGCCAACATTTTTGTCCCTTTACTAAATGTTGCAGCTGATTGCATGACACCTAGTGCTAGCTTACAAAACGCTGATTTTTGTTCAGTAGATATTAGTGTAGCTGTTTGTCCTAATATGGTTAATACTGTAGCTAAACTAGGTGATGTTTAAACGGGATGCAGTTAAAATGATGGCTGTCTGGATCCCAGCATTTAGGATACTGACCCCGGAATCCCGACAGCAGACATTATACTGGCGGCCGGAATCACGACACCCACCTGGAATTTCCATTCGGTTGGTGGGTCCATGCCACCAACCGAGTGGGAATAGAACCTGTGGTGCCACCGGGCCCAAAGCGTAGCGAGCCCGCGAGGGAACATGCAGCCTCACTGTATGGATGGGATGCTGCTGTCGCTGTACTGACAGCCAGCATCCCGCCTGCCAATATTTCATACCGGATCCGTTTATACATATAAAGTAAACCCTATTGTGTTCTCCCCTGTAGCCTAGAGCTCATAATTTAAGTAGGTCCTCATTAACCACTCTAGACATATGAGAATGATGCTTTCCATTCCCTATACATTACAGTGCTTACCCAGCGGGCAGCATAAAATGCTAGTTACCTTGTTGTAAGTGTTTTTTTGCAAGGAAGAAATTATCCAATCCGCGCCCACTGCCGGGGACATCCCAGACCATGGTTTTATATGGTAACACATAATTTTCCAGATAAGAGAAATAATATTTTATGTCCTAGAGGATGCTGAGGACTCCGTAAGGACCATGGGGATAGACGGGCTCCGCAGGAGACATGGGCACTTTAAGAAAGACTTTAGGTATGGGTGTGCACTGGCTCCTCCCTCTATTCCCCTCCTCCAGACCTCTGTCGACTACTGTGCCCAGAGGAGACTGGGTGCATTACATGGAGCTATCCTGAGTTTCCTGAAAGAACGAAAGAAAGAAAGAAAGAGAAGACTTCAGATCTTCACTGAGCTAACGTACAGCAGTTAAGCTGTGCGCCATTGCTCCCACACAGCACACACAAACGGCAGTCACTGTAAGAGTGCAGGGCGCAGGGGGGGCGCGCTGGGCAGCAATATAACCAATTTCTGGCAAAAGAAGATATATACAGCTAGGCACTGTATATATAAAGAGCTCCCGCCAGTTTTTTTTTTATATATTTTAGCGGGACAGAAGCCCACCGCTGAGGGGGCGGGGCTTCTTCCTCAGCACTCACCAGCGCCATTTTCTCCACAGCACATCGCTGAGAGGAAGCTCCCCGGACTCTCCCCTGCTTATCCACAGTGAAAGAGTGTTTTAAAGAAGGGGTGGGGCACATAATTTGGCGCAAAAATAAAGATTACAGCGCTATCTGGGTAAACATATTGTGGGTTTTTTTCCTGGGTCATATAGCGCTGGGTGTGTGCTGGCATACTCTCTGTCTCTCCAAAGGGCCTTGTGGGGGAACTGTCTTCAGATAAGAGGATTCCCTGAGTGTGTGGTGTGTCGGTACGTGTGTGTCGGCATGTCTGAGGTAAAAGGCTCTCATAGGGAGGAGGTGGAGTTAATGACTGGTGTCTCCGTCGGCAGCACCGGCACCTAACTGGTTGGATATGTGGAATGTTTTAGTGCTAATGTGAATTTATTGCACTGAATCTAGGGAATGTACAGGCGTCAAACCCTGCCTTTCCCCTATGTCACAGGGACCTCCGGGGTCTCAAAAGCGCCCACTATCCAGAATAGTAGACACTGATGCCGACACAGATTCTGACTCCAGTGTTGACTACGATGATGCAAAGTTACAGCCAGAATTGGCAAATAGTATTCAATATATGATTATTGTAATAAAAGATGTTTTGCATATCACAGAGAAACCCCCTGTCCCTGACACAAGGGTACATATGTATAAGGTAAAGAAACCTGAGGTAACCTTTCCCCCATCTCATGAACGAGTTATTGGAAAGGCTTGGGAATCTCCAGACAAGAAACTACAGATTCCCAAAAGGATTCTTAGGGTGTATCCTTTCCCGACTAAGGACAGGATACGGTGAGAATCTTCCCCAAGGGGGGAAAAAAGCGTGGACACGCTTATCCAAAAGAGTAAAGCTGCTATCCCAAGATATGGCTACCCTCAGGGATCCTGCTGATCGCAAACAGCAGGCTCCCTTAAAGTCCATTTACACACATTCTAGTACCTTACTCAGACCGGCAATAGTATCTGCTGGAGTTTGTAACGCTGTAGCAGCGTGGATAGGTACCTTATCGACGGAAATTGATACCCTGGATAAGGGTACCATTTTATTGACCCGGGGTCATATTAACGATGCTGTCTTATATATGAGAGATGCTCAAAGAGACATTGGCCTACTGGGTTCTAGAATCAACGCTATGTCGATTTTTGCTAGACGAGTCCTATGGACCCGGAAATAGACAGGTGATGCCGACTCAAAGAGGCATATGGAGGTTTTACCTTACAAGGGTGAGGAATTGTTTGGGGAAGGTCTCTCGGACCTGGTCTCCACAGCTACAGCTGGTAAATCAAAATTTTTGCCTTATATTCCCTCACAGCCTAAGAAAGCACGACATTATCAGATGCAGTCCTTTCGGTCACAGAGAAACAAGAAAGTACGAGGTGCGTCCTTTCTTGCCAGAGGTAAGGGCAGAGGAAAGAAGCTGCACAACACAGCTAGTTCCCAGGAACGGAAGTCCTCCCCGGCCTCTACAAAATCCACCGCATGACGCTGGGGCTCCGCTAAGGGAATCTGCCCCAGTGGGGGCACGTCTTCGACTTTTCAGCCACATCTGGGTTCACTCACAGGTGTATCCCTGGGCAATAGAAATTGTTTCTCAGGGTTACAAGCTGGAATTCGAAGAGGTGCCTCCTCGCCGGTTTTCAAATCTGCCCTGGACTTCTTCCCCAGAAAGGGAGATAATGGTAAATTCAATTCACAAATTGTGTCTTCAACAGGTGGTGGTCAAGGTTTCCCTACTTCAACAAGGGAGGGGATATTACTCAACCCTGTTTGTAGTCCCGAAACCGGACGGTTCGGTCAGACCCAATTTAAATTTAAAATCCCTGAACCTATACTTGAAAAGGTTCAAGTTCAAGATGGAAACGCTCAGGGCGGTCATCGCCAGCCTGGAAGGGGGGGGGATTTTATGGTATCTCTGGACATAAAGGATGCGTACCTTCATGTTCCCATGTATCCATCTCATCAGGTGTACCTGAGATTTGCGGTACAGGATTGTCATTACCAATTTCAGACGTTGCCGTTTGGGCTTTCCACGGCCCCGAGAATTTTCACCAAGGTAATGGCGGAAATGATGGTGCTCCTGCGCAAGCAGGGTGTCACAATTATCCCGTACTTGGACGATCTCCTCATTAAAGCGAGATCAAGAGAGCAGTTGCTGAACAGCGTCTCACTTTCACTGAAGGTGTTACAGCAACACGGCTGGATTCTCAATATCCCGAAGTCGCAGTTGGTTCCTACGACTCGTCTGATCTTCTTGGGCATGATTCTGGATACAGACCAGAAAAGGGTTTATCTTCCGATAGAAAAAGCTCAGGAACTCATGACTCTGGTCAGGAACCTATTGAAGCCAAAACAGGTGTCAGTGCATCACTGCACTCGAGTCCTGGGAAAGATGGTGGCATCATATGAAGCCATTCCCTTCAGCAGGTTCCATGCGAGGACTTTCCAATGGGACCTACTGGACAAGTGGTCCGGGTCACATCTACAAATTCATCATTTGATCACCCTGTCCCCCAGAGCCAGGGTATCTCTCCTGTGGTGGCTGCAGAGTGCTCACATTCTAGAAGGCCGCAGGTTCGGCATTCAGGACTGGATCCTGGTGACCACGGATGCGAGCCTCCGAGGTTGGGGAGCAGTCACACTGGGAAGAAACTTCCAAGGTCGTTGGTCAAGTCAAGAGACTTGTCTTCACATCAACATCCTGGAACTGAGGGCCATATATAAAGCCCTAAGTCAAGCGGAGACCTTACTTCGCGACCAACCAGTTCTGATCCAGTCAGACAACATCACCACAGTGGCTCATGTAAAGCGCCAAGGCGGCACAAGGAGCAGAGTGGCAATGGCGGAAGCCGCCAGGAATCTTCGCTGGGCGGAAAACCATGTAAGCGCACTGACAGCAGTGTTCATTCCGGGAGTGGACAACTGGGAAACAGACTTCCTCAGCAGACACGACCTGCATCCAGGAGAGTGGGGACTTCATCAGGAAGTTTTCGCACAGATTGCAAGTCAGTGGGGACTGCCCCAGGTAGACATGATGGCGTCCCGCCTCAACAAAAAGCTACAGAGGTATTGTGCCAGATCAAAAGACCCTCAGGCGGTAGCTGTAGACGTCCTAGTGACACCGTGGTTGTTCCAGTCGGTCTATGTGTTTCCTCCTCTTCCTCTCATACCCAAGGTGTTGAGAATAATAAGAAAAAGAGGAGTGAGAACAATTCTCATTGTTCCAGATATGCCACGAAGGACCTGGTATCCGGATCTGCTGGACATGCTCACAGAAGATCCGTGGCCTCTTCCTCTACGACAGGACCTGTTATAACAGGGGCCCTGTCTGTTCCAAGACTTACTGCGGCTGCGTTTGACGGCATGGCGGTTGAACGCAAGATCCTAGCGGAAAAAGGCATTCCGGATGAGGTCATTCCTACGCTGATAAAGGCTAGGAAGGACGTGACAGCTAAACATCACCGTATATGTTCTTGGTGTGAGGCCAGGAATGCTCCTATGGAAGAATTCCATCTGGGCCGTTTCCTTCCCTTCCTACAGACTGGAATGAATTTGGGCCTAAAATTAGGCTCCATTAAGGTTCAGATTTCGGCCTTATCCATTTTCTTTCAAAAAGAATTGGCTTCTCTCCCAGAAGTACAGACTTTTGTGAAGGGAGTGCTGCATATTCAGCCTCCTTTTATACCTCCGGTGACCTTGAGTTTCCTTAAGTCGCACTGGTTTGAATCCCTTCAAATAGTGGAGTTAAAATATCTCACTTGGAAGGTGGTCATGATTTCTCTGACGTCCTATTGGATGCTGGGTACTCCGTAAGGACCATGGGGAATAGATGGGCTCCGCAGGAGACTGGGCACTCTTAAAAGAAAGATTAGGTACTATATCTGGTGTGCACTGACTCCTCCCTCTATGCCCCTCCTCCATACCTCAGTTAGAATCTGTGCCCGGCCAGAGCTGGATGCACCTAGTGGGCTCTCCTGAGCTAACTAGAAAAGAAAGTATTTGTTAGGTTTTTTAGTTTCAGTGAGATCTGCTGGCAACAGACTCACTGCTTCGAGGGACTGAGGGGAGAGAAGCAAACCTACCTGCTTGCAGCTAGCTTGTGCTTCTAAGGCTACTGGACACCATTAGCTCCAGAGGGATCGAATACAGGGCCCGATCTCGATCGTCCGTTCCTGGAGCCGCGCCGCCGTCCCCCTTGCAGAGCCAGAAGACGGAAGAATCCGAAGAAAAACGGCGGCTGAAGACTCCGGTCTACATTAAGGTAGCGCACAGCACTGCAGCTGTGCGCCATTGCTCCCACAGCACACCACACGCTCCGGTCACTGGTGGGTGCTGGGGGTGGGCGCCCTGGGCTGCAATAAGTATACCTTTTGGCAAAACTGCACATAATACAGTTATAAACTGAATATGTGCATAATCCCCCGTTATTAACATTAAAAAAGCGGGAGAAGCCCGCCGCGGAGGGGGCGGGGCTTTCTCCCTCAGCACACCGGCGCCATTTTCTCTTCACAGCTCCGCTGGAAGGACGCTCCCCAGGCTCTCCCCTGCAGTATACACTACAACAAGGGTAAAAAAGAAAGGGGGGGGCACATAAATTTAGGCGCAAAAAGGTGATATAAGCAGCTATTGGGGGAAAAATTCACTCTTTGATAGTGTAAATCCCTCTGTTATATAGCGCTCTGGTGTGTGCTGGCATACTCTCTCTCTGTCTCCCCAAAGGACTTTGTGGGGTCCTGTCCTCAGTCAGAGCATTCCCTGTGTGTGCGGTGTGTCGGTACGGCTGTGTCGTCATGTTTGATGAGGAGGCTTACGTGGAGGCGGAGCAGGAGCCGATAAGCGCGATGTCGCCCCCTACGGGGCCGACACCGGAGTGGATGGATATGTGGAAGGTATTAACCGACAGTGTCAACTCCTTACATAAAAGGTTTGATGACGTAGCAGCCTTGGGACAGCCGGCATCTCAGCCCGCGCCTGCCCAGGCGTCTCAGAGACCATCAGGGGCTCAAAAACGCCCGCTACCTCAGATGGCAGACACAGATGTCGACACGGAGTCTGACTCCAGTGTAGACGAGGATGAGACAAGTGTACAGTCCACAAGGGCCATCAGATGCATGATTACGGCAATGAAAAATGTGTTGCACATTTCTGACATTAACCCGGTTTCCACTAAAAAGGGTATTATGTTTGGGGAGAAAAAGCAGCCAGTGACTTTTCCCCCATCTGATGAGTTAAATGAACTGTGTGAAGAAGCGTGGTGTTCCCCCGATAAGAAACTAGTGATTTCTAAGAGGTTACTGATGGCGTACCCTTTCCCGCCAACGGACAGGTTACGTTGGGAGACATCCCCTAAGGTGGACAAGGCGCTCACACGCTTATCTAAAAGGGTGGCACTGCCGTCTCAGGATACGGCCGCCCTAAAGGAGCCTGCAGATAGAAAGCAGGAGGCTATCCTGAAGTCTGTATATACACACTCGGGTACTAAACTGAGACCTGCAATTGCTTCAGCATGGATGTGTAGTGCTGCAGCAGCGTGGTCTGATACCCTGTCAGATAACATTGATACCCTCGACAGGGATACTATTTTGCTAACCATAGAGCATATAAAAGACGTCTTATATATGAGGGATGCGCAGAGGGACATTTGCCGACTGGCATCTAGAATTAATGCAATGTCCATTTCTGCCAGGAGAGTATTATGGACTCTGCAGTGGACAGGTGATGCTGATTCTAAAAGGCACATGGAGGTTTTGCCTTATAAGGGTGAGGAATTGTTTGGGGACGGTCTCTCGGACCGCGTTTCCACAGCAACAGCTGGGAAGTCGACTTTTTTTACCTCAGGTTCCCTCACAGCCTAAGAAAGCACCGTATTATCAAGTACAGTCCTTTCGGCCTCAGAAAGGCAAGCGGGTCAGAGGCGCGTCCTTTCTGCCCAAAGGCAGGGGTAGAGGGAAAAAGCTGCACCAGACAGCCAGTTCCCAGGAACAAAAATCCTCCCCTGCTTCCACTAAGTCCACCGCATGATGCTGGGGCTCCACAGGTGGAGCCAGGTGCGGTGGTGGCGCGTCTCCGGAACTTCAGCGACTAGTGGGTTCGCTCACAGGTGGATCTCTGGGTTCTACAAGTGGTATCTCAGGGATACAAGCTGGAGTTTGAGGCGACTCCCCCTCGCCGTTACCTCAAATCAGCCTTGCCAGCTGCTCCCAGAGAAAGGGAGGTAGTACTGGCGGCAATTCACAAGCTGTACCTTCAGCAGGTGATAATCAAAGTTCCCCTCCTTCAACAGGGACGGGGTTACTATTCCACAATGTTTGTGGTACCGAAACCAGACGGTTCGGTGAGACCCATTCTAAATTTGAAATCCTTGAACACTTATATAAGGAAGTTCAAGTTCAAAATGGAATCGCTCAGGGCGGTTATTGCAAGCCTGGAAGAGGGGGATTTTATGGTGTCGCTGGACATCAAGGATGCTTACCTGCATGTCCCCATTTACCCATCTCACCAGGAGTACCTCAGGTTTGTGGTACAGGACTGTCATTACCAATTCCAGACGTTGCCGTTTGGTCTGTCCACGGCACAGAGGGTATTTACCAAGGTTTTGGCCGAAATGATGATACTCCTTCGAAAGAAGGGAGTTCCCGTACTTGGACGATCTCCTTATAAAGGCGAGGTCCAGGGAGCAGTTGTTCGTCGGAGTAGCACTATCTCGGGAAGTGCTACAACAGCACGGCTGGATTCTGAATATCCCAAAGTCGCAGCTGATTCCTACGATGCGTCTGCTGTTCTTGGGCATGATTCTGGACACAGAACAGAAGAAGGTGTTTCTCCCGGAGGAGAAGGCCCAGGAATTATCATCTCTGGTCAGGGACCTCCTGAAACCTAAACAGGTGTCGGTGCATCACTGCACGCGAGTCCTGGGAAAGATGGTGGCTTCTTACGAAGCAATTCCCTTCGGCAGGTTCCATGCAAGGATCTTTCAGTGGGATCTGTTAGACAAGTGGTCCGGATCGCATCTTCAGATGCATCGGTTGTTCACCCTGTCCCCGAGGGCCAGGGTGTCTCTGCTGTGGTGGCTGCAGAGTGCTCATCTTCTCGAGGGCCGCAGATTCGGCATACAGGACTGGGTCCTGGTGACCACGGATGCAAGCCTCCGAGGTTGGGGGCCAGTCACTCAGGGAAGAAACTTCCAAGGACAGTGGTCGAGTCAGGAGACTTCCCTACACATAAATATTCTGGAACTAAGGGCCATTTACAATGCCCTGAGTCAAGCAGAACCCCTGCTTCAAAACCAATCGGTGCTGATTCAGTCAGACAACATCACGGCGGTCGCCCATGTAAACAGACAGGGCGGCACAAGAAGCAGGATGGCAATGGCAGAAGCCACAAGGATTCTTCGATGGGCGGAGAATCACGTGCTAGCACTGTCAGCAGTGTTCATTCCGGGAGTGGACAACTGGGAAGCAGACTTCCTCAGCAGGCACGACCTCCACCCGGGAGAGTAGGGACTTCATCCAGGAGTCTTCAAGCTGATTGTAAATCGTTGGGAACGGCCACAGGTGGACATGATGGCGTCCCGCCTCAATAAAAAGCTAAAAAGATATTGCGCCAGGTCAAGGGACCCTCAGGCGATAGCTGTGGACGCTCTAGTGACACCGTGGGTGTACCAGTCGGTTTATGTGTTCCCTCCTCTTCCTCTCATACCCAAGGTAGTGAGGATAATAAGAAAGAGAGGAGTAAGAACTATACTCATCATTCCGGACTGGCCAAGAAGAACTTGGTACCCAGAACTACAAGAAATGATCTCAGAGGACCCATGGCCTCTGCCGCTCCGACAGGACCTGCTACAGCAGGGGCCCTGTCTGTTCCAAGACTTACCGCGGCTGCGTTTGACGGCATGGCGGTTGAACGCCGGATCCTAATGGAAAAGGGCATTCCAGATGAAGTCATTCCTACGCTGATAAAAGCTAGAAAGGATGTGACAGCAAAACATTATCACCGCATATGGCGAAAATATGTTGCTTGGTGTGAGGCCAGGAAGGCCCCAACAGAGGAATTTCATCTGGGTCGATTTCTGCACTTCCTACAGTCAGGAGTGACTATGGGCCTAAAATTGGGATCCATTAAAGTCCAGATTTCGGCCCTGTCTATTTTCTTTCAAAAAGAACTGGCTTCACTGCCTGAAGTTCAGACGTTTGTTAAGGGAGTCCTGCATATTCAGCCCCCTTTTGTGCCTCCAGTGGCACCTTGGGATCTCAACGTTGTGTTGGATTTCCTAAAATCACATTGGTTTGAGCCACTTAAGACCGTGGAGCTAAAATATCTCACGTGGAAGGTGGTCATGCTGTTGGCCTTAGCTTCGGCCAGGCGTGTGTCAGAATTGGCGGCTTTGTCATGTAAAAGCCCATATCTGATTTTCCATATGGACAGGGCAGAATTGAGGACTCGTCCCCAATTTCTTCCTAAGGTGGTATCAGCGTTTCATTTGAACCAACCTATTGTGGTGCCTGCGGCTACTCGGGACTTGGAGGATTCCAAGTTGCTGGACGTAGTCCGGGTCCTGAAAATCTATGTTTCCAGGACGGCTATAATCAGAAAAACTGACTCGCTATTTATCCTGCATGCACCCAACAAGCTGGGTGCTCCTGCTTCTAAGCAGACTATTGCTCGCTGGATCTGTAGCACGATTCAGCTTGCACATTCTGCGGCTGGACTGCCGCATCCTAAATCCGTAAAAGCCCATTCCACGAGGAAGGTGGGCTCTTCTTGGGCGGCTGCCCGAGGGGTCTCGGCTTTACAACTTTGCCGAGCTGCTACTTGGTCGGGTTCAAACACTTTTGCAAAATTCAACAAGTTTGATACCCTGGCTGAGGAGGACCTTGAGTTTGCTTATTCGGTGCTGCAGAGTCATCCGCACTCTCCCGCCCGTTTGGGAGCTTTGGTATAATCCCCATGGTCCTTACGGAGTACCCAGCATCCACTAGACGTCAGAGAAAATAAGAATTTACTCACCGGTAATTCTATTTTTCGTAGTCCGTAGTGGATGCTGGGAGCTCGTCCCAAGTGTGGACTCTCGGCAATACATGTATATAGTTATTTCTTAACTAAAGGGTTATTGTTATGAGCCATCTGTTGAATGAGGCTCCGTTATTGTTCATACTGTTAACTGGGTATAGTTATCACAAGTTGTACGGTGTGATTAGTGTGGCTGGTATGAGTCTTACCCTGGATTCCAAATCCTTTCCTAGTAATGTCAGCTCTTCCGGGCACAGTTTCCCTAACTGAGGTCTGGAGGAGGGGCATAGAGGGAGGAGTCAGTGCACACCAGGTCTGCTTCTCTCTCTCCTCAGTCCCACGATACAGGGAGCCTGTTGCCAGCAGTGCTCCCTGAAAATAAAAAACCTAACAAAATTATTTTTCAGAGAAACACAGGAGAGCTCCCCTGTAATGCACCCAAATCTCCTCTGGGCACAGGATCTAACTGAGGTCTGGAGGAGGGGCATAGAGGGAGGAGCCAGTGCACACCCATTCTAAAATTCTTTATAGTGCCCAGTCTCCTGCGGAGCCCGTCTATTCCCCATGGTCCTTACGGAGTACCCAGCATCCACTACTGACTATGAGAAATAGAATTACCGGTGAGTAAATTCTTATTATTAGCCTTGGCTTCGGCTAGGCGAGTATCGGAATTGGCGGCTTTGTCTCATAAAAGCCCCTATCTGGTTTTCCATATGGATAGAGCGGAATTGCGGACCCGTCCTCAATTCTTGCCTAAGGTGGTGTCATCTTTTCATATGAACCAACCTATTGTGGTGCCTGTGGCTACACGTGACTTGGAGGATTCCGAGTCCCTTGATGTAGTAAGGGCTTTGAAAATTTATGTGGCTAGAACGGCTAGACTCAGAAAAACAGAAGCACTGTTTGTACTATATGCGGCCAACAAGGTTGGCGCCCCTGCTTCAGAGCAGACTATTGCTCGCTGGATCTGTAACACGATTCAGCAGGCGCATTCTACGGCTGGATTGCCGTTACCAAAATCGGTTAAGGCCCATTCCACTAGGAAGGTGGGCTCGTCTTGGGCGGCTGCCCGAGGGGTCTCGACACTACAACTATGCCGAGCTGCTACTTGGTCGGGTTCAAACACCTTTTGCAAAGTTCTATAAGTTTGATACCCTGGCTGAGGAGGACCTCCTGTTTGCTCAATCGGTGCTGCAGAGTCATCCGCACTCTCCCGCCCGTTTGGGAGCTTTGGTATAATCCCCATGGTCCTTACGGAGTCCCCAGCATCCTCTAGGACGTAAGAGAAAATAAGATTTTAAACCTACCGGTAAATCTCTTTCTCGTAGTCCGTAGAGGAAGCTGGGCGCCCGTCCCAAGTGCGGACTACTTTTGCAAGACTTGTATATAGTTTTGCTTGCATAAGGGTTATGTTATAGTTTTCATCGGTCTTGGACTGATGCTATGTTGTTTTCATACTGTTAACTGGTTAGTATATCACAAGTTATACGGTGTGATTGGTATGAATCTTGCCCTTGGATTAACAAAAATCCTTTCCTCGTACTGTCCGTCTCCTCTGGGCAAAGTTTCTCTAACTGAGGTCTGGAGGAGGGGCATAGAGGGAGGAGCCAGTGCACACCCATACCTAAAGTCTTTCTTAAAGTGCCCATGTCTCCTGCAGAGCCCGTCTATCCCTTTGGTCCTTACGGAGTACCCAGCATCCTCTACGGACTACGAGAAAAAGATTTACCGGTAGGTTTAAAATCTTATTTGAAAGCAGGTGTATATTTTACATATAAATTCTTTTAAGAGTCAGACAGAACAAACCTCCATGTGCGCACATATATTGTATTGCAAGAAAGGATATAATTTTATTTTATTTGTCTGTTCTAGGATCTCTAAGGGACAGACCCCCTAGGGTGAATATAAACATAGAAGTCCTCGGACAGGCTTATCATGGTGGCTGCACCACTATTAGAGATGTTATACTTGCTGTTGGAAATCTCTCCCTCATTTTGCAGGAAACAGAAGCTTAGGAAAACATAGCAGTTGTAGCTGAGGCCAGTTTTAGCTCCCCCTCAGTTGCAGGTAATACGAATTTTCAATTAAGAAGTGGTTTTTCTGTAAAACAACTTCCAGAAGTAACAACAAAAAAATCAATATTGGGACCTTTGTAGTATGGGCTGGCGGAGACGAGCGCTCGAACAGAGTCCAAACCATCACTATGTTTAATGTTGTACAAGCTGGTTATATCAAGGGTTACCAACAAACAGGATTTAGGTAAATTATCCAATTTTTTGTTTTTGGCTACATGTTGCCATGGTCGCCATGTTAGTCGCTACCAACTGCGGTCTTCTGATCTATTTTACCAAGGAAACTTTAAGTTTTCCATGGTTGTGGTATTGTAGGGTCATGGATCATTGTATTCCAGGCTATCTGCTGCGTGTTTATATATTTTTTGGTTGCCCTGACACGCGGGATGCTCACCGGTCTGTTTCCTGTTGCTTAGTGATGCGGCCGATACATCCTGTTCGGCCGCGTCCCTTCCGGTCACGTGGGACCCGCATTGTTGCTGGGTTGCTAAGACAACTTGATACTGCATACTGTTTTGACCCGTGCGTGTACTTCCTGTCACGTAGAAATGGGGATGCAGGTGCAGTTTGTTACACGCATGTGAGTCTATTGATTTAATTGCTTCATGTGTATATAGAGGATGGCTGCACAATGGTTTGTTATGCTCATGACTAAGGTGCAGTTGTAGCACCGAAAAAGCTCTGCTAAACCTTTTGGGATGACCGGTATTGTTTTACCACCCTGACATCTGCTGGATAAGTACTCTTTTTTTTCTCTGACGTCCTAGTGGATGCTGGGAACTCCGTAAGGACCATGGGGAACAGCGGCTCCGCAGGAGACTGGGCACAAAAGTAAAGCTTTAGGACTACCTGGTGTGCACTGGCTCCTCCCCCCATGACCCCCCTCCAAGCCTCAGTTAGATTTTTGTGCCCGGCCGAGAAGGGTGCACACTAGGGGCTCTCCTGAGCTTCTTAGTGAAAGTTTAGTTTTAGGTTTTTTATTTTCAGTGAGACCTGCTGGCAACAGGCTCACTGCATCGAGGGACTAAGGGGAGAAGAAGCGAACTCACCTGCGTGCAGAGTGGATTGGGCTTCTTAGGCTACTGGACACCATTAGCTCCAGAGGGACCGAACACAGGCCCAGCCTCGGAGCTCGGTCCCAGAGCCGCGCCGCCGGCCCCCTTACAGAGCCAGAAGCAAGAAGAGGTCCGGAAAAATCGGCGGCAGAAGACATCCTGTCTTCACCAAGGTAGCGCACAGCACTGCAGCTGTGCGCCATTGCTCCTCAGCACACTTCACACTTCGGTCACTGAGGGTGCAGGGCGCTAGGGGGGGGCGCCCTGAGCAGCAATAAAAACACCTTGGCTGGCGAAAATACATCACATATAGCCCCCAGGGCTATATGGATGAATTTTAACCCCTGCCAGATTCCACAGAAAAACGGGAGAAAAGGCCGCCGAGAAAGGGGCGGAGCCTATCTCCTCAGCACACTGGCGCCATTTTCTCTCACAGCTCCGTTGGAGGGAAGCTACCTGGCTCTCCCCTGCAGTTACTACACTACAGAAAGGGGTTAAAAAAGAGAGGGGGGCACTAATTAGGCGCAGTATAACAATACAGCAGCTATAAGGGGAAAAACACTTATATAAGGTTATCCCTGTATATATATATATATATATATATATATATATGGCGCTCTGGTGTGTGCTGGCATACTCTCCCTCTGTCTCCCCAAAGGGCTAGTGGGGTCCTGTCCTCTATCAGAGCATTCCCTGTGTGTGTGCTGGGTGTTGGTACGTTTTGTCGACATGTATGAGGAGGTAAATGAGGTGGAGGCGGAGCAATTGCCTGTAACAGAGATGTCACCCCCTAGGGAGTCGACACCTGAGTGGATGAGCTTATGGAAGGAATTATGTGACAGTGTCAGCTCTTTACAAAAGATTGATGACATGAGACAGCCGGCGACTCAGCCTGTGCCTGTCCAGGTGTCTCAAAAGCCATCTGGGGCTCTAAAACGCCCGTTACCGCAGATGGCAGATACAGACGCCGACACGGATACTGACTCCAGTGTCGACGATTAAGAGACGAATGTGACTTCCAGTAGGGCCACACGTTACATGATTGAGGCTATGGAAAATGTTTTTACACATTTCTGATAATACCAGTACCACTAAAAAGGGTATTATGTTGGGTGAGAAAAAACTGCCTGTAGTTTTTCCTGCATCTGAGGAATTAAATGAAGTGTGTGATGATGCGTGGGTTTCCCCCGATAAAAACTGTTAATTCCTAAAAAGTTATTAGCATCATACCCCTTCCCGCCAGAGGATAGGGCACGTTGGGAAACACCCCTTAGGGTGAATAAAGCGCTCACACGCTTGTCTAAACAGGTGGCACTACCGTCCCCGGATACGGCCGCCCTTAAGGAACCTGCTGACAGAAAGCAGTAAAATATCCTAAAATGTATATACACTCACACGGGTGTGATACTGCGACCAGCAATCGCCTCAGCCTGGATGTGCAGTGCTGGGGTGGCTTGGTCGGATTCCCTGACTGACAATATTGATACCCTAGATAGGGACAGTATATTACTAACTATAGAGCATTTTAAAGGATGCATTTCTATATATGCGTGATGCACAGAGGGATATTTGTCGACTGGCATCAAGAGTAAGTGCGCTGTCCATTTCTGCCAGAAGAGGGTTATGGACAAGACAGTGGTCAGGTGATGCTGATTCCAAAAGGCATATGGAAGTATCGCCTTATAAAAGGGAGGAGTTATTTGGGGTAGGTCTAACAGACCTGGTGGCCACGGCAACGGCTGGAAAATCCACATTTTTACCCCAGGTAGCTTCTCAACCTAAGAAGACGCCATATTATCAGGCGCAGTCCTTTCGGCCCCATAAGGACAAGCGGGCAAAAGGCGCTTCATTTCTGCCCCGTGGCAGAGGGAGAGGGAAAAGGCTGCAGTAAACAGCCAATTCCCAGGAACCAAAGCCCTCTCCCGCCTCCGCAAAGTCCTCAGCATGACGCTGGGGCTTTACAAGCGGTCTCGGGCACGGTGGGGGCCCGTCTCAAGAAATTCGAGATGTCTCCCCCTCGCCGTTTCATAGAGTCTGCTTTACCGACGTCTCCCTCAGACAGGGAGACAGTATTGCAAGCCATTCACAGGCTGTATTCCCAGCAGGTGATAATCAAGGTACCCCTCCTGCAACAGGGAAAGGGGTACTATTCCACACTCTTTGTGGTACCGAAGCCGGACGGCTCGGTGAGACCAATTTTAAATCTAAAATCCTTGAACACTTACATACAAAGGTTCAAATTCAAGATGGAGTCACTCAGAGCAGTGATTGCAAACCTGGAAGAAGGGGACTATATGGTCTCTCTGGACATCAAAGATGCTTACCTACATGTCCCAATTTACCCTTCTCACCAAGGGTACCTCAGGTTTGTGGTACAGAACTGTCACTATCAGTTTCAGACGCTGCCGTTTGGATTGTCCACGGCACCCCGGGTCTTTACCAAGGTAATGGCCGAAATGATGATACTCCTTCGAAAGAAGGGAGTTTTAGTTATCCCTTACTTGGACGATCTCCTGATAAGGGCAAGATCCAGGGAACAGTTGGAAGTCGGGGTAGCACTATCTCAGATAGTGCTGCGGCAGCACGGTTGGATTCTCAATATTCCAAAATCGTAGCTGATCCCGACGACACGTCTTCTATTCCTAGGGATGATCCTGGACACAGTCCAGAAAAAGGTGTTTTCTCCCGGAGGAGAAAGCCAGGGAGTTATCCGAACTAGTCAGAAACCTCCTAAAACCAGGCCAAGTGTCAGTGCATCAGTGCACAAGGGTCCTGGGAAAAATGGTGGCTTCCTACGAAGCAATTCCATTCGGCAGATTCCACGCAAGAACTTTCCAGTGGGACCTGCTGGACAAATGGTCCGGATCGCATCTTCAGATGCATCAGCGGATAACCCTGTCACCAAAGACAAGGGTGTCTCTCCTGTGTTGGTTGCAGAGTGCTCATCTTCTAGAGGGCCGCAGATTCGGCATTCAGGACTGGGTCCTGGTGACCACGGATGCCAGCCTGCGAGGCTGGGGAGCAGTCACACAGGGAAGAAATTTCCAGGGCTTGTGGTCAAGCCTGGAGACATCACTTCACATAAATATTTTGGAGCTAAGGGCCATTTACAATGCCCTAAGCCAAGCAAGACCTCTGCTTCAAGGTCAGCCGGTGCTGATCCAGTCGGACAACATCACGGCAGTCGCCCACGTAAACAGACAGGGCGGCACAAGAAGCAGGAGGGCAATGGCAGAAGCTGCAAGGATTTTTCGCTGGGCGGAAAATCATGTGATAGCACTGTCAGCAGTGTTCATTCCGGGAGTGGACAACTGGGAAGCAGACTTCCTCAGCAGGCACGACCTCCACCCGGGAGAGTGGGGACTTCACCCAGAAGTCTTCCACATGATTGTAAACCATTGGGAAAAACCAAAGGTGGACATGATGGCGTCCCGCCTAAACAAAAAATTGGACAGGTATTGCGCCAGGTCAAGGGACCCTCAGGCAATAGCTGTGGACGCTCTGGTAACACCGTGGGTGTACCAGTCAGTGTATGTGTTCCCTCCTCTTCCTCTCATACCAAAAGTACTGAGAATTATAAGACGGAGGGGAGTAAGAACTATACTCGTTGCTCCGGATTGGCCAAGAAGGACTTGGTACCCGGAACTTCAAGAGATGCTCACGGAGGACCCGTGGCCTCTACCTCTAAGAAGGGACCTGCTCCAGCAAGGACCCTGTCTATTCCAAGACTTACCGCGGCTGCGTTTGACGGCAGGGCGGTTGAACGCCGGATCATGAAGGAAAAAGGCATTCCGGATGAAGTCATCCCTACCCTGGTCAAGCCAGGAAGGATGTAACCGCAAAGCATTATCACCGCATTTGGCGAAAATATGTTGCGTGGTGCGAGGCCAGTAAGGCCCCGATGGAGGAATTTCAACTAGGTCGATTCCTGCATTTCCTGTAAACAGGAGTGTCTATGGGCCTAAAATTGGGGTCCATTAAGGTTCAAATTTCGGCCCTGTCAATTTTCTTCCAGAAAGAACTAGCTTCACTACCTGAAGTTCAGACGTCTGTAAAAGGGGTACTGCATATACAGCCTCCTTTTGTGCCTCCAGTGGCACCTTGGGATCTCAATGTAGTTTTGGGGTTCCTAAAGTCACATTGGTTTGAACCACTTGAATCTGTGGAGTTAAAATATCTCACATGGAAAGTGGTCATGTTGTTGGCCCTGGCCTCGGCCAGGCACGTGTCAGAATTGGCGGGCTTTATCCTGTAAAAGCCCTTATCTGATCTTCCATTCAGACAGGGCGGAATTGAGGAATCGTCCTCATTTTCTCCCTAAGGTGGTTTCAGTGTTTCATCTGAACCAACCTATTGTGGTACCTGCGGCTACTAGTGACTTGGAGGACTCCAAGTTGTGGGACGTAGTCAGGGCCTTGAAAATATGTTTCCAGGACGGCTAGAGTCAGGAAATCTGACTCGCTGTTTATCCTGTATGCACCCAACAAGCTGGGTGCTCCTGCTTCTAAGCAGACTATTGCTCGTTGGATTTGTAGTACAATTCAGCTTGCACATTCTGTGGCAGGCCTGCCACAGCCAAAATCTGTAAAGCCCATTCCACAAGGAAGGTGGGCTCATCTTGGGCGGCTGCCCGAGGGGTCTCGGCGTTACAACTTTGCCGAGCAGCTACTTGGTCAGGGGCAAACACGTTTGCTAAATTCTACAAATTTGATACCCTGGCTGAGGAGGACGTGGAGTTCTCTCATTCGGTGCTGCAGAGTCATCCGCACTCTCCCGCCCGTTTGGGAGCTTTGGTATAATCCCCATGGTCCTTACGGAGTTCCCAGCATCCACTAGGACGTCAGAGAAAATAAGAATTTACTTACCGATAATTCTATTTCTCGTAGTCCGTAGTGGATGCTGGGCGCCCATCCCAAGTGCGGATTGTCTGCAATACTTGTACATAGTTATTGTTACAAAAATCGGGTTATTATTGTTGTGAGCCATCTTTTCAGAGGCTCCTCTGTTATCATGCTGTTAACTGGGTTCAGATCACAGGTTGTACGGTGTGATTGGTGTGGCTGGTATGAGTCTTACCCGGGATTCAAAATCCTTCCTTATTGTGTACGCTCGTCCGGGCACAGTGTCCTAACTGAGGCTTGGAGGGGGGTCATGGGGGGAGGAGCCAGTGCACACCAGGTAGTCCTAAAGCTTTACTTTTGTGCCCAGTCTCCTGCGGAGCCGCTGTTCCCCATGGTCCTTACGGAGTTCCCAGCATCCACTACGGACTACGAGAAATAGAATTATCGGTAAGTAAATTCTTATTTTTTTTTTTCTCACGATGCTGCTTGATTGTGATTTAATCCAGTTTCCCATGCTTTGATGCACTTTATCTGAAATGCATTGCACTTTTTCATTGCTGTATGCATTAATAAATATCATGTGATTTTTTTATTTTTCAACTCAAATTGGATGTTGCTGGCTATGTTTGTCCATATTGCAACTTGTATGAGCCCTGCACTCCGTCTTTTGGACCTAACTGTGTGCTGCTAGCCTCATATCATATATATGTGTGTGTGTGTGTGTGTGTGTGTGTGTAAAATATATGTATGTATGTATGTATGTATATATATATATATATATATATATATATATCACAAAAAAACGGAAAATACTGCGCCACAAATTAAAATAAAGATAAAGACTCTGCAACCCAACATATATGGCTGTTCTTCCCAATATATAGGGTGTCTGCTGGTCCACCAAGTAATACTGGGATGGGTAATCCCTGAATTTAATTGAATTTAGAAAGGAAAAGGATGGGGGTAGCGACTACTGGTGTCTATAAATAAATGAAAAATACTTAAAACAATTAAAACATTTATTAAGAATTCACAATCTCTTTCTAAAAATGGGACACAAGGTAATTACACATTTAAAAAAAAAACATGACATAAAGTGCAAAAAGTTAAAGTGCTTGTCTGAGTCAGAGGTCAAATGCTGCCCAATGCGTTTAGTCATACAGACTTCATCAAGGGGTAAAGGCAGAGTGGGCCTGGGCTCATATTTATACCTGTTCTGCTCTTAACTCAATTATGACATCATATCCTGTTTAATAAAGGTCTATTTTTACTATGTAATAAACTTCTCATATAAATATAACTTCCTCCCTGTGGGCAGATGCTACAGCAAACCACATGAAAAACTAGTGTTTTGGAGCTTAAAATAATGTGTAGAACGTCTTTAAAAGTTCAGTTTCTGTGTATGGGGGCACTTCTGCCACACTTCCGGTGTCCGGGTGCATTGAAAGTCCGGAGCGTGTCACTTCCGCCCCACTTCTGGATCGTTGTCGCGCATGCGCACGCCTTCTCCTATGTCGAGGTCAGAGTGGAGCTTGAGCTGCTGCTGTGGATATGTCTCCTGCTGCGTCGACCATCTTTCATTAGGTCTCTCTATATGGTTTATGGCGATGGCCATTTTCTAGTAGTTTGTGGCACTCGTGATATGGGACCTTTTCACTTGTCCAGGGGCCGTTTCCATGGCAATTAGTGAGAAAAAAAAACACATTGTAAATTCTCATATACAGAAGTGCTAATATTGCAAGCGCTATGATTAATATTAGTAACATTTTGTCAAAAACCATGTATATATGGAACCAATATAGTATTATGTCTATTTAGAAGAAATACTGGTGATTGATAAGTATATAAATAAATATGCATGAAAAAATATAAATATATAGAGAAATATATATAAAAATATATAGAGATGGAGATTTAAAGAGGATTGTGATAGTGCCATGATAATTAACATTTTGAATTTCTCTGACGTCCTAGTGGATGCTGGGAACTCCGTAAGGACCATGGGGAATAGACGGGCTCCCCATTTTCTAAAGAAAAGATTAGGTACTATCTGGTGTGCACTGGCTCCTCCCTCTATGCCCCTCCTCCAGACCTCAGTTAGAATCTGTGCCCGGCCAAAGCTGGGTGCTCCTAGTGGGCTCTCCTGAGCTTGCTAGTAAAGAAAGTATTTATTAGGTTTTTTATTTTCAGTGAGCTTCTGCTTGCAGCTAGCTTGTGCTTCTTAGGCTACTGGACACCATTAGCTCCAGAGGGTTCGAATACAGGCACCTGTCCTCGATCGTCCGTTCCCGGAGCCGCGCCGCTGTCCCCCTTGCAGAGCCAGAAGAACAGAAGTTTGAAGACTATGAAATCGGCGGCAGAAGACTCCTGTCTTCATTTAAGGTAGCGCACAGCACCGCAGCTGTGCGCCATTGCTCCCAGCACACTTACACACTCCGGTCACTGCAGGGTGCAGGGCGCTGGGGGGGGGGGTTGGGGGGATGGGCGCCCTGGGCAGCAATTGAAGTACCTTTTGGCAATAAAAATACATATATACAGTCTGGCACTGTATATATGTAAAAACCGCCGCCATTATTTTTACACAGAAATCGGGACAGAAGCCCGCCACTGAGGGGGCGGGGCCTTCTTCCTCAGCACACCAGCGCCATTTTCCCTTCACAGCTCCGCTGGAAGCAGCTCCCCAGGCTCTCCCCTGCAGTATCCAGGTACAAGAAGGGTGAAAAAGAGAGGGGGGGCACATAAATTTAGGCGCAAATAAGACATATAAGGCAGCTATTGGGAAATCACTTATAAGTGAAAATCCCTGTGTTATATAGCGCTGTGGTGTGTGCTGGCATACTCTCTCTCTGTCTCCCCAAAGGACTTTGTGGGGTCCTGTCCTCAGTCTGAGCATTCCCTGTGTGTGTGCGGTGTGTCGGTACGGCTGTGTCGACATGTTTGATGAGGGTTACGTGGAGGCGGAGCAAGGGCAGATAAGTGTGGTGTCGCCCCCGTCGGGGCCGACACCTGATTGGATGGATATGTGGAAGGTCCTAAACGACAATGTAAACTCCTTACATAAAAGGTTTGATGACGCTGCAGCCTTGGGCCAGCCGGGGTCACAGCCCGCGCCTGCCCAGGCGACTCCGAAGCCGTCAGGGGCTCATAAACGCCCTCTATCTCAGATGGTTGACACAGATGTCGACACGGAGTCTGACTCCAGTGTAGACGATGATGAGGCACATTTACAGTCTAAAATGACCAAGGCCATCCGATACATGATTATTGCAATGAAAGATGTATTAAACATTTCTGACGTTAACCCGGTTACTACCAAGAGGGTTTATATGTTTGGGGAGAAAAAGCAGCCAGTGACTTTTCCCCCATCTGATGAATTAAATGAATTGTGTGAAGAAGCGTGGAGTTCCCCTGATAAGAAATTAGTGATTTCTAAGAGGTTACTGATGGCGTACCCTTTCCCGCCAACGGACAGGTTACATTGGGAGACATCCCCTAGGGTGGACAAGGCGCTGACATACTTATCTAAAAAGGTGGCCCTGCCGTCTCAGGATACGGCCGCCCTAAAGGAGCCTGCGGATAGAAAGCAGGAAGCTATCCTGAAGTCAGTGTATACACACTCTGGTACTCTACCGAGACCTGCTATTGCTTCAGCCTGGATGTGTAGTGCTGTAGCAGCATGGACAGATACTCTGTCAGACGACATTGATTCCCTCGACAGGGATACTGTTTTGCTAACCTTGGGCCATATAAAAGACGTTGTCTTATATATGCGGGATGCCCAGAGGGACATTTGCCTGCTGGGCTCTAGAATTAATTCAATGTCCATTTCTGCCAGGAGGGTGTTATGGACTCGGCAATGGACAGGAGATGCTGATTCTAAAAAACACATGGAGGTTTTGCCTTATAAGGGTGAGGAATTGTTTGGGGACGGTTTCTCGGACCTCGTGTCCACAGCGACAGCTGGAAAGTCGACTTTCTTGCCTCAGGTTTCCTCACAGCCTAAGAAAGCACCGTATTATCAAATGCAGTCCTTTCGTTCTCAGAAAGGCAAGAGGGTCAGAGGCGCATCCTTTCTGGCCAGAGGCAGGGGTAGAGGAAAGAAGCTGCACCATGCAGCCAGTTTCCAGGAACAAAAATCCTCCCCTGCTTCCACTAAGTCCACCGCATGACGTTGGGGCTCCACAGGCAGAGCCAGGTGCGGTGGGGGCGCGTCTCCGATACTTCAGCAAACAGTGGGTTTGCTCACAGGTGGATCTCTGGGCTGTACAAATTGTATCTCAGGGATACAAGCTGGAGTTCGAAGCGACTCCCCCCCGCCGTTACCTCAAATCAGCCTTGCCAGCTTCCCCCATGGAAAGGGAGGTAGTACTGGCGGCAATTCACAAGCTGTACCTCCAGCAGGTGATAATCAGGGTCCCCCTCCTTCAACAGGGAAGGGGTTACTATTCCACAATGTTTGTGGTACCGAAACCGGACGGTTCGGTGAGACCCATTCTGAATTTAAAATCCTTGAACACTTATATAAAGAAATTCAAGTTCAAAATGGAATCGCTCAAAGCGGTTATTGCAAGCCTGGAAGAGGGGGATTTTATGGTGTTTCTGGACATCAAGGATGCTTACTTGCATGTCCCCAATTACCCACCTCACCAGGAGTACCTCAGGTTTGTGGTACAGGACTGTCATTACCAGTTCCAGACGTTGCCGTTTGGCCTGTCCACGGCACCGAGGATATTTACCAAGGTAATGGCCTAAATGATGATACTCCTTCGGAAGAAGGGAGTTATAGTTATCCCGTACTTGGACGATCTCCTCATAAAGGCGAGGTCCAGAGAGTAGTTGTTGATCAGCGTAGCACTCTCTCAGGAAGTGTTGCAACAGCACGGCTGGATTCTGAATATCCCAAAGTCGCAGCTGATTCCTACGACGCGTCTGCTTTTCCTGGGCATGATTCTGGACACAGAACAGGTGTTTCTCCCGGTGGAGAAGGCCCAGGAATTGTCATCTCTGGTCAGGGACCTCCTGAAACCAAAACAGGTGTCGGTGCATCACTGCACGCGAGTCCTGGGAAAGATGGTGGCTTCATACGAAGCCATTCCCTTCGGCAGGTTCCATGCAAGGATCTTTCAGTGGGATCTGTTGGACAAGTGGTCCGGATCGCATCTTCAGATGCATCGGTTGATCACCCTGTCCCCAAGGGTCAGGGTGTCTCTTCTGTGGTGGCTGCAGAGTGCTCACCTTCTCGAGGGCCGCAGGTTCGGCATACAGGACTGGGTCCTGGTGACAACGGATGCAAGCCTCCGAGGATGGGGGGCAGTCACTCAGGGAAGAAACTTCCAAGGGCTGTGGTCAAGTCTGGAGACTTCTCTACACATAAATATACTGGAACTAAGGGCCATTTACAACGCCCTGAGTCAAGCAGAGCCCCTGCTTCGAAACCAACCAGTGCTGATTCAGTCAGACAACATCACGGCGGTCGCCCATGTAAACCGCCAGGGCGGCACAAGAAGCAGGATGGCAATGGCGGAAGCCACAAGGAATCTTCTTTGGGCGGAGAATCACGTGCAAGCACTGTCAGCAGTGTTCATTCCGGGAGTGGACAACGGGAAAGCAGACTTCCTCAGCAGACACGACCTCCACCCGGGAGAGTGGGGACTTCATCAAGAAGTCTTCACACAGATTGCAAATCGCTGGGAACTGCCACAGGTGGACATGATGGCGTCCCGCCTCAACAAAAAGCTAAAAAGATATTGCGCCAGGTCAAGGGACCCTCAGGCGATAGCTGTGGACGCCCTAGTGACACCGTGGGTTTACCAGTCGGTTTATGTGTTTCCTCCTCTTCCTCTCATACCCAAGGTACTGAGGATAGTAAGAAAGAGAGGAGTAAGAACAATACTCATCGTTCCGGTTTGGCCAAGAAGGACTTGGTACCCGGAACTACAAGAAATGATCTCAGAGGACCCATGGCCTCTGCCTCTCAGACAGGACCTGTTGCAGCAGGGGCCCTGTCTGTTCCAAGACTTACCGCGGCTGCGTTTGACGGCATGGCGGTTAAACGCCGGATCCTAACGGAAAAGGGCATTCCGGATGAAGTGATTCCTACGCTGATAAGAGCTAGGAAGGATGTGAAAGCAAAGCATTATCACCGTATATGGCGAAAATATGTTGCTTGGTGTGAGGCCAGGAAGGCCCCAACAAAGGAATTCCAGCTGGGTCGATTTCTGCACTTCCTACAATCAGGGGTGACTATGGGCCTAAAATTGGGGTCCATAAAGGTCCAGATTTCGGCCCTATCCATTTTCTTTCAAAAAGAACTGGCTTCACTGCCTGAGGTTCAGACGTTTGTTAAGGGAGTGCTGCATATTCAGCCCCCTTTTGTGCCACCAGTGGCACCTTGGGATCTTAACGTTGTTGGATTTCCTGAAATCCCACTGGTTTGAGCCACTTAAGACCGTGGAGCTAAAGTATCTCACGTGGAAGGTGGTCATGCTGTTGGCCTTAGCTTCAGCTAGGCGTGTGTCAGAATTGGCGGCTTTGTCATGTAAAAGCCCATATCTGATCTTCCATATGGACAGGGCAGAATTGAGGACTCGTCCCCAATTTCTCCCAAAGGTGGTATCAGCGTTTCATTTGAACCAACCTATTGTGGTGCCTGCGGCTACTCGGGACTTGGAGGACTCCAAGTTACTTGATGTAGTCAGGGCTTTGAAAATCTATGTAGCCAGGACGGCTGGAGCCAGAAAAACTGACTCGCTGTTTATCCTGCATGCACCCAACAAGCTGGGTGCTCCTGCTTCAAAGCAAACTATTGGTCGCTGGATCTGTAGCACGATTCAGCTGGCGCATTCTGCGGCTGGACTGTCGCATCCAAAATCAGTAAAAGCCCATTCCACAAGGAAGGTGGGCTCTTCTTGGGCGGCTGCCCGAGGGGTCTCGGCTTTACAGCTTTGCCGAGCGGCTACTTGGTCGGGTTCAAACACTTTTGCAAAGTTCTACAAGTTTGATACCCTGGCTGAGGAGGACTTTTTGTGTTTGCTCATTCGGTGCTGCAGAGTCATCCGCACGCTTCCGCCCGTTTGGGAGCTTTGGTATAATACCCATGGCCCTTACGGAGTTCCCAGCATCCACTAGGACGTCAGAGAAAATAAGAATTTACTCACCGGTAATTCTATGTCTCGTAGTCCGTAGTGGATGCTGGGCGCCCGTCCCAAGTGCGGACTCTCTGCAATACGTGTATATAGTTATTGCTAAAGAAGGGTTATTGTTATGAGCCATCCCTTGAGTGAGGCTCAGTTGTTGTTCATACTGTTAACTGGGTATAGTTATCACAAGTTGTACGGTGTGATTGGTGTGGCTGGTATGAGTCTTACCCTGGATTCTAAAATCCTTTCCTTGTAATGTAAGCTCTTCTGGGCACAGTTTCCCTAACTGAGGTCTGGAGGAGGGTCATAGAGGGAGGAGCCAGTGCACACCAGATAGTACCTAATCTTTTCTTTAGAGTGCCCAGTCTCCTGCGGAGCCTGTCTATTCCCCATGGTCCTTACGGAGTTCCCAGCATCCACTACGGACTACGAGAAATAGAATTACCGGTGAGTAAATTCTTATTATATCAGTGATATTAAATAATGAAGTGAATACGTGCACTATTGTATAGCATTTTATGTACTAAAGTAAATACGTGCACTATTGTATAGCTTTGTCGTAATAGTGCTTCTATGTGTATTGATATATTAATTATTTGTGTCATCTAGTACGCACAGACAGCATATTCGGTATTGCGAATTTAGTTTACAGTACCTGATCTTCCCAGATGGCCTCTCTTGCTGGTACTGATCAGGCCCAACACTGCTTCGCTTCCAAGTTCGGTCGAGATTGGGCCTTTCCAGTGTGGTTTGACTGTAGAATATTTTCTTTTTTAACCGTGCCTGTGTTGCCCGCTACAGTGAACTAGGTCGATGTCAATGACTACCAATATAGTGATAGTGCAGGATGGGAACATGAGTGGGGGGTGGGGGTAGGGAAAGTGGGGTCAAAAATGGGGAATACTGTTCGCTCTTCACTGTGATGTTCTTTCATAAAAACGGAGTAATTTCATAGTTCTCATTAAACCCCATTGGGTGTAGAGTCCGTAACTGGAATATCCAGAACATCTCTCTTCGTGAAACTTTACTGGCTAAGTCTCCTCCTCTTTCTCCCAGCTTGACCAATTTGATGGCTTTAAAAGTTAGTGATTCCGGATTAGACTTGTGTGTTAGGTTAAATATTTTGAGACCGCATGAGATTCCTCCTTGTTCTTTGTTTCGGATATGTTCTTGTATCCTCATTTTTCCGACATATTGCTTTCCACAGTCGCATTCCAACAGATATATGACCGATTGGGTGTTACAATTGATAGTCTTTAATTTTATACTCCTTTTCTCTTTCGTCCTAGAGGATGCTGGGGACTCCGTAAGGACCATGGGGAATAGACGGGCTCCGCAGGAGACATGGGCACTAAAAAGAACTTTAGATATGGGTGTGCACTGGCTCCTCCCTCTATGCCCCTCCTTCAGACCTCAGTTTGATACTGTGCCCAGAGGAGACTGGGTGCATTACAGGGAGCTCTCCTGAGTTTCCAGAAAGAAAGAATTTTTGTTAGGTTTTTTAATTTCAGGGAGCCTGCTGGCAACCGGCTCCCTGCATCGAGGGACTGAGGAGAGAGAAGCAGACCTACTTAAATGCTAGGCTCTGCTTCTTAGGCTACTGGACACCATTATTTCCAGAGGGAGTCGGAACGCAGGTCTCTCCTAGCTGTTCGTCCCGGAGCCGCGCCGCCGTCCTCCTCACAGAGCCGGAAGATAGAAGCCGGGTGAGTATAAGAAGATAAGAAGACTTCAGAGGCGGCAGAAGACTTCAGATCTTCACTGAGGTAACGCGCAGCGCCATTGCTCCCACACAAAACACACACGGCAGGCACTGTAAGGATGCAGGGCGCAGGGGAGGGGCGCCCTGGGCAGCAATTTACACCTCTGGGACTGGTAAAACTAGATATATTGGCTCTGTGGGCTGTATATGGGTATCCCCCACCAGTTTTTGAATGGATTCGAGCGGAACCGAAGCCCGCCGCTGAGGGGGCGGAGCTTGATCCTCAGCACTCACCAGCGCCATTTTTCTCCACAGCCCACGCTGAGAAGCTGGCTCCCCGGACTCTCCCCTGCTGAACACGGTGACAGAGGGGTTTAAAGAAGGGGGGGGGCACATAATTTGGCGCAATCAAGATAGATATATATATATATATATATATATATATATACTATCCGTATACACCGGCACTCAGCAAAGCCAACAAATATGCCCAGGTGCCTTCCAAGTATAAACCCAAGCAAGGGTCTAAATAGTCACAGTGAACAGAGGCGGCACTCTCAGGACTTGCAGTAGTTCAAATAAAGAAATAACAGCTACACATATATAAGGCGCTATCTGGGAACTTTGTTTTCCAAAGTTACTGGCGCTGGATGTGTGCTGGCATAGTCTCTCTGTCACTCCTAAGGGCCTTGTGGGGGAACTGTCTGCAGATTAGAGATTCCCTGTGTGTGTGGGGTGTCTGTACGCGTGTGTCGGCATGTCTGAAGCGGAAGAGTCTTCTAGGGAGGAGGTGGAGCAAATGAGTGTGGTGTCTCCGTCGGCAACGCCGAAATCTGACTGGGTGTATATGTGGAATGTTTTAAATGCAAATGTGAATTTATTACACAAGAGGTTGGACAAAGCAGAGTCCAGGGAATGTACAGGGAGTCTAGCCCTGCCTTTTACTATGTCGCAGGGGCCTTCTGGGTCCCAGGTTGTAGACACAGATACCGACACAGATTCTGACTCCAGTGTCGACTATGATGATGCGAAGTTGCAGCCAAAATTGGCTAAAAGTATTCATTATATGATTATTGCAATAAAAGAGGTGTTGCATATCACAGATGACCCCTCTGTCCCTGACACGAGGGTGCGCATGTATAAGGAAAAGAAACCTGAGGTAACCTTTCCCCCATCTCATGAGCTGAACGAGTTATTTGAAAAGGCTTGGGAATCTCCGGACAAAAAACTGCAGATTCCCAAAAGGATTCTTATGGAGTATCCTTTTCCGGCTAAGGACAGGATACTGTGGGAATCCTCCCCAAGGGTGGACAAAGCGTTGACACGCTTATCCAAAAAGGTAGCGCTGCCATCTCAAGATACCGCAACCCTCAAGGATCCTGCTGATCGCAGGCAGGAGACTACTTTGAAGTCAATTTACACACATACTGTTACATTACTCAGACCGGCGATAGCGTCGGCTTGGGTTTGTAGCGCTGTAGCAACATGGACAGATACCTTATCTGCTGATATAGATACGCTGGATATGGAAACCATTTTATTGACCCTGGGTCATATTAAGGATGCTGTCCTATATATGAGAGATGCTCAGAGAGACGTTGGCCTACTGGGGTCCAGAGCCAACGCTATGGCGATTTCTGCTAGACGAGCCTTATGGACCCGACAATGGACGGGTGATGCCGACTCGAAGAGACATATGGAGGTTTTGCCTTACAAGGGTGAGGAATTGTTTGGGGAAGGTCTCACGGACCTGGTTTCCACAGCTACTGCAGGTAAATCAACTTTTTTGCCTTATGTTTCCTCACAGCCTAAGAAAACGCCACATTATCAGATGCAGTCCTTTCGATCGCATAAACCCAAGAGAGTACGGGGATCTTCCTTTCTTGCCAGAGGTAAGGGCAGGGGGAAAAAGCTGCCAACTACAGCTAGTTCCCAGGAGCAGAAGTCCTCCCCGGCCTCAAAAAAATCCACTGCATGACGCTGGGGCTCCGCTGAGGGAGTCCGCCCCAATGGGGGCACGTCTTCGACTTTTCAGCCACGTCTGGGTTCACTCACAGGTAGATCCCTGGGCAATAGAAAATGTTTTCCTGGGTTTCAAGCTGGAATTCGAAGAGGCGCCTCCTCGCCGGTTTTTCAAGTTTTAAATGCAATTCAAAAATTGTGTCTTCAACAAGTGGTGATCAAGGTTCCCCTCCTTCAGCAGGGGATGTGGTATTACTCAACCCTGTTTGTGGTCCCGAAACCGGACGGTTCGGTCAGACCCATTTTAAATTTAAAATCCTTAAACCTATACTTAAAAAGGTTCAAGTTCAAGATGGAATCGTTCAGGGCGGTCATATCCAGCCTGGAAGGGGGGGATTATATTGTGTCCCTGGACATAAAGGATGCATACCTTCATGTCCCCATATATCCGCCTCATCAGGCGTTATTGAGATATGCTGTACAGGATTGTCATTACCAATTTCAGACTTTGCCGTTTGGGCTTTCCACGGCCCCGAGGATTTTCACCAAAGTAATGGCGGAAATGATGGTGCTCCTGCGTAAGCAGGGTGTCACAATTATCCCGTACTTGGACGATCTCCTCATAAAAGCGAGATCAAGAGAGCCGTTGCTGAACAGCGTATCGCTTTGCCTGAGGGTGTTGCAGCAGCACGGCTGGATTCTCAATATCCCGAAGTCACAGTTGGTTCCGACGACCCGTTTGCCTTTCTTAGGCATGATTCTGGATACAGACCAGAAAAGGGTTTATCTTCCGATGGAAAAGGCCCAAGAACTCATGAATTTGGTCAGGGACCTCTTGAAGCCAAAAAGGGTGTCGGTGCATCACTGCACTCAAGTTCTGGGAAAGATGGTGGCGACTTACGAGGCCATTCCGTTCGGCAGGTTCCATGCGAGGACTTTTCAGTGGGACCTTCTGGACAAGTGGTTCGGGTCACATCTACAGATTCATCAGATGATCAGCCTGTCTCCCAGGGCCAGGGTATCTCTCCTGTGGTGGCTGCAAAGTGCTCACCTTCTAGAGGGTCGCAGGTTCGGCATTCAGGACTGGGTTCTGATAACCACGGACGCGAGCCTCCGAGGTTGGGGAGCAGTCACACAGGGAAGAAACTTCCAAGGTCTCTGGTCAAGCCAGGAGGCTTGTCTTCACATAAACGTACTGGAATTGAGGTCCATATACAACGGCCTTTGTCAAGCGGAGACTTTGCTTCGCGACCTGCCGGTTCAGATTCAGTCAGACAACATCACCGCAGTGGATCATGTAAACCGCCAAGGCGGAACAAAGAGCAGAGTGTCAATGGCAGAAGCCACCAGAATTCTTCGCTGGGTAGAAAATCATGTAAGCGCTCTGTCAGCAGTCTTCATTCCGGGAGTGGACAACTGGGAAGCAGACTTCCTCAGCAGACACGATCTACATCCATGAGAGTGGGGACTTCATCAGGAAGTCTTCGCAGAGATTACAGGTCAGTGGGGACTGCCTCAGATAGACATGATGGCGTCACGCCTCAACAAAAAACTACTGAGGTATTGCGCCAGGTCAAGGGACCCTCAGGCGGTAGCAGTGGACGCCCTGGTGACACCGTGGGTGTTCCAGTCGGTCTATGTGTTTCCTCCTCTTCCTCTCATCTCCAAGATATTGAGAATCATAAGACGAAGAGGAGTACAGACAATACTCATTGTTCCAGATTGGCTTCGAAGGGCCTGGTATCCGGATCTGCAGGAAATGCTCACAGAAGATCCGTGGCCTCTACCTCTCAGAGAGGACCTGTTACAACAGGGGCCCTGTCTGTTCCAAGACTTACCGCGTCTGCGTTTGATGGCATGGCGGTTGAACGCCGGATCTTAGCGGAAAAGGGCATTCCGGATGAGGTCATTCCTACTCTGATAAAGGCTAGGAAGGACGTGACAGCAAAACATTATCACCGTATATGGCGGGAAAGTATGTATCTTGGTGTGAGTCCAGGAATGCTCCCCTGGAAGAATTCCATCTGGGCCGTTTCCTTCACTTTCTACAGACTGGAGTGAATTAGGGCCTAAAATTAGGCTCCATTAAGGTTCAGATTTCGGCCCTATCCATTTTCTTTCAGAAGGAATTGGCTTCTCTTCCGGAAATACAGACTTTTGTGAAGGGAGTGCTGCATATCCAGCCTCCTTTTGTACCTCCAGTGGCACTCTGGGACCTTAACTTGGTGTTGCGGTTCCTTAAGTCTCACTGGTTTGAGCCTCTTAAAACGGTGGAATTAAAATATCTCACTTGGAAAGTGGTCATGTTGATGGCCTTGGCATCGGCAAGGCGAGTGTCTGAATTGGCGGCTTTATCTCACAAAAGCCCCTATCTGGTTTTCCATGTGGATAGAGTGTAGTTGCGGACTCGTCCTCAATTTTTGCCCAAGGTGGTTTCATCTTTTCATATGAACCAACCTATTGTGGTGCCTGTGGCTACGTGGGACTTGGAGGATACAGAGTCCCTTGATGTGATCAGGGCATTGAAAATTTATGTGGCCAGAACGTCTCGGGTTAGGAAAACAGAGGCACTGTTTGTCCTGTATGCAGCCAACAAGGTTGGCGCTCCTGCTTCTAAGCAGACTATTGCTCACTGGATCTGTAACACGATTCAGCAGGCTCATTCTACGGCTGGATTGCCGTTACCAAATTCTGTAAAGGCCCATTCCACTAGGAAGGTGGGCTTGTCTTGGGCGGCTGCCCGAGGTGTCTCTGCATTACAGCTTTGCCGAGCGGCGACTTGGTCGGGTTCAAACACCTTTGCAAAGTTCTACAAGTTTGATACCTTGGCTGATGAGGAGCTCATGTTTGCTCAATCGGTGCTGCAGAGTCATCCGCACTGTCCCGCCCGTTTTGGAGCTTTGATATAATCCCCATGGTCCACTTTGTGCACTGCCTTCGGTTCCCCAAAGGACTAACTTCCGGTTTCGTCGTCATCCAGAGACACGGCTGTCAATGAAAATTACGTATACCACCTTGTAAATACCCATCACCATGGTAACAAGGCAATATTACAACACTGTCCATGAAGACCGTTCTGTTTCCATACTATATAGACATACATGATATATATTCGTTAAGTAAAGTAAATTGTACATACCCACATAATGCAAATTCCCTTTAGTAGCGTTAATACAGTATTACATGTCGGCAATATAACCACATAATATATAAACATAACCAAATGATTATGGGAAGCACGCATTAACCTATTATAGATTGCTATGTACTCTCTATTAAGAATACTGACAGAACCAAAACACATAAAATATTTGTTTTATGGCGCTTCTATGTTGGGACATACGTTCCTTAAAAAGACAAGTCGTTTTTTCCAATATAATACAGCCCGCATGGGCATCTGATGTAGTAAACTACAAATTTACTAGTACAAGTGAGCACTTGCTTAATTTTGATTTTGCTACCAGTGTGAGGATGCAATATATAATCACCTGTTTCAAGATACAGGCATGGTGTACAGCCTGTACATTTGTAATTGCCCCGTTTCCTTTTTAAAAAAAGTATTAGTCTCGGTAAGAGATAATTGGGAAATGTCATTATGAACCACCATGTCACGTATACTGCTTCCCCTTTTATAACAGGGCATGAATCTACTAGGTTTAATACTAGAAAGGTCCGGGTCTGCTTGTATGACCGGCCATATTCTTTTAGCAGGAACCAGATTTGCTTTCCTCTATCAAAACTTGGATTTCTCAGATTTCTGACAGGATTGCTAGTAATGAATCTGCAACCCAGGTATTACAGAGCTCTATGGCAGTATGGCCATGTGTCTGGAACCTCAGGACACCCCGCTATATACCCCTACAAAGGTGCGCTTGTGCATGTCACAAAGATGACACGGATACCGATTCTGACACTACAGATGGTGATGGGGATGTGTTGCGGGGGTCCGCATCTCTTGCAAGGGGGGGGTGCAATTGTTGATATGGATTATCAGGGATGTGTTAAATGTAAATGATACCACACCTGAGAAGGTTGAGGAGGCTTTTTTCAGTGAAAATAAGAAAGCCTCGCTAACCTTCTCTGCGTCAAGGGAGCTGAATGTTATATTTGAAAAAGCATGGGTAAACCCTGAAAAGAAGTTTCAGATCCCTAGGAGGATTCCGGTGGCTTTTCCTTTCCCTGCGGAGGATAGGAAAAGGCGGGAAAACCCGCCGATTGTTGATGCATCTGTATCCAGCCGCTCAAAAAAGGTGGTTTTACCTGTACCGGTATCTACCGCCTTAAAGGAGCCGGCAGACAGGAAAATTGATAATACACTTAAATCAATGTACACTGCTTCAGGGGCCATATTACGTCCCACTATTGCTAGTGCATGGTTTGCAAAGGCAATAGTGAAGTGGTCGGCTACCTTAATTGAGGATTGGGATACAATGGATAGAGATGATGTTGCATTGTATTTACGCAACATTCTGCAGGTTTTATGGTAGAATCCATGAAAGACCTGGGTTCCATGGCTGCGGGAATTTCTTCCATGTCTGTTTCAGCTCGTCGGGGACTGTGGCTCCGCCAGTGGTCGGCCGACGCGGAATCCAGAAGAAGTGTGGAGTCGCTACCCTATACAGGTCAGGATTGTCACGATCTGGGTATCTGGACGCCATTACTTGCCTTTCAGATGTCTCCTGAGGCTGGCTCAGCGTTCCAAGGCCGGATCCCATCTGTCTCTACATGCTGCATATCCCTCCTGTCACGCTGAGACGCTGTCACAGCGCCGCCATGTTTGAATCCTGCATGGCGTCTCCCGTCCTCCGCCGCCGCTCCTGTGTTATAGCTGCAGGTTGTCAGAGTGGTGCTTCAAGCCTGCCGCGGCCTCCGCTGTCATCCACGTGTCTCAGCATATACTTGTCAATCTGGTGTCTCCTGTCCTCTGCGGCCGGCGCCGCCATTACTGCTATGTTTCCACATGGTTTCCAAACCAGCTTTCCCTCCAAGTTCTAACATGGGCGCAGCCATGTTGGATCCAATCACATGTCTCAGTTCCACCAATCCACTGCCTCTGGAAATCTGCATAATTGCCCAGCCAATGCCTGCATTGCTGCAGGTATAAGTATCCTGTGCCTGGGCCAGGAAATCGTCAGTGCTTTGTTTGTCATACCTTGTTCCAGTCTCTCTCTCCTGTGGTTGTTTCTCCAGGTTCCAGCTCCTGTCTCCAGCATCCACTAAGAGACCCGCACCTGCCTACCATCCTGCGGTGCAGCCTGACTCTGCAGTCCTCCGTGGCTGATCCAGCTCCCAGCTTCCAGCTATTAACTCATCTGCTTCCAGCAGTCCGCTTCCAGCAGATTCCAACTCCTTTAAAGTGCCGGTGTTGTTCCAGCGGATCCCTACTTACCAGCAGTATCCACTACCACCGGTAACCATCCTTCAACTCCTCTGTTTCCACGCTCCCTAGCATCTTACAGTATCCACTCCGTGTTTCATCACCTGGCTGGTTCCATCCAGCATTCACTCCGTGACTTTATCACCTGGCTGATCCCATTCAGCATCCACTCCGTGTCTTACCACCTGGCTGGTTCTGTCCAGCAAATACTAACAGCTTATTCAAGTTACCAACTTCATCTATTACATCTACTGGCATGTTCCTCGGCTATCTCCACTACTACAGCCAGGCCTGGTAAGGTTATTTCATCAAAGGACTTTAACAGCTGTTCTTTAACCTACCAGTGCTCTGTGATACCTTCCATGGTCAAAGTGTTCCAGGAACTATATTATTTGCCATTGCCATTATTTGCTGTCTGTTATTACACGGAGTCTGTTAATAAACTTTTATTTTACTTTTACCTGGTTGTCATGGTCACACCTTCGGGTTTCCTTTAACACTTACATGTCCAGGGGTCTGATTAAACCTCCCAGGTTTAAGTTCCTTTCAGCCCCTACAACTGAGGCTTCCTCCTGTCAGCCAAAACCCTCAGTTGTGACAAGGATCTCTTTGGGGAAGCTCTAGACGCGTGGATATCCACCGCTACAGCGGGTAAGTCTCCGTTTCTTTCCTCAGCAGCACCTGCTCCGAAGAAATCCTTCTCAGCTGCGCAGCAGTCCTTTCGGCCTAACAAGCTTAGAAAGGCCAGATCATCCAATACCTTCTTTAGGGGAGGTAAGGTTAAGTCCAAGAAACCTGCTGCTGCAGGTTCCCAGGAACAAAAGCCTGCTTTAGGTGCCCCAAAGTCCTCCGCGTGACGGTGGACGGCACGGCCCGGAGGTGGGGCCTGTGGGAGAGAGACTCAGACAGTTATGTCATGTCTGGGTATCGTTCGGCCTGGATCCCTGGGTAGTAGATATTGTGTCTCAGGAATACAGGCTGGAATTTCAAAGTCTCCCTCTTCATCGTTTTTTCAGTCGGGCTTACCAACTCTGCTGGAGGGACAGCACAGTGTTTCAGGACGCTGTCCAAAAGCTGGTGGAGGCACAGGTCATTGTGCCGGTGCCACCTCACATGCTGACCAAGGGTTACTATTCGAACTTTTTCGTGGTATCGAAACCGGATGGTTCGGTCAGTCCCATTCTGAACCTAAAATCACTGAATTTCTTTCTAAAGGAGTTCAAGTTCAAGATGGAGTCTCTCAGGGCGGTGATATCAGGTCTGGAAGAGGGGGAATTCCTGGTATCACTGGATATCAAGGATGTGTACCTTCACATTCAGATCTGGCTGCCGCATCAGGCTTATCTCCGCTTTGCACTATTAGACTGTCATTTTCAGTTCCAAGCCCTGCCATACGGCCTCTCCACAGCACCAAGGGTGTTTACCAAGGTGATGGCGGAAATGATGATACTACTCCGCAAGCAGGGTGTGAACATCATCCCTTATCTGGACGATCTCCTGATAAAGGCATTGTCCAAGGAGAAACTGCTGCAGTCCATTGTTCTCACAACGCAACTGCTCCAGAGTCACGGGTGGATTCTGAATTTTCCAAAGTCACATTTGGAACCAACCCAGAGAATGTCATTTCTGGGAATGATCCTGGATCCGGAAGAGCAGCGGGTGTTTCTTCCGCGGGACAAGGCGTTGGTGATACAATCCATGGTCCGGGATGTCTTGAAGCCACCCCGGGTGTCCGTTCATCAATGCATTCACCTATTGGGAAAGATGGTAGCCTCCTACGAGGCTCTCCAGTACGGGAGGTTCCATGCTCGGCCCTTCCAACTGGATCTCTTGGAAAAGTGGTCGGGATCTCACCTCCACATGCATAAGAGAACTCGTCTGTCGCCAAAGGCAAGTATTTCACTCCTCTGGTGACTCCAATTTCTTCACCTCCTAGAAGGCTGCAGGTTCGGGATTTAGGACTGGGTCCTGCTAACAACAGATACGAGCCGCCGGGGCATGGGAGCAGTCACTCAAGGAGTAACCTTTCAAGGATGGTGGTCAAGCCTGGAAGCTTGCCTGCCCATCAACATCCTGGAACTAAGAGCTGTCTGCAACGGTCTTCTTCAGGCGGCCCCACTTCTAAGAAATCGGGCCATCCAAGTGCAGTCGGGCAACGTAACAACAGTGGCTTACATAAACCAACAAGGCGGAATGAAGACATAAAACACGCGTTAGCGCTGTCAGCCATCTTCATTCCACGGGAGTAGACAACTGGGAAGCAGACTTCATCAGCAGATACGATCTCCATCCAGGAGAGTGGGTACTCCATCCGGAGGTGTTCAAGGGAATAACATCTTTTGTGATTGCCTCAAATAGACATGATGGCCTCTCGTCTCAACAAGAAGCTTCGGCGTTATTGTTCCAGGTCGAGGGACCCACAGGCATTGGAAGTGGACGCCCTGGTGTCTCCGTGGGTGTTCCAGTCAGTGTACGTGTTTCCACCACTCCCATTCATCCCAAAAATCCTAAAGCTCATAAGGAGAACAAGTGTTCAAGCGATCCTCATTGCCTCAGACTGCCCAAGGAGGGCTTGGTACACGGACCTTCTGAATCTACTGCGAAAAGAGCCGAGTCCTCTTCCTCTTCGGGAGGACCTGCTGCAGCAGGGGCCGTTCGCCTATCAAGACTCACCGTGTCTACGTTTGATGGCATGGAAGTTGAGCGCCTGATTCTTGCTCGGAAGGGCATTCTGAAGAAGGTTATTCCTACCCTTATACAGGCTAGGAAAGGGGTAACGTCCAAACATTACCATCGTATTTGGAAGAAATATGTCTTTGTGTGAGTCTAAGAAGTTTACTATGGTTGAGTTTCAACTGGGACGTTTCCTCCTCTTCCTGCAAGCAGGTGTGGATATGGGTCTGAGGTTGGGATCTGTGAAGGTCCAGATTTCAGTACTATCCATTTTCTTTCAGAAACAATTGTCTGCCCTCCCTGAGGTTCAGACCTTTTTGAAGGGAGTTCTGCATATCCATCCTCCCTTTGTACCGCCTACAGCGCCTTGGGACCTTAACGTGGTGTTGCGGTTCCTCCAGTCGGATTGGTTTGAGCCTCTACAGGAGATTGAGCTCAAATTTCTTACATGGGAGTCTGTCACTTTGTTGGCCTTGGCTTCTGCTAGACGTGTCTCCGAGCTGGGGGCTTTATCCTGTAAAAGCCCTTACTTGATCTTCCATGAAGATAGAGCTGAGCTCCGGACTCGTCAGCAGTTTCTTCCTAAGGTTGTGTTGACATTTCATACCAACCGACCTATTGTGGTGCCAGTGGCTACTGATTCATCATATACTTCAAAGTCCTTGGATGTCGTGAGGGCTCTGAAGATATATGTGAAGAGACCTTCTCGTCACAGGAAGTCGGACTCTCTATTTGTCCTATATGATCCCAAGAAAATTGGATGTCCTGCTTCAACGCAGACTATTTCTTGCTGGCTTAGATTCACTATTCAGCACGCTTAGTCTACGGCAGGACTGACGTGTCCAAGATCTGTTAAGGCCCACTCTACTCGTAAGGTCGGGTCTTCCTGGGCGGCTGCCCGGGGTGTCTCGGCAGTGCAACTTTCCCGAGCGGCAACTTGGTCTGGGTCAAACACGTTTGCAAAGTTTTACAGGTTCGATACTTTGGCCTCTGATGATCTGAAGAAAGTGAAATCTAGATAATCAGGTGTAGCAGGAATTTACTTAGGTGAGAACCATTAGTGGATCAGCAGTGATAGCCTGGTCTCTTTGATTTCAGATTTCAATTTCAAGTAGTAGACCCATGAGGACTGGCGGACGACTCAAATAGAAAGCCCCTCTGATACAAAGGGTTTTTGATATCGCTGTGTCGGGTATCCATATCCGCTTATTTTTTATAATACTTACCATACAGTTAAGATGTAACCTTGATGAAGTCTTCTAATAAGACGAAACGCGTTGGTTATTCTTGTTCTTCCTTTATGATGTCACCTCTGAATATATATTGAAGAAAAAGAGGAGACTGTAGAGATTCACCTACTATTGTCCTCGACATCTTAAACGGAAATACACTAAGTGTGGAGCGACTTATTACTCCTCTTACAAATGAACCATGGACTTTGAACTTGTTTATATGTATATATAATAAATTTTATGATGGAACATGTTGCCACCACGCTTTGACTCTTAAAAGTGTGAATCATAAGTGCTTTTTGTAACACAGGTTGTTGACTCAACCCTCAGGCGCCAGCTCACCTATTGTTGTATATGTATGTATGTATGTATATGTGTGTGTGTGTATATGTATAGTATAATATATATATATATATATATATAATATTATTGTAGTACCAGTCTAAAGTTTGGACACACCTTCTCATTCAATGATTTTTATTTCTTTTTGTTATTTTCTACATTGATTAGATTAATACTGAAGACTTCAAAACTATGAAAGAACACATGGATTTATGTTGTAAACAAAAGTATTAAATAAAAATGTTTTATATTTTAGATTCCTCAAAGTAGCCCCCTTTTGCTTTGATGACAGCTTTGCACACTCTTGGCATTCTCTCAGTCCGCTTCATGAGGTAGTCTCCTGGAATAGTTTTCCAACAGTCTTGAAGGAGTTCCCAGAGGTGCTGAGTACTTGTTGGCTGCTTTTCCTTCTCTCTGCGGTCCAACTCATCCCAAACCTTCTCAATTGGGTTTAGGTCAGGTGCTTGTGGAGGCCAGGTCATCTGTCTGAGCACTCCCATCACTTTCCTTCTTGGTCATGTAGCCCTTACATAGCCTAGAGGTGTGTTTGGGGTCATTGTGTTGTTGAAAAACAAATGATGGCTCCAGTAGGCACAAACCAGATTGGGATGGGCATGGCGTTGCAGAATGCTGTGGTAGCCATGCTGGTTAATTGTGCCTTGAATTTTTAATAAATCACCAACAGTGTCACCAGCAAAGCACCCCCACACCATCACATCTCCTCCATGCTTCACAGTGTGAACCACACATGCAGAAACCATCCGCTCACTACCTCTGCGTCTCACAAAGACACCGCGGTTGGAACCAAAAATCTCAGATTTGGACACATCAGACCAAAGTACAGATTTCGTGGGAAGTGGATTACAAAGTAATACCTTTGGCGCTTGCTATGAGCTGCTTTGCTTTGTAGCTGCTAATAAAACGGGGTTAGTTAGACCCCACAACTAAAACATCACAAACAAAAATTAGCGCTGGAAAACTGGAAGATAAATTTATCACAATTTTAATAACTTGATTTAAAAGATTTTTGTACTGTTGCAACAGATAATAAAAATGCAATATATATCATTGAAATAGGGCATATATCTTAGCACTGCAAAATTAACATTAAAAAGTTCCAAGAACTTAATAGGTTATACGTTATTGCCGGTACTCAAATTAGAACAGTTCATCCCCAAGAGTGCTGCCACAGTCCAGGAACAAATGAGAGCGAATGGAATATTACCAACTGCCTTTGGAAGTGACCTTACGTAGCTTGGTTCAAGATGCTGCTTGGTCCAATTGGTAGCTCAGGTCTATTTGTGCAGGTAACCAATTCGCAGTTGCAGGGGTTCCTATATCAGACTTCCAGGCTTTTAATCCGAGGATGAAGAGATAGAGTCCAGCTATGCCACCGACGCGTTTCGCTGTTTCACACAGCTTTTTCAAGGTGATGTGCTGCAGTGACTGAATGCCCTTTTTATAGCAGTGCTAATGGCCCATACATTACAGGTGTGACTAACTGAAATCACATTAGAAATAATAATATTGTAATTATATCCAGTTTTCCTTTTTAGTGACAGACACTGGAACCCCATGTACTAAACTACATAATAATTCTACATTTATAAACCCTTTAATTTAAATTCGTAGCAGAAAAGCCGGTTCACGGTCACATGATCGCGGGACCTGCTTCCTGTGTATGGAACGCAACTCCGTTCCCATTCGCTTAGACACGGTCACGTGACCGGAACCAAGCCTGCCTCCAGCATGCCTCGCATCTTGTTGCCAAGAGACAAGACCGCAGGATGCGGCCTGTTCCGGTCACGTGACCGGAAGGTGAACGCCATGTAAATGATCACCTAGGTTTCTAGTAGTTGTATACATTTCCCTATCACGTGATCGTCCAGTCCAATGGGAGCCACAAAAGATTTCACACTGTTGTTTTTTTGACGATCGACTGCCCGTCAGTCTATAATGCTCACATGCGTAATATTAATCATGATTTATAAATATGAAGATTGTGTGTTTTATATTATATTCAAAACACAGAAAGATGTAAATAATCAAATTTCTGCCATTTCCCTATACAGTAGACTTTAGTTCCTTCGTTTAGTGCCATCTTGTGGTTAAAAATTATTAATGCACTTGGTTCATTTTAATTATTGGTTTGGTCATTATCCTTAGTCTGATACCTAGTTTTTATTACCAAACAAATAATAAGGATGTATGAATACATATATAGATCTACTTATAGAGAAAGAAGGGGGATTAGAGACATATATAATTATACCATATATATGAAACAAAAATCAATAAGTGAAGTTAGAGAACGGCATTTCATTAAGGCCACTTGGAAAGAGAGTATTGAGCTGAAAAGTCCAAAAGATTTCCTGCCTGCATAGTCAAAGTACAGATTTCCACTGGTCTAATGTCCATTCCTTAGCCCAAACAATTCTCTTCTTGTTCATCCTCAGTAGTGGCTTCTTCGCAGCAATTCGACTATGAAGTTTTGATTCACGCAGTCTCCTCTGAACAGTTGATGATGAGATTTGTCTGCTGCTTGAACTCTGAAGAATTTATGTGGGCTCTAATCTGAGTTGCTGTTAAATAGCGGTTTCTGAGGCTGGTAACTCTAATGAACTTATCTTCTGCAGCAGTGGTTACTCTTGGTCTTCCTTTTGTGATGCGGCCCTCATGAGAGCCAGTTTCATCATAGCATTTGATGGTTTTTGCAACTGCACTTGATGATACTTTAAAAGTTTTTGAAATTTTCCCTATCGACTGACCTTCATGTCTTAAAGTAATGATGGACTGTCGTTTCTCTTTGCTGAGTTGAGTGGTTCGTGCCATAATATGGATTACAATAGTAGTCAGATAAGAGGTGTCCACTGTGTACTAACCCTACTTCTGCACAACACAGCTGATGGTCTCAAACACATTAAGAAGGCAAGTAATTCCACAGATTGACTCTTGACAAGGCACACCTGTTAATTCAAAACCATACCAGGAGACTACCTCATGAAGATGATTGAGAGTATGCCAAGAGTGTGCAAAGCTGTCATCAAAGCAAAAGGGAGCTACTTTGAGGAAACTAAAATATAAAACATATTTTGATTTGTCTTAACACTTTTTCTCTAGCATCCATAAGGGATATTGGGGACACATTAGTACGAGACGGGGTCCAAAGGAGCCAGTGCACTTTAAATTTCTTCAACTGGGTGTGCTGGCTCCTCACCTCTATGCCCCTCCCCCACGGGCAGTTTAGCAAAAAAGTTCCCTCAGGAGAGGATGCACATATCTGCAGCTCCAGAGCGTTTTCTTCAGTTTATTTTCAATCTTTGTTATTTTCAGTATGCTGTTTGGGCAACAGTATACCTGCACCGTGGGAGTTAGAGGGGGTACGATCTCTAGCCTTTCGAGGTGTCAGAGCCGCTTCCCCGTTGCAAGACCACCATCCTGAGAGGTTGTTTGTTCAGCGGGACCCGCTATAGCCCCTTGTGTACACTGGCAGCGGTTAGTGAAAACTTGAATTTATGTGTTGTTTTTACACTTTTTGGAAACATTGCCAGTATTAATATTTCGGAAGCTCCGGTGCCATTGCAGGGGGCGGAGCTTCCTCAGAGCAGGCTCAGTGACATTTTGTCGCCTTCCTCTGCAGAGCAGCAGCAGGCGCTCACAGCTCCTCCATACAAGCAGGAACACGCTGTAAATTTGGTACAGGGTGTATCTCAGGGGGAAATCTGCTATTGTGCACAGTCTGTGTCCCAGGGAGATTATATATTTATGTATGATCTACTATTTACAGTGTTTCGCGAAGTAAAAATCAGCTAACAGCCTCACTGGGGCTGGGTAGCTTGGTGTGCTGGTGGCTTCTCTCTGTCTCCCCCTCACATACAGTAAGGGCAGTACTTGTCTGTATGTATGTATGTATATGTCTGTGTTGTTGCTCTAATCATGGTAAAACAAGCTGTGCAGCACCAGATTCTTTCCTCTGTCCTCTGACTCCATTTCATGTGAGCAATGTAGTCAGTCCAAACAAATCACTGAGGAGGCTGTGGGGGAGGATCCAGAGCCTTCCTGGCTGGGTGCAATCAAAAATACAATGTCTGATATGTCATCTCAGCTCACTGCAAATGCCCATAAAACTCAACAATTACAACAGGCTGTTGCAGACCTGGCAGCTAGGGCAGATACCCCCCCATCACCCCATATCTACAGGTCCCCAAAAACGTGGATTACCCGACTTACTCTCAGATCTGAGGAAGAAATACAGGAGGATAGAGAGGAAGTGGACCCCATTGGTGGGGATCCCTCTTCTGCACAGGGTATTGAACCCCTCATTCTGGCTATACGGGATGTGTTAAAACTCCCTCTAGAGGACGCTGCAACTCGGCAGTCGTTTTTTCTCACACAAAACAAACTGAGTCACTTTCCCTGATTCTACAGAATTAGATGACCTATTTAAGTTAGCCTTGAAAAATTGAGATAAGATATGAGATACTAAAATCCATTTGCAAAAGTCTCCACAGTACCCGGTGGTGAAGTGCAGCAGTGGGGATAAGGCGCTGACCTGTAGCCCCTCCCCCAGCTCCGGGTTCAGTCTACTGCTGACAGTAGACAGCAGACAATGCCACCACGGTGGCGTACATAAATCATGAGGGCGGCACTCAGAGCCGTATGGTGATGAGGGAAATATCAAGGATTCTTCAATGGGCGGAACGCCATCTGCCAGCCATAACGGCAGTGTTCATTCCGGGGGTCCTCAACTGGGAAGTGAACTTTATCAGTCATCAGGACGTACACACCGGAGAGTGTAGCCTCCAACCAGAAGTATTTCAACTCCTCGTGGACAAGTGGGGCCTTCCAGATGTGGACTTGATGGCGTCTCGACACAATCGCAAGGTTCCGGTTTTCGGAGCAAGATCAAGGGATCCTCAAGCGTCGTTTGTAGACGCACTGGCAATCCCATGGAGCTTTCAGCTACCATATGTGTTACCTCCGGTGTCACTCCTGCCCAGAGTACTATGAAAGTTCAAACAAGGAGGAGGAACCCTGCTTCTGATCGCTCCGGCGTGGCCCAGACGGCACTGGTTCTCAGATCTACAGTGTCTCTCGATAGAGCGTCCCCTTCTACTTCCACAATGACCAGACCTCCTCGTTCAGGGCCCTTGTGTATACCAGGATTTGGCCCTACTGGCTTTGATGGCGTGGCTCTTGAAGCTTCTGTCTTAAGGGCCAAGGGTTTTTCTGAGGCGGTCATTCATACTATGTTGAAGGCCCGTAAGCCAGCTTCTGCTCGGATTTATCATAGGGTCTGGAATTCTTACATTGTTTGGTGCGCATCTAACAATCATGACGCTTACAAATTTAGTACGGTCAAACTTTTGACCTTCCTACAACAGGGCCTGGACTTAGGCCTTCGTGTGGCATCCCTCAAGGTTCACATTTCTGCCTTGTCGGTATGGTTTCAGAGAAAGATTGCTACCCTGCCTGATGTTCATACTTTCACTCAGGGGGTGTTACCGATTCAACCTCCTTATGTTCCACCAGTGGACCCTTGGGATTTGTCAGTGGTTCTGGAGGCCTTGCAAGAGTATCCGTTTGAACCTCTTGCGCCTGCAGACCTTAAGTGGCTTTCCCTTGAGGTTTTGTTTTTGCTGGCTATTGCCTCTGCTAGAAGAGTCTCGGACTTGGGTGCCTTATCCTGTAAGTCCCCCTATCTGATTTTTCACCGTGATTGGGCTGTTCTTAGAACGCTCCCTGGTTATTTGCATAAGGTGTGGTGTCTTCTTTCAACGTTAACCAGGAGATTGTGTTGGTTCTTCTGAGTTGTCCCCCAAAGAGCGGTCTTTGGATGTGGTACAGGCTCTCCGTATCTACGTGAAGAGAACTGCCTCCATTAGGAAATCTGATTCTTTTTGTGCTGTTTGGATTTCATAAACATGACTGGCCTGCTAACAAGCAGACCTTGGCCAGATGGATTAGAATGGTGATTGCACATGCTTATGTACAGGCTGGCCTTCCAGCTCCTGCTACCATCAAAGCCCATTCTACTCGGTCTGTTGGACCTTCTTGGGCGGCCCGCCGTGGTGCGACCCTTGAACAATTGTGCAAGACAGCTACGTGGTCCTCAGTGAACACGTTCATAAGGTTCTATGCCTTCGATACTTCCGCCTCCCAGGATGCTTCCTTGCGACACCGGGTTCTTGTGCCCGCTACAGTGCATTCCCTCCCGCCAGGAACTGCTTTAGGACATCCCCGATGTTATTCCTTGTAGAGCCCAGTGTACCGCACAGCAGAACGTTGTTAAATCTCTTTCTGCGAGAAACACTGAGCTCCACAAGGCGCCCACCCTGACGTACTTTGCTTCTTTGGGTTGGTATGGCATTAGCCGCTGACACCCTCTCCTGCGTCTGAATGCGGTTAATCGTATATGAGGTAATGCACTAATATGTTTCTCCTACATACTTGAAATGTATTTGTAGTTGATTATGTGCTCATATTGCTTATACTAACGTATAACCTGTGACTGACTGCTAGTGTGGTTGCTGACTTTACTATAATTCTGCCAGTTTTTTGTCTATTCTGATCCTCAATGCTGGTGCAAAGCAGGGTAGGGTCGGATTGTATGTCACTTTAACAAAACTTAAAGTGATTACAGTCACAAATTGTGTAGTAGACTGTGAAAGTGTTTGATTATTTATTATGTCTAAGAGCGGCAAAGGTGAGGAAAATACACTCACAGCAGCAACAACACTCATATCATGTTGTCTTGCAAAGCTGGGTTAACCTCTCAGGATCTGGTTCAGGATGGTTTGTGTGCAAATTGTTTTAGCTTTCACCAAGGTCTCCTTAAAAATAGACACAGGTGCAAGTTGATCCCCCATGGGCTATGTTTGCACAGACATTCAGTATAGCGGAGCGGATATTTCCAACTTCTGTACCAGGGATAGGTTACAATATTAACCCTTACATGCAGCTTTCCACTTGCGGTTTATCACTTACAGCAGGGGAAGTTGCTACCTCTCAACAGAAGCAGGCTGAAAGGCCAGTGGTAAGTAAATCACATAGACATGAAACAACATTTTCACAGTCTACACGTTTCAGATGAGGATTCGTCGGAGGATGAAGACTCATTGCACTGGTTCTGCATACGAAGATGAGGAAGAAGGTCTCAGTTCAGTGGACATATCTGAGTTCATTAATGCAATGAAAGCCATTCTATCCTTAGAAGAATCAGCAGAGCATGTGTTAAAATCCAAGACACCTGTGTTTAATCGTCCCAAAACAGTTAGTACTGAGTTTCCTGGGTCAGATCAGCCTGCGAAAATTATGGAAGAGACTTGGGCTACGCCCAGTAAGAAACTTAAAATTCCTAGGAAGTGGAATTCCAATTATCCTCTTCAGGCTGGAGACTGTTTAAAGAGGGAGGTGGCCCCCAAAGTAGATACGCATGTTATTCGTTTAGTGCGAAAGTCTACATTACCTCTGCCTTCAACATCATTAAATGTCTCAGATAGGAGAGTTGATGGTTTTCTAAAAAAAACATTTTTTCCCTGTCTGGGGCAATCATAAGACCAGCCATGGCTTCACCCTGGATGGCTAAAGCAGTGGCTGCCTGGGCTAAAGCATTGGAAGGGGATCTTTCAATGGCATCTAGAGAGCAAAAGTCCCATGTTGCACATATCAAACGTGCTGCTATGTTTTTGGAAGAAGCAGCCTTGGATATGGGTACAATTTCCTCTCAGGTATCGGCTTCAGCAGTAGCCGCTCGCAGAGCAATTTGGCTATGTACATGGAAAGCTGTTAAAGAATCCAAAAAGGTTTTGTAGTCTTTACCTTTTTCTGGAGATATTCTTCTTGGTAAAGAATTAAACAGTGTTTTGGAGTCCGAAGCAAACTCCAAGAAAGTAAAGTTCTCTTCCACATTCAAATTCAAGCCTAAAGTTCCAGCTTTTCGTCCCTTTCTCAAGGGAAAGGAAAAGGTGATGGCAAACAGTCCCAATACAACAAGTCTGGCAAGACTAAAAAGCATTGGGCTACCAGAGGTCCGGTTTCTAAAACAGAAGATAAGCCATCAGCCTGATGGTGCGGGCCTCCACCTGGGGTATCCCAGGGTGGGAGTCCGACTTCTTCAATTTGCACAGACCTGGCAGCAGTCTACCACAGATGCCTGGGTGCAAGAAGCGGTATCCCTCGGTTATGCATTTGCTTTCAAGAAGCGCCCTCCTCAAAGGTTTTTTTGTAGCAGCCCGTCTTTAGTAGAAACGAAGACCTGGGCTTTGCAAGAGGCTGTTCAGAAGTTGCTTCAGTCAGGAGTAATCATTCCAGTTCCTCCTGCACAATGAGGACAGGGTTTCTGCTTCAATCTGTTTCTAGTCCAGAAGTCAAATGGTTTGTTCCGGGCCATACTCAATCTCAAAGTGCTGAACAAGTACATTTGGGTGCCTCGATTTCATATGGAAACTTTACGTTCCATCATTTTGGCCATGGAGGCGGAGGATTTTATGGTATCCCTGGACCTCCAGTTTTGCTTACCTACATGATCCTATAGCCCTGTCCCATCAGCGCTTTCTCAGGTTCGCTATCCTCCAACAGCATTTTCCGTTCCAGACCCTGCCATTCGGATTGGCCACAGCCCCCAGAATATTTACCAAAATTATGGTGGTAATGGCAGCTTATCTCCGTCAGCAGGGAATAAGAATTTTCCATACCTCGATGATCTCTTGATCCTGGCACAGTCTCGGGAATTACTTCTGTGTCATCTGCAACAGACAATAGTGTGTCTGCACAAGCACGGTTGGCTCATAAATTGGGCAAAATCGTCTCTGGTTCCGTCACAGCGGATGACTCAGTTGGGGGCTGTATTGGATTCGAGACTTCAGAGAGTAATTTTACCACTGAACAAAATATACAAAGTTCAGTCAAGGATTCAGGAGCTGCTACACAGTCGAAAGGTATCCATTCATGCAGCAATGTGTGTGATGGGATTGATGGCATCAACATTCGACATGGTAGAGTATGCTCAGTTCCATTCAAGGCCTCTGCAACATCTGATCCTTACCAAATAAAATGGTTTTCATCAGACAATAAAAACGCAGATGATGGTCTTTAATTTCAAAGTAAGGAGGTCATTAGTCTGTTGGCTACAAATATTCCTTCTGGACAAAGGGAGACCCTTTTGGATATCATATTGGGAAATTCTGACAACGGATGCCAGCCTTCAGGGCTGGGGAGCGGTGTCAGGAAGTTTTTGTTTCCAGGGGTAGTGGACCAAGGAAGAAAGTTGCCTGCCAATAAATACACTTCTCAAAAAAATAAAGGGAACACTAAAATAACACATCCTAGATCTGAATGAATGAAATATTCTTATTAAATACTTTGTTCTTTAAATAGTTGAATGTGCTGACAACAAAATCACACAAAAATTATCAATGGAAATCACATTTATTAACCCACGGAGGTCTGGATTTGGAGTCACACTCAAAATTAAAGTGGAAATAAACAATACAGGCTGATCCAACTTTGATGTAATGTCCTTAAAACAAGTCAAAATGAGGCTCAGTAGTGTGTGTGGCCTCCATGTGCCTGTATGACCTTCCTACAATGCCTGGGCATGCTCCTGATGAGGTGGCGGATGATCTCTTGAGGGATCTTTTCCCAGACCTGGACTAAAGCATCTGCCAACTCCTGGACAGTCTGTGGTGCAATGGAGTTGGTGGATGGAGCAAGACATGATGTCCCAGATGTGCTCAATTGGATTCAGGTCTGGGGAATGGGCGGGCCAGTCCATAGCATCAATGCCTTCGTCTTGCAGGAACTGCTGACACACTCCAGCCACATGAGGTCTAGCATTGTCTTGCATTAGGAGGAACCCAGGGCCAACCGCACCAGCATATGGTCTCACAAGGGGTCTGAGGATCTCATCTCTGTATCTAATGGCAGTCAGGCTACCTCTGGCGAGCACATGGAGGGCTGTGCAGCCCCCCAAAGAAATGCCACCCCACACCATTACTGACCCCCTGCCAAACCGGTCATGCTGGAGGATGTTGCAGGCAGCAGAATGTTCTCCTTGGCGTCTCCAGACTCTGTCATGTCTGTCACATGTGCTCAGTGAGAACCTGCTTTCATCTGTGAAGAGCACAGGGCACCAGTGGCAAATTTGCCAATCTTGGTGTTCTCTGGAAAATGCCAAACGTCCTGCATGGTGTTGGCCTGTAAGCACAACCCCCACCTGTGGATGTCGGGCCCTCATACCACCCTCATGGAGTCTGTTTCTGATCATTTGAGTAGACACATTTACATTTGTGGCTTGCTGGAGGTCATTTTGCAGGGCTCTGGCAGTGCTCCTCCTGTTCCTCCTTGCACAAAGGTGGAGGTAGCGATCCTGCTGCTGGGTTGTTGCCCTCCTACGGCCTCCTCCACATCTCCTGATGTACTGGCCTGTCTCCTGGTAGCGCCCCCATGCTCTGGACACTACGCTGACAGACACAGCAAACCTTCTTGCCACAACTCGCATTGATGTGCCATCCTGGATGAGCTACACTACCTGAGCCACTTGTGTGGGTTGTAGGGAGGTCATACAGGCACGTGGAGGCCACACACACTACTGAGCCTCATATTAACTTGTTTTAAGGACATTACATCAAAGTTGGATCAGCCTGTAGTGTGTTTTTACACTTGAATTTTGAGTGTGACTCCAAATCCAGACCTCCATGGGTTAATAAATTTTATTTCCATTGATAATTTTAGTGTAATTTTGTTGTCGGCACATTCAGCTATTTAAAGAACAAAGTATTTAATAAGAATATTTCATTCATTCAGATCTAGGATGTGTTATTTTAGTGTTCCCGTTAATTTTTTGAGCAGTGTATATTGGAACTCCGGGCCGTATACATGGCGCTGATTCAGGCAAAGGACATCCTTCAGGGAAAACCAGTTCAGAACCGCTCGAACAATGCGACGGCAGTAGCATACTTCAACCATCAGGGAGGAACTCGCAGCCAAAAAGCAATGAAGCAATTTCATCATCCAGCCTTGTCCGCAGTGTTCGTGCTGGGAGTCCTAAACTGGGAAGCAGATATTCATTTGACAAGCCATTTCTGCAAACGAATGGGCTCTACACCCGGAGGTCTTCCAGATCTTAGTCAACAGGTGGGGGTTGCCGGAGATAGATCTCATGGCATCCCGTCAGAACAACAAAGTTCCCGCATACGGGTCAAGAACAAAGGATCCCAAAGCGATCTTTGTGGATGCCCTGTCAGTGAGATGGGATTTTCGTCTGGCCTATGTATTTCCATCAATCGCCTTATTATCCAGAGTGGTGAGAACGGTAAAACAAGGAAGCAGTGCCATTATACTATTAGCTCTGGCTTGGCGCAGAAGACATTGCTACACAGATCTGCAGAGGATGTTGATGGATGCTCCATAACTACTCCCTCAACGTCCAGATCTACTGACTCAAGGTCCTTGTTACCACAGACACGTGGATTGACTGTCTTTGACAGCGTGGCTCTTGAAACCTCTATCCTGACGTCAAGAAGATTCTCACAACATGTAATTAAAACAATTCTCTGAGCAAGGAAACCTTCCCCAGCTCGCATTTATCACCGAATATGGCAATCCTATATACAATGGTGCAGTGAACAGATATTTGACCCTAGGTCTTTCACAGTTTCCAGGGTCTTAGCATTCCTTCAGGCAGGAATGGATAAAGGTTTAAGGGTGGCTTCCTTGAGAGTGCAAGTGTCAGCATTGACTGTGTGGTTCCAAAAGAAAATTGCCAACCTACAGGATGTGCACACTTTTTTCCAGGGAATGCTGCGCTTCCTACAGTGCCTTGGGATTTAACTTTTAGTCTTAAAGGCCCTTCAAGTTGCCCCATTTGAACCATTTGAAAGAGTGGATCTTAAATGGTTGACAGCTAAAGTTCTTTTTCTACTGGCCATGGCTTCAGCTAGAAGAGTTTCAGATTTAGGGGCATTGTTATGCCGTCCTCCATTTCTGATCTTTTTTTTTTTTTTTTTTATCCAGATAGAGCATTTCTCAGAACTAAATCTGGGTATCTTCCTAAGGTGGTGTCTAAATTTCACCTTAACAAAGAAATTGTAGTCCCAGCCTTCCAAGGGCCGGATTTTTCTGCGGGAGATGCATCAGTGGCCGTAATCCGTGCCTTAAGGATCTACGTAGATCGTACCAGTGCTATCAGAAAGACAGATTCTCTCTTTGTTCTCTATGGATTTCACAAGAGGATGGCCTGCTGATAAGCAGACACTGGCGAGGAGGCTTCGGATGACAATTTCAGAAGCATAATCTCAAGCTGATCTCCCTGTTCCGGCTAATGTTTCTGCTCACTGTACTCGTAAGGTAGGTTCATCATGGGCAGCACAACATGGTGCTTCAGCAGAACATATATGTAAGGCAGCCACATGGTCTTCCACTAACACATTCATTAGACATTATGCCATTGAAACCTTTGCCTTTCAAGACGCTGAATTCGGGCAAATTATTCTGCTGTCCAATCAGGAGCATCCCCACCACTAAAATGCTTTGGGACATCCCAATGTTATTCTGTGGATAATCTGTGGACCCTGCTGGAGAAATAAACGTTATGGTAAGAACTTATCGTTGATGCCGGTATTTCTCCTAAGTCCACAGGGATCCCACCCTAACGCACCTGATTTGAGGATCTTTTTACTCGCTAACCTCTTCCTTCTTGTACGGAAGGGTGTGCATGTGTGTTCTTCTCGCCTGATTAGGGCTCTCTATGATGCTCCTGCCTTGAGCTTTGGAAAAACAACTGATTTGCTTGAGCCAGGAGGCTGGGATATATTGACGGGCCCGTTGCATGCTGGAAGGCCGAAAAGCTTTGACCGTTTGGTGCAAATCCGCTGTTGCGTCATCATATCCCAATGTTATGCTGCGTGTATGTATGTATGTGTATATATATATATATATATATATATATATATATGCGTGTGTGTGTGTGTGTGTGTGTGTCAACATTAAACATCAGTTTCTAAAGACTCCTACTAAACGCAGCAAACCTTGCATGCAGACTCTAGCTGCTAAGCCAAAGATTGTTTTGTCCCTTTTACTATATGTTATATAGTTTTGGGTTAATGCATTAAGACCCCAGAGGTGGCAGATAATGCGACCCCAAGACATGAGACGAGGTCCAAGTGTCCACCTCTCTTATATGTGTTTATACTTTCAGTTGAATATATCACGCACACACACACCCTCCCTATCTTCACTTCCGTACATAATTGTGCTTTTATTTTATATACTTTTTCTGATACGGTTTGATTTTAGTACTTTGCAAATTATTTTGTTACTATGGAAACCGTGACATATTAAAATACTATTTTACTTAAAATGTATTTTACTTCAGCCGTGCTATTCTTTTTATGCTTGACACAATACTTTGTAAATAATAGCTCTTTTCTTTGCAGTCTTTTAGAAAAGTGAAATGATGTCTCTACTTTTTCCATTGTATGTTTCAGGTAATGGAGAATGGAAGTATTTTACCAAAAAAGAGACTCAGGACTCCACTCCACCGAAAAACTCTGGCAGTGAAAAGAAAAATTGCACGTAAGAACTATTTGAGACACTTTGAGGCTCATTTATCATGTGATCAAACTTGTACATGATGAATGGTGCTCCAACCATATAGTGGCTGCAATTCCTAACCTTTACTGTACCACGATCCGTATTATTAGTAACAGATTTTGTGTTGCTTAAGCTGGGTACACAATGACAGATAAATTGCGCGTTGCGTTGTATATGCAATATATCTGTAGGTCAATGGGTGTTCACTGTCATATTGCGTTGGTACTGCAGCACAGTCAATGCCAAAATGTATCTATATGTCTGGCGTTGTGTATGGGTGACCCACCGTCTGGCCGTACACTTGCTGCAGGGACTAACCACACACTAGGTTGGCAAATTCAAATGCTTTTAGTATAAATGCAGTCCAGTATGAATAAGCCCCATTTTGATCATAGATGCTCACACTTTTAGCGACTTGCAAAGAGTTTAGCCTTAATTAACAGAAGAAATTAGTTTTCATGTCACTGTACAAGACAAACAACATATACATCTGGTGAATTTGTATTATCTAGAAGTGTTATTTTTTGTGGTTCAGTTAGCATAACCTAATTGTGCACTGTGTTCCATGTAGTGAATAGATATTTATTAAAATACATTAAATGTGTAATTGCCAATTTCAGCATTAAGGACCCTTTTCAGGTTGATTGTGACATCACGCGGCCCCCCGAAAACTGAGCCGTCCCGGCAACAGTGCGTCGTCGCCCAGCAAGTGCCTCTGCCAGTTAATCAGGCAGAGGCGTTCGCAGCCAATGCGATCTGATTGCATTGGCCGGTTGCGCACTGGTGTGTGATAGGAAAATTGCGGTTGATGCGACCTGAATAAGGCCCTAAGTACACGCTTCAATAGGACTCAAAAGCACAGTTTTAAATTGGGGTATTTTTTTTTTTCTTAAATCCTAGATATGACTGAGGAGGAACAACTGGCCCTGGCACTAAAGATTAGTCAGAGGGAGCAGACTAATCATGTGAAATACAGACCAGAAGAAGATGAGCTTTTAAAAGAGGATATTCAGGTATTCAGGACCGTCTCCACGTAAATATACACTATTTCTATTTAATGCTGAATCTAGTTGTTGTAGATTTGGGCAGACAAGTGTTAACAGGAGTGCTAGAATCAATCTAACAAATGAAATCCTTGTTGCCCCTTTTTAGATATTATTTTTTATTATTATTATTATTATACTTTACATGGCGCCACAAGGGTTCTGCAGTGCCCAATTACAGAGTACATAAATCAGGAAAACAGTGACTTACAGTTGAAGACAATATAAGACAAGCTTGTGAGAGCTTACATTCTAAAGGGGTGCGACAGACAGGGGTGACACAGATGGGGTAGACAGTGCTCATGGAACAGAGGGTTTGTATGAGAGATCGCTGGGTTTTATGAAGAAGTGGATCTTGAGAGCCCTTTTGTAGTTTTGTGGAGAGTTTGATAGAGAAAGTAGAGAATTCCAGTGATTAGAAAGCAGCACTTGCAAAATCTTGGAGGCAAGAATTGGGAGGAAGTAATCAGTAGGCAGGAGAGGCAGCATGCATTTGTGGAGTGAAGAGGACAGGCGTGGGTGTAAAGGGAAACAAAGTTAGATGTAAATGGGAGAGTAGTGGATGAGGACTTTGTAAGGGAGTGTGAGAAGGTTGAACTGGATTGTGAAGGGGAGCCAGTGAAGGGCTTGCAAGAGATGGGAGGTAGACGTAGTGCGTTTGGTGAGAAAGATGAGCTGAGCTGCAGCATGGAGGATAGATTGGAGTGGAGAGAGGCATTTGTCAGGGTTGCCAGAGTTACAGTAGTCCAGTCTGGAGATGACCAGGCATAAAGAGTGGTAAATAACCAGCCAATCAGTTTCCTGCCTGTCATATAACAGGTTGTTTTTGAAAAATGACAGGAATTGGTTGGCTGGTCATTTATCACTCTTTTGGGGGTATCCAATTACAGGTGAAGAAACATCGGGTGTGAAAAACGTCAGTTTTTCCCAATGTTTCACCCGTATTTCTCTGACGTCCTAGTGGATGCTGGGAACTCCGTAAGGACCATGGGGAATAGCGGGCTCCGCAGGAGACTGGGCACTCTAAAAGAAAGATTAGGTACTATCTGGTGTGCACTGGCTCCTCCCTCTATGCCCCTCCTCCAGACCTCAGTTAGAATCTGTGCCCGGCTCGAGCTGGTTGCACACTAGGGGCTCTCCTGAGCTTCTAGTAAAGAAAGTATTTGTTAGGTTTTTTATTTTCAGTGAGATCTGCTGGCAACAGACTCACTGCTACGAGGGACTGAGGGGAGAGAAGCGAACCTACCTGCTTGCAGCTAGCTTAGGCTTCTAGGCTACTGGACACCATTAGCTCCAGAGGGATCGAACACAGGCCTAGCCTCTGTCGTCCGTTCCCGGAGCCGCGCCGCCGTCCCCCTTGCAGAGCCAGAAGCAAGAAGATCTTCACGGAAATCGGCGGCTGAAGACTCCGGTCTTCATTAAGGTAGCGCACAGCACTGCAGCTGTGCGCCATTGCTCCCTGTGCACACCACATACTCCGGTCACTGATAGGTACAGGGCGCTGGGGGGGGTGCTGGGGGGGGGGGGGCGCCCTGGGCAGCAATTAGAGTACCTTAAAGTGGCTAATCACACATAATATAGCCTAATAAGCTATATATGTGTAAAATACCCCTGCCACATTATTATTATAAGAGCGGGAGAAGTCAGCCGAAAAAGGGGCGGGGCTATCTCCCTCAGCACACTGGCGCCATTTTCTCTTCACAGTGCAGCTGGAAGACAGCTCCCCAGGCTCTCCCCTGCAGTTTCCAGGCTCAAAGGGTTAAAAAGAGAGGGGGGGCACTAAATTTAGGCGCAAACTGTATATAAAAAGCAGCTATAGGGATAAATCACTTTCTGTTAGTGTAAATCCCTGATTAAATAGCGCTGTGGTGTGTGCTGGCATACTCTCTCTCTGTCTCCCCAAAGGACTTTGTGGGGTCCTGTCCTCAGTCAGAGCATTCCCTGTGTGTGTGTGTGTGTGTGTGCGGTGTGTCGGTACGACTGTGTCGACATGTTTGATGAGGAGGCTTATGTGGAGGCAGAGCAGGTGCCGATAAATGTGATGTCACCCCCTGCGGGGCCGACACCAGAGTGGGTGGATATGTGGAAGGTATTAACCGACAGTGTCAACTCCTTACATAAAAGGCTGGATGACGTAACAGCCGTGGGACAGCCGGCTTCTCGGCCCGCGCCTGCCCAGGCGTCTCAAAGGCCATCAGGGGCTCAAAAACGCCCGCTACCTCAGATGGCAGACACAGATGTCGACACGGAGTCTGACTCCAGTGTCGACGAGGTTGAGACATATACACAATCCACTAGGGGCATCCGTTGCATGATTGCGGCAATGAAAAATGTGTTACACATTTCTGACATTAACCCAAGTACCACTAAAAAGGGGTTTTATGTTTGGGGAGAAAAAGCAGCCAGTGTTTTGTTCCCCAATCAGATGAGTTGAATGAAGTGTGTGAAGAAGCGTGGGGTTCCTCCGATAAGAAACTGGTAATTTCTAAAAAGTTACTGATGGCGTACCCTTTCCCGCCAGAGGATAGGTCACGTTGGGAGATATCCCCTAGGGGGGATAAGGCGCTCACACGTTTGTCAAAAAAGGTGGCACTGCCGTCTCAGGATACGGCCACCTTGAAGGAGCCTGCTGATAGAAAGCAGGAGGCTATCCTGAAGTCTGTATATACACACTCAGGTACTATACTGAGACCCGCAATTGCCTCAGCATGGAGGTGTAGTGCTGCTACAGCGTGGTCTGATACCCTGTCAGATAATATTGTTACCCTCGACAGGGATACTATTTTGCTAACCATAGAGCATATTAAAGACGTCTTATATATGAGGGATGCACAGAGGGATATTTGCCGGCTGTCATCCAGAATTAATGCAATGTCCATTTCTGCCAGGAGGGTATTATGGACCCGGCAGTGGACAGGTGATGCTGATTCTAAAAGGCACATGGAGATTCTGCCTTATAAGGGTGAGGAATTGTTTGGGGATGGTCTCTCGGACCTCGTATCCACAGCAACAGCTGGGAAGTCAAAAATTTTACCTCAGGTTCCCTCACAGCCTAAGAAAGCACCGTATTATCAGGTACAGTCCTTTCGGCCTCAGAAAAGCAAGCGGGTCAAAGGCGCTTCCTTTCTGCCAGAAGCAAGGGAAGAGTGAAAAGGCTGCACCAGACAGCCAGTTCCCAGGATCAAAAATCTTCCCCCGCTTCCTCTAAGTCCACCGCATGACGCTGGGGCTCCACAGGCTGAGCTAGGTGCGGTGGGGGCGCGTCTCCGGAACTTCAGCGACCAGTGGGCTCGCTCACAGATGGATCCCTGGGTTCTGCAAGTAGTATCACAGGGATACAAGCTGGAGTTCGAGGCGACTCCCCCTTGCCGTTACCTCAAATCAGCCTTGCCTGCTGGCCTCAGAGAAAGGGAGGTAGTACTGGCGGCAACTCACAAGCTGTATCTTCAGCAGGTGATAAGGTACCCCTCCTTCAACATGGACGGGGTTACTATTCCACAATGTTTGTGGTACCGAAACCAGACGGTTCGGTGAGACCCATTCTAAATTTAAAATCCTTGAACATTTATATAAAAAAGTTCAAGTTCAAAGTACCTCACGTTTGAGGTACAGGACTGTCATTACCAATTCCAGACGTTGCCGTTTAGTCTGTCCACGGCACCGCGGGTATTTACCAAGGTAATGGCCGAAATGATGATGCTCCTCCAAAAGGAGGGAGTCATGATTATTCCGTACTTGGACGATCTCCTTATAAAGGCGAGGTCCAAAGAGCAGTTGCTAGTCAGCGTAGCACTGTCTCAGGAAGTGCTGCATCAGCACGGCTGGATTCTGAATATCCCAAAGTCGCAGCTGATTCCTGCGACGCGTCTGCTGTTCTTGGGCATGATTCTGGACACAGAACAGAAGAAGATATTCTCCTGGAGGAGAAGGCCCAGGAATTATCATCTCTGGTCAGGGACCTCCTGAAACCAAAACAGGTGTCGGTGCATCACTGCACGCGAGTCCTGGAAAAGATGGTAGCTTCTTACGAAGCAATTCCCTTCGGCAGATTCCATGCAAGGACCTTCCAGTGGGATCTGTTGGACAAGTGGTCCGGATCGCATCTCCCGATGCATCAGTTAATCACCCTGTCCCCGAGGGCCAGGGTGTTTGTACTGTGGTGGCTGCAGAGTGCTCATCTGCTCGAAGGCCGCAGATTCGGCATACAGGACTGGGTCCTGGTGACCACGGATGCAAGCCTCCGAGGTTGGGGGGCAGTCACCCAGGGAAGAAACTTCCAAGGACAATGGTCAAGTCAGGAAACTTCCCTACACATAAATATTCTGGAACTAAGGGCCATTTACAACGCCCTGAGTCAAGCAGAACCCCTGCTTCAAAACCAACCGGTTCTGATTCAGTCAGACAACATCACAGCGGTCGCCCATGTAAACCGCCAGGGCGGCACAAGAAGCAGGGTGGCAATGGCAGAAGCCACAAGGATTCTTCGATGGGCGGAGAATCACGTGATAGCACTGTCAGCAGTGTTCATTCCGGGAGTGGACAACTGGGAAGCAGACTTCCTCAGCAGGCACGACCTCCACCCGGGAGAGTGGGGACTTCATCCAGAAGTCTTCCAGCTGATTGTGAACCGTTGGGAACGGCCACAGGTGGACATGATGGCGTCCCGCCTCAACAAAAAGCTAAACAGATATTGCGCCAGGTCAAGGGACCCTCAGGCAATAGCTGTGGACGCTCTAGTGACACCGTGGGTGTACCAGTCGGTGTATGGGTTCCCTCCTCTTCCTCTCATACCAAAGGTGCTGAGGATAATAAGAAAAAGAGGAATAAGAACTATACTCATTGTTCCGGATTGGCCAAGTAGGACTTGGTACCCGGAACTTCAAGAAATGATCTCAGAGGACCCTTGGCCTCTACCTCTCAGACTGGACCTGCTACAGCAGGGGCCCTGTCTGTTCCAAGACTTACCGCGGCTGCGTTTGACGGCATGGCGGTTGAACGCCGGATCCTGATGGAAAAGGGCATTCCGGTTGAGGTCATTCCTACGCTAATAAAGGCTAGGAAAGATGTGACAGCAAAACATTATCACCGGATATGGCGAAAATATGTTGCTTGTGGTGAGGCTAGGAAGGCCCCCACAGAAGAATTTCAGCTGGGTCGATTTCTGCACTTCCTACAGTCAGGAGTGACTATGGGCCTAAAATTGGGATCCATTAAAGTCCAGATTTCGGCCCTGTCTATTTTCTTTCAAAAAGAACTGGCTTCACTGCCTGAAGTTCAGACGTTTGTTAAGGGAGTGCTGCATATTCAGCCCCTTTTGTGCCCCCGGTGGCACCGTGGGATCTCAACGTTGTGTTGGATTTCCTAAAATCACATTGGTTTGAGCCACTTCAGACCGTGGAATTCAAATATCTCACGTGGAAAGTGGTCATGCTTTTGGCCTTGGCTTCGGCTAGGCGGGTGTCAGAATTGGCGGCTTTGTCCTGTAAAAGCCCCTATCTGATCTTTCATATGGACAGAGCAGAATTGAGGACTCGTCCCCAATTCCTCCCTAAGGTGGTATCAGCGTTTCACTTGAACCAACCTATGGTGGTGCCTGCGACTACTAGGGACTTGGAGGCTTCCAAGTTGCTGGACGTAGTCCGGGCCCTGAAAATATATGTTTCCAGGACGGCTGGAGTCAGAAAGGCTGACTCGCTGTTTATCCTGCATGCACCCAATAAGTTGGGTGCTCCTGCTTCTAAGCAGACTATTGCTCGCTGGATCTGCTCCACGATTCATCTTGCACATTCTGCGGCTAGACTGCCGCATCCTAAAAAGCCCACTCCACGAGGAAGGTGGGCTCTTCTTGGGCGGCTGCCCGAGGGGTCTCGGCTTTACAACTTTGCCGAGCTGCTACCTGGTCGGGTTCAAACACGTTTGCAAAATTCTACAAGTTTGATACCCTGGCTGAGGAGGACCTTGAGTTTGCTCATTCGGTGCTGCAGAGTCATCCGCACTCTCCCGCCCGTTTGGGAGCTTTGGTATAATCCCCATGGTCCTTACGGAGTTCCCAGCATCCATTAGGACGTCAGAGAAAATAAGAATTTACTCACCGGTAATTCTATTTCTCGTAGTCCGTAGTGGATGCTGGGCGCCCATCCCAAGTGCGGATTGTCTGCAATACTTGTATATAGTTATTGCTTAACTAAAGGGTTATTGTTATGAGCCATCTGTTCGTGAGGCTCAGTTGTTATTCATACTGTTAACTGGAATATAGTATCACGAGTTGTACGGTGTGATTGGTGTGGCTGGTATGAGTCTTACCCGGGATTCCAAATCCTTTCCTTATTGTGTCAGCTCTTCCGGGCACAGTTTCCCTAACTGAGGTCTGGAGGAGGGGCATAGAGGGAGGAGCCAGTGCACACCAGATAGTACCTAATCTTTCTTTTAGAGTGCCCAGTCTCCTGCGGAGCCCGCTATTCCCCATGGTCCTTACGTAGTTCCCAGCATCCACTACGGACTACGAGAAATAGAATTACCGGTGAGTAAATTCTTATTTTTTTTTACAGGCTATCCAATTTGGTCGCCTATAAAAAATAAACCAAAAGCATTATTTTTCAAACACACAAGTTCATTGAAACCTGTGTGTTTTCAGTTGAAACAGATCGAGGCTGTTTTCGGGGAATTGGTTTCTCCTGTCTGAAGCAGGTGAAACATAATCCCAGAAAAAACTATGGCCCTCATTCCGAGTTGATCGGTCGCAAGGCGAATTTAGCAGAGTTACACACGCTAAGCCGCCGCCTACTGGGAGTGTATCTTAGCATCTTAAAATTGCGACCGAAGTATTCGCAATATTGCGATCACAAACTACTTAGCAGTTTTAGAGTAGCTCCACACTTACTCTGCCTGTGCGATCAGTTCAGTGCTTGTCGTTCCTGGTTTGACGTCACAAACACACCCAGCGTTCGCCCAACCACTCCCCCGTTTCTCCGGCCACTCCTGCGTTTTTTCCGGAAACGGTAGCGTTTTCAGCCACACGCCCATAAAACGCCGTGTTTCCGCCCAGTAACACCCATTTCCTGTCAATCACATTACGATCGCCGGAGCGATGAAAAAGCCGTGAGTAAAAATACTTTCTTCATAGCAAAGATACTTGGCGCAGTCGCAGTGCGAATATTGCGCATGCGCACTAAGCGGAATTTCACTGCGATGCGATGAAAAATACCGAGCGAACGACTCGGAATGAGGGCCTATGTGCGCAGCGGCTTCACAGGACTGATTGGATAATCCCCGGTGAGACAATTAACCGCTGGGAATTGGATACACCCATTATCCGTCTCCACTGTATCACTTTTTAAGACTTTTGGGCCCTAGTAGCATCCTCGGTGAGAAAGGGTCTGATCCTGGAAATATTTGTATATGGTAGGTTTGTGAGAGGTGCTGAATGTGTGGTTTGAAGGAGAGGGAGGAGTCCAGGATTACTCCAAGACTGCACACTTGAAGGCTAGAGGAGATAGTAGTGCCATCAATCGATAATTAAATTGGGCAAGGTGAGGTTGTGTGGCAGGGTGGGAAGATGATCAGCTCAGTCTTAGACATAGCAGTAAGACACAGTTACTGGCCGGGTCATCCGTTGACGCTGCCCATTACCCAGGTTATCCCAAGTCTGTCCCTAGTAGCTACCGAGGTTACTGAACCTATTTTTGGCAGCAGGATACATTGGTTTCCACAGGAAAGCATCGGGGTGTAGAGTGGATCTTGATCCAGAGGCACCAACAGGCTAAAGCTTTAGGCTGTCACAGGATGCATTGGGGCCTCCCCTATAAACCCCACCTCCAGGCACTAAAAGCTCAGTTTCGAGTTGTTGTCTGCAGCAGCATGTCACCTAACGGCAGGGCTGCACTGGGCAGCCCTGAAAAAGCTTTTCTAAGAAGGTTTCTTCAACTGGGCTGTCAGCGCTGTATGTCAGGGTGACACTACAGCGTTGCAGCTCCATCACCTCCCAAGCGGCGCCGCATACTCCCGCTGCTCTGTTCCCAGGTCCTTGCGGCGGAGACCATCCGGCTTAGGCACACAGTTGCAGACCGCTCTCCTGGATCACGTGGCTGTTACGGGGAGAAGGTAAGAGGGTCCCCCAGGCAGGACCCGCCGTTAAATCACTTTCCATTTGCGACCTAGGGAGACGGATTGCGGCACTGGAGTGGACACTATCACCGAGCAGGGACCCCACTAGAACTCCAGGGCGTAAGAGTAAAGGTCTAGTATACTAATGCCCCATTTAATACGGCTCGCTAGTACCTGGGCTGGAAGTCCAGCATAGGAGAGCTGACGCTTGACCTGTAGTCCTTCCCACAGCCCATGGCGCCATCTCCACATAGGTTTCCCGCCCTGGAGCTGCCTCTCACTCTCCCTCATTCCCTGACAGAGTTAACCCAGCAATAACCTGGGGTTATTGCGGCAGTGGAAAATTGGTATAGGGCTTTCTTCCCATTGAGAATACAATACAGCCCTGCTATAGAGCCTGCACCAGAGATAAAATGGTCCAAAGAATCAAGTCTTTGATTGCAACCCCAATTTCATAGCCACTTTTCACTATCTCAGATTCCTTAAAGTGTAGTATGTATTATTTAGTACCTTGGAAATCCTTGCTAAAGTTTATTGCGTAAATTACTGAAGTAATTTCTGAGTCCAGTTAATCTACCAATAGCTTTGCTATCCGTATTGAAATGTGCCATGACTTTCTTTATAATTGTGATCTGCTGTATACAGTACTTCCAGGTTCCTACTCTACCTGTCTCCTACTCATTCTGCACTGGTCTCAGTCATTGCTCAGTGAGCAGGAAACTACACTACATGTTGTTAGTGCTGCCAGATGCTGATTTAGAGCCCAAATATGGACACTAGTGTTTCTGTAAAAATTTATTACTTACAAATACAAAGTGTGTGTGAATGTATTTAAGTGTGTATATTTTTGTTGATCGAGATAAAGATATAGGGCCATATGCAATTGCGGTCGAATTGCCGCAAATGTCGAAAAACGGGGCATTTTCGACAAAAAAAATCTGTTGAATTGGATTTGACAATGCAATACAGTACTTTTTGTCAAAAAACCTGCCGTTTCAGATTCGACTTTTTGCAGTTCGACATTTCTCTAACGTCCTTGAGGATGCTGGGACTCCGTAAGGACCATGGGGAATAGACGGGCTCCGCAGGAGATAGGGCACTTTAAGAAAGCTTTGGACTCTGGGTGTGCACTGGCTCCTCCCTCTATGCCCCTCCTCCAGACCTCAGTTTTACACTGTGCCCAGAGCAAGATGGGTGCACTGCAGAGAGCTCTCCTGAGTTCTCTGTCTAAAAGCATTTCTCTGACGTCCTAGTGGATGCTGGGAACTCCGTAAGGACCATGGGGAATAGCGGCTCCGCAGGAGTCTGGGCACAACTAAAAGAAAGCTTTTAGACTACCTGGTGTGCACTGGCTCCTCCCACTATGACCCTCCTCCAAGCCTCAGTTAGATTTTTGTGCCCGGCCGAGCTGGATGCACACTAGGGGCTCTCCTGAGCTCTTAGAAATAAAGTATAATTTAGGTTTTTTATTTTACAGTGAGACCTGCTGGCAACAGGCTCACTGCAACGAGGGACTAAGGGGAGAAGAAGCGAACCTACCTGCTTGCAGCTAGCTTGGGCTTCTTAGGCTACTGGACACCATTAGCTCCAGAGGGATCGACCGCATGGAACTGGCCTTGGTGTTCGGTCCCGGAGCCGCGCCGCCGTCCCCCTTACAGAGCCAGAATTAAGAAGAAGTCCGGAAAATCGGCGGCATGAAGACTTCTGTCTTCATCAAGGTAGCGCACAGCACTGCAGCTGTGCGCCATTGCTCCTCATACACACTTCACACTCCGGTCACTGAGGGTGCAGGGCGCTGGGGGGAGGGGGGGCGCCCTGAGCAGCAATAAAAACACCTTGGCTGGCAAAACAATCACAATATATAGCCCCAGAGGCTATATATGTGATAATTACCCCTGCCAGAATCCTTAAAAAAGCGGGAGAAAAGTCTGCGAAAAAGGGGCGGAGCTATATCCCTCAGCACACTGGCGCCATTTCTCCCTCACAGTTCCGCTGGAAGGAAGCTCCCTGGCTCTCCCCTGCAGTCTACACTGCAGAAAAGGGTAAAAAAGAGAGGGGGGGCACTAAATTTAGGCGCAGTAAATATTATAGCAGCTATAGGGGACATAATTCAGTTAGTCCCTGCATTATATAGCGCTCTGGTGTGTGCTGGCATACTCTCTCTCTGTCTCCCCAAAGGGCTTCTGTGGGGCCCTGTCCTCTGTTAGAGCATTCCCGGTGTGTGTGCGGTGTGTCGGTACGGCTGTGTCGACATGTTTGATGAGGAAACTTATGTGGAGGCGGAGCAGATGCCTATAGAAGTGATGTCACCCCCTGCGGGGCAGACACCTGAGTGGATGGTTTTATGGAAGGAATTACGTGCAAGTGTCGACTCCTTACACAAAAAATTTGACGACATGCCAAATGCGGGACAGCCGGCTTCTCAGCTCGTGCCTGCCCAGGTGTCTCAAAGGCCATCAGGGGCTCTAAAACGCCCGCTACCTCAGATGGCAGACGCAGATGTCGACACGGATACTGATACCAGTGTCGACGACGATGAGTCTAATCTAATGTCCACTAGGGCCATTCGTTGCATGATTGAGGCAATGAAGGAGGTATTACACATTTCGGATATAAACCCAGGTACCACTAAAAAGGGTATTATGTTTGGGGAGAAAAAACTACCCGTAGTTTCTCTGACGTCCTAGTGGATGCTGGGAACTCCGTAAGGACCATGGGGAATAGCGGCTCCGCAGGAGACTGGGCACAAAAGTAAAGCTTTAGGACTACCTGGTGTGCACTGGCTCCTCCCCCTATGACCCCCCTCCAAGCCTCAGTTAGATTTTTGTGCCCGACCGAGCAGGGTGCAATCTAGGGGGCTCTCCTGAGCTTCTTAGAAAAAGTTAGTTTTAGGTTTCTTATTTTCAGTGAGACCTGCTGGCAACAGGCTCACTGCATCGAGGGACTAAGGGGAGAAGAAGCGAACCTGCCTGCTTGCAGCCAGCTTGAGCTTCTTAGGCTACTGGACACCATTAGCTCCAGAGGGACCGAACACAGGCCCAGCCTCGGAGTCCGGACCCAGAGCCGCGCCGCCGGCCCCCTTACAGAGCCAGAAGCAAGAAGAGGTCCGGAAAATCGGCGGCAGAAGACATCAGTCTTCAACAAGGTAGCGCACAGCACTGCAACTGTGCGCCATTGCTCCTCATACACACTTCACACTCCGGTCACTGAGGGTGCAGGGCGCTAGGGGGGGGCGCCCTGAGCAGCAATAAAAACACCTTGGCTGGCGAAAATACATCACATATAACCCCCAGGGCTATATGGATGTATTTTAACCCCTGCCAGAATATAGCAAAACGCGGGAGAAAAGTCAGCCGATAAGGGGGCGGAGCCTATCTCCTCAGCACACGGGCGCCATTTTCCCTCACAGCTCCGCTGGAAGGACGTCTCCCTGACTCTCCCCTGCAGTCCTGCACTACAGAAAAGGGTAAAAAAGAGAGGGGGGGCACTAATTTGGCGCAGTTTGATAATATCAGCAGCTATAAGGGGAAAACACATTATATAGTGGTATCCCTATATATATATATATATATATATATATATATATATATATATATATATATATATATATATATATATATATATATATAGAGAGCGCTCTGGTGTGTGCTGGCATACTCTCCCTCTGTCTCCCCAAAGGGCTAGTGGGGTCCTGTCCTCTATCAGAGCATTCCCTGTGTGTGTGCTGTGTGTCGGTACGATTGTGTCGACATGTTTGAGGAGGAAAATGATGTGGAGGCGGAGCAATTGCCTGTAATAGAGATGTCACCCCCTAGGGAGTCGACACCTGAGTGGATGGGCTTATGGAAGGAATTACGTGACAGTGTCAGCTCTTTACAAAAGACGGTTGATGACATGAGGCAGCCGGCTACTCAGCTTGTGCCTGTCCTGGCGTCTCATAGGCCATCAGGGGCTCTAAAACGCCCGCTACCTCAGATGGCAGACACAGAGACGCCGACACGGATACTGACTCCAGTGTCGACGATGAAGAGACGAATGTGACTTCCAGTAGGGCCACACGTTACATGATTGAGGCAATGAAAAATGTTTTACATATTTCTGATAATACAAGTACCACTAAAAAGGGTATTATGTTTGGTGAGAAAAATCTGCCTGAAGTTTTTTCTGCATCTGAGGAATTAAATGAAGTGTGTGATGAAGCGTGGGTTTCCCCCGATAACAAACTGATAATTCCTAAAAGGTTATTGGCATCATACCCTTTCCCGCCACAAACAGCCAGTTCCCAGGAACAGAAGCCCTCTCCCGCCTCTGCCAAGTCCTCAGCATGACGCTGGGGCTTTACAAGCGGACTCAGGCACGGTGGGGGCCCGTCTCAAGAATTTCAGCGCGCAGTGGGCTCACTCACAAGTGGACCCCTGGATCCTTCAGGTGGTATCTCAGGGGTACAAATTGGAATTCGAGACGTCTCCCCCTCGCCGTTTCCTAAAGTCTGCTTTACCGACGTCTCCCTCCGACAGGGAGGCGGTATTGGAAGCCATTCACAAGCTGTATTCCCAGCAGGTGATAATCAAGGTACCCCTCTTGCAACAGGGAAAGGGGTATTATTCCACGCTGTTTGTGGTACCGAAGCCGGACGGCTCGGTGAGACCTATTTTAAATCTAAAATCCTTGAACACTTACATACAGAGGTTCAAATTCAAGATGGAGTCACTCAGAGCAGTGATTGCGAACCTGGAAGAAGGGGATTATATGGTGTCTCTGGACATCAAGGATGCTTACCTCCATGTCCCAATTTACCCTTCTCACCAAGGGTACCTCAGGTTTGTGGTACAGAACTGTCACTATCAGTTTCAGACGCTGCCGTTTGGATTGTCCACGGCACCCCGGGTCTTTACCAAAGTAATGGCCGAAATGATGATACTCCTTCGAAGGAAGGGAGTTTTAGTTATCCCTTACTTGGATGATCTCCTGATAAGGGCAAGATCCAGGGAACAGTTGGAAGTCGGGGTAGCACTATCTCAGGTAGTGTTGCGGCAGCACGGTTGGATTGTCAATATTCCAAAATCGCAGCTGATCCCGACGACGCGTCTTCTATTCCTAGGGAGGATCCTGGACACAGTCCAGAAAAAGGTGTTTCTCCCGGAGGAGAAAGCCAAGGAGTTATCCGAGCTAGTCAGAAACCTCCTAAAACCAGGCCAAGTCTCAGTGCATCAATGCACAAGGGTCCTGGGAAAAATGGTGGCTTCCTACGAAGCAATCCCATTCGGCAGATTCCACGCAAGAACTTTCCAGTGGGACCTGCTGGACATATGGTCCGGATCGCATCTTCAGATGCATCAGCGGATAACCCTGTCACCAAAGACAAGGGCGTCTCTCCTGTGGTGGTTACAGAGTGCTCATCTTCTAGAGGGCCGCAGATTCGGCATTCAGGACTGGGTCCTGGTGACCACGGATGCCAGCCTGCGAGGCTGGGGAGCAGTCACACAGGGAAGGAATTTCCAGGGCTTGTGGTCAAGCCTGGAGACATCACTTCACATAAATATCCTGGAGCTAAGGGCCATTTACAATGCTCTAAGCCTAGCAAGACCGCTGCTTCAAGGTCAGCCGGTGCTGATCCAGTCAGACAACATCACGGCAGTCGCCCACGTAAACAGACAGGGCGGCACAAGAAGCAGGAGGGCAATGGCAGAAGCTGCAAGGATTCTTCGCTGGGCGGAAAATCATGTGATAGCACTGTCAGCAGTGTTCATTCCGGGAGTGGACAACTGGGAAGCAGACTTCCTCAGCAGGCACGACCTCCACCCGGGAGAGTGGGGACTTCACCCAGAAGTCTTCCACATGATTTTGAACCGTTGGGAAAAACCAAAGGTGGACATGATGGCGTCCCGCCTCAACAAAAAACTAGACAGGTATTGCGCCAGGTCAAGGGACCCTCAGGCAATAGCTGTGGGCGCTCTGGTAACGCCGTGGGTGTACCAGTCAGTGTATGTGTTCCCTCCTCTGCCTCTCATACCCAAGGTACTGAGAATTATAAGACGGAGAGGAGTAAGAACTATACTCGTGGCTCCGGATTGGCCAAGAAGGACTTGGTACCCGGAACTTCAAGAGATGCTCACAGAGGACCCGTGGCCTCTACCTCTAAGAAGGGACCTGCTCCAGCAAGGACCCTGTCTGTTCCAAGACTTACCGCGGCTGCGTTTGACGGCATGGCGGTTGAACGCCGGATCCTGAAGGAAAAAGGCATTCCGGATGAAGTCATCCCTACCCTGATCAAAGCCAGGAAGGATGTAACCGCAAAGCATTATCACCGCATTTGGCGTAAATATGTTGCGTGGTGCGAGGCCAGGAAGGCCCCTACAGAGGAATTTCAGCTGGGTCGATTCCTGCATTTCCTGCAAACAGGAGTGTCTATGGGCCTATAATTGGGGTCCATTAAGGTTCAAATTTCGGCCCTGTGGATTTTCTTCCAGAAAGACTGGCTTCAGTTCCTGAAGTTCAGACGTTTGTCAAGGGGGTACTGCATATACAGCCTCCTTTTGTGCCTCCAGTGGCACCTTGGGATCTCAATGTAGTTTTGGGGTTCCTAAAATCACATTGGTTGAACCACTCACCACTGTGGACTTAAAATATCTCACATGGAAAGTGGTAATGCTGTTGGCCTTGGCTTCGGCCAGGCGTGTGTCAGAATTGGCGGCTTTATCCTATAAAAGCCCTTACCTGATTTTTCATACGGACAGGGCAGAATTGAGGACTCGTCCTCAATTTCTCCCTAAGGTGGTTTCAGCGTTTCACCTGAACCAGCCTATTGTGGTACCTGCGGCTACTAGGGACTTGGAGGACTCCAAGTTGCTGGACGTAGTCAGGGCCCTGAAAATATATGTTTCCAGGACGGCTGGAGTCAGAAAATCTGACTCGCTGTTTATCCTGTATGCACCCAACAAGCTGGGTGCTCCTGCTTCTAAGCAGACTATTGCTCGTTGGATTTGTAGTACAATTCAGCTTGCACATTCTGTGGCAGGCCTGCCACAGCCAAAATCTGTAAAAGCCCATTCCACAAGGAAGGTGGGCTCATCTTGGGCGGCTGCCCGAGGGGTCTCGGCTTTGCAACTTTGCCGAGCAGCTACTTGGTCAGGGGCAAACACGTTTGCTAAATTCTACAAATTTGATACCCTGGCTGAGGAGGACCTGGAGTTCTCTCATTCGGTGCTGCAGGGTCATCCGCACTCTCCCGCCCGTTTGGGAGCTTTGGTATAATCCCCATGGTCCTTACGGAGTTCCCAGCATCCACTAGGACGTCAGAGAAAATAAGAATTTACTTACCGATAATTCTATTTCTCGTAGTCCGTATTGGATGCTGGGCGCCCATCCCAAGTGCGGATTGTCTGCAATACTTGTACATAGTTATTGTTAACTAAATCGGGTTATTGTTGTTGTGAGCCATCTTCCAGAGGCTCCTCTGTTATCATGCTGTTAACTGGGTTCAGATCACAGGTTGTACGGTGTGATTGGTGTGGCTGGTATGAGTCTTACCCGGGATTCATGAATCCTTCCTTATTGTGTACGCTCGTCCGGGCACAGTATCCTAACTTAGGCTTGGAGGAGGGTCATAGGGGGAGGAGCCAGTGCACACCAGGTAGTCCTAAAGCTTTACTTTTGTGCCCAGTCTCCTGCGGAGCCGCTATTCCCCATGGTCCTTACGGAGTTCCCAGCATCCACTACGGACTACGAGAAATAGAATTATCGGTAAGTAAATTCTTACTTTTTCCCCCATCTGAAGAATTAAATGAAGTGTGTGAAGAAGCGTGGGCTTTCCCCGATAAAAGATTGGTAATCCCAAAAAAATTACTAATGGCGTTCCCTTTCCCGCCAGAGGATAGGGCACGTTGGGAAACACCTCCTAGGGTGGATAAAGCGCTCACACGTTTGTCTAAAAAGGTGGCACTTCCGTCTCCGGGTATGGCCGCCCTAAAGGAGCCTGCGGATAGAAAGCAGGAGGCGATCCTGAAGTCTGTATATACACACTCAGGCATTATACTTAGACCAGCTATTGCGTCAGCATGGATGTGCAGTGCTGCCGCTGCATGGTCAGATTCCCTGTCAGAAAATATTGACACCCTAGACAGGGACACTATTCTCCTAACCATAGAGCATATAAAAGACTCAGTCTTATACATGAGAGATGCACAGAGGGAGATCTGCCGGCTGGCATCTAAAATAAGTGCATTGTCCATTTCTGCTAGGAGAGGCTTATGGACTCGGCAGTGGACAGGGGATGCAGATTCCAAAAGGCACATGGAAGTTTTGCCTTATAAGGGTGAGGAGTTATTCGGGGATGGTCTCTCGGACCTAGTTTCCACAGCGACAGCTGGGAAGTCAGCATTTTTACCCCAGGTTCCCTCACAGCCTAAAAAAGCGCCGTTTTATCAGGTACAGTCCTTTCGGACCCAGAGAAACAGGCGAGGAAAAGGCGGGTCCTTCTGTCCAGAGGCAGAGGTAGGGGAAAAAGGCTGCAACAAACAGCAGGTTCCCAGGAGCAAAAGTCCTCCCCCGCTTCTTCCAAGTCCGCCGCATGACGGTGGGGCTCCACAGGCGGAGCCAGGTACGGTGGGGGGCCGCCTCAAAAATTTCAGCGATCAGTGGGCTCACTCACAGGTGGATCCCTGGATCTTGCAAGTAGTATCTCAGGGGTACAAACTGGAATTCGAGGCGTCTCCCCCCCGCCGTTTCCTCAAATCTGCCTTGCCAACAACTCCCTCAGACAGGGAGGCTGTGCTAGAGGCAATTCACAAGCTGTATTCCCAGCAGGTGATAGTCAAGGTGCCCCTACTTCAACAAGGACGGGGTTACTATTCCACACTGTTTGTGGTACCGAAACCGGACGGTTCGGTGAGACCCATTTTAAATTTGAAGTCCTTGAACACATACATAAAAAAGTTCAAGTTCAAGATGGAATCGCTCAGGGCGGTTATTGCAAGCCTGGACGAGGGGGATTACATGGTATCCCTGGACATCAAGGATGCTTACCTGCATGTCCCCATTTATCATCCTCACCAGGAGTACCTCAGATTTGCGGTACAAAATTGCCATTACCAATTCCAGACGCTGCCGTTTGGACTGTCCACGGCACCGAGGGTGTTTACCAAGGTAATGGCGGAAATGATGATACTCCTTCGAAAAAAAGGGAGTTTTAATTATCCCGTACTTGGACGATCTCCTAATAAAGGCGAGATCCAGGGAGCAGTTGTTGGTAGGAGTAGCACTATCTCAGGAGGTGCTACACCAGCACGGTTGGATTCTGAATATTCCAAAGTCACAGCTGGTTCCGACGACACGTCTACTGTTCTTGGGAATGATTTTGGACACAGTCCAGAAAAAAGTGTTTCTCCCGGAGGAGAAAGCCAAGGAGCTGTCATCTCTAGTCAGAGACCTCCTGAAACCAAAACAGGTGTCGGTGCATCACTGCACGCGAGTCCTGGGAAAGATGGTGGCTTCTTACGAAGCAATTCCTTTCGGCAGGTTCCATGCCAGAATCTTTCAGTGGGACCTGTTGGACCAATGGTCCGGATCGCATCTTCAGATGCATCGGCTAATAACCCTGTCTCCAAGAACCAGGGTGTCTCTGCTGTAGTGGCTGCAGAGTGCTCATCTACTAGAGGGCCGCAGATTCGGCATACAGGACTGGGTCCTGGTGACCACGGATGCCAGCCTTCGAGGCTGGGGGGCAGTCACACAGGGAAGAAACTTCCAAGGACTATGGTCGAGTCAGGAGACTTCCCTACACATAAATATTCTGAAACTAAGGGCCATTTACAATGCCCTAAGTCAGGCAAAACCCCTGCTTCTACACCAGCCGGTACTGATCCAGTCAGACAACATCACGGCGGTCGCCCATGTAAACCGACAGGGCGGCACAAGAAGCAGGACGGCAATGGCAGAAGCCACAAGGATTCTCCGATGGGCGGAAAATCACGTGCTAGCACTGTCAGCAGTGTTCATTCCGGGAGTGGACAACTGGGAAGCAGACTTCCTCAGCAGGCACGACCTCCACCCGGGAGAGTGGGGACTTCATCCAGAAGTCTTCACACTGATTGTAAATCGTTGGGAACGGCCACAGGTGGACATGATGGCGTCCCGCCTAAACAAAAAACTGGAGAGATATTGCGCCAGGTCAAGGGACCCTCAGGCGATAGCGGTGGACGCTCTAGTGACACCGTGGGTGTACCAGTCAGTTTGTGTTCCCTCCTCTGCCTCTCATACCAAAGGTACTGAGAATAATAAGAAAACGAGGAGTAAGGACAATACTCGTGGTTCCGGATTGGCCAAGAAGAGCTTGGTACCCGGAACTTCAAGAGATGATCTCAGAGGACCCATGGCCTCTGCCGCTCAGACAGGACCTGCTGCAGCAGGGGCCCTGTCTGTTCCAAGACTTACCGCAGCTGCGTTTGACGGCATGGCGGTTGAACGCCGGATCCTAAAGGAAAAGGGCATTCCGGAGGATGTCATTCCTACGCTGATTAAAGCTAGGAAAGATGTAACGGTAAAACATTATCACCGCATATGGCGGAAATATGTTGCTTGGTGTGAAGCCAATAAGGCCCCAACAGAGGAATTTCAGCTGGGTCGATTTCTGCACTTCCTACAAGCAGGAGTGACTATGGGCCTAAAATTAGGCTTCATTAAGGTACAGATATCTGCTCTGTCGATTTTCTTCCAAAAAGAGCTAGCTTCACTACCTGAAGTTCAGACATTTGTAAAAGGAGTGCTGCATATTCAGCCCCCCTTTGTGCCTCCAGTGGCACCCTGGGATCTCAACGTGGTGTTGAATTTCCTAAAATCACATTGGTTTGAGCCACTAAAGACCGTGGATCTAAAATATCTCACGTGGAAAGAGGTCATGTTGTTGGCCTTGGCTTCGGCCAGGCGTGTATCAGAATTGGCGGCTTTGTCATTTAAAAGCCCTTATCTGATTTTCCATATGGATAGGGCAGAATTGAGGACTCGTCTCCAGTTTCTCCCTAAGGTGGTATCTGCTTTTCACTTGAACCAACCTATTGTAGTGCCTGCGGCTACTAGCGACTTGGAGGATTCCAAGTTACTGGACGTAGTCAGGGCCTTGAAAATTTATGTTTCCAGGACAGCTGGAGTCAGGAAAACTGACTCGCTATTTATCCTGTATGCAACCAACAAACTGGGTGCTCCTGCTTCTCAGCAGACTATTGCTCGCTGGATTTGTAGCACAATTCAGCTGGCGCATTCTGCGGGTGGACTGCCGCATCCTAAATCAGTAAAAATCCATTCTACAAGGAAGGTGGGCTCATCTTGGGCGGCTGCCCGAGGGGTCTCGGCTTTACAACTTTGCCGAGCTGCTACTTGGTTAGGGGCAAACACGTTTGCAAAATTCTACAAATTTGATACCCTGGCTGAGGAGGACCTTGAGTTCTCTCATTCGGTGCTGCAGAGTCATCCGCACTCTCCCGCCCGTTTGGGAGCTTTGGTATAATCCCCATGGTCCTTACGGAGTTCCCAGCATCCACTAGGACGTCAGAGAAAATAAGAATTTACTCACCGGTAATTCTATTTCTCGTAGTCCGTATTGGATGCTGGGCGCCCGTCCCAAGTGCGGATTGTCTGCAATACTTGTACATAGCAGTTGTTCACTAAAGGGTTATTGTTATGAGCCATCTGTTGAGAGGCTCAGTTAATTTTCATACTGTTAACTGGATATGGTATCACGAGTTATACGGTGTGATTGGTGTGGCTGGTATGAGTCTTACCCGGGATTCAAAATCCTTCCTTATTGTGTCAGCTCTTCCGGGCACAGTATCCTAACTGAGGCTTGGAGGAGGGTCATAGTGGGAGGAGCCAGTGCACACCAGGTAGTCTGAAAGCTTTCTTTTAGTTGTGCCCAGACTCCTGCGGAGCCGCTATTCCCCATGGTCCTTACGGAGTTCCCAGCATCCACTACGGACTACGAGAAATAGAATTACCGGTGAGTAAATTCTTATTTTTTGTTTGGATTTTTTCTCTATTTTTTCTACCTTTTCACAGGGAGCACTGCTGGCAACAGGCTCCCTGCATCGAGGGACTGAGGAGAGAGGAGCAGACCTTCTTGTCTAAGATAGGCACTGCTTCCTCGGCTACAGGACACCATTAGCTCCAGAGGGGGTGAACGCAGGTTCTTACTGGGCGTCCACCCCCGGAGCCGCGCCGCCGTTCTCCTCACAGAGCTAGAAGAACAGAAGACAGAAGTCGTCAGGCGGTAGAAGCCTTCAGCTTCACGGAGGTAACGCACAGCACTGCAGCTGTGCGTCATTGCTTCCATACACCTCACACACTCCGGTCACTGTAAGGGTACAGGGCGCAGGGGGTGACGCCCTGGGCAGCAATATAAACACCTCTTATGGCAAAAGACAATATACATGTACAGGTGGGCACTGTACATGTATATAAAAGAGCCCCCGCCATATTTTACTAAGTTTGAGCGGGACAGAAGCCCGCCGCCGAGGGGCGGGGCTTCTCCCTCAGCACTCACCAGCGCCATTTTCTCTCCACAGCACCGCTGAGAGGAAGCTCCCCGGACTCTACCCTGCTTACACACGGTGAAGGGGTGTTTAAAAGAGAGGGGGGGGGGGGCACATAATTGGCGGATAACATATTTTCTCTGACGTCCTAAGTGGATGCTGGGACTCCATAAGGACCATGGGGAATAGCGGCTCCGCAGGAGACTGGGCACAACTAAAAGAAAGCTTTTGGTCTTACTGGTGTGCACTGGCTCCTCCCCCTATGACCCTCCTCCAGACCTCAGTTAGAATCTTGTGCCCGGCTGAGCTGGATGCACACTAGGGGCTCTCCTGAGCTCCTAGAAAGAAAGTATATTTTAGGTTTTTTATTTTACAGTGAGATCTGCTGGCAACAGACTCACTGCAGCGAGGGACTAAGGGGAGAAGAAGCGAACCTACCTGATTGGAGATAGTTTGGGCTTCTTAGGCTACTGGACACCATTAGCTCCAGAGGGATCGAACACAGGACCCGACCTCGATCGTTCGGTCCCGGAGCCGCGCCGCCGTCCCCCTTACAGAGCCAGAAGCAAGAAGTGGTCCAGAAAATCGGCGGCAGAAGACCTCGGTCTTCAACAAGGTAGCGCACAGCACTGCAGCTGTGCGCCATTGCTCCTCATGCACACCTCACACTCCGGTCACTGATGGGTGCAGGGCGCTGGGGGGGGGGGGGGGGGGGCGCCCTGAGCAGCAATATAAACACCTTGGCTGGCAAATCATCACAATATATAGTCCCAGAGGCTATATATGTGATAAATTACCCCTGCCAGAATTCCTGAAAACAGCGGGAGAAGTCCGCAGAAAAAGGGGCGGGGCTAACTCCCTCAGCACACTGGCGCCATTTTCCCCTCACAGCTCCGCTGGAAGGATCGCTCCCTGGCTCTCCCCTGCAGTATCAAGTTAGAAAGGGTAAAAAAGAGAGGGGGGGGGGGGGGGCACTAAATTTAGGCGCAGTACAACTTATATAGCAGCTATAAGGGGAAATAATTCAGTTAATCCCTGTATTATTATAGCGCTCTGGTGTGTGCTGGCATACTCTCTCTCTGTCTCCCCAAAGGGCTTTGTGGGGTCCTGTCCTCTCAGAGCATTCCCTGTGTGTGTGCGGTGTGTCGGTACGGCTGTGTCGACATGTTTGATGAGGAGGCTTATGTGGAGGCGGAGCAGATGCCTATAAATGTGATGTCACCCCCTGCGGGGCCGACACCTGAGTGGATGGTTATGTGGAAGGAATTACGCGACAGTGTCGACTCCTTACATAAAAGGTTTGACGACATACCAAATATGGGACAGCCGGCTTCTCAGCCTGTGCCTGCCCAGGCGTCTCAAAAGCCATCAGGGGCTCTAAAACGCCCGCTACCTCAGATGGCAGACACAGATGTCGACACGGATACTGACTCCAGTGTCGACGACGATGAGACTAATGTAACTTCCAATAGGGCCACACGTTACATGATTGAGGCTATGAAAAATGTGTTGCACATTTCTGATGATACCCCAGGTACCACAAAAAAGGGTATTATGTTTGGAGAGAAAAAACTACCAGTAGTTTTTCCTCCATCTGAGGAATTAAATGAAGTGTGTGAAGAAGCGTGGGCTTCCCCCGATAAGAAACTGGTAATTTCTAAAAGGTTACTAATGACGTACCCTTTCCCGCCAGAGGATAGGTCACGTTGGGAAACATCCCCTAGGGTGGATAAAGCGCTCACACGCTTGTCAAAGAAGGTGGCACTACCGTCTCCGGATACGGCCGCCCTAAAGGAGCCTGCTGATAGAAAGCAGGAAGCTATCCTGAAGTCTGTATATACACACACAGGTATTATACTGAGACCAGCTATTGCTTCAGCATGGATGTGCAGGGCTGCAGCTGCGTGGTCAGATTCCCTGTCTGAAAATATTGATACCCTAGACAGGGACACTATATTGCTAACCGTAGAGCATATTAAAGACGCAGTCTTATACATGAGAGATGCACAGAGGGATATTTGCCGGCTGGCATCTAAAATAAGTGCAATGTCCATTACTGCCAGGAGAGGGTTATGGACTCGGCAGTGGACAGGTGATGCAGATTCTAAAAGGCACATGGAAGTTTTGCCTTATAAGGGTGAGGAGTTGTTCGGGGATGGTCTCTCGGACCTCGTTTCCACAGCAACAGCTGGGAAGTCAGCATTTTTACCCCATGTTCCCTCACAGCCAAAGAAAGCACCGTATTATCAGATACAGTGCTTTCGGCCCCATAAGGGCAAGCGGGTTAAAGGCGCGTCCTTTCTGCCCAGAGGCAGAGGTAGAGGGAAAAAGCTGCAGCATACAGCCAGTTCCCAGGAGCAAAAGTCCTCCCCCGCTTCCTCCAAGTCCACCGCATGACGCTGGGGCTCCACAAGCGGAGCCAGATACGGTGGGGGCCCGTCTCAAAAACTTCAGCAATCAGTGGGCTCGCTCACGGGTGGATCCCTGGATCCTTCAAGTAGTATCTCAGGGGTACAAGCTGGAATTCGAGACGTCCCCCCCCTTCCGTTTCCTAAAATCTGCCTTGCCAACAACTCCCTCAGGCAGGGAGGCAGTGCTAGAGGCAATTCACAAGCTGTATTCCCAGCAGGTGATAGTCAAGGTGCCCCTACTTCAACAAGGACGGGGCTACTATTCCACAATGTTTGTGGTACCGAAACCGGACGGTTCGGTGAGACCCATTTTAAATTTGAAATCCTTGAACACATATATAAAAAAATTCAGGTTCAAGATGGAATCGCTCAGGGCGGTTATTGCAAGCCTGGACGAGGGGGATTACATGGTATCACTGGACATCAAGGATGCTTACCTGCATGTCCCCATTTACCATCCTCACCAGGAGTACCTCAGATTTGTGGTACAGAGTTGTCATTACCAATTCCAGACGTTGCCGTTTGGTCTATCCACGGCTCCGAGGGTATTTACCAAGGTAATAGCCGAAATGATGATACTCCTTCGAAAAAAGGGAGTTTTAATTATCCCGTACTTGGACGATCTCCTGATAAAGGCGAGGTCCAGGGAGCAGTTGTTGGTCGGGGTAGCACTATCTCGGGAGGTGCTACAACAGCACAGCTGGATTCTAAATATACCGAAGTCACAGCTGGTCCCTATGACAGGTCTACTGTTCCTGGGAATGGTTCTGGACACAGAACAGAAAAAAGTGTTTCTCCCGGAGGAGAAGGCCAAGGAGTTATCGTCTCTAGTCAGAGACCTCCTAAAACCAAAACAGGTGTCTGTGCACCACTGCACGCGAGTCCTGGGAAAGATGGTGGCTTCTTACGAAGCAATTCCATTTGGAAGGTTCCATGCAAGGATCTTTCAGTGGGATGTGTTGGACAAGTGGTCCGGGTCGCATCTTCAGATGCATCGGCTGATAACCCTGTCTCCAAGGGCCAGGGTGTCGCTACTGTGGTGGCTGCAGAGTGCTCATCTTCTAGAGGGCCACAGATTCGGCATACAGGACTGGATCCTGGTGACCACGGATGCCAGCCTTCGAGGTTGGGGGGCAGTCACACAGGGAAGAAACTTCCAAGGACTATGGAGGAACTAAGGGCCATTTACAATGCCCTAAGTCAGGCAAGACCCCTGCTTCAACACCAGCCGGTGCTGATACAGTCAGACATCATCACGGCGGTCGCCCATGTAAATCGTCAGGGCGGCACAAGAAGCAGGATGGCGATGGCAGAAGCCACAAGGATTCTCCGATGGGCGGAAAATCATGTGTTAGCACTGTCAGCAGTGTTCATTCCGGGAGTGGACAACTGGGAAGCAGACTTCCTCAGCAGGCACGACCTCCACCCGGGAGAGTGGGGACTTCATCCAGAAGTCTTCCAAATGATTGTACACCGTTGGGAAAGGCCACAGGTGGACATGATGGCGTCTCGCCTCAACAAAAAGCTAAAAAGATATTGCGCCAGGTCAAGGGACCCTCAGGCGATAGCTGGGGACGCTCTAGTGACACCATGGGTGTACCAGTCGGTTTATGTGTTCCCTCCTCTGCCTCTCATACCCAAAGTACTGAGAATAATAAGAAGGAGAGGAGTAAGAACTATACTTGTGGTTCCGGATTGGCCAAGAAGAGCTTGGTACCCAGAACTTCAAGAAATGATCTCAGATGGCCTCTGCCGCTCAGACAGGACCTGCTGCAGCAGGGACCCTGTCTGTTCCAAGACTTACCGCGACTGCGTTTGACGGCATGGCGGTTGAACGCCGGATCCTGAAGGAAAAGGGCATTCCGGAGGAAGTCATCCCTACGCTGATTAAAGCTAGGAAGGAGGTGACCGCAAACCATTATCACCGCATATGGCGGAAATATGTTGCGTGGTGTGAGACCAGAAGGGCCCCAACGGAGGAATTTCAGCTGGGTCGATTTCTGCACTTCCTACAGTCAGTGGTGACTATGGGCCTCAAATTAGGTTCCATTAAGGTCCAGATTTCGGCTCTGTCGATTTTCTTCCAAAAAGAACTGGCTTCACTGCCTGAAGTTCAGACGTTTGTTAAAGGAGTGCTGCATATTCAGCCCCTTTTGTGCCTCCAGTGGCACCTTGGGATCTCAACGTAGTGTTGGATTTCCTTAAGTCACATTGGTTTGAGCCACTTAAAACCGTGGAACTAAAATATCTCACGTGGAAAGTGGTCATTCTGTTGGCCTTGGCTTCGGCCAGGTGTGTGTCAGAATTGGCGGCTTTGTCATGTAAAAGCCCTTATCTGATTTTCCATATGGATAGAGCAGAATTGAGGACTCGTCCCCAATTTCTTCCTAAGGTGGTATCTGCTTTTCATTTGAACCAACCTATTGTGGTGCCTGCGGCTACTAAGGACTTGGAGGATTCCAAGTTGCTGGACGTAGTCAGGGCCCTGAAAATCTATGTTTCCAGGATGGCTGGAGTCAGGAAGACTGACTCGCTTTTTATCCTGTATGCGCCCAACAAGCTGGGTGCTCCTGCTTCAAAGCAGTCTATTGCTCGCTGGATCTGTAGTACGATTCAACTTGCACATTCTGCGGCTGGACTGCCGCATCCTAAATCTGTAAAAGCCCATTCCACGAGGAAAGTGGGCTCTTCTTGGGCGGCTGCCCGAGGGGTCTCGGCTTTACAACTTTGCCGAGCTGCTACTTGGTCGGGTTCAAACACGTTTGCCAAGTTCTACAAGTTTGATACCCTGGCTGAGGAGGACCTTGCTTTTGCTCATTCGGTGCTGCAGAGTCATCCGCACTCTCCCGCCCGTTTGGGAGCTTTGGTATAATCCCCATGGTCCTTACGGAGTTCCCAGCATCCGCTAGGACGTCGGAGAAAATAAGAATTTACTCACCGGTAATTCTATTTCTCGTAGTCCGTAGTGGATGCTGGGCGCCCATCCCAAGTGCGGATTGTCTGCAATACTTGTATATAGTTATTGCCTAACTAAAGGGTTATTGTTTAGAGCCATCTGTTGAGAGGCTCAGTTATTTTTCATACTGTTATCTGGGTATAGTATCACGAGTTATACGGTGTGATTGGTGTGGCTGGTATGAGTCTTACCCGGGATTCCAAAATCCTTTCCTTATTGTGTCAGCTCTTCCGGGCACAGTATCCTAACTGAGGTCTGGAGGAGGGGCATAGAGGGAGGAGCCAGTGCACACCAGGTAGTCCTAAATCTTTCTTAGTTGTGCCCAGTCTCCTGCGGAGCCGCTATTCCCCATGGTCCTTACGGAGTTCCCAGCATCCACTACGGACTACGAGAAATAGAATTACCGGTGAGTAAATTCTTATTTTTTTCAAATTCGACATGTCTGCAATGGTAAAAATGCAGCTTTTCGACAAAAGTAGATTCAATTGAAGAATGTCGATTCGACAACAGTGCTATTTGACAGTAATTTCGGCAATTTCATTCCGCCTCATTTTGCTGTCGTGATCTAATAAATTTTTTTAAAAACGTGTTTTTTTGATTGCTAATAGCATATCCATCTATTTATATTAGAAGGCATTATCTACTTGGTTTGTCTATTTATGAGCCACAAGTATTATTTAATATATTTTTTAAAAGAATATGTTTTTTTTTTTAATGACTAAAAATAGGATTTTGGTACTTACCAGATAAATCCTTTTCTTTGAATCCATAGGGGGCACTGGAGTACTCTTGGGATATGGACGGCTTTAGCAGAACCAGGGCACTGAATATTTAAATTTAGTAACTCTCCTCCCCTCCATATTCCCAGAGTACCTCAGTATTTTTTACTGAGCCGAACAGGAGCGATAGAGAGGTTGACAATGGAGAATTACATATAACATAACGGACAACAATAAAGTTGACACATAACGTAACTGATAACTAAACAGTTGACACCATAACCGATAGAACTTGAAAATTTGAACCAGTCGGTGAGAATGTGTTACCATAAGATCCCCTGAACTTACTACAAACCAGGTAAAACTGCTCTGGGTGGATCGTCCAGTGCCCCTTATGGATTCAAAGAAAAGGATTTACCTGGTAAGTACCAAAATCCTATTTTCTTTTTCATCCACTAGGGGTCACTGGAGTACTCTTGGAACGTACCAAAGCTTCCCCCGTGGGCGGGAGAGCTGTTTGGCACCTGTAACACTAGGCGGCCAAAGCTAGATGCTGATGCCGCAAACGTATCAAACTTGTAAAAGCGCACAAACGTGTGCACTGATGACCATGTAGCCGCACTGCAAAGCTGCGTCGTAGAAGCCCCACGACCAGCTGCCCATGAAGTTCCCACAGAATGTGTGGAATGAGCGGTTACTGATGTAGGCGGCTGTAACCTAGCATGAAGGTAAGCCTGACGTATGGTCAGTTTAAACCATCTGGATAAGGTCTGCTTAGAAGCTGGCCAACCCATCTTGGCAGCATCATAGAGAACAAACAACATATCCGTCTTACGAACTGTAGACGTTCGGGATACATAAACGCGTAATGCGCATACCACATCCAAAGTTCCAGAATGTCCTGTTAAGACAGGAACTACTATTGGTTGATTGATGTGAAAAGATGACACTACCTTTGGTAAGAAAGCGGGATTCGTCCGAAGTTCCGCTCTGTCATCATGAAACACCAAATACGGTGGCTTGCATGACAAGGCACCCAAATCTGAAACACGCCTTGCCGAAGCTAAGGCTAGAAGAAAAATTGTTTTCCAAGTGAGAAACTTAATATCCACTTGTTGTAAGGGTTCAAAATATGAAGACTGTAAGAAATCTAAAACCAGATTCAAGTCCCATGGCGCTGTAGGTGGAATGAATGGAGGCTGTACTCTGAGGACACCCTGCAGAAAGGTGTGTACAGACTGCAAAAGAGCCAAACGTCTTTGAAAGTAAATTGACAAAGCAGAGACCCTCACCTTTAGTGTAGATAAACGCCGTTCTCCATCCAACCCCGTCTGTAGAAATAACAAAAGACGGGATAACTTGAAAGATAATGTCGGAAACTTCCGAGCTTCACACCAACCTATATAGGCACGCCAAATTCTGTAATAATGAGCTGCCGTAACTGGCGTCCTAGCACGTAACATGGTTGGTCTGGAATGCCCTCTCTTCTTAAGAGGGCGGTCTCAACAGTCACCCCGTCAAACGCAGCCGCGCTAAATCGGGGTAAAGGAATGACGTAGCGGGAGCGGCCAAGGATCGTCTGCGAATAGTCCGCGGAGATCCGAGAACCAAGCTCTCCGAGGCCAATGAGGCGCCAATAGTATGACTGTGGCAGACTCTCTTTTGATCCGTTTTAGCAACAGAGGGAGCAGCGGAAATGGTGTTAACAGATACACGAGGCTGTACGGCCATGCGATTGTGAGAGCATCCACCGCCACTGCCTTTGGATCTCGCGTTCTGGACACATACTGGGGCGTTTGGTGATTGTGGCGCGATGCCATCAGATCCACTTGTGGGTAACCCCACCTCTGGACCAACATGTGAAACACTTCTGGATTTAATGCCCATTCTCCTGGATGAAAATCCCGGCGGCTAAGATAATCGGCCTCCCAGTTGTCCACTCCCGGAATGAACACTGCCGACAATATCACTTGGTGATGCTCGGCCCAATTGAGGATTCAAGCTACTTCCCGCATGGCCATGTGGCTTCTCGTTCCTCCTTGTTTGTTGATGTACGCGACTGCTGTCGCATTGTCTGACTGCACCTGGACAGTCTGAGACCGAAGCATGTGGACTGCTTGTCGTAGCGCATTGTAAATTGCCCGGAGTTCCAGGACATTTATAGACCGCAATCTTTCGTGATCCGCTCAGAGACCCTGGAGCTGACAATTTTGATCTACAGATACCCAACCTCTGAGACTCGCGTCCGTCGTTAGAATTATCCAATTCCAGGCGCCGAACCATTTTCCTGCGGTTAGATTGTGTACTTTGAGCAACCAGAGTAGAGATACTCTGGCCCGTGGCGACAACCTCACCCTGTGGTGAATCTGCAGATGCGAGCCCGACCACTGTGCGAGCACATCCAGTTGAAAAGGATGTGAGTGAAATCTTCCGAACTGAAACGCTTCGAAAGCCGCCACCAATGTGCCTAAGAGGCGAATGCACAAATGTACCGAGACTGTGCGTGGCTTGAGCACTAATTGTACCAGATGACAAATAATCTGTACTTTCTGATTTGGTAGGTAAATTCTTTGATTTACCGTATCGAGAATCATACCTAGAAATTGAAGTCGTTGAGATGGAATTAGATGTGATTTCTTGAAGTTGACAATCCAACCGTGCTGAACTAGCACATTGTACGTTAGCAACGCATGTTGGAGGAGCATCTGTTGAGACGGAGCTTTGAGGAGCAGATTGTCCAGGTACAGGACTATTATCACTCCCAGGGATCTGAGATGAGCTGTCGTCACAGACATCACTTTGGTAAATACCCGAGGCGCTGTCGAGAGGCCAAACGGTAGAGCCTGAAACTGGTAATGGTTCTGCCGTATCGCAAAACGCAAGAACCTCTGATGAGGTGACCAAATCGGAATGTGTAAGTACGCATCCTTGAGATCCAGCGCAATCATGAATTCCCGTGGCTCCAAACCTGCAATTACTGACCGCAGGGATTCCATCTTGAATCTGACGTACTGATTGAGACCCTTTAAGTTCAATATTGGCCTGACCGAGCCATCCGGCTTTGGTACCACAAACAGACTGGAATAATAACCCTGACCTTGTTGGTGTACAGGGACCCAGAATTAAAACTGCGGAATCCAGCAGAGATTGAATGGCAATTTGCAGAACCGCCCTCTTGTCGTCCGACAGAGGCAGTCCTGTCTTGAAAAACCGCAGTGGCGGGAGACAGTCGAACTCTATTTTGTAACCTTTTAACACTAAATTGCAGATCCACCCATCTGTGGATGTCTGGAACCACGCCAAATGGAACGTCTGAAGGCGTGCCCCCACAACTGGAGATCCGAGATGGGCTGGGAGGCCGTCATGCCACTGGCTTGTCGGTGACCTTTGCGTCCTGACGACTGGTGTTGGTTTGTTGGAAACCACGTCCTCGACCTCGTCTGCCAGGCGTGGCTGTTCCTCTACCAAGGCCTCGAAAGGGCTGAGGTCTAAAGGATTTGAAGGCTGGGCCAGAGTATTTCCGTCTAGGTACCGTTGGAGGCAATGGTAGGAAAACAGACTTTCCTCCCGTGGCCTCAGAAATCCATTTGTCCAATTCAGGACCAAACAACTTCTCGCCACCGAAAGGTAACGCCTCTATATCTCTTTTGACTTCTGCCTCCGCTTGCCAAGAACGCAGCCAGAGTGCTCGTCGTGCTGTAACTAGTGACGATGAAAGGCGAGAAGTGAGCTGACAGACGTCAGTAGAAGCTGTACATAGATAATCAGCAGCTTCCCAGATTTGATCAGTGAGAAGTATAAGGTGATCGTCATGTAGGGCAGACTTGAGTTCTTTTTCCATACCATTAGCGCCTTAGTTACCCAAATGCCAACCAACCCAGGTCTAAGCAACACTCCTTCTGCTATATACATGGACTTTAGCATAGCTTCTATTTTACGGTCTGAAGGGTCTGTAAGCGTAGTAGCAGTTGGTACTGGTATGGTTAATTTCTTTGTAAGTTTTGACACAGACTAATCTACCATTGGCGGATTCTCCCAAGTAGATGTCACAGACTCTGGAAACGGGTAACTAGACTTAAATCTGCGAGGTATAGAAAACAGTTTATCCGGATTCTTCCTGGTTTCTACTAACATCTTATTAAGAGATTCCGAAACTGGAAAACACATTGGAGATCTCTGTCGTTTAGTAAATACGACTTCATCATTTGTCAGAGGCTCCTCAGTTTCTGTAAACTTCAGAGACTGACGCACCGCTCTGATGAGATTATCAATGCCTGGGCTGTTAAAATCTTCACTATCTGACTGCTGGTCTACTTCGTCCTCCTCATCCTCATCTTGCGCAGTGAGGTCAGGCATAGAATCGTCAAAATGCAACATAGCAGAAACTGGTAAATCATAAGACAAAGTAAATTTATCCCTTCTACCCAAAATGGACTTGGACTTTTGGCAAGGTTGAGACCCCTCCGGTAGTTCTGGCGGTCTTACCCGCGACTCAGATCTTGCCGCTTCCCACTATTGTCGAGCGGCGGCCAATTCTGATTGCAACCCAGCCATGACATCTGTTAGCATAGCCCATGGAGGATCCAGGGATGAAACCGGAGCGGAAAATGTATTTGTAGCTGAATTTACAAAACATACTGTACATGTGGTAGATCCATGCGGTAACACACTGTTACAGACCTTGCAGTGAAACTGCTTTTTCGTTTTTGCTGGTGCCTTACTCATTATGAAGACAGACAATACAATATACAAAGACAGACACTTTCTCGACTCAGTAAAATTGTACTAAGGTGTGTGTGTGTGTGTGTATATGTATATGTATGTATATATATATATATATATATATATAAACTGCAATTACGTCTGGCACTCCCCCTTGGGCAAATTGAGCTGAAGCTCCTGCTCCGGTGCCCTCCTTTGCAGACTGTGCAGTCTGCTGATATAGCCGAAGAAACAATGGCGGCACTCTGGAGACTCAGTTTAAAGTGATGAAAAAGTAGTGCTGTTTATTTCAACGTTTCGGGGTACAAGCCCCCGTCTTCAGAAAACACATACAAGTGACATTGTGCAAAAACAACTTTAAATAACTTACCCAGCGCGCGTCCAGCCGTCCGCTCCACGCCACCGCTCGCCTTCCGGGTTCCCCACTTCCGATCACCTGACATGACACGGATGACACAGAGCCCCAGGGCCGTCATGCGGGGGCGGGGGGATGTTGCCATGGTGAGCGCTGCCTGACATGCAGACGAAAACATAAACAAAGAACACAAAAGACAAATGAAACATGTGAATATCAAAATCAATAAATGTAAGATAGAATAGGCCCTGAAAGACGCCTTACTCTAATATGTTAAAGTGCTGAACTTGCATGTGGCTATAAAAAACATAGAATGTGTAACTCACACATTAAAAATAGCTATAGCCTGTCACTAACCGGGCCACTGTCAAAGGGAATCCAATACATTAGAATCTGTGTGTAAACCCAATATGATGAATAAAATAATGTACTTCCCTGTTCAGGTAAAACATAGGTATTGCACTGTATATAAAATGCAATACCTGCTATCGTAAGCCTCTGATGTTAAGGGCTGGATATATGTCTACTCCTAGGGAAAATACATTGATTGAAAGTATATTTTTAAAGGATATTTTTTAAAGGAAATTACCCATACCCAAGGACTCATTGAGTCCCTTGGGGCTCAAAGTGTCTAAAGTCAGGATCCACCTCGTCTCAAGTTGGAGAAGACGTTTCGCCCTGTCCCCTCCCCTTAGCGAAAAAGGTACCTGATCTATTATACGGTATAGGAGAGATGCCAGGGGATGTTTAGCAAGGGCAAAGTGCCTGGCCACCGGTTTTCACTGGTGCCAGCCTCTATCGCAGCCCTTATAGAGGATCTGTGTTGAGTCATCCTGACCTTGAAGGTACATTCCGTTTTGCCAACATAATGTTGGCCGCACGGACATGAAAGTAAATAAACTACAAATTTAGAATTGCACGTATAGGCTACCTTTTAAATTAATTTTTCTACCTGTATAGGGATGTTTAAATGAATCTCCCGGGACAAGGCACTCGAGATACACTGTAGCGCATAGGCGCTCCATTGTATCCAATGGTGGGAACTTTGCGGTCAGCGGTTGACCGCGAGTAACCTCAACCGCTGACCGCAAAGTTCCCACCATTGGATACAATGGAGCGCCTATGTGCTACATTGTATCTCGAGTGCGCCGCCTGACAGCTCAGACGCGCACAGCCAATCAGGAGAGTGCCACGACGTGGCGCTCACTGATTGGATGAAGGGACCCTCTTTGACAGCAGTCACGCGGGGTCCTGGCAGTCGGGGAAAGGGGTCCCACGTGTAAACATGGGACCCCTTTTAGCACGTGGATCGTGTTTTGCGTTTTTTTATTTTGCCAAGTACGTGGATTACAAACTAAGAAGAGGACCGATCTACATTGGATTGTTGTGAGTATAATTTTATTTACAGGTACCCCGTGGATTCTACGTGGACAAGGGGACCGAGCCTCGTGTCAACATAGGTAAGTATGTGTATTTGTCAGTGTGCATGTATGTAATAAAGTTGTACTGTCACGGTGTGTGTGTGTACTGTTTTTATTTGGGTATTTTTTTTATAGTAGAACTACAGGTACCAGCGGGCCCGTTTCCCCCCCGCATGCTGGTACTTGTGGTTCTCCAAGTACCAGCTTGCGGGGAGGCTTGCTGGGACTTGTAGTTCTACAAAAAAACAATATTCTTTTTTTTTTTACACTTGGCTATCAGCCTCCCATCCGCCGCCCTTGGATGGGGGGGACAGCCTTGGGTTTCACCCCTGGCCCCTGGGTGGCTGGAGGGGGGGACCCCTTGATTTAAGGGGTCCCCACTCCTCCAGGGTACCCTGGCCAGGTGTGACTAGTTGGGGATTTAATGCCACGGCTGCAGGGATCGGTCTAAAAGTGTCCCCCGGCTGTGGCATTATCTCTCTAGCTAGTGGAGCCCAGTGCTGGTGTTAAAAATACGGGGGACCCCTACGTGTTTTGTCCCCCGTATTTTTGGCACCAGGACCGGACGCAGAGCCCGGTACTGGTTGTTAGGGATCCCCTGTCAATTTTTCCTCCGTATTTTTACAACCAGGACCGGCTCAAAGAGCCCGAGGCTGGTTATGCTTAGGAGGGGGGACCCCACGCACTTTTTTTTCAGGGTTTTTTTTTACACTTTTGTGCCGTCCATTAAGTCAAATCCAGGACGCACACTATTGTCAATTGGTCTGTTTTTCGACAGCGGGACTGTCAAATCCGTTTTTTATTGAATATGTCGAATTCGGGTCCCGGCGGCCGGGATTCGACGGCTGAATCCAAAATTGGTCGAATTCCAGACGGAATTCGACCGCAATTGCATATACCCCATAATATATACATATACACACACTGCTGTTGGGTCACCTGTGCTCCTTCCAGTTGCAGCCTATCCTGTGTCTATCAGCTAGTCACTGTACAGGTAGCCTGCAGAGGGTAATTGGAGGCAGTAATATAATTACAAAAGTGCTTTATTTTTTTGTTTTGCTATTCTGAAAATAAATCAAAGTATTGGGAATTATTTGTGGACACACTGGGTAAATTCAATTAGCTGTGAGTTGGTCCTTCAAGAGCTGTGAATGGAAATAATGAGCTGATCAGGTTGGCGGTGGGTCTGAAACTGAATACCTCTGTCCAGTTTAACAGGAAAATTGACTGTGCGGATCATCCTGCAACTAATTGTATCTACCCAAGTGTGTTTTAGCACTGCTTGTTATAACATACATAGGTAGTCGTTGTCTAAACATACATGTGAGCACCACTGTGTGTAAGCGCCACAATGTATATTGCCATGTACTGTTGATGGACAAAACAGGACATACTCTATTTGTGCTTTTTATTTAATTTTTTTGTGGTCCATGCTGAGTATATTAGTGGTGGTTAGTGCTGGTCAGAAGTTATTAAGGTGCTCCTAGGGAAGGTTTGGGGACGACAGATACCTCCTGTGAAGCAGATATAGGCCAAGGCAGATACTTTCATTTTATAAATTGCCTTAGAAAAGTCATAGTTCAAAATCTTATTGCTTTCTATGTGCAGCACAGTTTTTCCAATCTGTTTTGATATATGTTGTGGACCATGTTTACAAAAGTTCTAGTTGTCACTTAAAGCAAAACTATAAACTATTTTTGGGTGTAGTAAAATACAGGGTATACATTTTTCCTGGTAGAAATGAAGTAGTGAGACATGGGGAAAATGATGGTCTATATATGAAGTTTAATGTTAGCAACAAAAGAATTAACTCAATAATATGCCATAAATAATATATTCCCATAAATAATTTTCCCATAAAATTGAATCTGCCAACAAGCCCTAGAGGTACCTTCATCTAACACTGATGTCAGTGTGTTTCTTAGCATAGAATATAAAATGTTACGTCTTGACATGTTTACATGTCTTCAGATAGGTACACACCTATATAATCATCAGGCAGTACTTTCGATTCCCAACCAGTTCCGAAGAGTGTGTATGTACCTTCCATAATTTTTTTTTCGGAAGAAAGCTAGTTGATCTGAAGATCAGGTTTTATGTGCAGTTTAATATTCATCAGATGCGATGGTACAATGTCGGACGAAGTGTATATGCACTTTCCACCGCTTTCTCCAAGGTTTCTGACAATGCTTCTCAAGGAGCAACACCGCATATGTGTGTTTTCAGTTGATATGTTATACAGATGAGTTTTGTGGATCACAAGTTAGGTTGTAAAGGTGTGTATGCATAAATCGCCACTTTGAACGGTACTCCCAAATGTAAGTGTAATCTGATAAAGCTAAATATTTATCGTATATAAAACACTTTAAGAGGTCTAAGAACACTGTACGCTATCTACGTAAGAAGTACCGTAAGGGTACGCAAGTTGTGTAGCGATCGCTCAACCGTAGTCGAGACGCTCAAGCGTCACGTTCGCTTACGGCCCAGTGATCACAGGCAGGCACGCTATTGGCTGCCGACTAACGTAATGATTCGCTATAGCGTAGCGTACGCTCGGGACCACGAGGAGATCACCAGCGGTGCAGACGCTTACAACGTTAAACCCTTTATATCTATACCTTTAACAATGAGATACACAGTATACCTTAGTGTAGAGACAGAGTGTAAGTGCAACCTGGTGTAACCTGATTAACTACAAAGCTGCTAGGGCGTCACCGACGCTCACAGAATACTTAACCCTATAAAGAATACACAGATACCTGGGCTTAGGGTCCAAAACCTATTATATGTATTTTAACTATTATACTTGCAAAAGGAATCACAGTACAAATGATACACTACAATATAACATAAACCAACTAACCAGATAACTACACGGGAAATACAATACAATACAATTAAAGGAAAATACGAGAGAAAGAGTAGAGAGAGAGAGAGATGGCTCACAGTAAGACAATATGATTACGGAGAAAACTTACGCACAAGGGGAAACGATCGCATGCGCCTCGATATCCAGCTCCCGATTATCAGCAATGAGAACCGTTGAAGAGAGTGAACTGGATACGGTCGGCCTGCCTATTTATGCCCCACACACAATACAATTCAATGGTCCCTACAATCTCATTGTTCATTGGACACAGGAATTCGGCTTCGCATTATAACAAAAGGTCATAGGTTGATTCATACAGGTGGGCTGTGACTATTTCCAACTGCTCAGGTGGGAGGGAAACTGGGTTTCCCGCCGCATGGGTAATAAAGTGCAAATAAAGTAAATGTTCATAAACTTCTTATGTCCATAACTATTCGCACGAGCGATTGATCTGCTTCAAACCAACACCGGAATATTTCTAATTAAATATTCTTCCGATGGATACTAAACACCACTGTATTACTCCTGTCTGACCCTTCGTATCAAACAAAGAGGGATTCCTCTGTTCATAAACATTCTATATTAACCAAACTTTCAGAATCTATCAAAGGGACCATGATCTACAAAATACATTATTAGTGAAAATATGTAATGATTGAGTCGCACGCTACGATCGCATAAACTCTACCGTAAATACGCATACCATGCGCCTGCGGGTGCCCGCGACTGTGAGTATGCGCACGTACGGGAGAGCGTACGCATGCGCAGCACGGACCTGTGTGAGGTGCAAATATGGTAGTGTGCATAGAGATATTTTTCTGACTTTGACAGTCCACCCTTTGGCAGTCAATAATAACTGCCACCTTCTAAAACATTTCAAAAGGAGAAAAATATATGTCAGGGGTTAATTCATTTCCATGGTTGGGTAAGGGAGGAGAGAGGAGTAGGTGGGAAGAGGGTATGACCTAGTGAGATAGCAGAAGCATGTGTGTATGAGTCCATGTTTGGGGGGTCATGTATCATCGTGCCGTACGTGTTGTAAATCAAGCTTCGAGGTATTGCGAAGTATACATTTGAATTCCTTCTTATCCCGTGGTACGGGTCTGTGGATGGGCTGTCAAACTTTACCGAGCTCTTTTCGGATTTTGAACAAAATGGGGAGCACATTTTAGTTGATGATACATGAATGGGGGAATATGTGATTGCTGATATCTGTGCCTGTATTCCCTATACTATGTGTGTCATTACCTGAGGGTTGTAGAAATGAAGAAAAGACATAATTACGGTAAATGCGGTGGTATTCTATGTCAGGTTAATGTACATCTGTCGGTTGAAGTTTTGTTCGGTATCAGTTGAAAGTCGTCTTCTTTGCGCTGTGTTGCCCATTAGGTGTGAGCAAAAAGCTTTGTCAATGCCATTAGATTTACAAAAAAATGTTGGGCTAGCGTAAGTTTAAGAATTCTAGGGAAACTGGGGATCCATGGCAAAGTTCATCAAATGTCCGTATCTCAAGTGGTCAAAACTTCTTCTTTGGTCTGTCCGTTGTCTGTATAGCGTCTCGTCAACTTCCTCGTCCAAGGGGGTCTTTTTATCTTGGAGAAAAGCAGAAAAACAGGTGAAAGAAACGGACCGTATAATCGCATTTTCATCACATCATTGTTTCTATCATTGGGTCATAAATCAAATCCAGGTTAATTACAGTTTCCTCACTCCTCAAACTCATTACCCTGGTACGATGTTTGCACTTCATTAAAGCCTGACCGCATCTAAATATCAAGCCAATTGATATGACAACACCTAAGATACATAGGAGAAACTTCCCAACATCCATTATGACTCCTTGAGCCCAGTCTCCCAAACCGGAGAACCAATTTCGCGGGTTCAACCATGACACCCAACCAGTCAGCTCATTACCTACAGCAGCAAGAGTGAGATTGTGTTTTCGGCGAAATTCCCACTTCAATTGGAGAATATCGTCCATCTTTTGGTCTATGACCTCGACCGGATCCTCGGTGCTATTCGTGATATACGTGCAACATTTCACGCCGTACTGTGTTGCCAATGTAACACAATATCCACCTGTCACTGCTGTGAGGTAATTAAGAACCATTCTATGCTGCACCAGTTCTGTTTTATAAGCTTGAAGTTCCCTTCCCGTATATCTAAACGTGTCATCATACATTTCCGTGATATTATCTAACAAATTTGCGAGCGCCGATATGTATTTATAATTCAGCACTCCTCTAGCGGTGCGGGTGAAATCTAACGCGATTAAGAATTGAATCCCGGTGGATTCACTTATTAGATCAGAGGCCGGATGCTCTGTCTTCTCTATCAGGTGCCTTTTAACAACGTGCTCGTAATGGGTGTGAGTATAAGGAGCTTGGCACCACGATGTATGTCTTTCATTTTATCATGTGTTACAGTCATCACTTCAGGCAATACTTTTCCAATATAACACAATCCTTCAGAGTTTGGGGCAAGCCACTTGTACGCCTTTCTCCCGCATATGAAATATGCATCATCGGGGAGAACATATGGGACGGAGAAGGACATAACCATATTACACACCTTCCAGGTGAAATCTCCTAACCCTAATTCTTCCATCTGCTTAATACACGTATCAGGTTGTACGATATGTGCACAGTATCCTGGTGATACTTCTCCAACTCTCGTAATCCTATTTCCTAAGGTGTACCTATACCGGAAAGATTTTCCTCTACTGGCTATGTGGCGTACAAGCTCTGTATCTGTAGGCATTCTATCTGCTCTATGCGAAAAGGTCATGGTGTGGTTACTCCATGACACTTCCCAATTTCCCGGCTTTCTGGGATTGGAGATGTTGAAACATAATAGGGACCTATCCACATGGTATTGGTGGAGCTTCAAACTAGGAGGGCTGGAGATATTAAACCTCCTGTCCACCGGTCTCCCACCATTTAACTCAAGTACCTCCCCTATCGTTAAAGGAAATGGTACTAGCCCTGATTTGCTATGACCTTGAGGTACTTGAGAGCATACCCAACAATCTGTTTTGTTTAACACATTACCCACTAAGGAGTGATAGTCACTCAATGGATGCCGGTCCATATGGATATTAAAACTGGATTGGCATTTCTTAATGCACCCATCTTCAATGACATTGTTACAGAGCCTACAGATACAGTTTTCCTCAGCTAACAATCCGTCACAATTCCTTCTATGGTCAATGCTATCGGATCGTTTTCTGATACTCGCCTTTGCTTGTTGGTTAGGTTGATCTTGGAAAACTACGCCTCCATCTTTATCATCAGAACCCATTCCAGAACCTCTATCGACCTCCATGGTACTCTCGCCGGAACAGACTGCTCTGGTCAACATCATGGTCAACAGGAAAATCAGGATCACAGTCTCTTGGGGCAAGTCCATCTTATAGGAGGAAACGGAGAAGAATGAGAAGGAGGAAAAATAAATTTGAGGGAGAGGGGATGGGAAGTGGAGAAAAACAATAAAAGGGAGTGGGGAGTCGACAACAGCTCTCGGTCTTCAAGGCTCAGGTGCCGCCTCAGTCCTCCTGGAACAGACACTCCAGTGATACAACCTCTACCGTCTGTTCCTTATCACGGGACTTCTCTGGATCAGCAACCTTCTTGCAGTGGGATGAATGGACCCAAGTCTCTCTCTCAGCAACCTTCAATGCTGTAGTGCTAGTCAATAAGACCTGGTATGGTCCTTCCCATCTGTCAATAAGGCAACCTGAGCGTAGAAAATTCCGTATCATTACATAATCCCCAGGTTCAATGTCATGACAATTACTATCAGGTAGATCAGGAATCACCAACTTCAGATTATCATTTTGATTCCTTAACTGTTTACTCATGTTAATCAAGTACTTTACAGTTACTTCATTGTTACATTTCAAATCATCCTGAGGGTTAATCATAACATGCGGTTGTCGACCAAACAAGATTTCAAAGGGAGACAGATTAAGAGGGGACCTGGGAGTGGTTCTGATACTGTACAATACAATGGGTAAAGCTTCTGGCCATGTCAATCCTGTCTCTGCCATCACTTTACTCAATTTATTTTTAATAGTGCTGTTCACTCTTTCGACCTTCGCACTCGCCTGTGGACGGTACGGAGTGTGCAGCTTGCTATCAATTCCCATCAACTTACACATTCCTTGAAAGACATCACCTGTAAAATGGGTACCCCTATCACTTTCGATTATTCTAGGGATACCATATCTACATACAAATTCCTGCACAATTTTCTTAGCAGTAAACATAGCGGTATTTGTAGCCGCAGGAAATGCTTCGACCCAATTTGAGAAAACATCTATACAAACAAGTACATATTTCAAATTCCGACAAGGGGGTAATTGTAGAAAGTCAATTTGTATTACCTGGAAAGGGCCGCCGGCAGGTGGGATATGGGATGGTTCTGTAGGTATTGCCTTTCCAATATTCTTTCTCAAACAGGTAAGGCATGACATTGCTCTTTTACTCGCATGAGAGGAGAATCCTGGGGCGCACCAATATGCTCTCACCAATTTGCACATCCCTTCCTTGCCTAGATGAGTCAGCCCGTGAGCTGCTTCAGCCAGACATGGAAGATATGCTCTGGGGGCCACTGGTTTACCATGTCCATCCGTCCAGAGTCCTGAGGACTCCTGGCCACATCCCTTTGCCTTCCAGACTGCCTTTTCCTGTGTGGAACACAAATTTTGCATTTCACACAACTTCTGTGTGTTAATGGTATTAAATACCATTAATTGTGTGGTGTCTGTCTGTATGGGGGTAGCAGCTGCTAACTTAGCAGCTTCGTCCGCTCGGCTGTTACCAAGTGATACCGGGTCTTGGCTATATGTGTGTGCTTTACATTTGATAACAGCCACTCTGTCGGGTTCCTGTATCGCTGTTAGAAGCCTTTTTATGTGAGCTGCATGCGCTACCGGTGTACCAGCGGCCGTCATGAAATTTCTGAGACGCCATAGGGCTCCGAAATTATGGACTACTCCGAATGCGTATCTAGAATCGGTGTAGATATTGGCTGACTTACCTTTAGCCAATTCACATGCTCTGGTTAGGGCGACCAGTTCAGCAACCTGGGCTGAGTGAGGTGGGCCTAGCGGTTCCGCTTCTATGGTGTCTTGGTCATCTACGACTGCGTATCCAGTACACAAGTCTCCCGAGTCTGACTGTCTATGACAACTACCGTCCGTGTAGAACGTGAGTTCTGCATCTTCCAGTGGGTTGTCACTGATGTCAGGCCTTGCGGTAAAATTTTGGGTCAAATATTCCATACAATCATGTGTATCTTCCTTTATATTAAATCCTCCTTCCCCATCACTCTCACCTTCCACCCTTTGTGCCTGACCAGGCACACCTGGGAGATACCTTGCAGGATTTAATGCACTGCATCTCCTTATGGTGATGTTTACGGGGGCCATTAGTGCCAATTCCCATCTTGTAAACCTCGCTGATGAGACGTGTCTGGTTTGGGCAGAATTCAATAAGGCTGATACTGCATGTGGCGTATGGATTGTGAGGTTGTGGCCTAGCACGACATCTTCGCTTTTTGTCACTAGCAATGCTATCGCAGCAACGCTTCGCAAGCATGTGGGGAGGGATCGCGCTACCGTGTCTAGCTGAGCGCTGTAGTATGCAACTGGCCTGCTGGCGTCACCGTGTTTTTGGGTTAGTACACCTGCCGCGCAACCAGCACTTTCTGTTCCGTATAGTTCAAAGGGTTTCCCATAGTCTGGCATACCTAGTGCTGGTGCCTGCGTTAGGCACTGTTTGAGTCTCTCAAATGCTGTTTCGGACTCGTCTGTATGCGAAATCCTATCAGGTTTGTTTGAGGAGACCATTTCCTGCAAAGGTAACGCCAAAATGGAAAACCCTGGGATCCAATTACGGCAATACCCACACATTCCTAAAAACGTTCTGATCTGTTGCTGGGTTTGTGGCAGAGTCATGTCTCTAATTGCTTGGATTCTATCAGCGGTCAGGTGTCTCAGTCCTTGTGTTAGACAGTGTCCCAAATATTTTACCTTAGTTTGGCATAATTGTAACTTGTCTTTGGACACCTTGTGTCCTGTGTCTGAAAGATGAAACAGGAGCTGTTTCGTATCCTTCAGAGATGCTTCCAGTGAATCTGAACACAGTAGTAAATCGTCCACATACTGTATCAATACTGATCCACTGTCTGGTTGGAAAGACTGTAAACAATCATGCAAAGCCTGAGAAAATATACTTGGACTATCTATGAAACCTTGGGGTAATCGAGTCCACGTGTATTGGACTCCTCTGTATGTGAATGCAAACAAATATTGGCTGTCAGGGTGCAGAGGTACCGAAAAGAAAGCGGAGCAGAGGTCAATAACAGTGAAAAATTTGGCAGTGGGAGGGATTTGCATTAGGATGACAGCTGGATTTGGCACTACGGGGAACTGACTCTCAACTATTTTGTTAATCCCCCTTAGATCCTGCACTAGTCTGTAACCCCTCCCCCCACTCTTTTTAACAGGGAAGATGGGACTATTGGCAGTGCTGGACGTTCTTACCAGAATGCCCTGTTGTAGCAAGCGCTCTATTACTGGGTAAACTCCTAACTCCACCTCTGGCTTCAGAGGGTACTGTGGGATTTTTGGAGCTATCCTACCATCTTTTACTTGTACAACTACTGGAGCTACGTTTGCCATTAATCCAGTGTCTTGTCCGTCTTTTGTCCAAAGTGACTCTGGTATCTGAGATGTCATCTCTTCTATTTGGGATGGATTCCTATTTGTCATAATGGTATGTGACATTAATCTTGATGGGGAGTCTAACATGTCTCGCACTTCCTGAGCGTGTTTCTCAGGTATGTCCAAGAATACACCTTCAGGAGTACAATAAATGACGCACCCCATTTTACACAGTAAGTCTCTTCCCAGGAGATTGGTTGGTGCCGATGCAGCCAGCAAAAAGGAATGCTTGGTATGCAAAGGCCCTATTGTAATCTCGGCTGGTTTGCTAACAGGGTAGTGCTGGACTACTCCTGTTACTCCCATGGCTGGAATTGTCCTACCAGTGGTTCTCATGCCCACTGTCGAATTTATCACTGACTTGGCCGCCCCTGTGTCTACAAGAAAGTTTAAAGTTTTACCAGCTACATTAATTGCGATCTCGGGTTCACTTCCAAGGTTGGCAATTAATTTTACTGGCTGCAGATTACAGGTATGGCCACACCCCTATTGGGTATGGTGACCTTCCTGAATCCCGCTGGCAGCAACTACTTGTGAGGGAGTTAGCTGGGAACTACCAGAGGCATGCCAGTCTCTGTTCGGGGGATATCTTTTTGTTTCCCCTGTATGTGGCTCATAACTCCGTTTCTGTGGACCCCGATCCCAATGTCGTGTGTCGTGTCGTTGTCTAGGGGGTTGGTATGAGTTTCGTGGATTCTTTACTCTACAATCTCGTGCCATGTGTCCCTGTTTGTGACAAGAGTAACAAGTAACCATACTTGACTTACCCACAGGATTTGGTGATACAAACAAAGGCTGCCTTGTGGTCAGAGCCTGTATACTTACTGACATTAATTTATCACCTTGTTGTTCCCTGTGTCTGGTGATGTTTCTATCGTGATCAATAGCAGCCTCTCTCAAAGTAGCCACAGACAGACCTCGCCAACATGGTTGTGTGGTCTGTACCCTAGTCTTCAATGACTCTTTTAAACCATCCATCAGTACCGATACTGCTACTTCCCGATGGTTTGTGTCTGTTTTAATGTCCTCTATGCCTGTGTATTTTGCCATTTCTAATAATGCTCTGTGAAAATACTCTGCAGCTGTCTCTGACTCCTTCTGTTTAATGGAGAATATCTTATTCCATTTAGCTACTGCTGGGAAATACTCTTTTAGCTGCAAGTTTATTCTTTTCACATTATCTTGGTTGTACACATCTGTAAGAGGTACATCATGATCTAGTCCGCAATCCGCTAAAAATTGAGTTGCGTCGACATTTGAGGGTAAACATGCTCTCAGCAATATCTGCCAGTCTTTATTGTTGGGCTCTGCAGTGTTACCTAAGTCTCTGATGTATTTTTGACTGGCAACTAAGTCTTTTCTAGGGTCAGGAAATTCAGACACTATGGTCCTTAATTCCATTCGGGAAAATGGAGTGTACATGGCAATGTTCCTAATGGGAGTGGCTCCTGATGCGTCTGTTTTCCCATTTGGCACTGCTATTACTCTGACAGGTGTAATTCTAACAACCTCATTCTGTGTAGATTCTACAGGCTGTGGTGAAATAGTCTCAGCATAATGCATGGTGCCGTACTTACCAGTTGATACGACCTCACCTATCCCTCCGCTAGGGGCCTTTACTAATCTCGTGGGTGGAGCTGTGCCTACTGTGGTCTCTGCTATGGTGGCTGCTAGAGAGAGCGCTGAAATCGTTGCCGATTCGTCCTCTTGATCACACTCCTGAGGAAAGTTCAAAACAGGGTACAACTTGCACGGGTTAATACTTGCATGGGTTAATGGGTTAACATTATCATTAACATTTACACAGTTACTAAGTGATTTTGTGTTACACCTTAGTGCGTCTTTCTCCGCAATCAACTTCTCTCCTGATATGTATGGTGGCGGTGGGGCCGTGGCAATCAGTTTTCTGTTAGAGCCAGATCCCGCCGCCTGAGCCAAACCTCTCTGTATCTCACCTTCCTGTTGCCACAACTGTAAATAATCATAATGCTGGATTCGTCTCTTTGTTGATTTTATGAGACATATCCTCCTCCTTAAATTTTGTAACACTTCTGAGCTGAAGCTCCCTACTCTTGGGAATTTCTCCCCGTCATGTACAGTCATTCTCTCCCATTCATCACATAAAGTTTCTGTGTGACTTCCATATTTCTCACACATTATATACCTGGCCGACCCAATTGGTCGGACCACTGAATCAACCCGAACCGAGGTTGATCGCCCCCTACCTGAACAAGTGGCCCCCATAGTTCGAAAGTGTTGCTTTATTTAGCCAACCCTTACACAAAACCAAATGTCCACAATAGGCTGACGGTGGCGGTTTACCGAGTACCCCACTCACTTGCCCACGCCGACCAATACGACCTGATCACACCGATATGGTGCTGGCGTACTCGACCTAGGGCCCCTGCGACCTGAACCTCTATTTACTGGAACCTGCGAGGGTTATCCGAAGAACACTTACTCTTTCCAGTAACTATTGGTTGCTGGATAGTTCCTGAGTGAGCAGCAAACTTCCCTTAAAATAAAAAAATTACACAAATCACGTTAGAGTGTACAAATAGCGTTTGTGACCCCTTTACTCTAATGGTATTAGGTCAGATTACTAACTACTGCACACACTTACGTGCGGTCCAGTCGTTCAGTACACAAACAACTAAGCTTATGTACGGAAAGACCAATGGAATCGAAACTTACGACTGCGAATTCCTTCAGCCAGAGCTTATATGGCCTATATGGGTGTTGCACCAACCCTTTTTGGTGTTGTGCCTGTGAACTGTATAGCGGACTTCCTTGTCGGCTGTACCTGGACCTCCTGGTCTGCTATGACCTCCTGGTCTTGTTACAGTATGACCTCCTGGTCTTGTTACAGTATGATCTCCTGGTCTGCTATACTCTAATGCTCAAAATTGTATATTTAACCAGAGATGCCTCCCTAGCCACCGTGCACGTCACTTACACGCATGTACCTCACGAGTACTCGACTTTTCTTGTGGTTCAACCTTTAAAAATTGTAAAAACACTCACTCATCACATGTACACTTTTGTTTCTATTTCTATTTCTGCGCAGAAATTTTTCTTCAGATCAGGTGTGTTACCAATTAGGAGCAGGATCTGTTAATTAAAATTTCGGACACCCAAAAATAGACTTGCGTTATTTCTCGCCTCGCGTTATTTATCGCTTTGCGTTATTTATCAACTTATCGTGACTTGAGCTACGTGGGCGTAACCGGACGCTCCGTTGCGTAACGTACGCTGCGTGCGTCGGCCTTTGGATTGCGTACGCAAGTCTTTGTTAGAGACACGTATACGCAAAGCAAAGATCCACCGTAACACAATTTATACTTTTATCAATGTAGATGATCCTTGATCATCTACCACACAACACACTGACTTCGCCTTATCTCCCAGGCAAAACTGTGTGTTTGTCTATCTTTTAACTATATTACCTTTACTCTTAAACTATGAAATAACGGCAAATCTCTTTTAGCACTTCTATCAACTATAAAACTGGCAGACAGGAGAGTGGTATACGAAAATGAAAAAGAAAAAGAAATGCAGATATATATATGTGTGCGTGCGTGTGTACGCAAGACAGAAAAATAAAGTTTTTTTTTTTTTTAAAAGACACTAGCGTTTTGTTCTTACCTCCGGTTCCCGGATTCCTTCAGCACTCTTTACCTAAGCGAAGCAGACGCTTATCCTGTCAGCACTACGAGGGATACAACCTCCCGCCCTTTGCTGAGGGATAATGTCTGCTGATCTACCTAGTGCAGATATGTGAAGGACGGGCGAGCCGCCAATTGATAAAGCTAAATATTTATCGTTTATAAAACACTTTAAGAGGTCTAAGAACACTGTACGCTATCTACGTAAGAAGTACCGTAAGGGTACGCAAGTTGTGTAGCGATCGCTCAACCGTAGTCGAGACGCTCAAGCGTCACGTTCGCTTACGGCCCAGTGATCACAGGCAGGCACGCTATTGGCTGCCGACTAACGTAATGATTCGCTATAGCGTAGCGTACGCTCGGGACCACGAGGAGATCACCAGCGGTGCAGACGCTTACAACGTTAAACCCTTTATATCTATACCTTTAACAATGAGATACACAGTATACCTTAGTGTAGAGACAGAGTGTAAGTGCAACCTGGTGTAACCTGATTAACTACAAAGCTGCTAGGGCGTCACCGACGCTCAGAGAATACTTAACCCTATAAAGAATACACAGATACCTGGGCTTAGGGTCCAAAACCTATTATATGTATTTTAACTATTATACTTGCAAAAGGAATCACAGTACAAATGATACACTACAATATAACATAAACCAACTAACCAGATAACTACACGGGAAATACAATACAATACAATTAAAGGAAAATACGAGAGAAAGAGTAGAGAGAGAGAGAGATGGCTCACAGTAAGACAATATGATTACGGAGAAAACTTACGCACAAGGGGAAACGATCGCATGCGCCTCGATATCCAGCTCCCGATTATCAGCAATGAGAACCGTTGAAGAGAGTGAACTGGATACGGTCGGCCTGCCTATTTATGCCCCACACACAATACAATTCAATGGTCCCTACAATCTCATTGTTCATTGGACACAGGAATTCGGCTTCGCATTATAACAAAAGGTCATAGGTTGATTCATACAGGTGGGCTGTGACTATTTCCAACTGCTCAGGTGGGAGGGAAACTGGGTTTCCCGCCGCATGGGTAATAAAGTGCAAATAAAGTAAATGTTCATAAACTTCTTATGTCCATAACTATTCGCACGAGCGATTGATCTGCTTCAAACCAACACCGGAATATTTCTAATTAAATATTCTTCCGATGGATACTAAACACCACTGTATTACTCCTGTCTGACCCTTCGTATCAAACAAAGAGGGATTCCTCTGTTCATAAACATTCTATATTAACCAAACTTTCAGAATCTATCAAAGGGACCATGATCTACAAAATACATTAGTAGTGAAAATATGTAATGATTGAGTCGCACGCTACGATCGCATAAACTGTACCGTAAATACGCATACCATGCGCCTGCGGGTGCCCGCGACTGTGAGTATGCGCACGTACGGGAGAGCGTACGCATGCGCAGCACGGACCTGTGTGAGGTGCAAATATGGTAGTGTGCATAGAGATATTTTTCTGACTTTGACAAATCCTAAGTAAAGTTGCACCAAAAGTATGATTGTAGTAGTTTGTACCTAGTTTTAACTAGACTGTGTGTACCCAGCCAATCTGATGGGTCATGGGACTCCGCTTACACACTTGCCGATGCAGGGGATCGACGCGGGATGGGCATGGTTTCGCTAGCAATGTCTTCTGTTGGCCATGCAGCAGGACCAACCAGAAGACATCCCGACGACGGCCGATGTGAACGATATGTCAGTCCGATCCACCAGATCGGATGACATATCTTATGTGTGCCCAGCTTTAAAGGGAGACTCTATCCTTAAACATATCTGACTGAGTGAGAGATTTTTCTATTATGTTGACTTTGTACTACACAATAAATAGAGGTCTGGCTTTGCATACAATTGTATGGATTGTATATACATATCATTAGTCGTATTTTACAATAAATAGACTCTGAGGCAGAGTTCCCCATTAAATGTACACGTTTACAATTTTAAGATGGTAAATGGAAGCAATTTAATGCCAAAATGAGACATGACAACTTATTTTCTGCATTTCTTTTCAGAGTTGTCACGTTCATGATCTTTCCACTAGTGACAGAGGACATGATTTAACAAATCAAAAACATTCAAGTGAAGAACACACCAGATTACAGGAACACAGCGAGGAACTGCCCTTATCCCAATCCTCTAGATTTTCTGGTGAAAGCTCCTCAAAAAGCCCCATGGTGCTACTGAAACGTTTAAGTCAAGATATTGTAGAAAGTTGCAGTGTCATTTTGTCTCCAAATCACAAGTGCCCTGTTTCATACCTAGAAAGCTGTAAAGCATCTCCACCGTCTCTAAATAGCAGTGTTGATGTACTAAGCTTGTCACCATTTAAAGCAGTTGCTTTGAGCCCTGTCTTTCCTCTGAAGACCCCACATTTACATAGATTGTTACCGTGCAGATTATTTCAGGACAAAAGCCCAAGTGCTGCAAAGTTACCTGATGAAATAGATGATCAGTGCTCACACTGTTCAGAAAGTTCCCAGTTGGACTCAATTTCGGCGTTAAATACCTCAACTCAGTCTGAGTTCTCCAAAGGGGATAATGTGCCTCGTAGTGAGGAGACCTGTGGAAAGAACATGTGCAATGAGAAATCCACGATGTTGGATAAAACCAAAATTGCTCCTGTGGACCGAATTGAACTTTCTGCTTGTAGAGGAGTAAAGGAACAGAAAGGTGAAGACACAGTTCATTACTACTGGGGTGTTCCTTTCTGTCCACAGGGTGTAGATCCCAGTGAATACACCAAAGTCATTCTCTGTCAGCTTGATGTGTATCAGAAGAGCTTGAAAAGAGCTCAGCGACACCTCTTGCGTAAAATGGACTATGGAGAACCCATTCAGCTAGCAGCTTCATGTCAAAGCTGCAACGAGCAGGTAAAAGGGAACGTCAGCCAAGAAGAAGATACAGAAGAGATTATAGAGGATTGTGACCTGCAAAAAAGGGAACAAAGCGAGAAGGAGCCTCCCTGTGATTCTGATGGCTCAGAGGAACCACATGTGTCAAGCAAAAGACAAAAGGTTTTTCAGAGTCCAGTTCATAAAGTCTTGGAGGTTGCCCATCCCTCTCCAGTTATGTTAGAGCCAAGTCATTCACAGGTAAGCACCTTGGTAATAGATTCAGTTCTTTATATCACATCTGAGCATCCAATAACCATGTACCATTATTACACCGTATAAGCAGCTTCTCATGATCTATATTTACTATCAGGCTATAGCACTTAGTAGGATTATGGACTGGACAAGGGGCTCTGTGGGAAAACTGGGTGGATTTGGAAAAGGCATCGTCTCCAGTACCCCTGAAATTCCTGCCTCTGTTTTTTTTTTTTCTCTGACGTCCTAGTGGATGCTGGGAACTCCGTAAGGACCATGGGGAATAGACGGGCTCCGCAGGAGACTGGGCACTCTATAAGAAAGATTTGGTACTATCTGGTGTGCACTGGCTCCTCCCTCTATGCCCCTCTTACAGACCTCAGTTAGATTTCTGTGCCCGGCCCGAGCTGGATGCACACTAGGGGCTCTCCTGAGCTTCTAGAAAGAAAGTTTAAATTAGGTTTTTTATTTTACAGTGAGACCTGCTGGCAACAGGCTCACTGCATCGAGGGACTAAGGGGAGAAGAAGCGAACCTACCTGCTTGCAGCTAGCTTGGGCTTCTTAGGCTACTGGACACCATTAGCTCCAGAGGGATCGACCGCAGGACCCGTCCTTGGTGTTCGTTCCCGGAGCCGCGCCGCCGTCCCCCTTACAGAGCCAGAAGCATGAAGATGGTCCGGAAAATCGGCGGCAGAAGACTTCAGTCTTCACCAAGGTAGCGCACAGCACTGCAGCTGTGCGCCATTGCTCCTCAATCACACTTCACACTCCGGTCACTGAGGGTGCAGGGCGCTGGGGGGGGCGCCCTGAGCAGCAATAAAAACACCTTGGCTGGCAAAATAGCCACAATATATAGCCCCAGAGGCTATATATGTGGTAATTACCCCTGCCAGAATACAGAAAAAAGCGGGAGAAAAGTCAGCCGAAAAAGGGGCGGAGCCATCTCCCTCAGCACACCGGCGCCATTTTCTCTTCACAGTGTAGCTGGAAGACAGCTCCCCAGGCTCTCCCCTGTAGTTTTCAGGCTCAAAGGGTTAAAAAGAGAGGGGGGGCACTAAATTTAGGCGCAATATTGTTTATACAAGCAGCTATTGGGGAAAATTCACTCAGTGATAGTGTTTATCCCTACATTATATAGCGCTCCGGTGTGTGCTGGCATACTCTCTCTCTGTCTCCCCAAAGGGTTGTGTGGGGTCCTGTCCTCAGTCAGAGCATTCCCTGTGTGTGTGCGGTGTGTCGGTACGGCTGTGTCGACATGTTTGATGAGGAGGCTTATGTGGAGGCGGAGCAGATGCCGATAAATGAGATGTCGCCCCCTGTGGGCCGACACCAGAGTGGATGGATAGGTGGAAGGTATTAACCGACAGTGTCAACTCCTTACATAAAAGGCTGGATGACGTAACAGCTATGGGACAGCCGGCTTCTCAGCCCGCGCCTGCCCAGGCGTCTCAAAGGCCATCAGGGGCTTAAAAACGCCCGCTCCCTCAGATGGCAGACACAGATGTCGACACGGAGTCTGACTCCAGTGTCGACGAGGTTGAGACATATACTCAATCCACTAGGAACATCCGTTACATGATCCCGGCAATAAAAAATGTGTTACACATTTCTGACATTAACCCAAGTACCACTAAAAACAAAAAAGGGTTTTATGTGTGGGGAGAAAAAGCAGGCAGTGTTTTGTTCCCCCATCAAATGAGTGAATGAAGTTTGAAAAAGCGTGGGTTCCCCCGATAAGAAACTGGTAATTTCTAAAAAGTTACTGATGGCGTACCCTTTCCCGCCAGAGGATAAGTTACGCTGGGAGATATCCCCTAGGTTGGATAAGGCGCTCACACGTTTGTCAAAAAAAAAAGGTGGCACTGCCGTCTTAGGATACGGCCACTTTGAAGGTACCTTCTGACAAATAGCAGGAGGCTATCCTGAAGTCTGTATTTACACACTCAGGTACTAGACTGAGACCTGCAGATAGTGCTGCTGCAGCATGGTCTGTAACCCTTTCAAACAGCGATACTATTTTGCGAACATAAGACGTCGTCTTATATATGAGGGATGCACAGAGGGATATTTTGCCGGCTGGCATCCAAAATTATTGCAATGTCCATTCTGTCAGGAGGGTATTAGAGACCCGACACTGGACAGGTGATGCTGACTTTTAAAGGCACATAAAGCCTTATAAGGGTGAGGAATTGTTTGGGGATAGTCTCTGGGACCTCGTATCCACAGCAACAGCTGGGATAAAAAATTTTTACCCCAGGTTTCCTCACAGCCTAAGAAAAGCACTGTATTATCAGGTACAGTCCTTTCGGCTTCAGAAAAGCAAGCGGGTCAAAGGTGCTTCCCTTCTGCACAGAGACGAGGGAAGAGGGAAAAAGCTGCACCAGTCAGCCAGTTCCCAGAATCAAAATTCTTCCCCCGCTTCCTCTGAGTCCACCGCATGACGCAGGGGCTCCACAGGCGTAGCCAGGTACGGTGGGGGGCCGCCTCAAAAATTTCAGCGATCAGTGGGCTCGCTCACAGGTGGATCCCTGGATCCTTCAAGTAGTATCTCAGGGGTACAAGCTGGAATTCGAGGCGTCTCCCCCCCGCCGTTTCCTCAAATCTGCCTTGCCGACAACTCCCTCAGGCAGGCAGGCTGTGCTAGAGGCAATTCACAAGCTGTATTCCCAGCAGGTGATAGTCAAGGTGCCCCTACTTCAACAAGGACGGGGTTACTATTCCACACTGGTTGTGGTACCGAAACCGGACGGTTCGGTGAGACCCATTTTAAATTTGAAATCCTTGAACACATACATTAAAAAATTCAAGTTCAAGATGGAATCGCTCAGGGCGGTTATTGCAAGCCTGGACAGGAGTACCTCAGATTTGTGGTACAGGATTGCCATTACCAATTCCAAACACTGCCGTTTGGACTGTCCACGGCACCGAGGGTCTTTACCAAGGTAATGGCAGAAATGATGATACTCCTTCGAAAAATGGGAGTTTTAATTATCCCGTACTTGGACGATCTCCTTATAAAGGCGAAGTCCAAGGAGCAGTTGTTGGTCGGAGTAGCACTATCTCGGGAAGTGCTACAACAGCACGGATGGATTCTATACATTCCAAAGTCACAGCTGGTTCCTACCACACGCCTACTGTTCCTGGGGATGGTTCTGGACACAGAACAGAAAAAAGTATTTCTCCTGCAGGAGAAAGCCAAGGAGCTGTCATCTCTAGTCAGAGACCTCCTGAAACCAAAACAGGTGTCGGTGCATAACTGCACACGAGTCCTGGGAAAAATGGTAGCTTCTTACGAAGCAAAATTCCATTCTGCAGGTTCCATACAAGAACCTTTTTAGTGGGACCTCTTGAACAAGTGGTCGGGATCACATCTTCAGATGCATCGGCTGATAACCCTGTCTCCAAGGACCAGGGTATCTATACTGTGGTGGCTGCAGAGTGCTCATCTTCAAGAGGGCCGCAGATTCGGCATACAGGACTGGGTCCTGGTAACCACGGATGCCAGCCTTCGAGGCTGGGGGGCAGTCACACAGGGAAGAAACTTCCAAGGACTTTGGTCAAGTCAGGAGTCGTCCCTACACATAAATATTCTGGAACTGAGGGCCATTTACAATGCCCTAAGTCTGGCAAGGCCTCTGCTTCAAAACCAGCCGGTACTGATCCAATCAGACAACATCACGGCAGTCGCCCATGTAAACCGACAGGGCGGCACAAAAAGCAGGATGGCGATGGCAGAAGCCACAAGGATTCTCCGATGGGCGGAAAATCACGTCTTAGCACTGTCAGCAGTGTTCATTCCGGGAGTGGACAACTGGGAAGCAGACTTCCTCAGCAGACACGACCGACACCCGGGAGAGTGGGGACTTCATCCAGAAGTCTTCCAACTGTTAGTAAACCGTTGGGAAAGGCCACAGGTGGACATGATGGCGTCCCGCCTAAACAAAAAACTAGATATTGCGCCAGGTCAAGGGACCCTCAGGCAATAGCTGTGGACGCTCTAGTGACACCGTGGGTGTACCAGTCGGTTTATGTATTCCCTCCTCTGCCTCTCATACCAAGGGTACTGAGAATAATAAGAAAACGAGGAGGAAGAACGATACTCGTGGTTCCGGATGGGCCAAGAAGAGCTTGGTACCCAGAACTTACAGAAATAATATCAGAGGACCCATGGCCTCTACCGCTCAGACAGGATCTGCTACAGCAGGGGCCCTGTCTGTTCCAAGACTTACCGCGGCTGCGTTTGACGGCATGGCGGTTGAATTCCGGATCCTAAAGGAAAAGGGCATTCCGGAGGAAGTCATTCCTACGCTGATAAAAGCCAGGAAAGAAGTAACCGCAAACCATTATCACCGTATTTGGCGAAAATATGTTGCGTGGTGGGAGGCCAGGAAGGCCCCAACAGAGGAATTTCAGCTAGGTCGTTTTCTGCACTTCCTACAGTCGGGAGTGACTATGGGCCTAAAATTGGGTTCCATTAAGGTCCAGATTTCGGCTCTGTCGATTTTCTTCCAGAAAGAACTGGCTTCACTGCCTGAAGTTCAGACTTTTGTAAATGGAGTGCTACATATTCAGCCCCCTTTTGTGCCTCCTGTGGCACCGTGGGATCTCAACGTGGTGTTGAGTTTCCTGAAATCACATTGGTTTGAGCCACTTAAAACTGTGGATCTGAAATATCTCACGTGAAAAGTGGTCCTGTTATTGGCCTTGGCTTCGACCAGGCGTGTGTCAGAATTGGCGGCTTTGTCATGTAAAAGCCCTTATCTGATTTTCCATATGAATAGGGCAGAATTGAGGACTCGTCCCCAGTTTCTCCCTAAGGTGGTATCAGCCTTTCACTTGAACCAACCTATTGTAGTGCCTGCGGCTACTAGGGACTTGGAAGATTCCAAGTTACTGGACGTAGTCAGGGCCTTAAAAAATTATATTTCCAGGACGGCTGGAGTCAGGAAAACTGACTCGCTTCTTATCCTGTAGGCACCAAACAAAATAGGTGCTCCTGCTTCTAAGCAGACTATTGCTCGCTGAATTTGTAGCACGTATCAGCTGGAGCATTCTGCGGCTGGATTGCCGCATCCTAAATCAGTGAAAGCCCATTCCACGAGAAAGGTGGGCTCATCTTGGGCGGCTGCCCGAGGGGTCTCGGCTTTACAACTTTGCCGAGCTGCAACTTGGTCAGGGGCAAACACGTTTGCTAAATTCTACAAATTTGATACCCTGGCTGAGGAGGACCTTGAGTTCTCTCATTCGGTGCTGCAGAGTCATCCGCACTCTCCCGCCCGTTTGGGAGCTTTGGTATAATCCCCATGGTCCTTAAGGAGTTCCCAGCATCCACTAGGACGTCAGAGAAAATAAGATTTTACTCACCGGTAATTCTATTTCTCGTAGTCCGTAGTGGATGCTGGGCGCCCATCCCAAGTGCGGATTGTCTGCAATACTTGTATATAGTTATTGCCTAACTAATGGGTTATTGTTGAGCCATCTGTTGAGAGGCTCTGTTATATTTCATACTGTTAACTGGGTATAATATCACGAGTTATACGGTGTGATTGGTGTGGCTGGTATGAGTCTTACCCGGGATTCAAAATCCTTCCTTCTTGTGTCAGCTCTTCCGGGCACAGTATCCTAACTGAGGTCTGGAGGAGGGGCATAGAGGGAGGAGCCAGTGCACACCAGATAGTACCAAATCTTTCTTATAGAGTGCCCAGTCTCCTGCGGAGCCCGTCTATTCCCCATGGTCCTTACGGAGTTCCCAGCATCCACTACGGACTACGAGAAATAGATTTACCGGTGAGTAAAATCTTATTATTATTTTTTTTTTTTTTTTTTTTTATAAATGACCGGCACCTCCCATCCAACTGTATGTTCTACAATGTATTTGTGTAGGTAAAGGAGGTCTAGGAACTTTCTGTCCTTCCTAGGTGATTTACCCTATAGTGGGTAGTGATCTGACCTCCTTTTCAACTGTGTTCTAGCACAAAACAGATTCTACTCAAACTATTTCTAATATTTACAAAATCCTTCTGCAAGATTAGTTTGCTGCTGCTCCCCGTTATATGGAATTGTGTGTTAAGAACCTAGCAATGGGGGAGGGGAATGGTTTGGGAGAAGGTTTTCCATGTTAATACCAGCTCCTCCAGTGTCAAGGCGCTGAGACCCAATCTAAGATATTAACCTGATGATATTGCTGCCTACCCATTTTATACAAAAACATTTATACTGTGTCCCCTCTATGCTCGAGATTTTCAAGGTACGTATATATAATAAAACAGTGCTTGAAAGGTTAGATGCAGTTATATGTAGACTCATTACCTGAAAATAAAAAAGGATTAAACAAGACAAGTATTAAAGTTTAAGCTCTTTTGTGAAATATTTGTATCATTGGTCTCCTGTTTACTTTGGGGGAGTATGGGGTTTCTAATTCTTGCGGAGTACAGCTGCAGGTATAGCAAGTATGCTGGCTGAACTAGACTGTCCCTAATTCTGCTTACCTTCTCGCTTATGTGCACTTCGTCCGGCTGTTTTTTACTGTGTCTTCCGTTCAGCGATCGTTCACACTTAGCGCTGACGTCACTGTTCAGTTGCCGCTGATTCAGTAGCACGCGTGCTATTGATTAAGGAAAAGACTAGTTCAGCCAGCACACTTGGTACACCTGCAGCTGTAGTCGGCAAGAATTGGAAACCTCGTACCCCCCAAAGTAAACAGGAAACCATTTGTACAAATATTTCACAAAAGCTTAAACATTCAAACTTCTCTTGTTTAACCTTTTTATTTTCAGGTAATGCATCTACATACAACTGCAACTAACCTTTCAAGCGCTCTGTTTTATTATACACTGCTCAAAAAAATAAAGGGAACACTTAAACAACACATCCTAGATCTGAATGAATGAAATATTCTTATTAAATACTTTGTTCTTTACATAGTTGAATGTGCTGACAACAAAATCACACAAAAATTATCAATGGAAATCAAACTTATTAACCCATGGAGGTCTGGATTTGGAGTCACACTCAAAATTAAAGTGGAAAAACACACTACAGGCTGATCCAACTTTAATGTAATGCCCTTAAAACAAGTAAAAATGTGGCTCAGTAGTGTGTGTGGCCTCCACGTGCCTGTATGACCTCCCTACAACGCCTGGGCATGCTCCTGATGAGGTGGCGGATGGTCTCCTGAGGGATCTCCTCCCAGACCTGTACTAAAGCATCCGCCAACTCCTGGACAGTCTGTGGTGCAACGTGGCGTTGGTGGATGGAGCGAGACATGATGTCCCAGATGTGCTCAATTGGATTCAGGTCTGGGGAACGGGCGGGTCAGTCCATTGCATCAATGCCTTCATCTTGCAGGAACTGCTGACACACTCCAGCCACATGAGGTCTAGCATTGTCTTGCATTAGGAGGAACCCAGGGCTAACCGCACCAGCATATGGTCTCACAAGGGGTCTGAGGATCTCATCTCGGTACCTAATGGCAGTCAGGCTACCTCTGGCGAGAAATGCCACCCCACACCATTACTAATCCACTGCCAAACCGGTCTTGCTGGAGGATGTTGCAAGCAGAACGTTCTCCTTGGCATCTCCAGACTCTGTCACGTCTGTCACATGTGCTCAGTGAGAAACTGCTTTCATCTGAAGAGCACAGGGCGCCAGTGGCGAATTTGCCAATCTTGGTGTTCTCTGGCAAATGTCAAACGTCCTGCACGGTGTTGGGCTGTAAGCACAACCCCCACCTGTGGACGTCGGGCCCCCATACCACCCTCATGGAGTCTGTTTCTGATTGAGTAGACACATGCACATTTGTGGCTTGCTGAAGGTCATTTTGCAGGGCTCTGGCAGTGCTCCTCCTGTTCCTCCTTGCACAAAGGCGGAGGTAGCGGTCTTGCTGCTGGGTTGTTGCCCTCCTACGGCCTCCTCCATGTCTCCTGATGTACTGGCCTGTCTCCTGGTAGCGCCTCCATGCTCTGGACACTACGCTGACAGACACAGCAAACCTTCTTGCCACAGCTCGCATTGATGTGCCATCCTGGATGAGCTGCACTACCTGAGCCACTAGTGTGGGTTGTAGACTCTGTCTCATGCTACCACTAGAGTGAAAGCAGTGCACCGCCATCTTTCAAAAGTGACCAATACACCAGCCAGAAAGCATAGGAGTTGAGAAGTGGTCTGTGGTCACCACCTGCAGAACAACTCCTTTATTGGGGGTGTCTTGCTAATTGCCTATAATTCCCACCTGTTGTCTATTCCATCTGCACAACAGCATGTGAAATTGATTGTCAATCAGTGTTGCTTCCTAAGTGGACAGTTTGATTTCACAGAAGTGTGATTGACTGGGAGTTACATTGTGTTGTTTAAGTGTTCCCTTTATTTTTTTGAGCAGTGTATATACGTACCTTTTTTTTTTTTACCAGAGCAGCTAATTAATTAGCCGTAGCACAGTTCCCCACATATATATTACTCATCGAGATTTTCAAGTGAAGTAGGTGCTCTGTTCCATATTTGGTTGGACTGGACTAGACTGTTCTCTCATTATCCCCTTCTGGAACAAAATAATAAACTGGGTTACAGAGAACCTAGAGCATCCTGGATCCTGAGTTTTTGTTGCTCTCGTACACGTAAATTCTTAATCACTTAATTACTCAGACACAATGGTCTAATAATGTGGTACCGGCAACTGATAATGGAAGTTGGTGGTAGAGGAGGGAGGAGGGAGACCACTTTTAATTTAGCAGCAAGATTGAGAACATTTAATTACTTTATCATATGGGTCTCTGTTCTTAAGTGAGGAGAACTGTTAATAATAAACATTTAAAGGATGTAAGTGGATGTGTATTGAATATTGAATGTATTGTTTGGTATCCATTTACATATAAACATGTTGACAATTTAGAAATAAATGCTTATTGTGATCTGAAAGATCCAATACCACATACCGCAAAATTTTACTAACGTGCTCTGTAACAATTATTGTGTTACATGTGCTTACCTTGTAATCATTTAACAATATGGCTCTATGTATCCTATTACCATGATTTCAAGGTTGGGTCCTCTTATTTCATATCCTTTATTCAACAGGTGTACTTAAGGTCTGCCATAATAAGACACCACAGTTCAAGTCAGTGCTTCGCTGAACACACTTGATTACAGAGATGGATAGCAAAGGACATTGCATAATCGCCAATGTCACAGTGTGAAAGGAAGATAGGCATGTCTACTTACTTTGTCTTGAATAGACTATTCAGACAAGCATATTAAAGACACACTGAGCCAAGGAAAGCCTGCAGAGCTATTTTAGCAGCAGTCTGAACTGTGTGTTGATACTGCAATCTTCTTACTATAGTACAGATGTAGTATTTTATCATCACCAGGGATACAAAGCTGTATAGGACATTCTGGGAAATTCAATTACCCTGACAGCAAGTCGGGTGTAATGTATCACCGCCAGGGGCTATCTAATTAGCCCCGATAAGCCGGCGTGTGCGGCGGCTTGTCAGGGATTTTGTTTCAACTGCCTCCGGCAGGCGAAGCAAAATCCCTGATAACAGGGCCATTTCACCCGAAAACGGGTGTAACTGCACTTGTTACCGGCCGAGCTAATCCAATAGCCCAACCGCAACACCCGGGGCAAATTGAATATCCCCCATAGACTGGTAACAAAAATAAACTGTCCTCTTACTCAAATATAACTTTATTTGGCAATGTTGAATAGTAAGTTTTGTACCTCCTTTTTATTGTTTTCTGGAGATACTTCTGTAAGTTAGTCTCCTCTGCTATTAACATAAATTAATTCTATAATTAAAAATGGCAAGACTAAAAGTAAAGACTTAGAAACCAGGTAGAAAACAAAACCGTTTTCTCTAACGTCCTAGAGGATGCTGGGACTCCGTAAGGACCATGGGGGATAGACGGGCTCCGCAGGAGACATGGGCACTTTAAGAAAGACTTTGGATCTGGGTGTGCACTGGCTTCTCCCTCTGTGCCCCTCCTCCAGACCTCAGTTTGATACTGTGCCCAGAGGAGATGGGTGCACTTCAGGGAGCTCTCCTGAGCTTCCTGATAGAAAGTATATTTGTTAGGTTTTTTATTTTCAGGGAGCCTGCTGGCAACAGACTCCCTGCATCGAGGGGACTGAGGGGAGAGAAGCAGACCTACTTCCCGGACTCTCCCCTGCTTATCCACGGTGAAAGGGGGTTTCAGAGAAGAGGGGGGGGGGGCACATAATTGGCAGCAAATAATAGTATTACAGCGCTACTGGGTAAATACATTGTGTGTTTTCCCTGGGGTATTAGCGCTGGGTGTGTGTTGGCATACTCTCTCTCTGTCTCTCCAAAGGGCCTTGTGGGGGAACTGTCTTCAGATAAGAGGATTCCCTGAGTGTGTGGTGTGTCGGTACGTGTGTGTCGACATGTCTGAGGTAAAAGGCTCTTCTAAGGAGGAGATGGAGCAAATGTGTGTGTGTGGTGTCTCCGTCGACAACGCCGACACCTGACTGGATATGTGGAATTAAGTGCTGAGGTAAATTTATTGCACAAAAGATTAGAGAACAGACAGGGAATCTACCCATGTCTGTCCCTATGTCGCAGGGACCTTCAGAGTCTCAAAACGCCCACTATCCAAAATAATAGACACTGATACCGACACGGAGTCTGACTCCAGTGTCGACTACGATGATGCAAAGTTACAGCCAAAACTGGCAGAAAATTATTCAATATATGATTATTGTAATAAAAGATGTTTTGCATATCACTGATGACCCATCTGTCCCTGACACGAGGGTACACATGTTTAAGGGGAAGAAAGCTGAGATAACATTTCCCCCCTCTCATGAACCAAATGAATTGTGTGAAAAAGCGCGGGAATCTCCAGACAAGAAACTGCAGTTTCCCAAAAGAATTCTCATGGCGTATCCTTTCCCTGCTAGGGCCAGGATACGATGGGAATCCTCCCCTAAGGTGGACTAGGCGTTGACACGTTTACCCAAAAGGTAGCGCTGACAATACCAAGATACAGCTACCCTCAGGTACAGTGGCGGAACTAGCGAGCGGTGGGCCCAGGTGCAAAAAATGCTTTGGGCCTCCCTCTCATCCCGTCCAAGAGATAGATAGATAGATAGATAGATAGATAGATAGATAGATACATACACACAGTGGTGCAAGTTACAAAAAAATTTTTTGTTGTGCTGTGTGCGCGCACCGAAGGCGCGTGCACGGCAAAAACATGGGTGTGGCCATTGAAAGTGGGGGCGTAATACACATATGACCCAAATAGTGCAGTGCCAGATACACATATGCCACCACAGTGTCAGATATGCACCTGCGGTGCTAGATATGCCCCCACAGTGCCAGATACACATATGCCCCCACAGTGCAAGATATGCACCCACAGTGCCAGATACACATATGCCCCCGCAGTGCCAGATATGCACCCACGGTGCTAGATATGCCCCCACAGTGCCAGATACACATATGCCCCCGCAGTGCTAGATATGCACCCACGGTGCTAGATATGCCCCCACAGTGCCAGATACACATATGCCCCCACAGTGCCAGATATGCACCCACGGTGCTAGATATGCCCCCACAGTGCCAGATACACATATGCCCCCACAGTGCCAGATATGCACCCACGGTGCTAGATATGCCCCCACATTGCCAAATACACATGCCCCCACAGTGCTAGTGACTAGAGACTGAATAAAAACCACGGTACTTTACTTCCAGACTGAGTGTTGTTCTGCAGGAGAGGGACAGCAGTACACACGCTGGACAATACAATACTAGGTCAGCAGTAGGCATGTGTAATTTAATATTAGAATGCATTTATGTGGCCGTGATGAGAGAGGGAGAGAAAACTACAGTAGCTACAACATGTCCATCTACACTAACTGCAGCTGAGCTCCGTGAATGTAACTTTCAGCCCCCTCCCGCACTCTGTACCTGGCCTTTGTGCAGGAGCTATGTACCTTAGACGGAGAGCTGCCTGCAGTCCACATGCCGAATTCTTCAGTGCTGCCAGGCACGCGACCCCCGACCTCTGATCACAACACAGCGGCAGCCTCATCAAGCACAACAGCTTAACGGGGCTGTACAGATAAGGGCAGATCTTTTAACCTGTTCAGTACAGGATAGCTGCCCTTTCCCTTATCTGTATAGCCCCGTTCAGCTGAGAGATGTGATAAAGGAGTCAGAATCAGATGGACTGTGTGCTGGGGGGGAGAATGCTCCAATCACCCCCGCTGGATCCACCACTGGCCCCCCGCAGTGGATTGAGAGCAGGGCTTCCGTACACAGCTGTGTGAAAAAAAATCCCTTAAAATGCCCGCCGCCTGGGAGGCAGGCGCTAGAGGTCAAATGTGACTTCTAGCGTTTGTCTCCGCCTTGGCTGCGGCCATTTTTGGTGGGGTTTTTTTTACATTGTAAAGTACGGAAACGCTGCTGCAGCCCCCAGCGCGTCTCAATTCACTCACTGCGGGGGCTGCGGCGGCTGGAATCGGTGCCGATGCTTTGGGCCCCTTGACAGAGGTGGGCCCCAGTGCAAGGCACTGCTTGCACTGGCGGTAGTTCCGCCTCTGCTCAGGTATCCTGCAGATAGCATGCAGAAAAGTACTTTGAAGTCCATTTACACACATTCTGGTACACTACTCAGACCGGCGATTGTGTCGGCAGGGGTTTATAGCGCTGTAGCAGCGTGGACAGATACCTTATAAGCGGAGATTGAAACCCTAGATAAGGATACCATGTTATTGACCCTAGGATATATAAAAGATGCTGTCTTATATATAAGACATGCTCAATGAGACATTGGTCTACTGGGTTCTAGAGTCAACGCTATGTCAATTTCTGCTAGACGTGTCCTGTGGAACATGCAATGGACAGGTGATGCCGACTAAAAGAGGCATATGGAGGTTCTACCTTACAAGGGTGAGGAATTGGGTGGAGAAGGGCTCTCGGACCTGGTCTCCACAGCTATAGCTGGTAAATCTGATCTTTTGCCTTATATTCCCTCACAGCCTAAGAAAGCACGACATTATCAAATGCAGTCCTTTCGGTCGCAGAAAAATAAGAAAGTACGAGGAGTGTCCTTTCTTACCAGAGGTAAGGGCGCAGGGCACAGCTAGTTCCCAGGAACAGAAGTCCTCCCCGGCCTCTACTAAATCCACCGTATGACGCTGGGGCTCCGCTAAGGGAGTCCGCCCCAGTGGGAGCACGTCTTCGACTCTTCAGCCACATCTGAGTTCACTCACAGGTGGATCCCTGGGCAATAGAAATTGTTTCTCAGGGTTACAAGCTGGAATTCGAAGAGGTGTCTCCTCGCCGGTTTTCCTTATCGGCCCTACCGGCTTCTCCCCCAGAAAGGGAGATAATATTAAATACAATTCACACATTGTATCTCCAACAGGTGGTGCTCAAGGTTCCCCTCCTTCAACAAGGAAGGGGATATTACTCAACCTTGGCTGTAGTCCCGAAACCGGACGGTTCGGTCAGACCTATTTTAGAATTAAAATCTCTGAACCTATACTTGAAAAGGTTCAAATTCAAGGTGGAATCGCTCAGAGCGATCATCGCCAGCCTGGAAGGGGGGGATTTTATGGTGTATCTAGACATAAAGGCTGCATACCTACATGTTCCCATTTATCCACCCCATCAGGCGTACATTAGAATTACGGTACAGTATTGTCATTACCAATTTCAGGGTAATTGGCAGAAATGATGGTGCTCCTATGCAAGCAAGGAGTCACAATTATCCCATACTTGGACGATCTCCTAATAAGGGCGAGATCAAAAGAGCAGTTGTTGAACAGCGTGTCACTTTCACTGAAGGTGTTACAGAAACACGGCTGGATTCTCAATATCCCGAAGTCACAGTTGGTTCCTACGACTCGTCTGACCTTCTTGGGCATGACTCTGGATACAGACCAGAAAAGGGTTTTTCTTCCGATAGAAAAAGTTCAGGAACTCATGACTCCAGTCAAGAACCTGTTGAAGCCAAAACAAGTGTCGGTGCATCATTGCACTCAAGTCCTGGGAAAAATGGTGGCGACGTACGAAGCCATTCCCTTCGGCAGGTTCCATGCAAGGACTTTCCAATGGGACCTATTGGACAAATGGTCCGGGTCACATCTGCAAATGCATCAGCGGATCACCCTGTCCCCCAGGGCCAGGGTATCTCTCCTGTGGTGGCTGCAGAGTGCTCACCTTCTAGAGGGCCGCAGGTTCGGCATTCAGGATCGGATCCTGGTGACCACGGACGCGAGCCTCCGAGGTTGGGGAGCAGTCACACAGGGAAGAAATTTCCAAGGACTTTGGTCAAGTCAAGAGACTTGTCTTCACATCAACATCCTGGAACTAAGGGCCATATACAACGCCCTACGTCAAGCGGAGACCTTACTTCGCGACCGACCAGTTCTGATCCAGTCAGACAACGTCACCGCAGTAGCTCATGTAAACCGCCAGGGCGGCACAAGGAGCTGAGTGGCGATGGCGGAAGCCACCAGAATTCTTCGCTGGGCGGAGAATCATGTAAGCGCACTGTCAGCAGTGTTCATTCCGGGAGTGGACAACTGGGAAGCAGACTTCCTCAGCAGACACGACCGGCATCCGGGAGAGTGGGGACTTCATCAGGAAGTCTTCGCACAGATTGCAAGTCAGTGGGGACTGCCCCAAATAGACATGATGGCGTCCCGTCTCAACAAAAAGCTACAAAGGTATTGCGCCAGGTCAAGAGATCCTCAGGCAGTAGCTGTGGACGCCCTGGTGACACCGTGGGTGTTCCAGTCGGTCTATGTATTCCCTCCTCTTCTTCTCATACCCAAGGTGTTGAGAATAATAAGAAAAAGAGGAGTGAGAACAAAAATCATTGTTCTGGATTGGCCACGAAGGGCCTGGTATCCGGATCTGCAGGAAATGCTCACAGAAGATCCGTGGCCTCTTCCTCTAAGACAGGACCTGTTGCAACAGGGTCCCTGTCTGTTCCAAGACTTACCGCGGCTGCGTTTGACGGCATGGCGGTTGAACGCCGGATCCTAGCGGAAAAAGGCATTCCGGATGTGGTCATTCCTACGCTAATAATGGCTAGGAAGGACGTGACATCTAAACATTATCACCGAATATGGCGAAAATATGTTTCTTGGTGTGAGGCCAGGAATGCTCCTATGGAAGAATTCCATCTAGGCCGTTTTCTTCACTTCCTACAAACTGGAGTGAATTTGGGCCTAAAATTAGGCTCCATTAAAGTTCAGATTTCGGCCTTATCCATTTTCTTTCAAAAGGAATTTGCCTCTCTACCTGAAGTACAGACTTTTGTGAAGGGAGTATTGCATATTCAGCCTCCTTTTGTACCTCCGGTGGCGCCTTGGAACCTTAACGTGGTGTTAAGTTTCCTTAAGTCACATTGGTTTGAACCACTTAGAACAGTGGAGTTGAAATATCTCACTTGGAAGGTGGTCATGTTGTTAGCCTTGGCTTTGGCTAGGCGAGTTTCGGAATTAGCGGCTTTATCACATAAAAGCCCCTATCTGGTTTTCCATATGGATAGAGCGGAATTGCGGACCCGTCCTCAATTCCTACCTAAGGTGGTATCATCCTTTCATATGAACCAACCTATTGTCGTACCTGTGGCTACACGTAACTTGGAGGATTCCGAGTCCCTTGATGTGGTCAGGGCTTTGAAAATTGACGTGGCCAGAACGGCTAAGATCAGAAAAACAGAAGCACTGTTTGTCCTGTATGCAGCCAACAAGGTTGGCGCCCCTGCTTCAAAGCAGACTATTGCTTGCTGGATCTGTAACACGATTCAGCAGGCGCATTCTACGGCAGGATTGCCGTTACCAAAATCGTTTAAGGCCCATTCCACTAGGATGGTGGGCTCATCTTGGGCGGCTGCCCGAGGGGTCTCGGCACTACAGCTGTGCCGAGCTGCTACTTGGTCGTGGGTCAAACACCTTTGCAAAGTTCTATAAGTTTGATACCCTGGCTGAGGAGGACCTCCTGTTTGCTCAATCGGTGCTGCAGAGTCATCCGCACTCTACCGCCCCTTTGGGAGCTTTGGTATAATCCCCGTGGTCCTTACGGAGTCCCAGCATCCTCTAGGACATTAGAGAAAATAGGATTTTAAGCCTACCGGTAAATCTTTTTCTCGTAGTCCGTAGAGGATGCTGGGACTCCGTAAGGACCATGGGGGATAGACGGGCAGCACACGGCAGTGATACAATGTAGCGCCTATGCGCTCCATTGTAACCAATGGTGGGAACTTTGTGGTCAGCGGTTGACCGAAAGTAACCTCACCGCTGACCACAAAGTTCCCACCATTGGTTACAATGGAGCGCATAGGCGCTACATTGTATCACTGCCGTGTGCTGCCTGACAGACACTACAGGAGCACACAGCCAATCAGGAGGGTGCCACGACGTGGCGCTCCCTGATTGGCTGAAGGAACCCTCTTAGACAGAAGTCAGGGGGGGTTCCTGGCAGTCGGGGAAAGGGGTCCCATGTGAAAACATGGGGCCCCTTTCAGTGCGTGGTCGGGTGTCCGTTTTTTTATTTTGCAAAGTACGTGGATTACAAATAGAACAGAAGAGGACCGATCTACACTGGATTATGTCAGTAGAATTTTTCCAACAGGTACCCCATTGATTCTACATGGAGAAGAGGACCGGCCCTCGTGTGAACATAGGTAAGTATGTATGTTTGGAGGTGTGGATGTATGTAATAAACTTTTACTTTCAAGGTGTGTGTCTCCTGTTTTTATTGGGGTATTTTTTTAGTAATAGTACTACAGGTACCAGCGGGCCCGGTTTCCCTCCGCATGCTGGTACTTGTGGTTCTCCAAGTACCAACTTGCGGGGGAGGCTTGCTGGGACTTGTAGTACTGCTACTAAAAACAATATTCACATTTTGACAAAAAGGCTATCAGCCCCCCATCTGCCGCCCTTGGATGGGGGGGGGGGGGGGGCAGCCTCGGGCTTCACCCCTGGCCCTTGGGTGGCTGGAGGGGGGGGGACCCCTTGATTTAAGGGGTTCCAACTCCTCCAGGGTACCCCGGCCAGGGGTGACTAGTTGGGTATGTAATGCCAGGGCCGCAGGGACCAATATAAAAGTGTCCCCCGGCTGTGGCATTATGTATCTGGCTAGTGGAGCCCGGTGCTGGTTTCAGAAATACGGGGGACTCCTACGCTTTTTGTCCCCCGTATTTTTGGAACCAGGACCAGGCGTAGAGCCCGGTGCTGGTTGATTAAATATGGGGGAACCCCTGTCACTTTTTTCCCTATATTTTTTCAACCAGGACCGGCTCAAAGAGCCCGAGGCTGGTTTTGCTTAGGAGGGGGGACCCCACGCATTTTTTTTTTTAACAATGTTTTATTTTTTACGAAAGGTGCACAATGAAGCCCAGCACGGATCTCACAGATCCGGCCGAGATTCATTGTGTTAAAGTCGGCAGTGTTTTACAATTCACTGCCAAAAAATACGAATGACATTGACATCGGTAAATACGAAAATGCAGAGTACGACAGCTTAGTAAATTAGTCGTAATAAATTCAAAAAGTTGCAAATTTACACTTTCGATGTCATTCGTGTTTGATCTTTAACCTCATTCTGAAAAATACGAATTTTAGTAAATATACCCCCTTGAGTAGGGGTGGGCAAAATACGGCCCGCGGGCCGGATGCGGCCCGCAAACCAATCCTGTCCGGCCCACTGCCTCCCACCAGCGAGCAATGACAAGCGGCCCGAACGGCTAAGCTGCTTGTCATTGCTCTGAGCTGCAGTACCTCCAAGCTGCCGGCGGCGCCTCTCTTCCCCTGCTGCTGCGTTGTAGCAGCCTCCTCCCTCCTCCTCCCGTCAACAGTGACCACGGCTGGGTTCAGCCGAAAAGGGGCGGAGCTACGTGCCGTGGAGGGGCGGGGCTACACGGGACCTCGGGGGGCGGAGCTACACGGGACAAGAGCCAGACTGCTGCAGATCCATCCTTCCTGCCACTGCCAGCCAGATCAGTAAAGTTAATGGGAAAAGTGAGTGAGAGAAAGAAAGGGGTGTGTGTGTGTGTGTGATAGTGTGCGTATATTTGTGTGTGCGGGCAGTGGCGTCAGTCTGTTTTTAGGTTGCGGGGAGAGATCTTTAGCTCTCGCTGTACCAACCCCTCCCGTGTTCTGTCACCATGTCACCCCCGTGTTCTGTCACGTATAACCCCCGTGTTCTGTCACGTATAACCCCCCGTGTTCTGTCACTGTCACCCCCCTGTGTTCTGTCACCGTGTCACCCCCCCGTGTTCTGTCACTGTGTCACACCCCCCGTGTTCTGTCACTGTGTCACACCCCCCGTGTTCTGTCACCGTGTCACCCCCGCCCCCCCGTGTTCTGTCACCGTGTCACCCCCACCGTGTTCTGTCACCGTGTCACCCCCACCGTGTTCTGTCACTGTGTCACCCCCCCCGTGTTCTGTCACCGTGTCACCCCCGCCCCCCCGTGTTCTGTCACCGTGTCACCCCCACCATGTTCTGCCACCGTGTCACACCCACCGTGTTCTGTCACTGTCACCCCCCCCGTGTTCTGTCACTGTGTCACACCCCCCGTGTTCTGTCACTATGTCACCCCCGCCCCCCCCGTGCTCTGTCACCGTGTCACCCCCACCGTGTTCTGTCACCGTGTTCTGTCACTGTGTCACACCCCCGTGTTCTGTCACCGTGTCACACCCCCGTGTTCTGTCACCGTGTCACACCCCCTGTGTTCTGTCACTGTGTCACACCCCCTGTGTTCTGTCACCGTGTCACACACCCCGTGTTCTGTCACTGTCACCCCCCTCCCCGTGTTCTGTCACCGTGTCACCCCCACCGTGTTCTGTCACCGTGTCACACCCACCGTGTTCTGTCACTGTGTCACCCCCCCCGTGTTCTGTCACCGTGTCACCCCCCTGTGTTCTGTCACCGTGTCACCCCCCTGTGTTCTGTCACCGTGTCACCCCCCCCGTGTTCTGTCACCGTGTCACCCCCACCGTGTTCTGCCACCGTGTCACCCCCACCGTGTTCTGCCACCGTGTCACACCCACCATGTTCTGTCACTGTGTCACACCCCCGTGTTCTGTCACTGTGTCACACCCCCCGTGTTCTGTCACCGTGTCACCCCCGTCCCCCCTCGTGTTCTGTCACTGTGTCACCCCCACCGTGTTCTGTCACTGTCACACCCCCCGTGTTCTGTCACCGTGTCACACCCCGTGTTCTGTCACCGTGTCACACACCCCGTGTTCTGTCACTGTCACCCCCCTCCCCGTGTTCTGTCACCGTGTCACCCCCACCGTGTTCTGTCACCGTGTCACACCCACCGTGTTCTGTCACCGTGTCACACCCACCGTGTTCTGTCACTGTCACCCCCCCCCCCCCGTGTTCTGTCACCGTGTCACCCCCACTGTGTTCTGTCACCGTGTCACACCCACCGCGTTCTGTCACTGTGTCACCCCCCGTGTTCTGTCACCGTGTCACCCCCCCCCGTGTTCTGTCACCGTGTCACCCCCCCCCCCGTGTTCTGTCACCGTGTCACACACCCCGTGTTCTGTCACTGTCACCCCCCCCCCCCCCCCCCCCCCGTGTTCTGTCACTGTGTCACACCTTTCCCCAGGGGCCATAAGACACTGGATAATTTGCTTGCTGCATATTAATTATCCTAAATAAAATGTTAATGTGTAAAAGGGGGCTCTACCTACTGTAATGTGTAAAAGGGGCTCTACCTTCCATACTGTGTAAAAGGGGCTCTATCTGGTGTAATGTGTGTAAGTGGCATGGAGACTATTGTGCAGCCTTATATGAATCTGTATTATTTTTTGCCCACACCCCTTCCACATGAAGCACGTCCCTATATTTTTGGCAAGTGGGGGGAGCTGCTATTTTGTATGTGGCCCTCGGATACTGACAGGAAATGTCAAGTGGCCCCTCAGCTGAAATAATTGCCCACCCCTGCCCTTGAGTCTCTGAATCTGTATACAAAATGCTACGCTGTAGTCGCAGCTTTTTTCCGAAACAAGTTCCAGTGTTGTCCATATATAGACTCTGTCGTATTACACACAATATACAAGTGTATATCAAATTAATAAGCACAGTTTCCTTGTGCGTCCTAATTGCATTGCGACTTAAGCCGGGCATATACTATGCAGTTATCTGGTAGATCATCTGCCAGACCTGGCTGGTTGGAATGAAAATCTGTCATTTGCCCTCATTCATCAAGAATCGACCATTTGCTCCCAAACACTGGAAAACGGACAAAAGCTGTCATTCATACAAATTGGTTAAATCCCGTGTTTTGGAGCAACTGGTTGATTGTCATTTGCTCTCACCCATTAACAGATTTTTATGTAAACAAGCCAGATCTGTCATGTGATCTGCCAGATAAATGTGTAGTGTATGCCCATCTTAATATGCATTTTTGGCAAAAAAAGAAGAGGCCTGCCATTTTACGAGACCTGGCATATTGAGGCTAGGTGTAAGAGGATGCATCTGTACACAACTAGCAGCTATGGTGTTATGTAAAGTGTGAGGAAATGAGGTCTGTGACAATTAGTATAGCTTTGCCTCATTTCCCATGTCAAAAATTAACTTTTTATTCCCATCTCTCTATACATTCAATTTGTCTGTTTGTTCATTCTCCATAACATGTCCATTGCTGCTCACCCAATATTGGTGCTCGTTCCGAGTTGTTCGCTCGCTAGCTGCTTTTAGCAGCATTGCAAACGCTAGGCCGCCGCCCTCTGGGAGTGTGTCTTAGCTTAGCAGAATAGCGAACGAAAGATTAGCAGAACTACTACTAAATAATTTCTTGCAGTTTCTGAGTAGCTCCAGACCTACTCCTAGATTGCGATCACCTCAGTCCGTTTAGTTCCTGGTTTGACGTCCCAAAACACGCCCTGCATTCGGCCAGCCACACCCCCGTTTCTCCAGCCACTCCTGTGTTTTTACCTGGCACGCCTGCGGTTTTTAGCACACTCCCTGAAAACGGCCAGTTTCCGCCCAGAAACACCCACTTCTTGTCAATCACACTACGATCACTCGAGCGATGAGAAAACGTCGCTCGAGCTTGTGTAAATCCCCAAAGTTTTGTGTTATATTACTTAACGCATGCGCGCTGCGTACCATGCGCATTTTCCACCTAATCGCTCCGTTGTGAAAATCGGCAACGAGCGAACAACTCGGAATGACCACCATTGTGTTTAAATCAACCTTAATATTGTTAATATATGCAATTGTATTGCTATCTGTCACACTTTAGGTAATGTATTCAGATTAGACCTAGTTTCCTATAGTTTACTAACACCACAGTGGACACTAAAAGGGTGAGTCATATAAGGTACCATTGTCCCTTTTTGTTTACTTGCTGTTGTCCAACAGTAAGCTGACCAGACGGGGGGTGGGGGGGTTGTTTCTCCGGCTGATGTAATTGCCTCTATTAGAATATGTATTGTATTCCAATGCTGTACGTTCCTAAGCCAAAGAAGTCACACTCACCACCGCAATATGAATCTTCTTGGGGTATAAGTAGAGCTACCCAGAGAGCTGAAGGAGATATTCTCTGCTCCTTGACTAAGAAGTAATGTTCTGTCAGGAGTTTGTGGTGGGAACTGTCATGTGGAATTGGATTACAGAAGTGTGCTGAGCTGTTTATAACCCATTCTCTTCAGTAAACCACTGTTGGTTTTTCATCTACCACCATGCTTGAGTGATTTAGAACCCGGTATCTTCACATAAAGCAAAAAGTATACTTGGGAGTAAATTTACTAAAATAGTGTTTGACTTCTAAACCAATTTGCTGGACATCGCCGCCAGTTTAGAAGGTCAAAATCACAAATTTACTAAAGACCAATTTTGAGTGTCTATATTGAATCAAAGGTGATACTCATCGGTTTCTGCCATGTGATATTTCAGTCAGATTGCTCTGTTTCCAATAGACTTCACAGCCAAATTGAAGTATGAATCTGCTGACAATCTGTACAGTATGATCTGTGCAGGCTTTTGTGTATTATAGTGTGCAAAAAGGGCTACATTTATAAAAAAAAAAAAAAAAAATTTGCTTGGGGTCACTTCCCCAAAACCATAACCAACCCGGTCAGGTGCTGGAATATTGGGGGGAAAACCCACTTGGGATATTCCAGTAACCAGCACCAGTCTGATCCAGCCAGGGGGCTTATGCCATAGGAGGTACACTACATCATGGGGTCCCCCGCCATCATGTAAAACACCATCAAACTGGTTAGCCCAGGCCTGAAATTACTTTGGAAGTGGGAACCATCTGCCAGCATGTCCGGACACTAAGGGCCTGCTGGCATCTTTAGTCCCACTGTAAATAAAATATAAAAATGACAGTGCCTGCACACTGACTTTTTTTTTAAATTATTTTCTCTATCGTCCTAGTGGATGCTGGGGTTCCTGAAAGGACCATGGGGAATAGCGGCTCCGCAGGAGACAGGGCACAAAAGTAAAGCTTTCCGATCAGGTGGTGTGCACTGGCTCCTCCCCCTATGACCCTCCTCCAAGCCAGTTAGATTTTTGTGCCCGGCCGAGAAGGGTGCAATCTAGGTGGCTCTCCTAAAGAGCTGCTTAGAAAAGTTTAGCTTAGGTTTTTTATTTTACAGTGAGTCCTGCTGGCAACAGGATCACTGCAACGAGGGACTTAGGGGAGAAGAAGTGAACTCACCTGCGTGCAGGATGGATTGGCTTCTTGGCTACTGGACATCAGCTCCAGAGGGACGATCACAGGTACAGCCTGGATGGTCACCGGAGCCTTGCCGCCGGCCCCCTTGCAGATGCTGAAGTAAGAAGAGGTCCAGAATCGGCGGCAGAAGACTCCTCAGTCTTCTAAAGGTAGCGCACAGCACTGCAGCTGTGCGCCATTTTCCTCTCAGCACACTTCACACGGCAGTCACTGAGGGTGCAGGGCGCTGGGAGGGGGGCGCCCTGGGAGGCAAATGAATACCTATTTTGGCTAAAAATACCTCACATATAGCCTCCGGAGGCTATATGGAGATATTTAACCCCTGCCAGAATCCGTTAAGAGCGGGAGACGAGGCCGCCGGAAAAGGGGCGGGGCCTATCTCCTCAGCACACAGCGCCATTTTCCCTCACAGAAAGGCTGGAGGGAAGGCTCCCAGGCTCTCCCCTGCACTGCACTACAGAAACAGGGTTAAAACAGAGAGGGGGGGCACTAATTTGGCGATATGCTTATATATATTAAGATGCTATAAGGGAAAACACTTATATAAGGTTGTCCCTATATAATTATAGCGTTTTTGGTGTGTGCTGGCAAACTCTCCCTCTGTCTCTCCAAAGGGCTAGTGGGTCCTGTCCTCTATCAGAGCATTCCCTGTGTGTGTGCTGTGTGTCGGTACGTGTGTGTCGACATGTAGGAGGACGATGTTGGTGAGGAGGCGGAGCAATTGCCTGTAATGGTGATGTCACTCTCTAGGGAGTCGACACCGGAATGGATGGCTTATTTAGGAAATTACGTGATAATGTCAACACGCTGCAAGGTCGGTTGACGACATGAGACGGCCGACAAACAATTAGTACCGGTCCAGACGTCTCAAAAACACCGTCAGGGGTTTTAAAACGCCCGTTTACTTTAGTCGGTCGACACAGACACAGACAGGGACACTGAATCCAGTGTCGACGGTGAATAAACAAACGTATTCCTTATTAGGGCCACACGTTAAAGGCAATGAAGGAGGTGTTACATATTTCTGATACTACAAGTACCACAAAAGAGGGTATTATGTGGGATGTGAAAAAACTACCATAGTTTTTCCTGAATCAGATAAATTAAATAAAGTGTGTGATGATGCGTGGGTTCCCCCCGATAGAAAATTATGGGCGGTATACCCTTTCCCGCCAGAAGTTAGGGCGCGTTGGGAAACACCCCTTAAGGTGGATAAGGCGCTCACACGCTTATCAAAACAAGTGGCGGTACCGTCTATAGATAGGGCCGTCCTCAAGGACCAGCTGACAGGAGGCTGGAAAAATATCATAAAAAGTATATACACACATACTGGTGTTATACTGCGACCAGCGATCGCCTCAGCCTGGATGTGCAGAGCTGGGGTGGCTTGGTCGGATTCCCTGACTAAAAATATTGATACCCTTGACAGGGACAGTATTTTATTGACTATAGAGCATTTAAAGGATGCATTTCTATATATGCGAGATGCACAGAGGGATATTTGCACTCTGGCATCAGGAGTAAATGCGATGTCCATAACTGCCAGAAGATGTTATGGACACGACAGTGGTCAGGTGATGCAGATTCCAAACGGCACAAAGGTGTATTGCCGTATAAAGGAAGAGGAGTTATTTGGGGTCGGTCCATCGGACCTGGTGGCCACGGCAACTGCTGGAAAATCCACCGTTTTTTACCCTAAGTCACATCTCTGCAGAAAAAGACACCGTCTTTTCAGCCTCAGTCCTCTCGTCCCTATAAGATCATATCTGCCCAGGGATAGAGGAAAGGGAAGAAGACTGCAGCAGGCAGCCCATTCCCAGGAACAGAAGCGTTCCACCGCTTCTGACAAGTTCTCAGCATGGCGCTGAGACCGTACAGGACCCCTGGATCCTACAAGTAGTATCCCAGGGGTACAGATTGGAATGTCGAGACGTTTCCCCTTCGCAGGCTCCTGAAGTCTGCTTTACCAAGGTCTCCCTCCGACAAGGAGGCAGTATGGGAAAAAATTCACAAGCTGTATTCCCAGCAGGTGATAATTAAATTACCCCTCCTACTACAAGAAAAGGGGTATTATTCCACACTATATTGTGGTACTGAAGCCAGAAGGCTAGGTGAGACTTATTCTAAAAAAATTTTTTTGAACACTTACAAAGGTTCAAATCAAGATGGAGTCACTCAGAACAGTGATAACGAACCAGGAAGAAGGGGACTATATAGTGTCCCGGGACATCAGGGATGCTTACCTCTATGTCCCAAATTTGCCCTTCTCACTAAGGGTACCTCAGGTTCGTGGTGCAGAACTGTCACTATCAGTTTCAGACGCTGCCGTTTGGATTGTCCACGGCACCCCGGGTCTTTACCAAGGTAATGGCCGAAATGATGATTCTTCTTCGAAGAAAAGGCGTCTTAATTATCCCTTACTTGGACGATCTCCTGATAAGGGCATAGTCCAGGGAACAGTTGGAGGTCGGAGTAGCACTATCTCGGATACTGCTACAACAGCACGGGTGGATTCTAAATATTCCAAAATCGCAGCTGATCCCGACGACACGTCTGCTGTGCCTAGGGATGATTCTGGACACAGTCCAGAAAAAGGTGTTTCTCCCGGAAGAGAAAGCCAGGGAGTTATCCGAGCTAGTCAGGAACCTCCTAAAAACAGTGCATCATTGCACAAGGGTCCTGGTAAAAATGGTGGCTTCCTACGAAGAAATTCCATTCGGCAGATTTCACGCAAGAACTTTTCAGTGGGATCTGCTGGACAAATGGTCCGGATCGCATCTTCAGATGCATCAGCGGATAACCCTATATCCAAGGACAAGGGTGTCTCTCCTGTGGTGGTTATAGAGTGCTCATCTTCTAGAGGGCCGCAGATTCGGCATTCAGGATTGGATGCTGGTGACCACGGAGCCCAGCCCGAGAGGCTGGGGAGCAGTCACACAAAGAAAAAAATTTCCAGGGAGTGTGATCAAGTCTGGAGACTTTTCTCCACATAAATATACTGGAGCTAAGGGTAAATTTATAATGCTCTAAGCTTAGCAAGACCTCTGCTTCAAGGTCAGCCGGTATTGATCCAGTGGGAAAAACATCACGGCAGTCGCCCACGTAAACAGACAGGGCGACACAAGAAGCAGGAGGGCAATGGCAAAAACTGCAAGGACTTTTCGCTGGGCGGAAAATCATGTGATAGCACTGTCAGCAGTGTTTCATCCCGGGAATGGAAACTGGGAAGCAGACTTCCTCAGCAGGCACGACCTCCACCCGGGAGAGTGGAAACTTCATCGGGAAGTTTTTTTCCACATGATTGTAAACCGTTGGGAAATACCAAAGGTGGACATGATGGCGTCCCGTCTGAACAAAAAACGGGACAGGTATTGCGCCAGGTCAAGAGACCCTCAGGCAATAGCTGTGGACGTTCTGGTAACACCGTGGGTGTACCAGTCGGTGTATGTGTTCCCTCCTCTGCTTCTCATACCTAAGGTGCTGAGAATTATAAGACGTAGAGGAGTAAGAACTATACTCATGGCTCCGGATTGGCCAAGAAGGACTTGGTACCCGGAACTTCAAGAGATGCTTACAGAGGTCTTATGGCCTCTGCCGCTAAGAAGGGACTTGCTTCAGCAAGTACCATGTCTGTTCCAAGACTTACCGCAGCTGCGTTTGTCGGCATGGCGGTGGAAAGCCGGATCCTAAGGGAAAAAGGCATTCCGGAAGAGGTCATTCCTACCCTGGTCAAAGCCAGAAAGGAGGTGACCGCACAACATTATCACCACATGTGGCGAAAATATGTTGAGTGGTGTGAGGCCAGGAAGGCCCCACAAAGAAATTTCAACTCGGTCGTTTCCTGCATTTCCTGCAAACAGGAGTGTCTATGGGCCTCAAATTGGGGTCCATTAAGGTTCAAATTTCGGCCCTGTCGATTTCTTCCAGAAAGAATTGGCTTCAGTTCCTGAAGTCCAGAAGTTTGTCAAGGGAGTATTGCATATACAACCCCCATTTGTGCCTCCAGCGGCACTGTGGGATCTCAACGTAGTTCTGGGATTCCTCAAATCACATTGGTTTAAAACCAGTCAAATCTGTGGATTTGAAGCATTTCACATGAAAAGTGACCATGCTCTTGGCCCTGGCCTGGACCAGGCGAGTGTCAAATTGGTGGTTTTTTCTCAAAAAAGCCCATATCTGTTTGTCCATTCGGACAGGGCAGAGCTGCGGACTCGTCCCCAGTTCTCTCCCTAAGGTGGTGTCAGTGTTTCACCTGAACCAGCTAATTGTGGTGCCTTGCACCTACTAGGGACTTGGAGGACTCCAAGTTGCTAGATGTTGTCAGGGCCCTGAAAATATGTTCCAGGACGGCTGGAGTCAGGAAAACTGACTTGCTGTTATCCTGTATGCACCCAACAAACTGGGTGCTCTTGCTTCTAAGCAGACTATTGCTAGTTGGATGTGTAATACAATTCAGCTTGCACATTCTGTGGCAGGCCTGCCACAGCCAAAATATGTAAATGCCCATTCCACAAGGAAGGTGGGCTCATCTTGGGCGGCTGCCCGAGGGGTCTCGGCTTTACAACTATGCCGAGCAGCTACTTGGTCAGGGGCAAACACGTTTGCTAAATTCTACAAATTTGATACCCTGGCTAAGGAGGACCTGGAGTTCTCTCATTCGGTGCTGCAGAGTCATCCGCACTCTCCCGCCCGTTTGGGAGCTTTGGTATAATCCCCATGGTCCTTTCAGGAACCCCAGCATCCACTAGGACGATAGAGAAAATAAGAATTTACTTACCTATAATTCTATTTCTCGGAGTCCGTAGTGGATGCTGGGCGCCCATCCCAAGTGCGGATTATCTGCAATACTTGTACATAGTTACAAAAATCGGGTTATTATTGTTGTGAGCCATCTTTTCAGAGGCTCCGCTGTTATCATACTGTTAACTGGGTTTAGATCACAAGTTGTACGGTGTGATTGGTGTGGCTGGTATGAGTCTTACCCGGGATTCAAAATTCCTCCCTTATTGTGTACGCTCGTCCGGGCACAGTACCTAACTGGCTTGGAGGAGGGTCATAGGGGGAGGAGCCAGTGCACACCACCTGATCGGAAAGCTTTACTTTTGTGCCCTGTCTCCTGCGGAGCCGCTATTCCCCATGGTCCTTTCAGGAACCCCAGCATCCACTACGGACTCCGAGAAATAGAATTATCGGTAAGTAAATTCTTATTTTATACTTACCTACTCCTTGGCTGTGCTTGGTCCTCTTGTCCATGTAGTCCATGGTCTTGGTAAAACAAAACAATAAAGTTGCCCGAGCTGTAACGGATATGCTGTACAGTACAGTGCAATCCACAATGGGTCCATTCCCAATTTGGGACATTACACTGCACAATGGTGAAGCGCTGATGGACTGCGAGCCAGATGCTCTCAGCCAATTGGCAGACTGTTTCTGTGGCAACATCTGCTGATCAGCTGAGAGTATCTGACTCGTGGCCAGTCAGCTCTTCACCATTGTGCAGTGGGGATACGGTCGTTAGGTTGACACAACTTAGGTCGACAGTCATTGGGTCAACCACGATAGGTCGACATGCATTAGATCGACAGGGTAACTAGGTCGACATGGTCATTAGGTCGACCTGTACTAGGTAGACAGGTTAAAAGGTCGACATGATTTTTTTTCAATTTCATTTTTCCCCAAAAAATTTTTGGGAATTTTTCCATACTTGACGATCCACGTGGACTACGATTGGAACGCCCTGCCCGAAGCATGGCGAGCGGACACTGTGCACTAATTGGGGTTCCCCGTCAATTTACAAAGAAAACGACACCAAAGGAAATAAAAAATCTCACGTTGATGTTTTAACCTGTCGACCTAGTACAGGTCGACCTACTGACCATGTCGACCTAGTTACCCTGTTGACCTAACACATGTCGACCTATCGTGGTCGACCAAATGACTGTCGACCTAAGTTGAGACGACCCATACCCCGTGTAGTGCAGTGTCTCTTATGGGAACGTTTATATCGTGGATCGAACTGTACATATTGTACAGTTTTGGTTTGGGTACCCTTTTTTTTTTTTTTCTTTGTTGTACCATAACCCAGGACTACATGGACAAGGAGATCGAACACAGCCAAGAAGTATGTATGTATAAAGTGTTTTGTTTTTTTGTTTGTTTTATCGAGGGTGTGAGTACTGTACAGTCATTATTTTTATATTTTCTTTACAGTGAGATTACATGTGCCAGTGGGCCATTTTTCCAGACATGCTCGCACTTGTAGTTCTACCAAGTGCCAGCACGCAGGGGCAGGTTTGCTAAGACCTGTAGTTCCACTGTAGAGAACAGCATTAAAAATCTACATTTACATAATAAACCTCACATCCACAGCGACCAGGGATACGGGATATAGCGCCAGACTTGGGAGTTCCTTTTTAGAGGATGACCCCTTTTTAGGGCTGACCAGTTTGGGGATGCTTTAAGTAATGGCAGGAGGGGACCCCATAATGTCTCGCCACTATGGCGTAAACACCATGGCTGGTTCCACCCATTACTGGAAAAATGGGGAAACTCCACACCAGTGTTTTCCAAAATTTTCCAGTACTAAACTAGGCTCAGAGGTCTGGGGCTAGTTATGCTCTAAGACATTTTTTCTTTTTTAAATGTAACTCTTTTTCTCTAACGTCCTAGTGGATGCTGGGGACTCCGTAAGGACCATGGGGAATAGATGGGCTCCGCAGGAGACATGGGCACTTTAAGAAAGAATTTGGATTCTGGTGTGCTCTGGCTCCTCCCTCTATGTCCCTCCTCCAGACCTCAGTTTGAATCTGTGCCCGGACGAGCTGGGTGCTATTTAGTGAGCTCTCCTGAGCTTGCTATAAGAAAGTATTTTGTTAGGTTTTTTATTTTCAGGGAGATCTGCTGGCAACAGGCTCCCTGCATCGTGGGAGTGAGGGGAGAAAAGCAGCCCTACTCTCTGAAGATAGGTCCTGCTTCTTAGGCTACTAGACACCATTAGCTCCAGAGGGATCGTACACAGGATCTCACCCTTTGTCGTCCGATCCCGGAGCCGCGCCGCCGTCCCCCTCGCAGAGTCGGAAGACAGAAGCAGGGCGAAAGAAGCAAGAAGACTTCGAAATCGGCGGCAGAAGACTCCAGTCTTCACTGAGGTAGCGCACAGCACTGCAGCTGTGCGCCGTTGCTCCCACACTACACCCACATACTCCGGTCACTGTAGGGTGAAGGGGGGGGGGGGGGGCTGGGCAGCAATTAGGACCTCTTGGCAAAAGTTACACATATATACAGTTGGGCACTGTATATATGTATGAGCCCCCGCCATAATAGTGAACAGAAACGCGGGACAGAAGCCCGCCGTCGAGGGGGCGGGGCTTCTTCCTCAGCACTCACCAGCGCCATTTTCTCTCCACAGCTCCGCTGAGAGGAAGCTCCCCAGGCTCTCCCCTGCAGATTCACGGTAGAAGAGGGTAAAAAGAGAGGAGGGGCACATAAATTTGGCGCAAAAACATAATATACAGCAGCTACCGGGTTAACACTAAGTTACTGTGTGATTCCTGGGACATATAGCGCTGGGGTGTGTGCTGGCATACTCTCTCTCTGTCTCTCCAAAGGGCCTTGTGGGGGAACTGTCTTCAAAAAAGAGCATCCCCTGTGTGTTTGTGGTGTGTCGGTACGCTTGTGTCGACATGTTTGCCGAGGAAGGCTATGTGGAAGCAGAGCAGGAGCAAATGAATGTGGGGTCTCCGCCGACGGCGCCGACCCCTGATTGGATGGATATGTGGAAGGTTTTAAATGATAATGTTAATTCCTTGCATAAAAGGTTGGATAAAGCTGAAACCTTAGGACAGTCAGGGTCTCAACCCATGCCTGATCCGATGTCGCAGAGGCCGTCAGGGTCTCAGAAGCGCCCACTATCCCAAATTGTTGACACAGATACCGACATGGATTCTGACTCCAGTGTCGATTACGATGATGCAAAGTTACAGCCTAAATTGGCTAAAGCCATCCGTTATATTATTATAGCAATGAAGGATGTGTTGCACATCACAGAGGAAACCCCAGTCCCTGACAAGAGGGTTCATATGTATGGGGAAAAAAGGCAGGAGGTGACCTTTCCCCCTTCACATGAGCTAAATGAGTTATGTGAAAAGGCTTGGGAATCTCCAGATAAAAAACTGCAGATTTCCAAGAGGATGCTTATGGCGTATCCCTTCCCGCCAATGGGCAGGTTACACTGGGAATCCTCCCCTAGGGTGGACAAAGCTCTAACACGCTTATCCAAGAGGGTAGCCCTGCCGTCACAGGATACGGCCACCCTAAAAGATGCTGCGGATAGAAAGCAAGAGGGTACCCTGAAGTTCATTTATACACATTCAGGTACCTTACTAAGGCCGGCAATTGCGTCGGCCTGGGTGTGTAGTGCTGTAGCAGCATGGACGGATACCTTGTCTGAGGAACTTGATACCTTAGACAAGGATACTATATTAATGACCCTGGGGCATATAAAAGACGCTGTCCTATATATGAGAGATGCTCAAAGAGACATTAGCCTACTGGGCTCTAGAATAAATGCAATGTCGATTTCTGCCAGAAGGGTCCTGTGGACTCGGCAATGGACAGGCGATGCCGACTCAAAAAGGCACATGGAGGTTTTACCTTACAAGGGTGAGGAACTGTTTGGGGAGGGTCTCTCGGACCTGGTCTCCACAGCTACTGCTGGAAAGTCAAATTTTTTGCCATATGTTCCCTCACAACCTAAGAAAGCACCGTATTACCAAATGCAGTCCTTTCGATCACAAAAAGGCAAGAAAGTCCGAGGTGCGTCCTTTCTTGCCAGAGGCAGGAAGCTGCACAACACAGCTAGTTCCCAGGAACAGAAGTCCTCCCCGGTTTCCACTAAATCCACCGCATGACGCTGGGGCTCCACAGGCGGAGCTAGGCCCGGTGGGGGCGCGTCTCCGAAATTTCAGCCACAAGTGGGTTTACTCCCAGGTGGATCCCTGGGCAAAAGAGATTGTGTCTCAGGGATACAAGCTGGAATTCGAAGAGATGCCCCCTCACCGATACTTCAAATCGGCCCTGCCAGCTTCCCCATTAGAGAGGAAAGTAGTGTTAGCTGCAATTCACAAATTGTATCTTCAGCAGGTGGTGGTCAAGGTTCCCCTCCTTCAACAAGGGAAGGGTTATTATTCGACCATGTTTGTGGTACCGAAACCGGACGGTCCGGTCAGACCCATATTAAATTTAAAATCTCTGAACATATACCTGAAAAGGTTCAAGTTCAAGATGGAATCGCTCAGAGCGGTCATTGCAAGCCTGGAAGAGGGGGATTTTATGGTGTCTCTGGACATAAAGGATGCATACCTTCATGTCCCCATTTATCCACCTCATCAGGCGTACCTCAGATTTGTGGTGCAGGATTGTCATTACCAATTTCAGACGTTGCCGTTTGGTCTCTCCACGGCACCGAGAATATTTACCAAGGTGATGGCAGAAATGATGGTACTCCTGCGGAAGCAAGGGGTCACAATTATCCCATACTTGGACGATCTCATAAAAGCGAGACCAAGAGAGCAGTTACTGATCAGCGTAGCACGCTCTCTGGAAGTGTTAGGACAGCACGGCTGGATTCTGAATATTCCAAAGTCGCAGTTGATTCCTCCGACTCGTCTGCCCTTCCTGGGCATGATTCTGGACACAGACCAGAAGAGGGTTTATCTCCCGATGGAGAAGGCTCAGGACTCATGACACTGGTCAGAGACCTATTAAAACCAAAAAAGGTGTCGGTGCATCACTGCACACGAGTCCTGGGAAAGATGGTGGCATCATACGAGGCCATTCCTTTCGGCAGGTTCCATGCGAGGAGCTTTCAATGGGATCTCCTGGACAAGTTGTCCGGATCACATCTACAGATGCATCGGTTAATCACCCTATCCCCCAGGGCCAGGGTGTCTCTCCTGTGGTGGCTGCAAAGTGCTCACCTTCTGGAGGGCCGCAGATTCGGCATTCAGGACTGGGTCCTGGTGACCACGGATGCAAGCCTCCGGGGGTGGGGGGCAGTCACGCAGGGAAGAAATTTCCATGGCCTGTGGTCAAGTCAGGAGACTTGCCTTCACATCAACATCCTGGAACTAAGGGCCATATACAACGCCCTACGTCAAGCGGAGTCCCTACTTCGCGACCAACCGGTTCTGATTCAGTCAGACAACATAACCGCAGTGGCTCATGTAAACCGCCAAGGCGGCACAAGGAGCAGAGTGGCGATGGCGGAAGCCACCAGGATTCTTCGCTGGGCGGAGAATCACGTAAGTGCACTGTCAGCAGTGTTCATCCCGGGAGTGGACAACTGGGAAGCAGACTTCCTCAGCAGACACGACCTCCACCCGGGAGAGTGGGGACTTCATCAAGAAGTCTTCACACAGATTACAAGTCGGTGGGAACTACCACAGATAGACATGATGGCGTCACGCCTCAACAAAAAACTACAGAGCTATTGCGCCAGGTCAAGGGACCCTCAGGCGGTAGCTGTAGACGCCCTGGTGACACCGTGGGTGTTCCAGTTGGTCTATGTATTTCCTCCTCTTCATCTCGTACCCAAGGTACTGAGGATAATAAGAAAAAGAGGAGTAAGAACAATTCTCATTGTTCCAGATTGGCCACAAAGGACTTGGTATCCAGATCTGCAAGAATTGCTCACAGAGGATCCGTGGCCTCTTCCTCTAAGACAGGACCTGTTGCAACAGGGACCCTGTCTCTTCCAAGACTTACCGCGGCTGCGTTTGACGGCATGGCGGTTGAACGCCGGATCCTAGCAGAAAAGGGTATTCCGGAGGAGGTCATTCCTACGCTGATAAAGGCTAGGAAGGACGTAACAGCTAAACATGATCACCGGATATGGCGAAAATATGTTTCTTGGTGTGAGGCCAGCAATGCTCCTACAGAGGAGTTTCAGCTGGGCCGTTTCCTTCACTACCTTCAGTTAGGAGTGGATTTGGGCCTGAAGTTAGGCTCAATTAAGGTCCAGATTTCGGCCCTTTCCATTTTCTTTCAAAAGGAGTTGGCTTCTCTGCCAGAAGTTAAGACGTTTGTGAAAGGAGTGCTGCATATTTAGCCTCCTTTTGTGCCTCCAGTGGCACCTTGGGATCTTAACGTGGTGTTGAGTTTCCTGAAATCACACTGGTTTGAACCACTTAAAACAGTGGAGTTGAAATATCTCACGTGGAAGGTGGTCATGCTATTAGCCTTGGCTTCGGCTAAGCGCGTTTCAGAATTAGCGGCTTTGTCTCATAAAAGCCCATATCTGATTTTCCATATGGATAGAGCGGAATTGAGGACACGTCCCCAATTTCTGCCAAAAGTGGCCTCATCCTTTCATATGAACCAACCTATTGTGGTGCCTGTGGCTACTCGTGACTTGGAGGATTCCGAGTTACTAGATGTGGTCAGGGCTTTAAAAGTTTATGTAGCCAGAACGGCGAGAGTCAGGAAAACGGAGTCACTGTTTATCCTGTATGCATCCAACAAGCTTGGTGCTCCTGCTTCAAAGCAGACTATTGCTCGCTGGATCTGTAACACGATTCAGCAGGCTCATTCTGTGGCTGGATTGCCGCAGCCAAAATCAGTGAAAGCCCATTCCACTAGGAAGGTGGGCTCTTCTTGGGCGGCTGCCCGAGGGGTCTCGGCATTACAGCTATGCCGAGCTGCTACTTGGTTAGGTGCAAATACGTTTGCAAAGTTCTACAAGTTTGATACCCGGGCTGAGGAGGACCTATCGTTTGCTCTCTCGGTGCTGCAGAGTCATCCGCACTCTCCCGCCCGTTTGGGAGCTTTGGTATAATCCCCATGGTCCTTACGGAGTCTCCAGCATCCACTAGGACGTTAGAGAAAATAAGATTTTACTTACCGGTAAATCTATTTCTCGTAGTCCGTAGTGGATGCTGGGCGCCCGTCCCAAGTGCGGACTTTTTCTGCAATGCTTGTATATAGTTATTGCTTAAATAAGGGTTATGTTATAGTTGCATTAGGGTTTATCTGATGCTCTGTTATTGTTCATACTGTTAACTGGGTAAAGTTATCACAAGTTATACGGTATGATTGGTGTGACTGGTATGAGTCTTACCCTGGATTCCCTAAATCCTTTCCTTGTACTGTCAGCTCTTCCGGGCACAGTTTCTTTAACTGAGGTCTGGAGGAGGGACATAGAGGTAGGAGCCAGAGCACACCAGAATCCAAATTCTTTCTTAAAGTGCCCATGTCTCCTGCGTAGCCCGTCTATTCTCCATGGTCCTTACGGAGTCCCCAGCATCCACTACGGACTACGAGAAATAGATTTACCGGTAAGTAAAATCTTATTTTAAACATTTAACACAACAAAGCCTGGAGAGGTCAGTGTGGTCTGTGCAGTGCTTAGGACACACCTGACGCTTACAGACACGTATATTTAATTCTTATTTTGTGATGCGATTTCTATTGGATTTACCAACACAATGTTTTGTAAATTTGGTATTTCTATTTGCATCAATGTTAAGGATGCAATGTTTGGTCCGATGGTGTATTCATGTGTTAAGTTGTTTCTCCTGTGATTTCCCGTAGACTTTTCTTTTTTGCCTTTAGTAAATCTCTGATTTGTAAAAACACCCGGAAAATTGCAGAAATCCATAGAATCTGCGAAAAACATTGTTTAGGTAATTTTTGCCTCTGGTGTTCATTTGTTAACATGGCTATACTCGAGGCCGAACAATGTATGTTTTAACGTAGACTTAGTAGGTTGTAAACCATATCCATGATTGAGCGCAGATGAATTAATTTGTACATTAGTCATTTTGGATTTAAGAACCTGTGCTCAGCCATTGATGTTGGGTGCCTTGAGGATGATGTTTGGGAATCTCTGGTATTCACATCAAATTCAAAGTCTTAATGCAGGTAGATGTGTAACAACAGAGGTTTCCTTATATAATGGCTGCCAGGGAAAGCAATGTGCCTGTGATACAGTTGCTGATTAACTGAGCTATATGGGTAATATTTGCCCATTATATTCTGCTGCACCCTGACTATTTTGAAAATGTAAAAATGTGTGGTACACTTTTCCAGAATGCCAGGGCAGTAGCACATCCGCATCTTTCATAGATGTGCCTGTCAGCACATTTACTTCACAATCTGCCCATCACTGCTCCCATACAGGTTGTGCACTTGGTTGAAGTTGCAGCAGATTGGATGTTCTAACATTCCCCCAGAGGTCAGCAGCAATGCCTTGTTTTGTAGAAGGGAAATTGTAATGCATGCGGACTACCTGGATTAAAGTAAAGTGACCCTGTCAATGTCTTCTGTGTCCTCTAATATATTCCATTTATGTAGATAGAGTTGTGACCTCAAGCACCTGACAGTGTATTTCCTTGCTGTGTCCTCGGTTAGCTTTTTACAAATTGACACGATGCTACATGTTTATATATATATATATATATATATATATATATATATATATATTTCTCATACGTCCTAGAGGATGCTGGGGACGACATCAAGACCATGGAGTATAGACGGGATCTGCAGGAGACATGGGCACTCTAAAGACTTTTTATTGGGTGTGAACTGGCTCCTCCCTCTATGCCCCTCCTCCAGACCTCAGTTTTAGAAATGTGCCCAGGTCGACTGGATGCACTCTGAGGAGCTCTACTGAGTTTCTCTGAAAATACTTTTATGTTAGGTTTTTTATTTTCAGGGAGATCTGCTGGCATCAGACTCCCTGCTTCATGGGAGTGAGGGGGCAGAAGCAGAACCAACCTCCTCAGAGTTTCATGGCTCTGCTTCTGGCTGACCGGACCCCATTACCTTCTGAAGGGAACTGAACGCTAGCCGTGTCTGGATGCTCACTCCCACAGCACGACGTCACCCGCCTCACTGAGCCAGAAGACAGGTGAGTATAAGAAGAATGATCTTCTGTCAAGTAAGTGAAGGCTGAGGTGCGGCACGGCTGGCGGGAGCGCAGCGCGCCATTGCTGCCCACACACACAGGCACTACAGGGTGCAGGGCGCATGGTGGTGGGGGGGGCACCCTGGGCAGCAAGAAAAATACCTCAAAACTGGCTAAAAGTGGGCATAAGTTGCCGCTGACACAGCCCTACCCCCGCCAGTTTAAATATTGCAGTGTTTGTATGAGTGTAAGGACGCGCCATTGCGGGGGCGGAGCTTCTTCCTCAGGCAGCCAGCACACTACTCAGCGCCATTTTCTCTCTCTCCTCAGGCTGCAGAGAACACGCTGGTCCTCTCCTCCACTTCTGACAAGTACAGGGTGTTATTAAGGGGGGGCACAAAGCGATTGTGGTGCATTTGATAGTGTATATTACTATTTAAAAAACGCTATTAGGCTGTGGACATACTGTGTTCACAGGAAATACTGGCGCTGGGATTGTGAACTGGCTGCTCCTGTGTCCCTCTGACAGATTTTACTGTGGGTCTGTCCCCAAAATAAGTCCCAGTGTGTCTGTTGGTGTGCTGTACACGTGTGAGGCATGTCTGAGGCAGGGAGTTCCTCCCCGGAGGAAGCCATTTTAGGGACACAGAGTTGTAATGTGGTGGCGCTGCTGGCACACCAAGAGCCTGCCTGGGTGAAATAACTACGTGACAGTATGCATCTGATTAACCGTAAATTAGTACTAGCAGAGGGAAAGAAAGAAAGCTCTTGTGTGGGCGCACTCTTAAAAAAGAAGAAAATATTGTTCAATTAATTACTGAAAGTTATTAAAATTTATGTTTATTGATCAAGAGTTAAAAACAAAATACCCCTCTACGATCCAAAGAAAAAATGTAAACATAATAAAGACATGAGAAAATGTAAAAATGTTCTGGTCTGTTAATCACATGAGAAGGATTAGAAAGGCTGCAGACACCTAATAGTCTAACACCCGTTTCTCCTGACCAGTACAGATAATCTGTATTGATGAGACCGACCAAGGAGGTCACTAGCTGTAGGAGGTCAAATAATGTGTCTTAGAGAACCACTGAAATCAGGTTGATTCTAAGCAATTTATTATTCACCTATTATTCCATGTTACTCAGAATTGGAGATATCTGTATTGATATAACCTGAACGCAGAAAAAAGAGAAGAAAGTTTTGAAAGAACAAATAGTGGTGATACTGCTGTTGGTGTCCACCCTTCTGAGGAAGGGGAATAGTCCCTACTCTACAACACCAGGTATTCCCAAGGAGTCTCCTCTCAAAGTACTGACCCGGCCCAACGCTGTTTCGCTTCCAAGATCAGACGAGATCGGGCATTAGCAGCGTGGTGTGATAGTAGAGAGGCTATCTACCAATGAGAGTGCACCTATATAAGGATGGTAGAGTAAGGATTTAGAAAGATAAGACCATATAATATGTAGATCTACTTTCCACGTTAGGCGGGGTGAGCAAAATGTCACTTAATGGCAAAGTGCACCCTGGATCGTGAATGAGAGTCTACGGAAAATAGTAAGTGGTGAAAAAGAAAAAGGATATTGTCACTTTTTGAATTGGACTGGTGGTTATTAACCCTGGTGGGAAACCACGTCACAGAGTATGCAGCGTCAGGTAAAATAGTACATGTGGATATACTACACATATGTATACATTTTTGTACAAAGCAACACATCATTACTTTGAAAAAAACCTAAAAAGGTATAGCACACTGTATACAAAGGAAATGAAATAGTATGAAGAATGAGTATAGTCTGCAATCTATAGGGTTTATCAGGCTGTATTATGCACAGAAAATCCAAAATAATTGGCTTGCGGTGTGAATGGTGTGTCAAGCAAAAAGGAGCACTTATTGCCGTGATATTGTTCTGCAATCTATAGGATTTTTAGTATGCAAGAAAAATCTCCAACATGCAGCATGTAGTGTGGAATAGTGTGCCAAATGAGCACATATGCCAATAATGCTAGCCTGCAATATGTAGGATTATATTACTAAGATGTGCACAGAAAATTACAACTGCTAAATGTGCAATAAATATGCCCATTGAAAAAAAGGAAACCTATAAAAATGGAAAATTCAAACATAGATTGCAGATGAAAACTAGCAGATAGAAAAGTGATACTCAAAATGTCAGGATCAGGAAATAGGTGATAATGCAGGATCCTCCAAGGACAGGTCCCATGCTGTAAATCCGTGGAAAACGCGTTTCGCCCGTTTGGGCTTGTTCACTTCCGGGATCTCCACCAATAGGGACATAATTAGAAAGGTTTAAATTTCCTTTCCAGTAATATAATTGTCCAATTTTTGGTTTCGTATAATCTTTGCAATTTATACATACCGGTGCACGGTCGCTCTTCTTGTTCGATAGTAACCGTAAATTAGATAAGTCTGAATCTAAGGCTGCATGCTGGAGAAAATCTGTGGAAGATGTGATTTTTCAGGATGCTGTTATTCCTTATGCGGGAGGCCCCTCTGGGTCACGTAAGAGACCATTTGCAAATGTTGTAAACACTGATACCGACACGGATTCTGACTCTTGTGTCGACGATAGTGAATCCAGAGAGATAGATCATTAATTGGCAAAAAATATACAATATATGATTGTGGCTATAAGGGACGTGTTGGAGGTTACAGAAACCACTCCTGTACCTCAGGACAAGGCGTATTTATGTAAGGAAAAGAAGTCCAAAGTCACGTTCCCCCCTTCACACAAACTAAATGCTCTCTTTGAAGGGATGTGGGTGAATCATGCTAAAAGATTTTGTATTCCCAAAAAGATTCACATAGCTTACCCTTTCCCAGCTGAGGACAGGAAAAAGTGGGAGTCACCCCCTGTGTTAGACAGTGCACTTTCCAGGTTGACAAAGAAGGTAATTCTCCCTGCTCCTGGCACGGCTTCTCTTAAAGAGCCGGCAGATCGCAAAATGGAAACGACATTGAAATCCATTTATGTTACCAATGGTACACTGCTCAGGAGTTGCGCTATTGAAAAATGGTCAGAAAGCGTGTCATTAGAAATTGACACGATTGATAAAGATGAGATACTCCTTAAGTTAGGGAATATCAAGGACGCTGCCGTCTACATGCTGGAAGCAATGAAGGATATTGGACTCTTGAGTTCACAGGCCGCTACCATGGCAGTATCGGCTAGGCGGGCGTTGTGGATTCGCCAGTGGAACGCGGATGCAGATTCCAAAAAAACATGGAGGCTTTCCCATATAAAGGTGAGGCCTTATTTGGCGATGGCCTGGATGCGTTAGTCTCGGTGGCTACCACAGGGAAGTCAACATTTTTGCCCTCTGCGCCTGCACCGGCAATAAAGACCTATCACCCGCAAATGCAGTCCTTTCAGCCAATAAATACAAAAAGACGAGAGGTTCCCCCTTCTTTGCAGGTAGGGGAAGGGGAAAGGGAAAGAAGCCCACACCGGCTCCAGGTTCCCAAATCCCCAGCATGACGCTGGAGCTCCCTTGCGGGAGGCCGCTCAGGTGGGGGCACGTCTCAAACTCTTCAGCCAGTATTGGATTCTGTCTGCCCTGGATCCCTGGGTGTTGCAAATAGTATCCCAGGGATACAAACTGGAGTTTCAAGACGTTCCCCCATGCCGATTTTTCAAATCGACCTTGCCAGCTTCTCCGCCAGAGAGAGAAGCAGTAACAGCGGCAATCCAAAAATTACGTCAAGACCAGGTCATAGTCCTGGTACCGTTGTCACAACAAGGGCGGGGTTTTTATTCAAGCCTCTTTGTTGTTCCGAAGCCAGACGGCTTGGTCAGACCGATCCTAAATCTAAAAGATCTGAATTGCTTCCTGAAAAGGTTCAAGTTCAAAATGGAATCACTTCGGGCGGTGATTGCCAGTCTGGAGGAGGGGGACTACTTGGTGTCGGTGGACATAAAGGATGCTTACCTGCATGTTCCCATTTATCCTCCTCACCAGGCTTATCTGAGATTCGCGGTTCAGGATTGCCATTACCAATTCCAGGCGTTACCTTGCGGTCTCTCCACGGCGCCGAGGGTATTCACCAAGGTGATGGCGGAGATGATGGTCCTCCTTCGTCAGAAAGGAGTCAACATAATCCCTTATCTGGACGACCTCCTGATAAAGGCGAGATCCAGGGAGCAGTTGTTACAAAACATTTCCCTCTCCCTGTCAATACTCCAAATACACGGGTGGATCATAAATTACCCAAAGTCACAGTTGGAACCGACGACAAGGTTGTCTTTCCTCTGGATGATTCTGGACACAGAAGTTCAGAGAGTATTTCTTCCGCTGGAAAAGGCTCTGGAAATCCAGAAAATGGTAAAACAGATATTGAAACCATCAAGTGTCGATCCATCAGTGCATTCGGTTGTTGGGGAAGATGGTGGCGGCCTACAAAGCCATACAGTTTGGCCGATTTCATGCCAGAGTATTCCAGTGGGACCTGTTGGACAAGTGGTCGGGGTCACACCTACACATGCACAGAAAGATAGTCCTGTCGTCAAAAACCAGGATTTCGCTCCTGTGGTGGTTGCACAGCTCTCACCTGCTAGAGGGACGCAGGTTCGGGATTCAGGACTGGGTCCTGGTAACCACGGATGCAAATCGCCGAGGCTGGGGAGCAGTCTCTTAGGGAGAAAACTTCCAGGGACGTTGGTCACATCAGGAAGCCTGCCTTTACATAAACGTACTGGAGCTAAGAGCCATTTACAACGGCCTTCAACAAGCGGTACATCTTTTTCAAGACCTTCCCGTGCAAATCCAGGCGGACAATATAACAGCAGTCCCGTACATAAACAGGCAGGGCGGAATGAAAAGCAGAGTGGCAATGGCAGAGGCGACAAAAATCCTCCACTAGGCAGAAAAACATCTACAAGCTCTGTCGGCAATATTCATTCCGGGAGTAGACAACTGGGAAGCAGACTTCCTCAGCAGACACGATCTCCATCCAGGAGAGTGGGGCCTCCACCAAGAAGTCTTCGCAGAGGTGACAAGTCTTTGGGGAGTTCCTCAAATAGACATGATGGCGTCTCGTCTCAACAAGAAGCTTCAGAGATACTGTTCCAGGTCGAGAGACCCTCAAGCAATAGCAGTGGATGCACTGGTGACCCAGTGGGTTTTTCAGTCAGTGTATGTCTTCCCTCCACTTCCGCTGATTCCAAAAGTACTCAGGATCATAAGAAAAACAAGGGTTCGAGCAATCTTCATTGCCCCAGACTGGCCAAGGAGGGCTTGGTACCCAGATCTTCAGCAGTTGCTCATAGAAGATCCTCGGCCTCTTCCTCCTCGGGAGGACCTGCTGCATCAGGGGCCGTGCATGTACCAGGACTTACCGCGGCTACGTTTGACGGCATGGCTGTTGAGCGCCGTATCCTAGCCAGGAAGGGTATTCCTAAGGAGGTCATCCCCACCCTTATTCAGGCCAGAAAGGGAGTAACATCGAAACATTACCACCGTATTTGGAGAAAATATGTGTCTTGGTGTGAATCCAAGAAAGCTCCTACGGAAGAGTTTCACTTAGGACGTTTTCTCAATTTTTTGCAGGATGGCGTGGAGGTGGGCCTACGATTGGGATCAATCAAGGTCCAGATTTTGGCCTTGTCAGTGTTCTTCCAAAAACAATTGGCCTCTCTTCCAGAGGTTCAGACATTCGTGAAAGGGGTTCTGCACATCCAGCCTCCATTCGTGCCTCCAGTGGCACCATGGGACCTTTAATCGGATTGTTTTGAGCCTCTACAAAAGATAGAGTTGAAGTTTCTCACTTGGAAAGTGGTGATGCTTTTGGCATTGGCATCCGCAAGGCGGGTGTCTGAATTGGGGGCCTTGTCTCACAAGAGCCCTTACCTGGTTTTCCATGAAGATAGGGCAGAGGTGCGAACTCGCCAACATTTTCTTCCTAAGGTGGTTTCTTCTTTCCACATAAACCAACCTATTGTAGTGCCAGTAGTTACTGACACATTCACTGATTCAAAGTCTCTAGATGTGGTTAGAGCTTTGAAAATCTATGTTGCTAGAACGGCTCGTATACGGAAAACAGAGGCTCTGTTTGTCCTGTATGATCACAACAAGATTGGCTGTCCTGCTTCCAAGCGAGACTATTACACGTTGGATTAGAAATACGATTCAGCAAGCTCATACTACGGCTGGATAGCTGTTGCCGACGTCGGTAAAGGCCCACTCCACTAGGAAGGTGGGCTCATCCTGGGCGGCTGCCCGGGGGTTCTCGGCATTACAACTTTGCCGAGCAGCTACTTGATCATGGTCAAACACATTTGCTAAGTTCTACAAGTTTTACAGCTTGGCCGATGAGGACCTAAAGTTTGGTCAATCGGTGCTGCAGGGTCATCCGCACTCTCCCGCCCGTACTGGAGCTTTGGTATAGATCCCATGGTCTTGATGTCGTCCCCAGCATCCTCTAGGACGTATGAGAAAATAGGATTTTGATAACCTACCGGTAAATCCTTTTCTCCTAGACCGTAGAGGATGCTGGGCGCCCGTCCCAGTGCGTACTTTACCTGCAGTTTAGTTATTAGAGTTACACAAGTTGTGTTATATTGGTTTCAGCATGTTGCTGCAATTGGTTCATGCCTGTTGGCGTGTGTTATGTTGAATGCCATGTGTGCGGCATGGTTGAGGGTGTGAGTTGGTAGATATCTGACCACTAGTTAAGTAATTCCTTTCCTCGAAATGTCAGTCTCCCTTGGCACAGTTCCTACAACTGAGGTCTGGAGGAGGGGCATAGAGGGAGGAGCCAGTTCACACCCAATGAAAAGTCTTTAGAGTGCCCATGTCTCCTGCGGATCCCGTCTATACCCCATGGTCTTGATGTCGTCCCCAGCATCCTCTACGGACTAGGAGAAAAGGATTTACCGGTAGGTTATCAAAATCCTATTATATATATATATATATATATATATACATGAAGAAAAGGTCGGCACTCTGAGGCTTTGAAGTAATACCAAGTGTATTTCACAAATAGACCGACGTTTCGGGGCTAGATTACCCCTTTGTCAAGGTGAACAGAGATATGTATATATATGTTACCAGCCTGTCAAAATGACGGAACAACTTAACAGTAATGTCTGCGCCAGCGACCGTGAACAAAGCAACACTTGAATTGCTTTGTTAGGCGCCATCTAGTTGCACCAGAGCGCAAAACACTTGATTTCCCCCTTAAACGTTAGGAGCAGGGTTAGCTTTTTTATCATATAGAATAGATGTGTGTGTGTGTGTGTGTGTGTGTGTGTGTGTGTGTGTGTGTGTGTGTGTGTGTGTGTGTGTGTGTGTGTGTGTATGTCAAATAATTCAAGCAGGCTTGCTTTCAATTTTATTATTTGTTAAAAATCTTATTATATATTTGTTACGGAGTATATGGATGGCAGATAAATGTAACTCTTTGGGCATAAGATAGAATAAACAGAAGGTGGCAGTGTTGCACTATTGCAAGTGTTCATAAGATTGCTTTTTATACTGTCTGCAATGTCCACAGTCATCCAGCTGCTTACAAAGAGAAGAAACTTCCCTAGTTACAATTTTGAATAGGTTTGAAATTTAAATGACTTAACTTTGGAATCTCAATAGATGAATAAAATGTGCATTTTATTAAATTTCTGTGTTTTGTGGGATTTTAGGTACAGGTCGGGTATCCGTTATCCGGATACCCGTTAACCGAAATATTCTGAAAAATGTAATAAATTTCTGTGACGTCGTGATGTGGCCGGCGTCACGACATCACTGGAGTCTGCAACCAATCACAGACAGGTGGGGGAGTAGCTTTGCAGCCATTCCCTCACCGCTGCTGACTTCTAGTACCCGCCGTGCTGACTCCCGGGACTCCCCGCAGACCTGCTGGACCTTTTCGCCAACGCGCCAGACCCATCTGACACGTCCGCATAACAGGTAATCTGTTATCCGGAAAAATCCCATATCTGGAATCAGGGCTTCCTTCAGAAATTGTGGGGCCCGGGATTGACAAAATGGGCAGGGCCCCTTCCCCCCTTCCCCGGGGAAAGGTGGGCGGAGCTGTGAATGTGGGTGGAGCTACAGCGGGAGTGGGACATAAATTGGTGCATACACCAGTTTAAAAAGAGAGAGGAAGATAGTGACAGGGAGAGAATGATGGTGAGAGGAAGAGGGTCACAGAAAAAGGAAGATGGTGAGAGGGAGAGGATGACAGGGAGAGGAAAAGGGTGACATGGAGAGGATGACGGTGAGAGGCATGGTGACGGAGAGGATGATGGGGTGATAGTGATGGGGAATGGCAGAGGGTGATGGGGAGAGGTAGTGGGTGACTGGAAGAAATAGAGAGGGAGAGGCTAAACGCGACAGGAAGAGGGTGATAAATATAGTGATAACCAAAATTTACTTACCTTGGCGCACAGCAGAGCTGCAGCATCACCTCCGATCCACATCAATGGTCACAAGGGCAGGTGGAGAACTTCCTCAAAGAGCAGGCAGTCACTGGCAGAGGTAAGAAGCGCAGGGGACTCAGGTAGAGAGATGACAGGAGGGAGGAAATGTGGTGGGCAGGTGGGGTAGGGGGTATGAAAAATGTGGGGGTGGTCTTCCTCCTCTTGTCCAGGCAGACCGCCTCCTCTCCTCCCTGGCCTGGATACCAGCTGGCAGCTTTCCTATAGACATTTGGCGCTGGGGATGGTCAATAGAACATGACCTCAGATACCCAGCACCCAAGCTTAGCAGTCACACAGAAAGGGAAAGCGAAGGCCCAGAGAGGTGAGATGCAGCTCAGCGGCTCCTCCTCCCCGTCTGGCCTCCGTTCATTGCAGCAGCTGCTTCAGGACCAGTGTGGTATATGTAGCGCCGGACCCACCAGTGTTCCAGCTAGCGCGGCGGCAGACAGTAGCCGGCATGTAGTGAGAGACATGGACAGTGGCATTTTAAAAGTGGAATCAGCCGCAGCCCACGAGCCAATCGGAGCTCACGGACCGGCAGCCAATCAGGAGCCAGCAGATCCTGATTGGCTGCCGTTCCTCGAGCTCCGATTGGCTCGCGGCCCATGCCATACTTACAATGCAGCTGTTCCTGTCTCTCTCTTCACGCCGGCTACTGCCTGCATCTGCCACGCTACCTGGCTGGAACACTGGTGGGTCCGGCACTACATATACAGTACCACACTGCTGACACCCGGGCCCCCTTTCTGGCTGGGCCTGGGACTCAAGTACCTATGGAACCCCCTTGATGGTGGGCCTGTCTGGAATGCTCCTGGTCACGAGCATTCCGTATATGCGATACTCAACCTGTATTTGAGTTTTAGGGGTTTTTATGTTAGATGTATATTTTTTTCAGTTTATACCAGGTTTATGCTGGAAATGAAATGTTTTAAATTTCGCACATATGATTTAAAATTTATGCTAAAACTTTTGGAAAAAAGTCTTGTTCTGTGTATGATTTGGTGCTCTTTATAAGGCCAAATTTTCCAATTCACAAGAGTTTTTTTTATTTTGTGGTGGAAATACTAATTTGAGAGCTATTGACACAAATCTACAAGTTGCAAGTTCAGTGGTGCCCCCCTTGACATAAAAAGAAATGCATCTCTAAATGCGTCCACCATTGTTGGTCTCTCTCTCTCTTTTTTTTTTTTCTTCTTTTTTTTCCCCCTTTACCTAGCAAGAGACAGGCAGGAAACTTTTAGATAGAAGTATCTTATGAGACAACTAAAAGCTGTGCCCGTCATTAGTTGTACGTCTATTTTGAGTGCAAGTTTGCCTGGCTTTCAGTGTCACTTGTCCCCTGATTCTAGCAGAGGCCATAGTTATCTGACAGGACTCTGCAGTGGAATAACAGCAGCCGCACACTTCTATTTCTCTGACGTCCTAGTGGATGCTGGGGACTCCGTCAGGACCATGGGGAATAGCGGCTCCGCAGGAGACAGGGCACAAAATTTAAAAGTTTGACCACTAGGTGGTGTGTACTGGCTCCTCCCCCTATGACCCTCCTCCAAGCCTCAGTTAGGTTTTTGTGCCCATCCGAGCAGGGTGCAATCTAGGTGGCTCTCATAAAGAGCTGCTTAGAGTAAAAGTTTTGATAGTTTTATTATTTTCAGTGAGTCCTGCTGGCAACAGGCTCACTGCAACGAGGGACCTAGGGGAGAAGAAGTGAACTCACCTGCGTGCAGGATGGATTTGCTTCTTAGGCTACTGGACACTAGCTCCAGAGGGACGATCACAGGTACAGCCTGGATGGGTCACCGGAGCCGCGCCGCCGACCCCCTTGCAGATGCCGAAGTAAGAAGAGGTCCAGAAACCGGCGGCTGAAGGCTTTTCAGTCTTCATGAGGTAGCGCACAGCACTGCAGCTGTGCGCCATTGCGCTCAGGCACACTTCACACCGGCGGTCACTGAGGGTGCAGGGCGCTGGGGGGGGCGCCCTGGGCAGCAATGTTAATACCTTTCTGGCTAAAAAGAATACATCACATATAGTCCATGAGGCTATATGGATGTATTTCACCCCTGCCAGGTCTCAGAAAAACCGGGAGAAGAGCCCGCCGGAATAGGGGGCGGGGCCTATCTCCTCAGCACACAGCGCCATTTTCCTACACAGCTCCGCTGCTAGGAAGGCTCCCAGGCTCTCCCCTGCACTGCACTACAGAAACAGGGTAAAAAACAGAGAGGGGGGGCATTTTTTGGCGATATTATATATATTAAGCAGCTATAAGGAAACAACACTTATATAAGGTTGTTCCTATATAATTATAGCGCTTTGGTGTGTGCTGGCAAACTCTCCCTCTGTCTCCCCAAAGGGCTAGTGGGGTCCTGTCTTCTATCAGAGCATTCCCTGTGTGTCTGCTGTGTGTCGGTACGTGTGTCGACATGTATGAGGACGATGTTGGTGTGGAGGCGGAGCAATTGCCGGTAATGGCGATGTCACCCCCTAGGGAGTCGACACCGAAATGGATGGCTTTGTTTATGGAATTACGTGATAATGTCAGCACGCTGCAAAAGTCGGTTGACGACATGAGACGACCGGCAAACCAGTTAAGACCTGTACAGGCGTCTCAAACACCGTCAGGGGCTGTAAAACGCCCTTTGCCTCAGTCGGTCGACACAGACCCAGACACGGACACCGAATCTAGTGTCGACGGTGAAGAAACGAACGTATTTTCCAGTAGGGCCACACGTTATATGATCACGGCAATGAAGGAGGCTTTGCATATCTCTGATACTGCAAGTACCACAAAAAGGGGTATTATGTGGGGTCTGAAAAAACTACCTGTAGTTTTTCCTGAATCAGAGGAATTGAATGACGTGTGTGATGAAGCGTGGGTTACCCCTGATAAAAAACTGCTAATTTCAAAGAAGTTATTGGCGTTATACCCTTTCCCGCCAGAGGTTAGGGCGCGCTGGGAAACACCCCCTAGGGTGGACAAGGCGCTCACACGTTTATCCAAACAAGTGGCGTTACCGTCTCCTGATACGGCCGCCCTCAAGGATCCAGCTGATAGGAGGCTGGAAAATACGCTAAAAAGTATATACACACATACTGGTGTTATACTGCGACCAGCAATCGCCTCAGCCTGGATGTGCAGTGCTGGGGTGGCTTGGTCGGATTCCCTGACTGAAAATATTGATACCCTGGATAGGGACAGTATTTTATTGACTATAGAGCAATTAAAGGATGCATTCCTTTATTTGCGAGATGCACAGAGGGATATCTGCACTCTGGCATCAAGAGTAAGTGCGATGTCCATATCTGCCAGAAGAAGTCTATGGACACGACAGTGGTCAGGCGATGCGGATTCCAAACGGCATATGGAAGTATTGCCGTATAAAGGGGAGGAATTATTTGGGGTCGGTCTATCGGATTTGGTAGCCACGGCAACAGCCGGGAAGTCCACCTTTTTACCTCAAGTCCCCTCCCAGCAGAAAAAGACGCAGTCTTTTCAGACGCAGTCCTTTCGTTCCTATAAGAACAAGTGAGCAAAAGGACATTCATATTTGCCCCGAGGCAAAGGAAAGGGTAAGAGACTGCAGCAAGCAGCCCCTTCCCAGGAGCAGAAGTCCTCCCCGGCTTCTGCAAAGGCCTCAGCATGACGCTGGGACCTTACAAGCGGACTCAGGGGCGGTGGGGGGTCGCCTCAAGAATTTCAGCGCACAGTGGGCTCACTCGCAGGTGGACCCCTGGATCCTGCAGGTAGTATCTCAGGGTTACAGGTTGGAATTCGAGAAGTCTCCCCCTCGCCGGGTCCTAAAATCTGCTTTGCCAACGTCTCCCTCAGACAGGGCGACGGTATTGGAAGCCATTCACAAGCTGTATTCTCAGCAGGTGATAATCAAGGTACCCCTTCTACAACAGGGAAAGGGGTATTACTCCACGCTATTTGTGGTACCGAAGCCGGACGGCTCGGTAAGACCTATTCTAAATCTGAAATCTCTGAACCTGTACATACAAAAATTCAAGTTCAAGATGGAGTCACTCAGAGCAGTGATAGCGAATCTGGAAGAAGGGGATTTTATGGTGTCCTTGGACATCAAGGATGCTTACCTTCATGTCCCAATTTGCCCTTCACACCAAGGGTACCTCAGGTTCGTGGTACAAAACTGTCATTATCAGTTTCAGACGCTGCCGTTTGGATTGTCCACGGCACCCAGGGTCTTTACCAAGCTAATGGCCGAAATGATGATCCTTCTTCTAAGAGAAGGCGTATTAATTATCCCTTACTTGGACGATCTCCTGATAAGGGCAAGATCCAGAGAACAGCTGGAGGTCGGAGTAGCACTAACTCAAGTAGTGCTCCAACAGCACGGGTGGATTCTGAATTTTCCAAAATCACAACTGATCCCGACGACACGTCTGCTGTTCCTAGGGATGATTCTGGACACTGTTCAGAAAAAGGTATTTCTTCCGGAGGAGAAAGCCAGGGAGTTATCCGAACTCGTCAGGAACCTCCTAAAACCAGGGACAGTGTCTGTGCATCAATGCACAAGAGTCCTGGGAAAAATGGTGGCTTCTTACGAAGCGATTCCATTCGGCAGATTCCATGCACGAATTTTTCAGTGGGATCTGCTAGACAAATGGTCCGGATCGCATCTGCAGATGCATCAGCGGATAAAATTGTCGACAAGGACAAGGGTCTCTCTGCTATGGTGGTTGCAGAGTGCTCATCTGTTAGAGGGCCGCAGATTCGGCATACAGAACTGGGTCCTAGTGACCACGGATGCCAGCCTGAGAGGCTGGGGAGGGTCACACAAGGAAGAAACTTCCAGGGCGTGTGGTCAAGCCTGGAAACGTCTCTTCACATAAATATACTGGAACTAAGAGCAATCTACAATGCTCTAAGCCTGGCAAAACCTCTGCTTCAGGGTCAGCCGGTGTTGATCCAGTCGGACAACATCACGGCAGTCGCCCACGTAAACAGACAGGGCGGCACAAGAAGCAGGAGGGCAATGGCAGAAGCTGCAAGGATTCTTCGCTGGGCGGAAAATCATGTGATAGCACTGTCAGCAGTGTTCACCACATGATTGTAGTCCATTGGGAAAGACCAATGGTGGACATGATGGCGTCCCGCCTCAACAAAAAACTGGACAGGTATTGCGCCAGGTCAAGAGACCCTCAGGCAATAGCTGTGGACGCTCTGGTAACACCATGGGTGTACCAGTCAGTGTATGTGTTCCCTCCTCTGCCTCTGATACCCAAGGTACTGAGAATTATACGGCAAAGGGGAGTAAGAACGATACTAGTGGCTCCGGACTGGCCAAGAAGGACTTGGTACCCGGAACTTCAGGAGATGCTCACGGAAGATCCGTGGCCTCTACCTCTAAGAAGGGATCTGCTTCAGCAGAGACCGTGTCTATTCCAAGACTTACCGCGGCTGCGTTTGACGGCATGGCGGTTGAACGCCGGATCCTAAGGGAAAAAGGCATTCCGGAAGAGGTCATCCCTACCCTGGTCAAAGCCAGGAAGGAGGTGACTGCACAACATTATCACCGCATTTGGAGAAAATATGTTGCATGGTGTGAGGCCAGGAAGGCCCCGACAGAGGAATTTCAACTGGGTCGATTCCTAAAGGAGTACTACATATACAGCCCCCGGTTGTGCCCCCAATGGCACCGTGGGATCTCAATGTAGTTTTGGATTTTCTCAAATCCCATTGGTTTGAGCCACTCAAATCGGTAGATTTGAAATATCTTACATGGAAAGTAACCATGCTACTGGCCCTGGCTTCAGCCAGGAGAGTGTCGGAATTGGCGGCTTTATCGTATAAAAGCCCATATCTGATTTTCCATTCGGACAGGGCAGAATTGAGGACGCGTCCTCATTTTCTGCCTAAGGTGGTATCAGCGTTTCACCTGAACCAGCCTATTGTGGTGCCTGCGGCTACTAGCGATTTGGAGGATTCCAAGTTGCTGGACGTTGTCAGAGCATTGAAAATATATATTTCAAGGACGGCTGGAGCCAGAAAATCTGACTCGCTGTTTATACTGTATGCACCCAACAAGCTGGGTGCTCCTGCTTCTAAGCAGACGATTGCTCGTTGGATTTGTAGCACAATTCAACTGGCACATTCTGTGGCAGGCCTGCCACAGCCTAAATCTGTCAATGCCCACTCCACAAGGAAGGTGGGCTCATCTTGGGCGGCTGCCCGAGGGGTCTCGGCATTACAACTCTGCCGAGCAGCTACGTGGTCAGGGGAGAACACGTTTGTAAAATTCTACAAATTTGATACCCTGGCTAAGGAGGACCTGGAGTTCTCTCATTCGGTGCTGCAGAGTCATCCGCACTCTCCCGCCCGTTTGGGAGCTTTGGTATAATCCCCATGGTCCTGACGGAGTCCCCAGCATCCACTAGGACGTCAGAGAAAATAAGAATTTACTCACCGTTAATTCTATTTCTCGTAGTCCGTAGTGGATGCTGGGCGCCCATCCCAAGTGCGGATTGTCTGCAATACTTGTACATAGCTATTGTTACAAAAAAATCGGGTTGTTTATTGTTGTGAGCCATCTTTTCAGAGGCTCCTACGTTATCATACTGTTAACTGGGTTCAGATCACAAGTTGTACGGTGTGATTGGTGTGGCTGGTATGAGTCTTACCCGGGATTCAAAATCCTTCCTTATTGTGTACGCTCGTCCGGGCACAGTATCCTAACTGAGGCTTGGAGGAGGGTCATAGGGGGAGGAGCCAGTACACACCACCTAGTGGTCAAACTTTTAAATTTTGTGCCCTGTCTCCTGCGGAGCCGCTATTCCCCATGGTCCTGACAGAGTCCCCAGCATCCACTACGGACTACGAGAAATAGAATTACCGGTGAGTAAATTCTTATTTTTGGTATCTGATTGCCTTTTAAAACTGATAGAAATTATACATTTTCTGCCCTTTCCAAAAGTTAGTACCAACTACTGTATTTTTCTATACTGATAGTAATTTTAATTTGTAGGCCAGTGTGCCATTATAAAATCGCTTAGTAGTTTCAGTCCCATCCATCGGCAGTGTGTCGGCTGAGCCTATGCGGGAGCATACTGCTTCCTAACAGCGGGGTACACCCAGAGCTAGGACATACCATATCTAGTTTCAAGAGTGCGGTGCCATGCAGCTGTCACCCTGTGCCCTGCCTGCTGAGTAAAGCTTCTGTGGCTCTGCCCTTTCCTGACTTCCAATCTCTGAGTCTCAATTTCATACTGCCGCAGTTCCCTGTGTGGATCGCTGCCTCTGGCTTCCCACTCTCCCCACCCTCTGTCCGCTCGTGTGCATATGTTTATTGGAGTCGTGACATGGAGCTCTTTATGATGTAACTGTGCCCCACCTACGTTGATTATAATCAATTTGCTGTCTCCGTCTGAAGAGTGCCTCTTCTTTTACTCAACAGTGAGATCCGTTGCGGTTGTGATACTTTAATTTTGGTCAGCGATACATCTCCGCATACCTCCCAAGAAGCCGAAAGAGGTGCTGCATCCTTGTGTGACTTTTCCTATTCAGGAACCGTCGTGTGCACTCTACTCTCCATCTGGTTCACCGGCTTCAGCTTTTATGGCAGTGTTCAGTCAATCAACCCCACCGGCTCTTTCTCCACACTAGGAGCTGACTGACCCAGACGCTCTGCTTACGGTTAAGTCACTGTGCCATATTTTATCGGCTTTCAAGTCTGATCTATCCAAGGATTTAATGTTCACAATCCGGGACGTTAAAACGGACTTGGTTGCTATCGGTGACCGCACTACTGATCATTTGGAGAAGAAAATGGAGGAACTGGTCGCCTCTCACAATAATTTTATATTTTCTCATGACCTCCAGCAGTCTGAGCTTGAGACCCTCAGAAATAAGGCGGCGGGTGTGGAGGATCGGTCTCCGAGAAACAATATTAAGATCAGAGGAATTCCAGATTTGGTCTTTAACTCTGACTTGGAAGATTATGCGTTGGTCCTCTTCCGTAAATTGTTGCTGACTGCAGAGGAAAGAGATTTGCTGATTGACCGCATTCACCGCCTTCCTCGCCCCCGTACTGTCTCGGCCTCCTTGCTAAGGGACACACTTCACCGTGTCCACTTCTTCACTACTAAAGAGCACATCACCCTTAGAGCCGCAAGAGATGCGGGCGATTTAGACGTCCTGGGTTGCCTACAAATTTTACCTGACTTTTCTGCGTTGACTATTGCTAAACGGAGGTCCTTGTCGCCTAACACGTTGGCTCTTCGGGCTCATAATATACCGTACCGCTGGGGGTTCCCAGTGAAGCTCATTGTTACATACGAAGAATCTTTCTACACTATCTCTTCGCTGGACGCCGGGGTCAAGCTGTTGTTGTTTGTATTTCACGGTCTTGATATTGAGGCATTCTCTATGCATCTGTTTATTTACTTAAATGTCTATTTTGCTTTTTTTCTTACGTTGACAGTTCTGTGATTTCATATATATTGTTTATGTACGATTCTCTAATATTTACGTGGGCGGGGGTATTAGGCCGCTACACCTCCAGTTTTTTCTTATACTACTGCACAACTGTTTCTACCCCTGCAGTAGTCATGCAGGCCCGATATACTGGGCCGTGCTGGTTTTTTCTTTCCCTATATCTTTCCCTCTTTTTCTCTTCATTTCTCTGTTCTTGTTTTTTTTCCCTCTCTTCTTCTTTTGGATCCTGCTGTATGTAATTCCCAGACATGGCTATTTTACTATCCTACCTACTACGCTATATATTGGTTTAGTGACTTTTTCCTTATTAAGGTTGCTCTCCCTGAATGTTAAGGGGTATAAATTCCCCATATAAACGTAGGTTGGCCCTTTACTTTTTCCATAAACAAAAAGCAGAGATTGTAGTTTTACAGGAAACCCACTTCTCTTCCATTAGACAGCCGCTATTTAAGGATAATAGATATCAGTAGCGGATCTTGCCATGGGCAAGCAGGACTTTTGCCTGGGTCTCCGCCATCCGGAGGGCGCCGCACCACAGCAAAATCCGCTGCTGCTGTGCCCCCCGCTGCCCGCTGTCCCGCTGTGAAGGGAAACTAGACGCGTAGCGTCTAGTTTCCCTTCGTGGGCTGCCCGCTGTGAAGGGAAACTAGACGCGTAGCGTCTAGTTTCCCTTCGTGGAGAGGACCTTTTCTGTAATGATGTGCGGTGCGCATGACGTCATCGCGCACCGCACAGCAAAGGTCCTCTCCACGAAGGGAACTAGACGCATAGCGTCTAGTTTTCCTTCGTGGAGAGGACCTTTGCTGTGCGGTGCGCGATGACGTAATCGCGCACCGCACATCATTTCACTGTACAGGCGGCGTAACTGACCACGCCCCCTGTATGAAGCCACGCCCCCTATGGCCGCCCGGGGTGCTAAAAGACCCTGAGTTGGCCCTGATAGATATCCTAAAGGATACTTTGTCATTGGTCCCTTTAAACAGAATGGAGTTGCCATCTTATTTAGCAGTGCGGTGTCCTTTGTCCAACATTCACTGTTAATCGATAAAAACGGTCGCTATTTAATCCTCACTGTGTTATTAGATGATCAACTGGTCACCTCTATGCCCCAATTCTAATCATGTCTCCTTTCTTCGTAAACTATGCCTCTTGATTCAAAGATTTGTCAAAGGTTCTTTATAATGGGAGATTTTAATTTAGTTTTGAATCCAAAATTGGATAGATCTGATAGGCCTCAGACATCTCCATCTGCTGGCCCATCCACTGCATTTTGCAATTTACTGACCGAATTCGAGCTCTATGACATATGGAGAACTCTTAATCCTTCAGGGCGCGAATATACATTCTATTCCCCGGTCCATAACTCCTACTCCCGAATCGATCTCGTATTATGCGATAAATGGACCTTACAACATTCTAAAGACATAGACATTCTCCCTATTAAATGGTCTGACCATACCCTGATAGTTTGATCTTGGAATGTTAACCATAGGAATGTTCCGCCCCTCCCTTGGCGCTTATCTCTCCATCTCTTAATGGATGCAATGACAAAGCAGATTATCTCTAAAAGTACAGATAAATATACGTCTCATAACTCTCTCCGAGACGCATCCACCCTAAACCATTGGTGCGACTTTAAGGCTGTTACTAGGGGTGCCGCCATTGAGGCCGGTGCAATCCTCAAAAAACAAAATGCTCAATGACAAGCGGACCTTGAGTCCAAACTGAGGGAACTACATATTAAGAATAAGAGCGCACCATCTAAAGCTCTTCGTAAAGAATTATTTGAAGTGCGTAGCCAACTGCAGAAGCTATTAATGGCTTGAACACAATCAGCATTGAACAGGTTGCACCAGAATTTCTACCTATTTGGCAATCAGTCTGGCAAGATGTTAGCACGTCGGTTACATATGCAGAGGGCCAGGAATAGTATTAAACATGTCTTTACTCCATCTAAAGTGAAGGTCTTAAACTCCCGCGATATATCGACCTAGTTTGCTGATTATTAGTGCCAACTTTATAACTCAGCCCCTCACTGTCTTCTATTTCCTCTTTTCTAGATAAAGTAAACTTACCGTCCCTTTCTCCAGATCAATTGGAGGTGTTAAATGCCCCCTGGACTCCTTCTGAAGTTGAGGTAGCCATAAAGTCCCTTTCTCGGGGCAAAGCTCCTGGTCCTGACTGATTTATTAATGACTTTTATATAACATTTTGGGAACCTCTGACGCCCCATCTGACTGTTCTTTTTAATACCATGACGTCTGTAGGTGCTCTTCCAAAGGAAATGTTAGTGGCTCAAATAGTGATGTTTCCTAAGCCTGGGAAAAGACTCAGCATATTGCCAAATTAATTGCTACCCGTACTAACTATTTTTTACCCTTGCTGATACACCCGGACCAGGTGGGATTTGTCCCTTGTAGACAAGCGTCGGACAGGAAGGCTGCTGGTCACAGCCTCCCTGCTTCGTGGGACTTAGGGGGGGGAGTAGGAACCAACTCTAGAAGTTAACGGTTCTCTATCTCCGCTGACAGGACACTGAGCTCCTGAGGGTGCTGATCGCAAGCCCACGAGGCGACTGCTCACTTCGGCAGCACGGCCGCCACCCCCTAACAGAGCCAGAAGATAGAAGAGTGGTGAGTATGACGCCGGCGACCCGGTAAGTGGGTCGCCAGCGGGAATGGCAGCACAAGGGTGGGAGCGCAGCTCTGACAGGCTGCGCTCCGGAAGGCTCAGCGCTACTTGATGTGCGGCGCTGTGAGGGGCGCCCTGGGCCAGCGCAAACACCCTACACTGGTCACATATGCGAACAGGGGCTATTCCCACTGTTAGCAGCTAAATCACCTCAGGCCAGTATAATCTGTGGAAGCGGGGAAAAGCGGATCCAGCGCCATTTTCTCCCTGCAGATCACACTGAAGAGAAGCTGACAGGGAGCGCTGCCCTCCACATAACTCCAGCATACCTCTGCGGTACCAGGATGTTATTGACGGGGGGGAAGAGTGTAATAATCACTGTTTAATCTATTATGGTTATTCAGTCAGCGCCGGCCGTTTAGTGTATTAACTGCCTACTGGGGCGCTGTGTGGCTGGCTCCATATACTCTGTTTCTCTCTGAAGGTACTCTGGGGGAAACTGTCTGTATTTTCCTGTGTGTGTTTGTTTGTATAGCTCACATACACGTCTAGGAACTCTGTATCTTGTCCTGCAGAGTGTGTATCTTCTCCTGAAGAGTCTATTCCATGTACTTGGGACTGTAATATACTGTCTCAGCCTTCTGAATCCAAACCCCCATGGGTGGATTTTATTAGGGGAATGATATCCCAGATTTCATCTCGGATAGCTCAAAATGAGACTGAAACACAGGCTTTGAGAAAGTCTGTTAAGGTTTTGTCGTATTCAGCTCCCGCTACCTCATCAAAGACCCCAATTGTATACCCGAAAAAGAGTGCTCTTGCCCAGGCAAGCTGACACGGATACCGACTTTGATACAGGGTACGGTGATGGGGATATGCAGGGGGGAGATGCATCCCTTGCTAAGGGGGTGCAACACATGATTGAGGCTATTAGGGACATTTTACATATTACTGATAAGGTACCTGAGCAAGTAGGGAAGGTTTACTTTACTGACAATAAGAAATGCTCCCTTACATTCCCTGCGTCTAAGGAACTAAACGCATTGTTTGAAAAATACTTGGAAAACCCAGAGAAAAAAATTCCAGATCCCAAAAAGGGTTCTCCTTGCTTTTCCTTTGCCTGAGGAGGACAAGAAAAAGTGGGAAATCCCGCCTGTAGTAGACGCTTCTGTATCTAGGTTATCAAAGAAGGTGGTTTTACCTGTCCCTTGGTCCACCGCTTTAAAAGAGCCGGCTGACCGCAAGATTGATACTACGCTCAAATCACTTTACACAGCTACTGGCGTAGCTTTAAGACCCACTTATTGCCTGTGCGTGGATTTCTAAAGACATAGTAAAGTGGTCAGGCACATTACTAGAGGAATTGATTCTATGGATAGAAGTGACATTGAATTGTTTTTACGTTACATACAGGATTCTGCAGGTTTCATGGTGGAGGCCATGAAGGACCTTGGCCATCTTAATGCGAGAATTTCTTCCATGGCTGTCTCGGCACGCAGGGGACTCTGGCTGCACCAATGGTCTGCAGATGCAGAATCCAAGAACAGTGTGGAGAGCCTGCCCTTCACAGGTCATGCTCTGTTTGGGGACGCATTAGATGCGTGGATCTCCACGGCAACTTCGGGTAAGTCAACCTTCCTTCCCTCAGTAACACCGCCGACTAGGAAACCTTATCCTACATCTACTATGCAGTCCTTTCAGACCGCGAAAGTTAAAAAGTCCATACCCCCTTCCAATTTCTTTAGAGGAGGTCATGGAAAATCCAGAAAACCTGCTCCAACAGGTTCCCAGGAACAGAAACCTGGTTCTGCTTCCTCAAAATCCTCAACATGATGGTGGACCTTCCAGCCTGGAGGTCGGGCAGGTGGGAGCAAGACTCAGAAATTTCAGTCATGTCTGGGCGTCATCATGCCTAGACCCCTGGGTACAAGATATTGTTACCCAGCGGTACCGACTGGAGTTTCAAGAACTCCCACCTCACAGATTCTTCAAATCAGCTTATCAGCTTTGCTGACAGAAAGTGCTATCCTACAGAAAGCCGTTCAAAAATTGCTAAAGGCAAATGTCATTGTTCCATTTCCACCTCACCTCACAAACAAGGGTTTTTACTCAAACCTGTTTGTGGTACCGAAACCGGATGGTTCGGTCAGGCCAATATTGAACCTAAAGTCATTGAACCCTTATTTTAGGGAATTCAAACTCAAGATGGAGTCTCTGAGAGCGGTGATTTCATGTCTTGAGGAGGGGGAATTTCTGGTTTCTCTAGATATCAAGGATGCGTACCTGCACATTCAGATCTGGCCGCCTCACCAGGCTTATCTAAGATTTGCGTTGCTGGACGGTCACTATCCATTCCAGGCACTGCCGTTTGGCCTCTCCACGGTACCGAGGGTGTTCAAGGTCATGGCGGAAATGATGCTACTCCTCCGCAAGCAGGGTGTGAACATAATTACTTATCTAGACAATCTGCTGATAAAAGCGTCTTCCAGGGAGAAGCTGTTACAGAACATTGCTCTCTCAACTCAACTCTACTCCAGGATCATGGATGGATCCTGAATCTTCCAAAGTCGTATTTGGAGCCGACAAGGAGACTGTCCTTCCTGGGAATGATTCTTGATACGGAAGTACAGAGGGTGCTTCTGCCGGCGGGGAAAGCGTTGGTGATACAAACAATGGTCCGGGATGTCCTGAAGCCAGCCCGGATATCGGTTCATCAGTGCATTCGCCTTCTGGGGAAGATGGTTGCCTCCTACGAGGCTCTACAGTACGGAAGATTTCATGCACAGTCTTTCCAGCTGGATCTCAAGGACAAATGGTCGGGATCTCATCTTAACATGCACCAGCGGACACGTCTATAACCGAAAGCCAGAATCTCGCTCCTATGGTGGCTGCAAACGTCTCACCTACTAGAGGGCCGCAGGATCGGGATTCAGAATTGGATCCTCCCAACCACGGATGCAAGTCTCAGAGGTTGGGGTGCAGTCACCCAAGGGGAAAAAGTCTGGAATCCATCCTTCCGATAAACATTCCAGAACTAAGGGCCGTGTACAAAAGTCTTCTACAAGTGGCACATCTTCTGAAAGATCAGGCCATTCAGGTTCAGTCGGACAATGTAACGACAGTGGCCTACATAAACCGACAAGGCGGAACGAAGAGCAGACCTGCAATGTCAGAGGTAACAAGAATCATCCTCTGGACGGAAAAGCACGCGGTGGTGCTGTCGGCAATCTTCATTCCGGGACTGGACAAATGGGAAGCGGACTTCCTTAGCAGACACAATCTCCATCCAGGAGAGTGGGGCCTCCATCCAGAGGTGTTCGCGGTGGTGACAAGTCTTTGGTTTTTACCTCAAATAGACATGATGGCCTCCCGCCTCTACAAGAAGCTTCGGAGGTACTGTTCCAGGTCGAGAGACCCACAGGCAGTGGCGATGGATGCCCTGGTAATTCCGTGGCTGTTCAAGTTAGTGTATGTTTTCCCTCCACTTCCACTCATCCTAAAGATTCTCAGACTAATAAAGAGAACAAGAATTCAGGCGATCCTCATTGCTCTGGACTGGCCAAGAAGGGCTTGGTACGCGGATCTTCTGGAGTTACTGCTGGTAGATCCGAAGCCTCTTCCTCTTCGCGAGGACCTTCTGCAACAGGGGCCGTTCGCTTATTACCGTGGCTACGTTTGACGGCATGGAGGTTGAACGCCAGATCTTAGCTCGGAAAGTCATTCCGAACAAGGTTATCCCTACCCTGATACAGGCTAGGAAAGGAGTAACATTTAAACATTACCATCGAATTTGGAAAAAGTACGTGTCTTGGTGTGAATCCAAGAAGTTTCCTACGGTGGAGTTTCATCTAGGGCGGTTTCTCCTCTTTCTGCAAGCAGGTGTGGATGTGGGCCTGCGTTTGGGCTCCATAAAAGTCCAGATTTCGGCCTTGTCAATTTTCTTTCAGAAACAATTGGCTGTCCTCCCTGAGGTTCAGATTTCTTTAAAGGGGTTCTGCACATCCGGCCTCCCTTTGTGCATCCTACGGCACCTTGGGATCTTAATGTGGTGCTGCAGTTCCTGCAGTCGGATTGGTTCGAACCTTTACAGGAGGTTGATGTCAAATTTCTTACTTGGAAATAGGTCACACTATTGACATTGGCATCTACTAGACGTGTGTCGGAATTGGGGGCTTTGTCCTGCAGGAGCCCCTACTTGATTTTCCATGAAGATAGAGCTGAGCTCAGGACGCGTTAGCAATTTCTTCCGACGGTTGTGTCGGCTTTTCATATAAACCAACCTATTGTGGTGCCAGTGGCTACTGACTGCTCAATTACTTCAAAATCCTTGGATGTTGTAAGGTCTGTGAAGATTTATGTGAAGAGAACTTCTCGTCACAGAAAGACGGACGCTCTGTTTGTCCTTTATGATCTCAACCAGGTTGGGTGTCCTGCTTCTAAGCAGACGATTTCTCGCTGGATCAGGTTTACTATCCAGCATGCTTATTCTACGGCAGGCTTGCCGTGTCAAAAATCTGTTAAGGCCCATTCTACTCGTAAAGTGAGTTCTTCTTGGGCGGCTGCCCGGGGGGTCTCGGCTTTACAACTTTGCCAAGTGGCTACTTGGACAGGATCGAACATGTTTGCAAGTTCTACAAGTTCGATACTTTGGCCTCTGAGTACCTAAAGTTTGATCAATCGGTTCTGCAGGAGCCTCTGCGCTCTCCCTCCTATACTGGGAGCTTTGGTACAGCCCCATGGTACTAATGTGGACCCCAGCATCCTCTAGGACGTAAGAGACAATAGGATTTTAATTACCTACCGGTAAATTCTTTTCTCGTAGTCGGTAGAGGATGCTGGGCGCCCGCCCAGCGCACCGTTTTCCTGCATTTGTTACTTAGTTTAAGTACTGCATTGTTACTTGGTTAAGTACTGTTATTCAGCCGTTGCTGACTTGTTTCAAGCTGGTTAGCTTGGTTTTCTGTTGTTAAGTTGAGCTGGTGTGAATCTTACCACTATCTGTGTATTTCCTTCTCTCAAAGTATGTCCGTCTCCTCGGGCAAATTTCTAGACTGAGTCTGGTAGGAGGGGCATAGAGGGAAGAGCCAGCCCACACTATTAAACTCTTAAAGTGTCCATGGCTCCCAAGGGACCCGTCTATACCCCATGGTACTAATGTGGACCCCAGCATCCTCTACGGACTACGAGAAAAGGATTTACTGGTAGGTAATTAAAATCTTATTTTCCCATTACCAACAGTTCTAGACAGAGTTGTCCTCTCTCCCCTCTGGTGTTTGTTTTGGCAATTGAACACCTGGCATCTCTGCTTCATGGTGATAATGCTTTTCCTGGGGTGACTATGGGTGCGTCTTCACATAAATTATGTTTGTTCGCTGATGATGATCTTTTATTAGTTTCCGTTCCGTTGCAGCCCTGCCCCATCTTCATTTAATTTTAGATCAGTACAATGCAGCCTCTTATTACAAATTGAATGCGACAAAAACTGATGCCATTCCTATTAATTTCCCTGACTCTCTTGCTTCCCTGTGTAATGCTTACCCTTACAATTGGCTGTCAGACTCAATCAGATATTTGGGTGTTAATATCCCAGCTGACACATCAAAGGTTTTTCGAGGTGAATTTGCCACCACTTATTTATTCTCTTACCTCCCTTTCTAGTGCTTGGCTTGTATATGAAATTTCTTGGTTAGGCCATATGGCAGCATTTAAAATGACCCTATTACCCAAACTTATATACATTTTTCGTACGATCCACTATATTTTTCCAAAAAAAGATTTAGCGACCTCTACTGCTGTTTTAATTAAATATGTATGGGCCTTAGTTCCACCTAAGTTGGCTCACTCTAGGATGGTTCTCCCTAAAACTAGTGGTGGTCTAAACTCGCCGGCTTGTGTTTTAGCTCAAATAAAGGCCTATCGGCCCCTAGTCTCAAATTAGGGTGGGTGTATCTTGAACAGTTCTCTTGCCCCTCTTTCCCCCTGGAAGATTTATTGAAAATCCCCAAGTCTCTATGTCCACCTCTAGTACATACTTGGCATCTCTTTACTGTGGGATAAGCTGACTGCTAAAATTTCCTCTCCTTTACTTATGCTCCCAAATATTTCTTTAAAAGCGTTAACCAAATTGATCCCGAATTTGAATTTGTCAAAATGGCTTTTGTGTGGTATAATTGTATTTAGTGACTTGCTGGAGGGGTCGACCTTGCTTTCCTTCTCTGGTCTTCAACGCAAATTTAATCTCCCTGCCGCTGAGCTTTTGTCTTCTTTTTACATCTGCCATTGATGGAATCACATATCTAAATAAGTGAATCCTGTTAATCCCCTGGTAGCTAAACTGTTTACACCTCTTACACAATCCAATTCTAAAGGTGACATTACGTTTTGGTATAATATTCTTATTGATTTAATCCCCGTTTCTAAGTCTACTGCACAAAGGAAATGGGAAACGGATTTAGGCATTACACTTTTTCCTACCCAATAGTGTAAAAATTTTCAGTCTTCCTATACTATGTCCCGGTGCTTAAATCACACCGAAATGGATATAAAATTGCTCCACAGATTATATCTAACTCCCGATAAATTGCACATGTTTTGGCCTGTATGCTCTAAATTTTGCTGGCGACAATGCGGTGAAATAGGTCGTGTGTTCCATATTTTCTGGTCATGCCCTAACATTACTGGGTTTTGGTTGGAGATTTTTGAACTAATAAACAAAGTTTTCGATATGTGAATGTCCCCATCTCTCTCCTTGGCCTTTTTAAATATAATTCGTGATGACATTCCGTCCCATAAGCGATATGTTCTCGGCCATATTCTCTTAGCCGCTCGTGCGGCATTAGCTCAAATGTGAAAACAGCCCACTGCACCTACCCTGTTAAAAGTTGTTAAAAAAATTAACTTTCATTTTGTTATGGAAACTGAATATTTGCCTTATTCATATTCGGTTAATTCTCCATTGGTCCATTGGTCACCTTGGCATGTATTTTCCACGCACCGGGGGGGGGGGGGGGCATGGTCACCTTGGCATGTATTTTCCACGCACCGGGGGGGCACACGATTTACTTCCAAAGCATACCAACTGACCCTTTTCAGTTTAGTCTCAATGAGAATATGTCTGCCTCTGCATGATTTGTGACCCTCTTTGTATAATAATATTCTATACCAACTGTTATTTTGCATTCTCAGTACAGCTTCTCTTTACGTTGTCTGGCTTATGTTCTCCGTTATAGTCTGGCTATATGTTTTTTTTTTTGTTCTCTCTGTTTTGATGTTGATAAAGTCATGTATAAGTATTGTGATTTTTTTCCTGTCTTTGGGATCCTGCCATGTTCCTCTCTCCCTCCCCATATATGTTTGTCTTACGTGACTTCTGGTTCTGGATTTCATGTGATCAGCGACTCTGTTCGCAGCACCTCCAGCATCATTCAGGAGGGGGAATCCTCTGCACCATATGGAGAGTCCCCCCACTCCAAATGCCAGTAAATAAGTAGCACAGCTGCCAGGAGTTACGGTGCCTGGAATCCAATATGGCCACCGCGCCTGACAAGCAGGTAGGAGACCTTCATGAGAAGGCTGCATTACTACCATCACATTCTTCTGATGGCCCTATTCTGTATCGGGATATTGTAAGAGCCATTCAAGATACCATGGGGACCATAATGGATTCCCAGGCTGCCAAGATAACTCAGGCTATGCAGGACTTTAAGGGCGGAATTCAATTAGCTGTGGTAGATTACAGCCCCCCCTGGGTTATCCAGTTAACTCCTGATTTGGGGTGCTATCAGGGATTTTTTTCATCGGCCTCAGCAGGTCGAAAAAATCCAACCCCTAATAACTGGTGGGTTAACTGATGCCAAGACCCTGTCAACACGCAACTTTGTGAGATTTTCACGTATTCTATGTGTTAACGGCCGTTAACATGCTATTTTAACATACATTAACAAGACTATTGGGTAGCCCTAGGCTGCCTCTGTTTTTAATCCGTGATAATTTACCATGGGTAATTTAGTTCCTTTTAACTCAGATAAAATAACTCTCTCAGGGAGTTATAGCCACTGACCACAGAATTGGGAAACTTATTTCAGGGTGTTTCTACTTTTAAGTCTGATTCTGCCTCCTTTCAGATAGCTCAATATCAAATTATTAATATGCTGGATGACTTGGAGAATAGGTTGTGGAGGAATAACCTTAGCTTTGTCGGACTACTTGAGTTGTATTAAAATTTCCTACAGACTACATTGTCAGAACTACTTTCTGTACAAGATGCTTGTGCTGATATAGTGATAGAGAGAGTCCACAGATTGGGGCTGATTCATGATAACAATGATGGGATACCAAGAGCGGTGATCTTTTGATTCTTGAATTCTATACATAAGGAAGTGTTATGGTCTGCATCCAGGCGTCATCGAGATCTTAGGTGGGAAGAGTCTACACATCTTTCCGTACTGTTCTCCATGAGCTACTCATGCTCGTATGGAATTTTCTCTTACGTCCTAGAGGATGCTGGGGTCCACATTAGTACCATGGGGTATAGACGGGTCCACCAGGAGCAATTGGCACTTTAAGAGTTTGAGAGTGTGGGCTGGCTCCTCCCTCTATGCCCCTCCTACCAGACTCCGTTTAGAAAATGTGCCCGAGGAGCCGGTCACAGCTAGGGGAGCTCTCCTGAGCTTTTCTGGTTAAAGTTAGTTTTAGAGTTTATTTTTTTACAGGAGGCTGTTGGCAATAGCCTGCCTGCAGCGAGAGACTAAGGGGGGGAGCAGTGTCCGCCCTGCGGGGTCTGAGCCACTGACTCCAATGACTGGACACTGATCTCCAGAGGGGTCTGATCGTTATCCGCCACAGGGGACTGCTCGCCCCAGCAGCATGCCGCCAACCCCTTACAGAAGCTGAAGAGTGGTGAGTGAGACACTGACCCCCCCTAGCAAGCGGGGGGCCGGTGTGAAGATGGCGGCAACGGGGAGGGAGCGCAGTACTAACTGCGCTCCTGTGAAGGTTCAGAGGCACATGGTGCGGCTTCTGTGAGGGGCGCCCTGGGCCAGCGCTTACCCCCACACTGGTCAGCAACTCTGTCGGGGTCCGCGGATCTCAGCCAGCACATTTCTCCTCAGGCCAGTATAATTCTTGAATTGCGGGAAGACCGTGCCATTAAGGGGGCAGAGTTTCTCCTCATAGCGGACCCAGCAGCATTCCAGTGCCATTTTCCTGCCTACACAGCGCTGGATGGAAGAACAGGTCCCTCTACAGCAGCTCCAACTGTCAGCACACGGTACCAGGGGGTTGTAGAAGGGAGCGGAGGCTGTAAAACGACTGTGTCTCCTATTAAGGGACACAGTCTGCGCTGATAAGGGGTCTCCCTTTACTGAAAGCGCTGTGGTGTGGGTTGCCTCCGAACTCTGTGTCTCTCTTGCCATTCTTGGGGGGGAAACTCTGTCTGCCCTCTCGTGTGTGTGTGTGTGTGTGGAGTGTTTTGTGGTCTCTTTTAGCTATGTCCAGGGACACTGTGTCATATGCTGCAGTCATATGCTGCAGAGGGTTTATCCTCCCAGGATGATCCCATTCCATGTAATCAGGATAGCACTGGTTTAGCACAGATACCAGCAAGGGAACTTGAGTGGTTTTCTTCTATCAAATCTTGGATTTCTCAGATTTCTGACAGGGTTGCAAGTAATGAATCTGCAACCCAGGTATTACAGAGCTCTATGGCAGTATGGCCTATTTCTGGTACCTCAGTAAACTTTGCTATATACCCCCACAAACGTGCGCTTGTGCATGTCACACAAGACGACACGGATACCGATTCTGACACTACAGATGGTGACAAGGATGTGTTGCGGGGGTCCGCATCTCTTGCAAAGGGGGTGCATTGTTGATAGAGGCTGTCAGGGATGTGTTAAATGTAAATGATACCACACTCGAGCGGGTTGAGGAGGCTTTTTTCACTGAAAATAAAAAAGCCTCGCTAACCTTCCCTGCATCAAAGGAATTGAATGCTATACTTGAAGAAGCGTGGGAAAACCCAGAGAAAAAATTCCAGGTCTCTAAAAGGGTCCAGGTGGCATTTCCTTTCCCTGCGGAGGATAGGAAAAAATGGGAAAACCCGCCAATTGTTGACACCTCTGTGTCCAGACTCTCAAAGAAGGTGGTTTTACCTGTTCTAGGATCTACCGCCTTAAAGGAGCAGGCTGATAGGAAAATTGATAAATCAATGTATACTGCTTCAGGGGCCATATTACGTCCCACTATTGCTACTGCATGGATTGCAAAGGCAATAGTAAAGTGGTCGGCTACCTTACTTGAGGATTTGGATACGATGGATAGGGATGACGTTGCATTGTATTTACGCAACATTCATGATTCTGCAGGTTTTATGGTAGAATCCATGAAAGACCTGGGTTCCATGGCTGCGGGAATTTCTTCCATGTCTGTTTCAGCTCATCGGGGACCGTGGCTGCGCCAGTGGTCGGCCGACGCGGAATCCAGAAGAAGTGTGGAGTCCCTACCATATACAGGTCAGGCTGTCTTTGGTGAAGCTCTAGACGCGTGGATATCCACCGCTACAGCGGGTAAGTCTCCGTTTCTTCCCTCAGCAGCACGTGCTCCAAAGAAGTCTTTCTCTTCATTTGCAACGCAGTCCTTTCGGCCTAACAAGCCTAGAAAGGCCAGAACGTCCAATACCTTCTTCAGGGGAGGTCGGGTTAAGTCCAAGAAGCCTGCCACTGCAGGTTCCCAGGAACAAAAGCCTGCTTCGGGTACACCAAGTCTTCCGCATGCCGGTGGACCACACGCCCCAGTGGTGGGGCCAGTGGGAGCGAGACTCAGACATTTAAGTCATGTCTGGGTATCCGTCAGCAGCCCGATGTACTATGGCTACAACACCCGCGATACCGGAAGTGTGGCGGAAGCGCATGCACAAAGCACAACCACGGACACAGGAAGTGTGGCGGAAGTGCCTGAACTATATGCATTGCCTGAATGGGTGAAAAAAATACGTGTTAGTGTGAATCATATCAGTAGGAAATTAGATAAGTCTGAATCTCATGCAGAAAGCTGGAGAAAATCAGTGGAAGATGTGATTTTTCAGGGTTCTGCTTTCTCATCCGCAGACGACCCCTCTCGGTCACATAAGAGACAGTTTGCAAACATTGTACATACTGATACCGACACGGACTCTGATTCTTGTGTCGATGATAGTGATTCCAGGGGGATGGATCCTAAATTGGCAAAAAACATACGATATATAATTGTTGCAATAAAGGAGGTCTTAGAAGTTACGGAAGCCCCTACTGTACCTCAGGAGAAGGCTTATTTCTTTAAGGAAAAGAAATGTAAGGTAACTTTCCCTCCTTCCCATGAGCTAAATACTCTTTTGAGGGAGTTTGGGTGAATCCTGAAAAGAAATTTCATATTCCCAAAAGGATTCAGATTGCTTATCCTTTTCCATTAGAGGACAGGAAAAGATGGGAGTCACCCCTGGTGTTAGACAGTGCACTGTCAAGGTTAACAAAAAAGGTGATTCTCCCTGCACCTGGGACGGCTTCACTTAAGGAGCCGGCAGACCGCAAAATGGAGACTACGTTAAAATCTATTTATGTGGCCAATGGTACGTTGCTCAGACCCACCATTGCTTGCACGTGGGTGAGTCGCGCTATCGAAAAATGGTCAGATAACTTGTCATCGGAAATTGACACGATTGATAGAGATGAGATACTCCTAACGTTAGGTAATATCAAAGACACTGACGCATACATGCTGGAAGCTATGAAGGATATTGGACTTTTGGGTTCAACAGCCGCTACCATGGCAGTATCGGCTCGGAGGGCATTGTGGATTTGCCAGTGGAATGCAGATTCCCAAAGAAATATGGAGGCTCTCCCGTATAAAGGTGAGGCCTTATTTGGTGATGGGCTGGATGCGTTAGTCTCGGCGGCTACCGCATGTAAGTCGACATTCTTACCTTATGCTCCTGCACCGGCGAAAAAGACACATCACTCTCACATGCAGTCCTTTCGGCCCAACAAATACAAAAAGGCCAAAGGTTCCCCCTTCTTTGCAGGTAAGGGAAAAGGAAAGAAATCCGCAGTCTCCAGGATCCCAGGAGCAGAAGTTAACCCCTGCTTCTGCCAAATCTGCAGCATGATGCTGGGGCTCCCTTGCGGGAGTCCGCTCGGGTGGGAGCATGTCTGAAACTTTTCGGTCAAATTTGGATTCAGTCTGGCCTAGACCCATGGGTCTTAAAAATAGTGTCCCATGGGTACAAACCGGAGTTTCAATACGTCCCCCCCATGCCGATTTTTTAAATCGACCTTGCCAGCTTTTCTTCCAGAAAGAGAGGCAGTAACAACGACAATTCAAAAATTATGTCAGGATCAGGTCATTGTCCTGGTACCCTTGTCACAGCAAGGAGAAGGTTTTTATTCAAGCCTCTTCGTAGTTCCGAAGCCGGACGGCTTGGTCAGGCCGATTTTAACCTGAAAAATCTGAATCTTCCAAAGTCGCAGTTGGAACCAACGACAAGATTGTCCTTTTTAGGGATGATTCTGGACAAAGAAGTACAGAAAGTATTTCTTCCAGTGGAAAAGGCTCTGGAAATCCAGAAAATGGTCAAACAAATATTGAAACCAACAAGCGTGTCGATCCATCAATGCATTCGGTTGTTGGGGAAAATGGTAGCGGCCTACGAGGCCATACAGTTTGGCCGATTTCATGCCAGAGTATTCCAGTGGGACCTGTTGGACAAGTGGTCCGGATCCCACCTACACATGCACCGGAAAATAATCCTGTCCCCCAAAGCCAGGATTTCGGTCCTGTGGTGGCTACACAGTTCTCGCCTATTAAAGGGACGCAGGTTCGGGATTCAGGACTGGGTCCTGGTAACCACGGATGCAAGTCTCCGAGGCTGGGGAGCTGTCACACAGGGGGAAAGCTTCCAAGGAAAATGGTCAAGTCAGGAAGCCTGCCTTCACACAAACGTTCTGGAATTGAGAGCCATTTACAATGGCCTTCTACAAGCGGTAATTCTTCTTCAAGATCATCCTGTGCAGATCCAGTCGGAAATGTAACAGCAGTCGCGTACATAAACAGGCAAGGCGGAACGAAAAGCAGAGCGGCAATGGCAGAGGTGACAAGGATTCTCCTCTGGGCATAAAGACATGCAAGAGCTCTGTCAGCAATTTTCATTCCGGGAGTGGACAACTGGGAAGCAGACTTCCTCAGCAGACACGATCTCCATCCAGGAGAGTGGGGCCTCCACCAAGAAGTCTTCACAGTGGTGGCAAGTCTCTGGGGAGTTCCTCAAGTAGACATGATGGCATCTCGTCTAAACAAGAAGCTTCAGAGATATTGTTCCAGGCCGAGAGACCCTCAAGCAATAGCAGTGGATGCACTGGTGACCCAGTGGGTGTTTCGGTCGGTATATGTCTTCCCTCCACTTTCACTGATTCCAAAAGTTCTCAAGATAATAAGAACAAGAGTTCGTGCAATCTTCATTGCCCCAGACTGGCCAAGGCGAGCTTGGTATCCAGATCTTCAGGAGTTACTCATAGAAGATCCTCGGCCTCTTCCTCCTCGAGAGGACCTACTACAGCAGGGGCCGTGTTTGTATCAAGACTTACCGTGGCTACGTTTGACGGCATGGCTGTTGAGCGCCGGATCCTAGCCCGAAAGGGCATTCCCAAGGAAGTCATCCCCACTCTTATTCAGGCCAGGAAAGGAGTAACGTCTAAACATTGCCACCGTATTTGGAGAAAATACGTGTCTTGGTGTGAATCCAAGAAGGCTTCTACGGAAGAGTTTGAGTTAGGACGTTTTCTCCATTTTTTGCAGGCTGGTGTGGATGCGGAGTGCAAAACAAAGGAATACCACCTGGTGAGATCGCTGCTGTTTATCTACTCCCACTGAGCGATTGGAAGACTTTTACCTGAACCAAGTCCCATCTTGCTACCAAGCTTAGAATCCATTGGATGGAGGACTGTCTAAATCGACAACCAACACAAGTTGCCACCCAACAAGGAACTGCCTTTGCGGACGCTGTTTTCGCTTAATTACCTTGCCAATATCGGTGGTAAATATACCTTTCTGAACTGTGTTGTATTACCCTCCTATGGAACTGTATTGGGACTAAACCTAATGGAACAGGTTATATGAGTCTTCCTACATCTACTACCAGTATACGTAGTGGGAGTTACGTTCATCTATATTTACAGGAGATTATTCATTTACTAAGTGCACACTATGTTTTTATATCAATTCTTGCTCTTTTTAATTAAATTTGTGTTGTTTTTATGACCTTCTTTTCTCATTTATGACCATTAGCGCTACCTTGCTTTTTTGGTGTGGATGCGGGCCTTAGATTGGGGTCAATCAAGGTCCAGATTTCGGCCGTATCAGTTTTCTTTCAAAAACAATTGGCCTCCTTTCCAGAAGTTCAGACGTTCGTGAAAGGGGTTCTGCACATCCAGCCTCCATTTGTGCCTCCAGTTGCACCATGGGACCTTAATGTGGTGTTGCAGTTCTTTCAATCAGATTGGTTTGATCCTCGGCAGGAGATAGAATTGAAGTTTCTCACTTGGAAAGTGGTGATGCTTTTGGTCTTGGCATCCGCACGGCGGGTGTCTGAGTTGGGGGCCTTGTGTCATAAGAGCCCTTACCTGATCTTCCATGAAGATAGGGCAGAGTTAAGAACTCGTTAACAATTTCTTCCAAAGGTGGTTTCGTCCTTCCACACTTTCACTGACTCAAAGTCTGTAGATGTGGTTAGAGCTTTGAAGATTTATGTCGCAAGAACAGCTCGGATACGGAAAACAGAGGCTCTGTTTGTCTTGTATGCTTCCAGCAAGATTGGGTGTCCTGCTTCTAAGCAGACTATTGCGCGCTGGATCAGAGGGACGATTCAGCACGCTCATTCTACGGCAGGCTTGCCGGTACCGAAGTCGGTGAAGACCCATTCTACTAGGAAAGTGGGTTCATCCTGGGCGGCTGCCCGGGTCGTCTCGGCTTTACAACTTTGCCGAGCAGCTACTTGGTCACGGTCAAACACATTTGCTAAATTTTATAAGTTTGACACTTTGACCGATGAGGACTTCAAGTGTGCCTCAGGGTCATCCGCACTCTCCCGCCCGTACTGGAGCTTTGGTATAACCCCATGGTACTGAAGTGGACCCCAGCATCCTCTAGGATGTATGAGAAAACAGGATTTTAATACCTACCGGTAAATCCTTTTCTCCTAGTCTGTAGTGGATGCTGGGCACCCGACCCAGTGCGTATTTTGCCTGCAGTTTGTTCATTATAGTTAAACAAGTTGTGTTACATTTGTTTTCAGTATGTTGCTGGAAATGGTTCATGCCTGTTGGCGTGTGTTATGTTGAATGCCATGTTGTGCGGCATGGTTGAGGTGTGAGCTGGTATGTATCTCACCATTAGTATAAAAGTAAATCCTTTCCTCAAAATGTCCGTCTCCCTGGGCACAGTTCCTATAACTGAGGTCTGGAGGAGGGGCATAAAGGGAGGAGCCAGTTCACACCCTTTGAAAAGTCTTAGAGTGCCCATGGCTCCTGCGGAACCGTCTATACCCCATGGTCATGAAGTGAACCCCAGCATCCTCTACGGACTAGGAAAAAAAGGATTTACCGGTAGGTATTAAAATCCTGTTTGTTCTTTGCATCCCGAACAATTTTCCTGGCAGTTGTGGCTGAAATTTTTGTTGGTCTACCTGACCGTGCTTTGGTTTCCACAGAATCCCTCATTTTCCACTTCTTAATTAGAATTTGAACACTGCTGATTGGCATTCTCAATTGCTTGGATATCTTTTTATATCCCTTTCCTGTTTTATACAGTTCAGTTACCTTTTCCCACAGATCCTTTGACAATTCTTTTGCTTTCCCCATGACTCAGAATACAGACAAGTCAGTGCAGCACTGGATGAAAGATGCAAGGGTCTTTCAGGAGTCCAGAAACTCACTGACCTTTTATACACACACACTGATTACAAGCAAACAGATCACAGGTGAGGATGGTTACTTTTAGAAGCCATTCAAACCCGTTTGTGTCAACTTGTGTGCATGTTATCAGGCCAAAATCTCCAGGGTCTGTAAACTTTTGATCAGGGTCAGTTGGGTAGTTTCTGTTGTCATTATGATTTAAAAAGAGTAAACACAGTTGTTTGACAATAAATGGCTTCACCCAACCACTAACCATGAGTGAAAGAAAAGTTTGTGAGTTATCATTCATATTCTCTGACAAATGGCCAGAAAATCACAAATTCTGCTAGGGTATGTAAACTTATGAGCACAACTGTATATATATATAATATAGAAAGACATAACTGAGGACTGTAGAAACGCCAACTTAGAGGCAACCGCAGGAACAATTATTAATTTAATTCAGGACCAAAGAGGATCTCACCATTGCAAGGGAGAGATTCTAGTGCCTTTTTAGATTTGTTGTCAACCTGCCATGTGCGGAGCCAAAGGGCTCTTCTGGTCACCACAGCTGTGGCCGAAATCCAAGCTCAAAGAACAATAGAGTCTAAAGATGCATTTCCCATATAAGTGCTGCTTGTCTAACATTTTCCACTGTTCATAACAGTGCAGAATCTGCCCATCTCTCCAAAGCCTTGGAGACCCAAGCTGTGGCTAAAACTGGTCTCATGGACATACCTGCAGCCAAAAAAAAAACAGTTTTGAGAGACTTCAAGTAGTGTCTTTCAAGGAGGTCACATTTGGCAGAGTAAGTGTGGTAGACTTAGTCAACTGAATTATTAGAGTCCTGCAGGCGGAGTAGTCTCCCATTTGAATCTATCCCATGAAGGGAGAGGATGAAAAGACAGAAGCCATCTGGATATCTGGAACAGCTTGTTAGGAAGGGTATAATTTTCATTCAGAGGATTCTCCAACTGAGCTGAATAAGGGAATGTTACTGCTTCCTTTTTCTTGCGCTTATATAGAGACAAATCCTGAGGCAGATATCTTAATAAGCAGAGCAGATCTTACTGCTGCTATTAAGGCTTCCACATTTACCAAACTAGTATGTTCATCCTCCTAAACAAAAGGTCATCTCTAGGTCTGAAGTGTACTGAAAATCACCATGTAGCAGTGAGGTTTCAAAATACAAATAATATACCGACTGGAGAGATGTGCCTGCCTTTCGTGGTCACAGTTTCTCCTCCCGAGATGAAAAACCCAAAGGAAACCAATGTTAGACATATTATAAACCTGCTATCAAGCCTGCTGAAAAACAACCCGCGTCACTGGTCAGATTCCCACCTTTGATTGCCCATGGTGGGAGGACATTTGCAAAGGTTCTTATACTTTCCTTCAGGGAACTTTCTCCCAGTTGTTTTTTCTCTACCAGTTTGCCTCACAATCCGCCCACAGCCTGTTCTCTAGCGGAGGGAGTCAGGATCCTTGTGGACTCAAGTTATTTTCCATGTCCCTTCACATCAAAGGAGAGCTGGTTTCTATTCATACCGAAGTTCATAATGTAGTCTCTCCGGTCCATTCTAAATTCCTTGGAACCACAGCATTTCCGTGTGTCCTTGGACATCCAAGGACACTTACCTGCATATTCTAATTTTAGTGAAACACAAGCAATTTCTGTGATGTACTCCTTTTCCGACTACCTTTTGTGGTTGTTGTTCTCTCCTATGATGTTCCCCAAGGTGATGGAAAATGTTCTGGGTCCAGATAATACCATACTTGGATGATATTCTCCTTGCAGCCCAATTGGAAGTCACTCTGCAAGAACATCTCACCCGAACGATCAGGAGACCGCCAGTCACAATACCGACCATTACATCCCGCCTGCTCAAAATCCCGCCGGGACCAACAGGGACAGTTCCCACTTGTGCGTGTCCGACACCTATAGAGTGGGAATAGAACCTGTGGCGAGCGCAGCGAGGGGTTTCTTTGCACTCCATCCGCCACCTTCCCGCCCCTCTTGGACAGTGCTACTGCTGCCACCTACATAAACCATCAAGGCGGCACAAGGAATCTCCAAGCTGTGCAGAAAGTTAGCAGAATACTGTAGGCGCGGACGGCTTCTCCCAACCTTGTTGGCGTTTTACATCCCAGTGGAGACAGCTGGGAGGCCAACTATCTCACCTGTCAAGACATCCATCCCGAGGAATGGTCTCTTCACCCAGATATATTCCATTAACTAGTATACCATGGGATTTACACATCCTTGACCTGATGGTTTCATGACTCAACCACCAGCTTCCCCATACTGCCCCAGGATTGTAGATCCGGGAGCTGCTACTGTACATGTTCTGTCTGTTTCTTGGACTTTCCATTGATGTATGTCTTCCCTCCCCCGATGTCCCTTCTAAAACAGGTGATTTCCAAATTGAAACAGGATTGAAGGATCTTCATCTCGTAGTTCTAAATTGGCCTCACATGGTGTGGTATGCCGATCTCACATGCTAGTTGATAGTGGCTCTGTGGCAGCTTTCTCTCAGGCCGGGCTTTGCTTCCACCCAGATCTAGAAGGTCTGACTTTGACAGCCCTCCTGAAAGTCAGAAGTTTTTCAGATGCTTTGATTTGTACCGTGCTCTGCAATCATAAAGTCTTTGGCTTGGGCATACCACAGAATCTGGAGAACCTACTTCTCTTGGTGTGCCGGGCAGACGTTTAAAACCAGAAATTTTCAGTGTAGCTAAGATTTTCTCTCGCTTACAGACAGGTTTACAGTTGGACCTTTGTCTCCGTTCTCTTTAAAGTCCAGGCTTTTGCACACTAGTTTATTTTTAGGGATGCTTGACAACTTTTCCTGTTATTCAGACCTGTCTCCAGGGGGTCCTCCATATTCAGGCTCTGTTTGAGCCCTGAGATTTGGTCTTGGTACTCCGGACTCTGTAACGTTTTCCCTTTGAGCCTCTGCATGTGTAGACCTCAAATGGCTATTTTTTTCCCCGTTTCAGAACAGAGGACTGTATTCAGCTTCAGTCGCAGTTTCTGCAATCTTAGCTGTGGGCTGCCCAGCAATGCGATCGTTATCCAACTGCAGTCACATCACAATTGGATTGCAGTCGCATCAAACTATGGTCAACCTAGGTAGGCGCAACTCCAGCATTTTTTTTTTTTTTTTGTTAATTTGAGTGGCTGCGTGTGATGTCACGCAGCTGCTCCGGACACGCCTACATTTTTGCCAGGACGCCCCACAATGCCGCGTCGCCGCCCCAGAATGCCCACCCAATGGCCCTCGCTGTCAATCACTTTGCAGATATCGGCAAACTACAATGCAACCGTGTTAGCGGTCCAAACTGAATAATCCGTTCCTAATTTTTCATCCAGTATTGCGCGGGTTTACAAACTTCCTGCTTTTCTTCCAAATATGGTTTCCATTCATATTAATTAGGAGATTGTAGTGTAATAATTTTAATGATTCCCAGACGTCTCTCAAGTACTTAGAAGCTGTGAGAGCTCTCCGCATTTACATGGGTAGATCGAAGGGCTTTCACCGTTTGGACTCTGTCCTCTATTCAGTGTTAAATAGAGGTTGTCCCACTTCCAAGCAAGCCATTGCTCAATGGATTTGGGAATTAATATATCAAGCTTACATTTTTTTTCTAACCTTCTGATACCTCATTTGGTTGCTGCCCATTCTATTCGGTTGGTCGGGACCTCCTGGGTGGCTCGGCGTGAGGCCTCATTCTGCCTTTTTGAATCCTTCATCTCCATGGACACTGGTTTTGAATGAAGGGTCCTCAGAAGCGTTCATTTCCTTAGTGGACAGCTTTAAGATGTCTCCATGATCTCTCCAATGCCTCTCAATGCTGAGAGAAAACAAGATTTTGGTTCTTAGCTGCTAAATCTATTTCTCTGATGCCATGGGGGACACTGGACACCTTCCCGTTCACTCTTGTTTTTCCTGTGTTTTGGGTTTGCGTTACACCAGGTCATCTGACACTCACGTATGAATGTGTTTGTGTGCTTGGTTTCTCCTCCTCCACCACTTCTCTGCCTTTGCGTCACATAAACTTACTGGGCTGGGTGGGTATGGGGGAGGAGCCTAAGCTGCCTTAAAAGTTAACTGCTTAGTGCCCGGACTACTCCCACACCAGCTATACACATGGTTTCTCCAGTGTCACCCAAGGCAGAGAAATAGATTTAGCAGGTAATAACCAAAATCATCTTTTCTGACTGTACATTATTTCTTTTTTTTTTTTGTGTGAACTAATTTGGTCATTTGGTTTTCTGGTTATGATAACTCAAATCTACCTCTCTACTCCTGATCCTTTTGCTTTCTCTATTGTTTTGTGTAACCTGTCCACTCTGCTATCCTCCTATGGATGTTGCATTGCTATCTGTCATGTTCTTATCCAAGATACAACCAATTACTGTATGTCCAACTCTAAATCTGGTAGGGTTGGAGAATAAAAAAATTATTTTTTTTAACACCAAAAACTAAACCAAACTAAGATTTTTTTTTTTTCATTAATGTTTTAATGGAAAACATTTTTTAAGCATGTATTAGAAACCTTGGTCAAACAGGTTTTACTTCTACATGATAACTGTATAGTGTGTACAGAAGCAACAATGAATTGGATGTATCGTTCAAATATACGCAGTATGTGTATGCTAGAAATGGTGTTTTCTGGGACTATTTGAATAAAACCATTTTTTTACAGCTTGTTATTCCTATTACATCTGAATGTAGATAGACTAAACATTAATACATACAAAATACACTCTTAGATGAAATTGAAAATAAGAACTACAAGTTAATGTTAAGCATTAGTCTTATCTTTTCTGAGAAACCACACACACACACACACGGAAAAAGGAGGAGTTAAGCATTAGCATCGGGCATGTAACTGGCATTGACCATTTTGAATGAAAACACTATTTATTTATTTTTGTATAATAGGCTTTTTTTAATAAGTCACAGCGCTGTGCCTGTTCTAACAGCATGATAACAAAATAAAAAAATGTTTTTTATTAAAAAAAAAAAACATTTGGTTTAAACCAGCCAACTCTGAAATCAGGTCATATATATGACTGGAAAACTTTACCAAACCTCCGGAAACCGCATATTAAGAATGGTTTTTATACACTCGCTATTTCTGTTTTTGTTTACTTGTATCCTTTCTCTTGGGCTGTTTTTATATTATAACCACTCAAGTCCCTAACCTCTTAAGTAACCACATTAGTTCCTGTATACAGTGTGTTTTCCTATGCTTGTGTGTCTTTCCCTTGTTTTCATATCCTCATGTGTCCTTTGCTTTTTGTCCCCTGTGTTTTCTTCTGTTCTCTGCATTCTTTTTATAACTGAGTTGGCGGGATTGGGAGAATAAGATATTTGCTTACCTGAGTGCAGAGAGAGGAGCAAGGTCTGGCTATATTTAAGCAGGGGTGGTGGTGTGCGGGCTAAGAATGGCCAGAGACCATTGCCACCAAGTTTTTAAGCTCTTGAAAATCCAGTATGAATCCTAGGTGACAAGTGGGTGAAAATATTCTGTAACAGATGGCTTTAAAGTTTTGTATTGCCAGCAGATTTATTAAACATTGGTGCCATTTCTGCTTCTTCACATTTGCTGGAAAACTTTTCCAGTTTGCAGCTACTTTATGTTTCCTGGAAGGTCTCAGTTTACTACTAAGCTAAACCTTTCAGTTAGTGACATTGGCTTTGGTGCTTCTTATGGCCAATTGTGCTGAATTACAGACATGCCAATGAGCTCTGCAAAATGCGTCTGCCCACATCAGCAGCAAACACCATTAGTTGTATTTACATATAAGTCCGCTGCACTCTGTAAATAACAAGACTTAGGGTGTGTACACACGGTGAGATCCTTGCTATGCCCGATTTTCACTTGCGATTTCCCTTGAACTCCCTGCAGCCCAGATAGCACAGATTTTGACTAACTTTCTCATATGTCCTAGAAGATGCTGGGGATGCTTCAAGAACCATGGGGTATAGTCGGGATCCGCAGGAGACATGGGCACACTATAAGACTTTGAATGGGTGTGAACTGGCTCCTCCCTCTATGTCCCACCTCCAGACTCCAGTTAGATTCTGTGCCCAGTGAGACTGGATGCACATTGAGGAGCTCTCCAGAGTTTCTCAGGAAAATACTTTATTAGGTTTGTTATTTTCAGGGAGACCTGCTGGCAACAGGCTCCCTGCATCGTGGGACTTAGGGGAGAGAAGCAGACCTACTTCTTAAGAGTTCAAGGGCTCTGCTTCTTAGGCTACTGGACACCATTAGCTCCAGAGGGTTCGATCACTTGGTACGCCTAGCTGCTTGTTCCCGGAGCCGCGCCGTCACCCCCCTCACAGAGCCAGAAGATTGAAGCCGGGTGAGTATGAGAAGAACTGAAGACGCGTCTGAGGTACCGTGCAGCGCGCCATGCTCCCACACAGATCACGGCACTGAGGGCGCAGGGGGGGCGCCCTGGGCAGCATGGGGGGACCTCAGACAGCACTGGCATAGTAGTTAACAGTGCCCGGGCACTAGTTAAGGGACCCCCGCCAGTATAAAGAATTTGAGCGGGACGGAAGCGCGCCATGTAGTGGGTGGGGCTTAGCCCGCACAGCTCTGACCAGCGCCATTTTTCTCTTCACAGAAGGCTGCAGAGACGCTGGCCCTATCCTCCACAGTGTGCAAGTAACGGTGAAAAACGGGGGGGGGGGGGGGGGTTACTGGCAATTTGGTGGTTTATTTTTATATAAAAAAGCGCTGGCAGGTTTGGGCAGTCTTATTACTGGCCTCAGTACCGGGATAGGCGCTGGGTGTGAGCTGGCAGACCTCTCTCTGTGTCTCTCTGGCAGGCTTTAGTGGGGGTCTGTCTCCTATAGCCCCAGTGTGGTTGTGGCTGTCGGTATGTGTGTGTGTGTCCACATGTCTGAGGCTGAATGCTCTTCCCAGGAGGAGGCTGGAGTGGGGACAGACAATTCTGTGAGAGTGGCAGTGTCGGCACCGCCGACAGATTGGGTAAATATGTTAAGTGTTTTAAACGCAAATGTGACTAAGTTGGCTAAGAGATTTGATAAATCTGAGTCTAAGAACCAGACATGGAGGAAATCCATGGAGGATGCTTTGTCACAGGCCCAGACCCCTTCGGGGTCACAGAAACGTGCATTTACCCAGATAGCAGATACAGATACCGACACGGACTCTGATTCCAGTGTCGACTATAGTGATGCCAGATTACATCCGAAACTGGCTAAGAGTATTCAGTACATGATTGTAGCGATAAAAGACGTATTACATATCACTGAGGACCCTGCTGTTCCTGATACTAGGATCTGTATGTTTAAAGGAAAAAACCTGAGGTAACGTTTCCTCCCTCTCATGAACTGAACGCACTTTTTGAAAAAGCTTGGGAAATCCTGACAAAAAAATACATGTTCCCAAAAGAATTCCAATGGTATATCCGTTCCCCACTGGGGACAGGGAAAGGTGGGAGTCAATCCCCACGGTAGACAAAGCTTTATCGCGTCTATCCAAAAAGGTAGCTCTTCCGTCCCCTGACACGGCAGCCCTAAAGGATCCTGCGGATTGTAAACAGGAAAATACCCTGAAATCCATTTATTGCACTACAGGGTCGCTACTCAGGCCTGCCGTTGCTTCGGCGTGGGTGAGTAGCGCTATTGAAAAGTGGGCAGATAACCTGTCCTCTGAGATAGATACCCTAGACAGGGATAGTGTGAGTTTGACTTTGGGTCACATCAAGGACGCTGCAGCATATTTAAAGGAAGCTGTAAGGGATATTGGCCTTTTGGGATCAAGGGCCAATGCCATGGCATTCTCAGCAAGGAGAGCATTGTGGATTCATCAATGGAATGCTGATGCTGACTCTAAGAAGGCGATGGAGTCTCTACCATTTAACGGTAAGGTCTTGTTTGGTGATGGCCTCACTGACCTGGTGTCTGCGGCTTCCGCGGGTAAGTCGTCATTTTTACCTTATGTTCCTGCACAGCAGAAGAAATCGCCTCACTATCAGATGCAGTCCTTTCGGCCCAACAAATTCAAAAAAGGACGTGGGTCCTCCTTCCTTGCTGCGAGGGGGAGAGGAAGGGGAAACAGGCTGTGGCAAGTTCCCAGGAGCAGAAGTTCTCCCCGGCTTCTACCAAATCCACCGCATGACGCTGGGGCTCCTCTGAGGGAGTCCGCTCCAGTGGGGGCACGTCTCAAACTCTTCAGTCAGGTCTGGGTGCGCTCGGACCTGGATCCTTGGATAGTAGACATAGTAACCCAAGGGTACAAGTTAGAGTTTCAAGACGTGCCCCCTCACCGATTTTTCAAATTGGCCTTGCCAGCTTCTCTTCCAGAAAGGGAGATAGTAAGCGCTGTGATACTAAAGTTGCGTCTCATCAGGGGGAAGATGGAGTCTCTACGAGCAGTGATCTCCAATCTGGAGGAGGGGGATTTTATGGTGTCGGTCGACATAAAGGCTGCCTACTTACATGTCCCCATGTATCCTCCACATCAGGCTTACCTGAAATTTGCTGTGCAGGATTGTCATTACCAATTTCAGACGTTGCCGTTTGGTCTGTCCACGGCTCTGAGGATTTTCACCAAAGTAATGGCGGAAATGATGGTTCTGCTGCGAAAGCAGGGAATCGCAATTATCCCGTACTTGGACGATCTCCTCATAAAGGCGAGGTCCAAGGAGCAATTGTTGAAGAATGTTGCTCTTTCACTGACGATTTTGCAACAACACAGTTGGCTCCTAAATTTGCCAAAATCATAGTTGGATCCAACGACACGGCTGTCGTTCCTGGGTATGATTCTGGATACAGAATTGCAGAGAGTTTTTCTTCCAGTGGAAAAAGCTCTGGAAATACAGAACATGGTAAAACAGATTCTGAAACCGGCAAAGGTGTCAGTTCTTCACTGCACTCGGTTGCTGGGGAAGATGGTGGCGGCCTACGAGGCCATTCCGTATGGCAGGTTCCATGCCAGGGTGTTTAGTGGAACCTGCTGGACCAGTGGTCCGGGTCTCACCTGGACATGCACTGGAAAATAATTCTTTCTCTTACGTCCTAGAGGATGCTGGGGACTCCATAAGGATCATGGGGTATAGACGGGCTCCGCAGGAGACATGGGCACCTAAAAGATCTTTCTAGTATGGTGTGCACTGGCTCCTCCCTCTATGTCCCTCCTCCAGACTTCAGTTAGATCTTGTGCCCAGAGGAGATAGGGTGCATTACAGGGAGCTCTCCTGAGTTTTCTGTAAAAATAATTTTGTTAGGTTTTTTATTTTCAGGGAGCTCTGCTGGCAAGAGACTCCCTGCATCGTGGGACTGAGGGGAGAGAAGCAGTCCCACTTCTTAAGAGTTAAGGGCTCTGCTTCTTAGGCTACTGGACACCATTAGCTCCAGAGGGAGTCGGAACATAGGTCTCACCCTGGGGTTCGTCCCGGAGCCGCGCCGCCATCCTCCTCACAGATGCCGGAAAAAAGAAGCCGGGTGAGTATGTCAGACATAAGAAGACATCAGGCGGCAGCAGACTTCAGATCTTCATGAGGTAAGCGCGCAGCAGGAAGCTGCGCGCCATTGCTCCCACACTTACACACACACACATGGCACTGATGGGTGCAGGGCGCAGGGGGGGCGCCCTGGGCAGCAATAAACCTTGTTTTAGGCAAAAAAGTATGTAGTTAGGCTGCGGACCGAAGCCCGCCGCATGAGGGGGCGGAGCTTGATCCCTCAGCACTAACCAGCGCCATTTTCTCCACAGAGGCTGCAGAGAACGCTGGCTCCCCGGACTCTCCCCTGCTGAGCATCAGAGGGCTGAAAAAAAGAGAGGGGGGCACATAATTAAGGCGCAGTGAGTGGGGAAATCTATATACATTTATTTATATATATATATATATATATATATAAAAGCGCTATCTGGGTTTTTTTTTTCCTGGGTCAGTTGGCGCTGGTGTGTGCTGGCATACTCTCTCTCTGTCTCTTCTTTAGGGAATTGTCCCCTTATAGTTATATCCCAGTGTGTGTGGGGTGTCGGTACGTGTGTCGGCATGTCTGAAACGGAAGGCTTATCCAAAGAGGAGGTGGAACAGATGAGTAGTGTGTCTCAGTCGGCGGTGCCGACTCAGGATTGGATGGATATGTGGCATATGTTAAATTCTAGTGTAGCTTCACTGCATAAAAGACTGGACAAAGCAGAGTCCAGTGCGTCGGCAGGTAATCAATCTACGGATTATACCGACTCTCAGGACCCGTCGGGGTCTCAAAAACGTCCCTTCTCACAAATAAGGGACACAGATACCGACACGGACTCTGATTCCAGTGTCGACTATGATGAAGCAAGATTGCACCCCAGGGTGACAAAAAGTATTCAGTGCATGATTATTGCAATAAAATATGTGTTACATATCACTGATGAGCCCTCGGTGCCCGACACGAGGATACACATGTTTAAGGGAAAGAAACAAGTTATAAACTTTCCTCCTTCCCATGAAATTAATGAGTTATGTGAAAAAGCATGGGAAACTCCAGATAAGAAACTGCAGATTCCCAAAAGGGTTCTTATGGCGTACCCTTTCCCTACACAGGACAGGGTACGTTGGGAATCCTCTCCCACAGTGGACAAAGCCATAACACGCCTTTCCAAGAAGGTGGCGCTACCGTCCCCTGACACAGCGGCCCTCAAGGATCCTGCGGACCGCAGGCAAGAGACTACACTAAAGTCTATCTACACTCATACTGGTACTTTGCTTAGACCGGCAATTGCGTCGGCATGGGTATGTAGTGCAGTAGCAGCTTGGACGGATACACTGTCAGCTGACCTTGATACCCTAGATAGGGAATCAATTTTGTTAACATTAGCTCATATTAAGGACGCAGTCTTATATATGTGGGACGCTCAAAGAGACATTGGTTTACTGGGTTCAAGAGCCAATGCTATGGCTATTTCGGCAAGAAGAGCCTTATGGATCCGCCAATGGACGGGGGATGCAGACTCAAAAAGGCATATGGAGGTTTTACCTTACAAAGGTGATGTATTGTTTGGGGAAGGCCTCGCGGACCTGATCAGCTACCGCGGGTTAGCCGACCTTTTTACCTTTTGTTCCCCAACAGCAAAAGAAACCCCCACAATATCCGATGCAGTCCTTTCGGTCGCATAGATCCAGAAGAGGTCGGGGCTCCTCTTTCCTCGCCAGAGGTAAGGGTAGAGGCAAGAGGACACCTGCTGCGGCTGGTTCCCAAGAGCAGAAGTCCTCCCCGGCTTCCGCTAAGTCTACCGCATGACGCTGGGGCTCCCCTGCGGGAGTCCGCACAGGTGGGGGCACGCCTTCGACTATTCAGCCAAGTCTGGTTTCAATCAGACGTGGATCCTTGGGTGATAGGAATAGTCTCCCAGGGCTACAAGCTGGAATTCGAAGAGGTGCCCCCACACCGATTTTTCAAGTTGGCCTTACCAGCTTCTACCCCAGAGCGGGAAGTAGTGCTAGCTGCAATTCAAATGCTGTGTCAACAGCAAGTGATTATCAGGGTTCCCCTGAGCCAACAGGGAAAAGGTTATTATTCAACCCTATTTGTGGTTCCGAAGCCGGATGGTTCGGTCATGCCCATTTTAAACCTAAAATCCCTGAACCGGTACCTGAAAAGATTCAAATTCAAGATGGAATCGCTCCGAGCGGTGATAGCCTGCCTGGAAGGGGGGGATTTTATGGTGTCACTGGACATAAAGGATGCTTACCTTCATGTCCCCATATATCCCTCTCATCAGGAGTACCTGAGATTCGCGGTACAGGATCCAGACGTTGCCGTTTGGGCTGTCCACGGCCCGAGGATTTTCACCAAGATAATGGCGGAAATGATGGTGATCCTGCGCAAGCGAGGAGTCACAATTATCCCATACTTGGACGATCTCCTGATAAAAGCGAGATCAAGAGAGCAATTACTGGAGAACGTGTCACTCTCTCAGAGAGTGCTTCAGCAACATGGGTGGATTCTCAATCTACTAAAGTCACAGTCAAAGTCACAGTTGGTTCCGACAACTCTACTACCGTTCCTAGGCATGATACTGGACACGGAACAAAAGAAAGTTTTCCTCCCGTTGGAAAAAGTCCAGGACCTCCAGAACATGGTCTGAGAACTACTAAAGCCGAAAAGAGTGTCAGCCCATCAATGCACTCGGGTTCTGGGGAAAATGGTGGCAACTGACGAGGCCATTCCCTTCGACAGGTTCCATGCAAGGACGTTTCAATGGGATCTTCTGGACAAATGGTCCGGGTCCCATCTACAATTACATCAAAAAATAACACTGTCTCTTCTATGGTGGCTACAAAGTGCTCACCTTCTAGTGGGTCGCAGGTTCGACATTCAGGACTGGATCCTGGTAACCACGGACGCGAGCCTCCGAGGATGGGGAGCAGTCACCCAAGGAAGAAATTTTCAGGGACTATGGTCAGACCAGGAGTCCTGTCTACACATCAACGTGTTGGAGCTAAGGGCCATATACAACGGCCTTCGACAAGCGGAGAATCTTCTTCGCAACCTACCGGTTCTGATTCAATCAGACAATGTCACAGCAGTAGCTCATGTGAACCGCCAAGGCGGGACAAGAAGCAGAGTCGCGATGGCGGAAGCCACCAGGATTCTTCGATGGGTGGAAAATCACGTAAGCGCTCTGTCAGCTGTCTTCATTCCGGGAGTGGACAACTGGGAAGCAGACTTCCTCAGCAGACACTATCTCCATCCAGGAGAGTGGGGACTTCATCAAGAAGTCTTTGCAGAGAAAACGGGTCTCTGGGGAGTTCCTCAAATAGACATGATGGCGTCACGCCTCAACAAGAAGCTTTGGAGGTATTGTGCCAGGTCCCGGGACCCTCAGGCAATAGCAGTAGACGCTCTGGTAACGCCATGGGTGTTCCAGTCGGTCTATGTGTTTCCTCCGCTTCCTCTCATCACAAAATTGTTGAGGATCATAAGACGAAAAAGAGTACAGACAATACTCATTGTTCCAGACTGACCTCGAAGGGCCTGGTACTCAGATCTTCAGGAGATGCTCACAGAAGATCCTTGGCCTCTTCCTCTAAGAGAGGACCTGTTACAGCAGGGGCCCTGTGTGTTCCAAGACTTACCGCGGTTACGTTTGACGGCATGGCGGTTGAACGCCGGATCCTAGCGGAGAAGGGTATTCCGGAGGAGGTCATACCAACTCTAATAAAGGCTAGGAAGGAGGTGACTGCAAAACATTATCACCGTATCTGGCGGAAATATGTCTCTTGGTGTGAAACCAAGAATGCTCCTACGGAAGATTTCCATCTGGGTCGTTTTCTCCACTTCCTACAGACAGGAGTGGATATGGGCCTAAAGTTAGGCTCTGTTAAAGTACAGATTTCGGCCTTGTCAATATTCTTTCAGAAGGAATTGGCTTTTCTTCCAGTAGTCCAGACTTTTGTAAAAGGAGTACTGCACATCCAGCCTCCTTTTGTGCCCCCAGTGGCACCATGGGACCTGAACGTGGTGTTGCAGTTCCTTAAATCACACTGGTTTGAACCCCTTAAAACGGTGGAGTTAAAATTTCTCACCTGGAAGGTGGTCATGTTGTTAGCCTTGGCATCTGCGAGGCGTGTGTCAGAATTGGCGACCTTGTCTTACAAGAGCCCTTACTTGATTTTTCATGTGGATAGAGCGGAATTGAGGACTCGTCCTCAATTTTTACCCAAGGTGGTGTCTTCATTTCATATGAACCAACCTATAGTGGTGCCTGTGGCTACGAGTGACTTGGAGGATTCCATGTTCCTGGATGTTGTCAGGGCCTTAAAAATTTATGTAGCCAGGACGGCTATAATTAGGAAAACAGATGCATTGTTTGTCCTGTATGCTGCCAACAAGATTGGCGCGCCTGCTTCGAAGCAGACTATTGCTCGCTGGATCTGTAACACGATTCAGCAGGCTTATGTTACGGCTGGATTGCCGTTACCGCATTCAGTAAAGGCCCATTCCACTAGGAATGTGGGCTCTTCTTGGGCGGCTGACCGGGGCGTCTCGGCATTACAGCTTTGCCGAGCAGCAACTTGGTCGGGGTCAAACACTTTTTCTAATTTCTACAAGTTTGATACCCTGGCTGATGAGGACCTAGCATTTGCTCAGTCGGTACTGCAGAGTCAGCCGCACTCTCCCGCCCGATTGGGAGCTTTGGTATAAACCCCATGGTCCTTACGGAGTCCCCAGCATCCTCTAGGACGTAAGAGAAAATAAGATTTTAAACCTACCGGTAAATCTTTTTCTCTTAGTTCGTAGAGGATGCTGGGCGCCCGTCCCAGTGCGGAAAATCTGCAAGACTTGTATATAGTTATTGCTTACATAAGGGTTATGTTACAGTTAGAATCGGTCTTGGACCGATACTGTTGTTTTGTTCATACTGTTAACTGGTTAGGTGTATTCCAGGTTATATGGTATGATTGGTGTGGGCTGGTATGAATCTTGCCCTTAGATTAACAAAATCCCTTCCTCGTATTGTCCATCTCCTCTGGGCACAGTTCTCTAACTGCGGTCTGGAGGAGGGGCATAGAGGGAGGAGCCAGTGCACACCATACTAGAAAGTTCTTTAAGGTGCCCATGTCTCATGCGGAGCCCGTCTATACCCCATGGTCCTTACGGAGTCCCCAGCATCCTCTACGGACTGCGAGAAAAAGATTTACCGGTAGGTTTAAAATCTTATTATCTCCCAGGACCAGAATTTCCCTTCTGTGGTGGCTGCACAGTTCTCACCTTCTGGAGGGACGCAGGTTCGGGATTCAGGATTGGATCCTGGTGACCACGGATGCAAGCCTCCGAGGCTGGGGAGCTGTCACACAGGGAAGAAACATTCAGGGAAAGTGGTCAAGCCAGGAAGCTTGTCTACACATAAACATTCTGGAATTAAGAGCCATCCACAACGGCATACTGCAAGCAGAACATCATCTTCGAGGTCTGCCGGTCTTGATTCAGTCACACAACGTGACAGCAGTGGCGTACATAAACCGCCAAGGCGGAAAAAAGAGCAGAGAGGCGATGGCCGAGGCCACGAAGATTCTTCGCTGGGCGGAAAGACATGCCAGCGCTCTGGCAGCGGTCTTCATTCCAGGAGTGGACAACTGGGAAGCAGACTTCCTCAGCAGACACAATCTCCATCCAGGAGAGTGGGGTCTTCATCAAGAGGTCTTTGCACAAGTGACAAGTTGTTGAGGAGTTCCTCAAGTGGACATGATGGCGTCCCGCCTCAACAAGAGACTTCAGAGATATTGTTCCAGGTCAAGGGACCCTCAGGCGATAGCGGTGGACGCCCTAGTGACACCGTGGGTGTTTCAATCGGTCAATGTGTTCCCTCCACTTCCACTCATTCCAAAGGTGATAAAAATTATAAGAAGGACAAGGGTTCAGGCGATCCTCATTGTTCCAGATTGGCAAAAAAGGGCCTGGTATCCAGATCTTCAGGAGTTGCTCATAGAAGATCCCTGGCCTCTTCTTCTTCGGGAGGACCTGTTACAACAGGGGCCGTGCGTGTATCAGGACTTACCATGGCTGCGTTTGACGGCGTGGCGGTTGAACGCCAAATCCTAGCCCGAAAGGGTATTCCTAGTGAAGTCATTCCTACGCTTTTTCAAGCTAGAAAAGAAGTAACGGCAAAGCATTACCACCGTATTTGGAGAAAATGTGTGTCTTGGTGTGAATCCAAGAAGGCTCCTACGGAGGAATTTCACTTGGGGTGTTTGCTCCATTTCCTACAAGCAGGTGTGGATGCGGGCCTAAAGTTAGGCTCTATTAAAGTACAGATTTCGGCCTTGTCGATCTTTTTTCAAAAAGAATTGGCCTCCCTTCCAGAAGTTCAGACCTTCGTAAAAGGCGTGCTGCACATCCAACCTCCCTTTGTGCCCCCAGTGGCACCATGGGACCTTAATGTGGTGTTGCAATTCTTGCAATCACATTGGTTTGAACCTTTGCGCAAGGTTGAGTTAAAATTCCTTACTTGGAAAGTGGTCATGTTGTTGGCCTTGGCGTCTACAATGCGAGTGTCTGAGTTGGCAGCTTTGTCTCACAAAAGCCCCCATTTGATTTTCCATGCTGATAGAGCGGAGTTGAGAACTTGTCAGCAATTTCTGCCAAAAGTGGTTTCATCATTTCATGTTAACCAGCCTATTGTGGTACCAGTGGCTACTGACGTCTTGGCGGAGTCAAAGTCTCTCGATGTGGTCAGAGCTTTGAAGATCTATGTCGCCAGAATGGCGCAGATTAGGAAAACAGAAGCTCTGTTTGTCCTGTGGGCTCCCAACAAGATTGGGGCTCCTGCTTCTAAGCAGACTGTTGCGCGCTGGATTTGTAATACGATTCAGCAGGCGCATTCTACGGCAGGATTGCCGTTACCGAAATCGGTGAAAGCCCATTCTACCAGAAAGGTAGGCTCATCCTGGGCGGCTGCCAGGGAGTCTCGGCGTTACAACTTTGCCGAGCTGCTACTTGGTCGGGTTCAAACACCTTTGCGAAGTTTTACAGGTTTGATACCCTGGCTGAGGAGGACCTCTTGTTTGGTCAATCGGTGCTGCAGAGTCATCCACACTCTCCCGCCCGTTCTAGAGCTTTGGTATAAACCCCATGGTTCTTGAAGCATCCCCAGCATCTAGGACCTAATAAACCCCATGGTTCTTGAAGCATCCCCAGCATCTAGGACGTATGAGAAAATAGGATTTTAATACCTACCGGTAAATCCTTTTCTCTTAGTCCGTAGAGGATGCTGGGCGCCCGTCCCAGTGCGGGCTGTATCTGCAGTTTGGTTATAGTTACGCTCATGTTGCGTTGAGTTCAGTCAATCTGTGACTGTTGTTGATCATGCCGTTGCATGCGTTGTTGTTGGATGCCATGTTGTACGACGTGTTAGTGGTGTGAGCTGGTATGTATCTCACCTTAGTTTAAATTATTAAAATAAATCCTTTTCCTCGAAATGTCCGTCTCCCTGGGCATAGTTCCTATAACTGGAGTCTGGAGGAGGGGCATAGAGGGAGGAGCCAGTTCACACCCATTCAAAGTCTTATAGTGTGCCCATGTCTCCTGCTGATCCCGTCTATACCCAATGGTTCTTGAAGCATCCCCAGCATCCTCTAGGGACTAAGAGAAAAGGATTTACCGGTAGGTATTAAAATCCTATTTTTCTTGAGATATGGGGACTATGTGTGCTTACGATTTTGGCTTATGTGAGATTTTGGCTTATGTGAGATGTCATTGACATGTGAGATTAACTAGATAGTACACCGATCTAGCAAGGATTGACTTGCCTGCACAGTCTATCTTTTCTTGCGATGCTGACCTGGCGGGACCGCGCATCGGGATCGAATCGGGATCGCAAGGTGACTTTCACCTTGCGATCTGCACTAACTTTTCTTGAGATTTTGACTATATAGTCAAAATCGAAAGAAAATATCTCACCGTGTGTACACACCCTAATTAAGTCTTGTTATTTACCGGGTGCTGCGGACTTGTATGAATATATATGGATCTTGCATCGAGATACCTGCCGCAGGCACCCTGACTCCTTTAAGTGAGTTCATGGTTGTGCTGTTCCTTGTGTGTGTGTGTGTGTGTGTGTGTGTGTGTGTGTGTGTGTGTGTATATATATATATATATATATATATATATATATCTCTTAGTTCATGTTGTATGAGTTCGAGACATTTAATTAACAATAGCTAAAATATGTTCTTGATTTTAACTTGTAACACAGTTACCTCTATATTTGCTACTTACACATATTACGGTTTAATCCCATGTCAGGCCTATACCTTTACACATTTAATTTCCGTAGTAATGCTCTGATGTTGCTTTTAATTTTGACTTTTTGTTTATGCTTTAAGACTGAATTTGTATTTCACTAATCAGTTTTATTTTTACTGTTCTCCAATCTACTCAGGCGCTGTTTACAAAGGGTCTTCCAGGTGAATGTGCGGGGGTGACTCCAGTGGCACTCGGTGAGAGGTGAGACAGCTCACAAACTCCGTTCCCATCCTTGTGAACTTGCCTGTGAAATTACTGACTTCTACTGACAAAATGTTCAAAAGCTAAGTAGGAGTCAGCCCTGTTTCTATGGGAAATTCCGTTATTGCCTTATCTGTCTGTTTTTTCCCACACTTCATGTAACTGGCACCTGGCCATGCTCCCTCTCTATGGAGTGCTCTTCGTAGCATCGTGATCATTTTTCATGTTTCAGGTGCATTTCTTCTTAGCATAAACATTTCAAGAGCAGGCAATATCCTTGTCACAAGGGAGATAACTTACTTGTTCAGGGAGTAGTTGAAGCTTTTAATGTAATAGTGTGAAAATTAGTATAAGCACAGCTACAGACCTGTAACTTCTTTATTGATATATTTAGTACTGCAGGTGAAATGCTGAGAGCAGCGATACATCAAATGCTTCTAATGGGTTTGGATCTTTTCCATCTATAATGTGTGCTCTTTAACTATACAGCAAATGGCATGGTATATTAGTAAAGAAGCTTGTTAAACTTGCTCTCAAGTGAGCATGAGTACTGCAAGTTCACTTTTTTTTGCAAATTTATTCAGCACATATAACGTTTTTTTAATACTTACCTTATTTTGCAGTATTTCCTGAAAAGTCCATCACACAATTGGGTCTGTTCAGTGAAAGGAGTGGAGAAGTTGTCCATGGCAACCAATCAGTGTTGAAGTAACATTTATAAAGTGCATTCTATAAAATTATACGTAGCAGCCATGGGCAACTCCACTGGCTTACCTTTCCACACTGTTCACTGCTTCATGACTAGACTAAGTTTTATGCAAATTGGAGCCTTTAGCCCAGGGATGGGGAACCTCAGGCCCGCGGGCCGTATAAGGTCCGCAAAGCCACTTGATCAGGCCTGGCCAGGCTCACCTCACCGAGGGTGATGCCGGACGCCTGCTGAGATTTTGTTACCAGTGGGCACCCGGCTCCTTCGCTGCAGCAGCCGGAGGCAGGAGCTCACTCCTGATCTCTGGCTTCCAGCTCATGCAGTGTACATGTGCGGCTGTGCGGTGCTATGGGAGAGATGTCATTATGTGTCTCCCATAGTTCCAAGGAGCGGGCGGCCAGGCGGAGGGCAGCAATCCGGAAACAGGAGCGAGGATGGTGAGTATTGTGTTTTTATTTAATGTGTGTGTAAGCGGCGCTACTAGGGGGCATAACAACTGACTGGGGGCATATCTAATGGGGCATAACAACTGACTGGGGGCATATCTAATGGGGCATATCAACTGACTGGGGGCATATCTAATGGGGTATAACAAGTGACTGGGGATATATCTGTTGGGGCATAACAACTGACTGGGGGCAGGCTAGTTTTTAAGTTGGTAATTTTTGTATGGCCCCCGAAGGATTTTTATAAATATCCAAATGTCCCTTGGTAGAAAAAAGGTTCCCCACCCCTGCTTTAGCCCATGATTCAATCGACTTTCAGTATATAACAGTCTGGAAAGGTTGACTGAAAAGTGCAGTGTTTTTGCATTGGACACATGAAGGATTGGTTCTGTATTAGGAGGCATTGCGGCTCATGTCATCTGTGCTCTTGTCTCTATCATACATGCTGTTTGTTTTTATTTCACCATACAGCACGTTGGTGCCAGCATTAATGGTACTACTAATCGATAATCGAAGTCAGGAAATAATTTACGACCAACAAATAAGTTGCTATAAATGATTATTCCAATTTCTCTTACGTCCTAGAGGATGCTGGGATTCCATTTAATACCATGGGGTGTAGACGGGTCCACTAGGAGCCGTTGGCACTTTAAGATTTTAATAATGTGGGCTAGCCCCTCCCTCTTTGCCCCTCCTACCAGACTCAGTTTAGAGGAGCCGGTCACAGCTAGGGGAGCTCCTAGGAGTTTTCTTAGTTTTTATTGTTTCTAGAGTTTGTTATTTTACAGGGAGGCTGCTGGCAACAGCCTTCCTGCTTCACTGGGCGCCCACCCATTGCTTCGTATTCCTGCATTGTTACTTGGTTAAATATTGTTGTTTCAGCCGTTGCTGAATCGTTTCATGTTGGTTAGCTTGGCTTTCTTTTTGTTATGTGTGAGCTGGTGTGAATCTCACCAGTATCTGTGTAAAATCTTTCTCTCGAAGTATGTCCGTCTCCTCGGGCACAGTTTCTAGACTGAGTCTGGTAGGAGGGGCATAGAGGGAGGGGCCAGCCCACACTATTAAACTCTTAAAGTGCCAGTGGCTCCTAGTGGACCCGTCTATACCCCATGGTACTAAATGGAACCCCAGCATCCTCTATGGGCTACGAGAAAAGGATTTACCGGTAGGTACTGTATATAAAATCCTATTATTTACTGAGGTATTATGTGGTATATTCATGAAGCAGTGAAGAGTGGAGAAGTGTGCCAGTGGGGAATTTGCCTTGACAAGCAATCAGTGTTTAGGTAACATTTATAAAGTGCATACTATAAATTTATAAGTAGCAGCTGATTAGTTGCCATAGGCAACTTCACTGGCTTACTACATACTTTTCACTGGTTCGTGAATAGATCCCTATGCGCCTGACAGGGACATGCGGTGAGGTAAATGGCTCAGGAGGTGCTGGCTAGTACCAGAGCCAGATTTACACACAATATAAGGGCCCAAGGGTTCATATGGGCATTATACAATATGCAGCAGTATTTACTGCTAAAAATTTGGTGAGGTGTGATTAAAGATGTGCGGAAAAGGGAGGCAGTGCCTTACTTTTTATAGACCAGAGTTTTGACTATAAAATAAGAATAATACAAAAGATATTTATAATATATTCTTTGTATTTTTCATATACTTTATATAGTCAAAACTCTGGAGGATATGTTAGTATGACATGAAAGGCTCTGCCTCACCTCACTGCACGTCACAGGTGCCTGGTGGTTGTCTACAGTATCTATGTTTTTAGTGATCACCCATGTTTTTAATGCCTGTTCTTACAGTAGTTATTGCCAGAGATGATTAAAGGGGTGTGATATGTGTTGGCGATGATCGAGATGCCTGTAGTCAGATGACTGCAGCATCCCGACTTTTAGAATGCTGACAGGAAACAGTGGTGCCTAACCCTAACACCTCCCTCCCCGGACCCTAAACCTCACCCCAAAACTCACCATCGGGATGCCGTTGGTTGAGGTTCTGGTGCCAGTATTTTGCAAGGTGTCTGGATTCACCTGACCGCATCCCATTTAAAGCTGTTTTGCAGATAATTCTGGGGACACTGATTTTTTGGGTTATTTTTTATATTCCAGTGCTGTGTCACCAACTGTTGTGAGGAGTCGCAGACGCCTTATAGAGCACACGGAGGATGTCTTGGATGAAGAAATTACAATTTGCCCAGGTACAGGAAAAGAACAAACATTGTTAATATAATACAATTGTGCAGTTTCGCTAATGAGATAGCTATATATATAGATATATACACACACAGTATATGTGCGTGTGTGTGTATATATATATATATATATATATATATATATATATATATATACTGTATATATATATATATATATATATATATATATATATATATATTACCTGAGAGCACATGAATGACCTACAGAGCCAACGGTTGTTATATATAACTTGCCTGTGTCTGGAGAGAGAGAGTAGCTATGGTAAGTAACTGTGGGCACCATGGTTATGCCATTCTAACTACGTTTGCTTAATTTTGCAGAGACACAGCCCAGTCCAGCCAGACAAGAGGACTCTGACCGAGAAGATGGTACAGACTTCACAGAGCCAACCCCTGTACCACAGGTAAAAATAACCAATTGTGATGATAAAAATGACAACATTCACCTAAGACACTCCAGGCACACGCAGTGTCAATAATATATTTAGAAAAAAACAACACTGATCCAGGCGCTAATCAATTAATAATAATACATATTCTTAATTTTTAATGTCATTTAAGTTGCAACCTCCGTCCAGCTGTACCTGTGTTCGTACAGCTAAAATTGGTTGTGAGGTAGGGGGCTCACTTGCTCTCCTTCCTCAGAAACCAAATAGGTAAGAAAGAAAAAGGAATTACTGATTGCGCTATATTACCAGGTGCGTATATGAATAAAGACACATTTAAAATTACCTCTCTGGTTTTTATTTAAATTCAAAAATATCACAAATGGACTCAGTCCTCTAAATAGAAACACAGTTCCTGTTTGTATACTGGCCACAGTCTGTAGACTGTCAATTTTAAGACCGATAAATACCGCTTACCACCGCAGCCGTGAGCACGGACGTGCTGGGGAGATCCTCGCTGTGCACAGCGGCAGTGTTTAGCTCTCCCTTCTCCCGTCTCTTTTTCGCGGTGGTAGCGGTGCTGGATGGTCTCTACCCCTCAGCGTGCTGGAGCCGCATGTATGCGGACACATGCAGAGCAGACTCCCCACCTGGCTAGTCGCGTCTCCTCCGATTACGGCTCAGCTGGAGCGGCAGGTGTGTGGAGTCTCGTTTGTTGTCCTTAGCTCCCAGTCCAGCGGGGTAGATCCAAAAGTGGGGTAACACTTGTCAGGGTGAACAGCAGATCCACTAACGCGTTTCGCACACAGGTGCTTTTTCAAAGAGTAATGTGCTTTCTATCCCAAAGTCTTTATATACCTGACCACCCTGATTAATCCTTTTTCCTATTGGTCCAGGTCAAACCACAGGTGTATTATATCATTAGCATTCTGCTTTATACCGCTCTGTTTAGCCTGATTCACACAACTGGAACACTTATAGTTAATGTCAACCATATTAAAAATACCTACACATAATATAATGTCACACATGTTTATCAATGAGAAATGTAGTTAATTTCATATCTGATTCGCAGGAGCTTGGGCACACTAAAAAGACTTTGGGTGTGAACTGGCTCTATGCCCCTCCCCCAGACCTCAGTTAGTTAGACTTTGTGCCCAGGAGTGACTGGACACACATTAGGGGAGCTCTACTGAGTTTTGTTAGGTTTTTTATTTTCAGGGAGACCTGCTGGCTACAGGCTCCCTGCATCGTGGGACTGAGGGGAGAGAAGTCAGACCTACTTCTTCTTAGTTAAAGGCTCTGCTTCTTAGGCTACTGGACACCATTAGCTCCAGAGGGTTCGATCACTTGGTTCGCCTAGCTGCTTGTTCCCGGAGCCGCACCGTCACCCCCCTCACAGAAGCCAGAAGAAAGAAGCTGGGTGAGTATGTGAAGAACAGAAGACTTCAGTGACGGCAGAAGACTTCAGTAACAGAGGTACAGCGCGGCGGTAGCGCTGCACTCCATGCGCCCACACACCAACGGCACTCACAGGTTGCAGGGCGCTGGTGGGGAGCGCCCTGGGCAGCAAGTTACTGAGGCTTAATTCCGCTGAGGAGATGCACATTAGGTGCCTGGGCACCGTGTACGATCCCCCGCCAGTATATACAGCGGCCACCCTGCGTGCCATTGCTCACTGACACAGCGGCTTTGCAAGGGTGCAGGGCGCACGGGGGGGGGGGGAGGGCGCGGCGCAGCGCCCTGGGCAGCATTATAAACCTCTTAGTGGGTGTAACAAAAGGTGTATACAGTGCGTGTGCACTGTATACGGACCCCCGCCAGCTTACATAAGTGTTTTAATAGAGGGGCTGAAGCGCGCCGACTAGGGGCTTAGCCCTCACACAAAGATGAAGCGCCATTTTCTCCATGACCCCGCCAAAAGCATCTCTATAGTGCACATGGGGAGGGGGGGCACAGTGTGTGAGTGCCATATAGAAGGATGTTATATAATGGACATGTAATCATTATTTGTGTGTATATATATATATATATATATATATATATATATCTCTGTGTGTTCCCTGTCAGATATACCCACTACAGGCTGATCCAACTTTGATGTAATGTCCTTAAAACAAGTCAAAATGAGGCTCAGTAGTGTCTGTGGCCTCCTCGTGCCTGTATGACCTCCCTACAATGCCTGGGCATGCTCCTGATGAGGTGTCGGATGGTCTCCTGAGGGATCTCCTCCCAGACCTGGACTAAAGCATCCGCCAACTCCTGGACATTCTGTGGTGTAAAGTGGCATTGGTGGATGGAGCGAGACATGATGTCCCAGATGTGCTCAATTGGATTCAGGTCTGGGGAACGGGCGGGCCAGTCCATAGCATCAATGCCTTCGTCTTGCAGGAACTGACACATTACAGCCACATGAGGCCTAGCATTGTCTTGCATTAGGAGGAACCCAGGGCCAACCGCACCAGCATATGGTCTCACAAGGGGTCTGAGGATCTCATCTCGGTACCTAATGGCAGTCAGGCTACCTCTGGTGAGCACATGGAGGGCTGTGTGGCCCCCCAAAGAAATAACACCCCACACCATTACTGACCCACTGCCAAACCGGTCATGCTGGAGGATGTTGCAGGCAGCAGAACGTTCTCCTTGGCGTCTCCAGACTCTGTCACGTCTGTCACATGTGCTCAGTGAGAACCTGCTTTCATCTGTGAAGAGCACAGGAAGCCAGTGGCGAATTTTCCAATCTTGGTGTTCTCTGGCAAATGCCAAACGTCCTGCACGGTGTTGAGCTGTAAGCACAACCCCCACCTGTGGGTGTCGGGCCCTCATACCACCCTCATGGAGTCTGTTTCTGATCGTTTGAGTAGACACATGCACATTTGTGGCTTGCTGGAGGTCATTTTGCAGGGCTCTGGCAGTACTCCTCCTATTCCTCCTTGCACAAAGGTGGAGGTAGCGGTCCTGCTGCTGGGTTGTTGCCCTCCTACGGCCTCCTCCACGTCTCCTGATGTACTGGCCTGTCTCCTGGTAGCGCCTCCATGCTCTGCACACTACGCTGACAGACGCAGTAAACCCTCTTGCCCCAGCTCGCATTGAGGTGCCATCCTGGATGAGCTGCACTACCTGAGCCACTTGTGTGGGTTGTAGGGAGGTCATACAGGCACGTGGAGGCCACACACACTACTGAGCCTCATTTTAGCTTGTTTTAAGGACATTACATCAAAGTTGGATCAGCCCGTAGTGTGTTTTTCCACTTTAATATTGAGGGTGACTCCAAATCCAGACCTCCATGGGTTAATAAATTTGATTTCCATTGATAATTTTTGTGTGATTTTGTTGTCCGCACATTCAACTATGTAAAGAACAAAGTATTTAATAAGAATATTTAATTCATTCAGATCTAGGATGTGTTATTATAGTGTTCCCTTTATTTTTTGAGCAGTGTATATTTATATGTATGGTACAGGTACATGTGCCTGTACCTCGAACACAGTTATGGTAGTGTATGTGGGGAGGTGTTCTGAAAATTATATATGTATACTTCCCTCTGACCTCTCGGGGTTGCAAGAATGTTATTTTGCCTGGTTACTACTCCCTGCTGTCGACGAATACTAGGTTCTGTCGACCATAATGTTTCCTGGTAGATCCACAACTTGGGCATTCAGTACATGGTCATACACATTCGGAACACATTAATGTCAATAGGGACCCGAGGGTTCCGGACAATCCGCTTATATGTATGTTTTATATATATATTATATATATGTATATGTATATTTAGGATATGTGCGTAATTGTGTATTACGTTATGTCTATTCATATTATGATTTATAATGAATGCTGAAGTAATAGTATTCCTTCTCATGTGCTGGTCGCTCTGTTGATAATGCTCTAGATCGGCCGTGTCGAGTTGGTCTCAGATCCTCTCAAGGAGTCCGAATGGTTATTCTTTTCCCACCGCGGATAGAATACTGCGAAAGTCAACTGCTGGTCGACGCGGGGCCCTGTCACAAAGGATCGTATACAGGAAGCTAAGTGATATTTTATTTCTATGCTTTGAGCTTATTTGCATTACATGCACATGAGGGAGTGTTTGTATTCGGACTGGCATCCGATAGGATTAACATAAAGTGAGTAAGGGTTGTTCCTTCTGTTGGTTTTTCTCGATAACATTGCGGTGGCTGCTGTACGTATACAGGAGGTGTGGCCAGGGGAATGCTGAGGCTGACTCCGAGAGATACTGGAGTTTTTCCCTGGGACGGTGTACCGCTGTTTGGGGATGCCTCAGTGCAGTCAATCCCGGCGGATACTGCTGGTAAATCTAACTTCGTGAGTTAGTCTCCTTCACAACGGTTGGTGATGTATTCTGTTGTGGGATGCAGTCGTTTTAACCGGTTCAATACCGTTCTTTTTTCCTTTTCTGTGCAGACAGTGGAAGGTGAAAAAGGTAAGAGTTCTGCAGCCTTGTTAGGTTCGCAGAAGCGGATGTCGTTTCTGTTTCTACCATATACATCACATGTCGCGGAGTCTATCTGGCTGGAGGCCACTCTGGTGGGAACTCGTCTACTACTTTTCAGTCAGTCCGGGAATAGACTAGGACCTGTGAATTAATTATAGAATCCAAAGGACATTCTGGCGTTACAGATGTTTCCCTTCAATTATTTTTCTAATAGATCTGGCAGTTTCCCCTCTGGAAGGAGAGGCAGTACGCGACGCCATACCAAAAGGTGCGTCAGGTTCAGGACATTGTCCTGCAGTCCCTTTTAAAAAAAGAAAAAAGAAACAAAAGGTTTCAATGCATTGTTCTCCGCATTCAGATTACCTGGGTGATTGTCCAGGATTGTCTTTACCATTTCACCGGAGTGATGGCAGTGGGATGGTATCCTTTCAGTAGTAAGAGCCATTGTGGTTCTGTACTGAGACACTCTCCTGATAGGGTGAGGTCAGGTCACAAGGGGGGGAAATCTTTGTTTTCTCTCTGACCGTTCTTCAACACAGGGGAAGACTGTTGTTCCCAACGACGCAGGCGTCGGAGGTGGGTATCAGAGTAGATACGGAACGGTAAAAGTTCTGTGGTTTCCTGTGGAAGGAGGTCTGAGGATCTGGAGTCGGATCAGATTTGCAGTAAAAATCCATCATTATGTTCCGTTGATGAAGAAGATCGGTGCGGCCTAGGAGGCTTTTTCGGTGAGCAGGTCAAATGCCAGAGTGGTTTCCTTGGGGCCAGTTGAAAAACTGGTCCGGATCTCACCTGTGCATTTAACGGAATATTATCCCAAAGGCCAGGTTTTCGTTCCTGTGCTGTCGGCTCAGTTCTCACCTCCTAGAGGGACGAAGGTTCGGAATCCAGGATGAGATCCTGGTGTCCATGCATGCAGATCTCCAGGACTGGGGAGCAGTCCTTGTCAGGGAAGTATTTCCAGAGGAAAAGGTCGAGCTGGAAGGCTTGTCTGCAATAAAAAATACAATATGAGAGTGCGCTTATCAAATCCAATGTAGATTTTATTATATTAAAATTTGTTTAAAAAACTTATTATTGTATACATGCAATTCTATATAATCTAATATCAGCCGGCCGGCTATATACAAAGACTTATTTCCAATATAGTATAAACAATACTGGCATATAATCAAAACACATTTCCTAAGTATTTAAATTTTCATTGTACTGAGTTCTTATCAGCAGCTCCAATCTGTCTGCACAAGTCCATGTATATACGAAAAAATGTTTAGCATCTTATTGCATCAAATATATTAATTAGCAATCTCTTAAACAAATATTGACGCCAAGTAGGTAGTTTAGTAATGATCTAAACCACAGTTTTCCTCACAGCTGAACAGTTCCATTAAGGCAGTTCGTATAAATTTTGTTACAACTGTAACTAATGAAATTACTATGTATCAGGTTGAAATTTGTGTACCGTACAGAGTGCTTCTGTTAACCGGCTTGCAAGCATACATACGGCGTCCCTCCTGGTTAGTGTTTCTCGTCACTGTCCGTTCACTTTGGAGGGGAATCACTTCATATGTCACTCGCCGTTTCTTATCCTCCCGGCGGCTGGCCGTGCGGCTGGAATATTTCCTCGTCAGCCTTACTGGAGGTTATAGAACTTGTCAGCAGAGAAGGCATACACAACCCCGCGCCTTCGGGGTGTTAGCAGTCACCGACCAGTTGATGTGCAAAATGCTGCGGTCTGTATGAGAGTGTCTGACAGACGCGTTTCCCCGCCTACTCGAGAGCATCGGCGGCTTCCTCAGTGTCATTCTTTTTACTCTCTATTGCTTCCTTTAAATAACCATATGGATGATATACACATGTGCAATAAGGCCATTTCACTGATTTTCTTTGCTTATTAACCCTATACTACCCTATTAGTGTGTATTCACTTATCACAAAATATGTATACCTGCAGCAAAACAATTATTTAATTATTTTCTTTTTTAGGATCACAATTTAAATCATAATACTGGAATTATATTTATATAAAAAAGAGCCACTATATATAAATACCACTACATATAAATAAATAATAATAATAATAATTATATATATATAAGATAAATACCATAATTAAAATAAGCTAAATTAAGATATAATAAATTACAATAAATTGCAACTAAAAATTACAACTAAAAATAGAGACACGCATACATATAAGGGGGACAGCTACAGAATCTTGTATGTATGTGTATTCATTTCATATTGAATGTAATACATATATATATTTAATTAATCATACATATCGCTGTCACCCTAATACCACTAATAATGGACCGATATATTTAAACAATAACCACACAGGGAATTATTATATTTTACTCATTACAAACATCATCATATTTTTCTGATATTTCCCCAAAAAATATTGTGGAATATTGTGTTGTTGTCTGCAATAAGCTTTCTTGAATCAAGAGCTATGTTCAAAATCATATGCTTCATGATCTGCCCGTGTTAATTCTGTCGGACGACTTGACAGCAATGGTGTAGGTAAGCCGCTAGGGCAGAACAAGGAGAAAAGAGACAATGGCAGATGCCGAAAAAGTTTTCCGTTGGGTAGGAAGTCTGGTGAACGCTGTATTGGCAGTCTTCGTTCCAGGGGTGACTGTCGGAGAAATAGATTCCTCTGCAGATGCGATCTCCATCCGGGAGGAATACGGTCGTCATCGAGAAGTTTTTGCTGAAGCGACAAGTCGTTGAGGAGTGCCTCATTTGGACATGTTGGCGTCTTGATCCCGGGAGGCCAGCGTCCCTCGCGCATACTTTGGGTGTTCTGCGGTGTCCTTGATATAACCAAGAGTCACATGATGGCGTCGTGCCTCAACAAAGAGGCCTCCGAGGTATTGTTCCAGGTCAAGGGACCCCCAAGCCAGTGCAGTGGACGCCCTGGTAACTCCGTGGGTGTTTCGGTCGGTGTATGTGTTCCCTCCGCTTCCTCTCATTCCAAAGGTGCTGAGGATCGTACGACGAACAGGGGTTCAGGCAATACGCGTTATTCCAGATTGGCCATGGAGGGTTTGGTATCCGGATCTTCAGGAATTGCTTGTAGAAGATTCTTGGCCGCTTCCTCTAAGAGAGGACATGTTACTGCAGGGGCCCTGCGTGTTTCCGGAGTTACCGCGGCTGCGTTTGACGGCGTGGAAGTTGAACGCCAAATCCTAGCTCGGACTGGTATTCCTGGGGAGGTCATTCCCACTCTCCTTAAAGCTAGGAAGGAGGTTACGGCAAAACATTATCACCGTATTTGGAGGAAGTATGTGTCGTGGTATGAAACCAAGGCAGCTCCTGCGGAGGAGTTTAATTTGGGTCGTTTCCTCCATTTTTTGCAGGCAGGCGTAGGTGCAGGCCTGACATTGGGTTCCTTCGAAGTGCAGATTTCGGCTTTATCTATTTTCTTTAAAAAAGAATTGGCTGTCCTTCCTGAGGTTCAGGCTTTCGTGAAGGGAGTTCTGCATATCCATCCTTCATTTGTGGCACCGTGGGATCTTGAAGTGGTGTTGCAGTTTCTTATGTCTCACTGGTTTGAACCTTTGCGTAAGGTTCAGTTAAAGTTTCTCACTTGGGAAGTGGTCATGCTTTTGGCTCTGGCGTCTGCCAGGCGAGTATCTGAGTTGGCGGCCTTGTCTCACAAGAACCCATATTTAATCTTCCATTCGGATAGAGCGGAATTGCGGACTCGGCAACAATTTCTGCCAAAGGTGGTTTCTTCGTTTCACATTAACCAACCTATTGTGGTGCCTGTGGCTACGGATGTTGTGGCGGTCCCAAAATCTCTTGATGTTGTAAGAGCTTTGAAAATTTACGTCGCCAGGACGGCTCTTACTAGGAAGACAGAGGCTCTGTTTGTCCTGTATGCTTCCAACAAGATTGGAAATCCTGCTTCTAAGCAAACTATTGCACGCTGGATTTGTAATACGATTCAGCAAGCTCATTCTTCGGCTGGGCTACCGTTGCCGAAATCAGTAAAGGCCCATTCTACCAGGAAAGTGGGCTAATCTTGGGCGGCTGCCCGAGGGGTCTCTGCACTTTAACTTTGCCGAGCAGCTACGGGGTCGGGTTCAAACACTTTTGCTAAGTTCTACAAGTTTGATACCCTGGCTGATGAGGACCTCATGTTTGCTCAATCGGTGCTGCAGAGTCGTCCGCACTCTCCCGCCCGGTCTGGAGCTTTGGTATAGACTCCATGGTCCTTTTGGAGTCCCCAGCATCCTCTAGGACATAAGAGAAAATAGGATTTTAATACCTACCGGTAAATCCTTTTGTCCTAGTCCGTAGAGGATGCTGGGCTCCCATCCCAGTGCGGACTGTTCCTTGCAGTTGTAGTGTTACTAGTTATTTTTTGGTTACACGTGGGTTGTGTATCAAGCTTATTTAGCTTATTGCTGCTGTTAGTTCATACTGTTATCTGGTTTCCTGCTACTCCGGATGTACGGTATGTTTGTGGTGTGGGCTGGTATGTGTCTCGCCCTTAATTTAACAAAAATCCTTTCCTCGAAATGTCCGTCTCTCCTGGGCACAGTTCATATAACTGAGGTCTGGGGGAGGGGCATAGAGGGAGGAGCCAGTTCACACACATTCAAAGTCTTTTTAGTGTGCCCAAGCTCCTGCGGATCCCGTCTATACCTCCATGGTCCTTTTGGAGTCCCCAGCATCCTCTACGGACTAGGAGAAAAGGATTTACTGGTAGGTATTAAAATCCTTTTTTTCACCTAATATTTTGCCACACACACCATATCAATCAATCAATCAATCAATCTTTTCACATGTATTATCACTCACTAAATCTGTTCATTTACTATGACCTTACTTTTGTGTCATTCAGGACTTATCTCGGAGACATTTTTTTTTGTTTTAATATTCTGTTAGAAATGTGCCCATTTACATGTGACTTCATATTTTAAGTTAATTAATAAAAGTAATATTTTAGCTTAGGTAGTGTGCCCAAACACTTGGCGTATTTCTCTTTTCAGTGTTTGTAGACAAAAGTACTATAAAAGGAGCTTTGCAATCTGTTGTATAAATTAACCACGGACAAGCGTATCCTCCAAACTGCACTACAGGCCTGATTCAGAGATGTATGAAAACCCGATTTTTACGCAGTAGAACAATTATCAGCGGACTGCTCATGCATGTAAGTCGCTTTGTGCATATGCCACGATGGTCTTCCAATAGCGGTCGCAGAGAGGACTTATTTGCAAAGTCACTGCTTGGGAGTAGTTACGGGGAGTGGCAGCAACAACGCAGGCTTATCATAACCATTTTCATAGAGTGTCCAAGCCTGTGACTGTGATCTCGTACACTGGTGCAATGTCTCCAATGTCTTCCTTGCTGCCACTGTGCTGCACAACCATAGGGCTACTATGAGATGTTTGATAATCGACTGATCTGCGTCTTTGTACGCAGCCGCTGCAAATTCCAAAAAACGCTGGTGGACATCTCAACACAAATTCCGGTAGCTGCAGCATCAACATATTTACGCACAGTCACTACGTGCACACTCCCACCAGCAGTGCTATTAGTGTACATCTCTGAATCAGGCCTTAGATCGTTAAGCTGGTCAGAGGTACAATAGTGGTAGCCATCTCACTACGGGGTCTATTCATGAAGCAGTGAAAAGAGAAGAATAGGGCACTACACCTTTTCCAGCAGTAATTAGCTGTGTTAATTGCCTGTATTCGGAATACATATGGTCGATCGGCAACTAGATGCCAGCTGTTACTATCCCAGCAGCGGCATCCCGTCTGCCTGAATCCCAGCAGCAAGTGCACTCGCCTCACTTTGGGCCTGGTGTTTATTTTCTCACTCGGTTGGTGGCGTATACCCACTAGATTCTGTTGGTCGAGATTCTGGCATTGGTTTCCTGATCGCTGGTATCCTGACTGCCGGTATATTAACTGCATCCCCTTTATTCAATATTCAAGGATGAATTGACATGAAGTTCAAATGGATACAATGAAGCTTGGTGTATTATTGTATGCATATTTGTTTATTTTTGTTCTATCTTTCGTACAGGTGCAAATGTTGCTTAACTCTAGAAATATTTACTTTCAGAGATAAAATAAAAGTTTTTGTTCGAGGCAACTTTATAATTTGCAGACAAATTTAAGGCTATGCTCTCAGATTGTATTGATTGTATTTTTCCGCAGAATCACACATTAGAAATTTTCTATTAGCTATATATAGTTGATATTAGCACGGCAGATAACAAGATTACGGACTAGCAAGATGGAAGGAAATGAATTTGTGTAAAATAAATAAGAAGCTCGGTAAGCTCTTGCTGTGCACAAAGCTGGTGCTGACAGAGCGGAGCTTTCATTTTCTGAATTGATGCAGGAGAGGGATGAAAACTGTAAAAAGAAATGCCTGTTATAACAAAATTGTATTGGTAAAATAAGATGACATTTCTATATTTAAATGCAAACAAGATTATCTCACGGACTCTAATTAAAAAGGCAGCTACTGTATATCCGATTAAGAGTTATTGCTTCATTGTGGTTCTATAAAAACGGCTCAGTCAGTGTGTTTGTCCTGTTTCCCCTATATAAAGGACTTGCTGTAAAATACAATCAGATGTTTGCAGTGTTACCAAAGGATACCACTCTGAAAGAGAATATTAATTTAAACATCCCAAAAACCTGAAAAATTGACTTGGTCATGGAAAGAGATATCTTCTAGTCCCCTCGTGGATAAGTATCTGCCAGCATTGTGTATTTCTAGATGAGAAATTGCTGTAAGTACAGTAAAGCAGAGTGGTCTGCTCAGTGAGGCTCTGCCATGGTGTACTGTAGATGCCAGGCTCGGGGCACTGCCTATTGCACGCGACATGAGCAGCAGGATTCACTTACATGCAGTGTTTTGGCACCTTCCTTCTAATTGTGGCAGTTTTCAAGCTGAAAGACAAAGTCGCAAATCAAATTACAGCAGGTACAGTAATATTACAGGCGCCTTGAGATGATGAGAGCTGCGAGTCTGTGGTGTGAAGTGGTGAGCAACATTTCTCACATTGCAGTTGTGAAAGATGTGTGCACTATTCCACAGCCTACAGGGTGACTGAGAAAACGTCTTCCAATTCTTTTGTGGCATATTTTATAAAACATAATATTTAATTTTATTTGAGCCCTCACAATGTTGAAGCCGTTTAATAACAATATGTTCTAGATGTAGATTCAATTGGAAGTGAAGTTTGTGTTTCCGTGCGTGATATTTGTCTTTCATATTCAATTCAGTAAAGTACTCTGTATCATAGATTAAACTCTGTCCTGTATAGTACAAGGTTGGGAGTACCTTGGGGTCTTTTGACTTATATACCAAGTCGCTATAAGAAACTTATAACAGACTGTCCAAAATCTGTGGCTTGCCTTGACCAGCTTGAGCTGCAACATACATTTGTAGTGCAGCAAACCTTTTTTAAGTTACTTTCTCTATCGTCCTAGTGGATGCTGGGGTTCCTGAAAGGACCATGGGGAATAGCGGCTCCGCAGGAGACAGGGCACAAAAAGTAAAGCTTTTCCAGATCAGGTGGTGTGCACTGGCTCCTCCCCCTATGACCCTCCTCCAGACTCCAGTTAGATTTTTGTGCCCGGCCGAGAAGGGTGCAATCTAGGTGGCTCTCCTAAAGAGCTGCTTAGAAAAAGTTTAGCTAGGTTTTTTATTTTACAGTGATTCCTGCTGGCAACAGGATCACTGCAGCGAGGGACTGAGGGGAGAAGGAGTCAACTCACCTGCGTGCAGGATGGATTGGCTTCTTGGCTACTGGACATCAAGCTCCAGAGGGACGATCACAGGTACAGCCTGGATGGTCACCGGAGCCGCGCCGCCGGCCCCCTTGCAGATGCTGAAGTCAGAAGAGGTCCAGAATCGGCGGCTGAAGACTCCTGCAGTCTTCTAAAGGTAGCGCACAGCACTGCAGCTGTGCGCCATTTTCCTCTCAGCACACTTCACACGCGGTCACTGAGGGTGCAGGGCGCTGGGGGGGGGGCGCCCTGGGAGGCAAATGTAACCTATATAAAGGCTAAAAATACCTCACATATAGCCCCCAGAGGCTATATGGAGATATTTAACCCCTGCCTGATTTCTCTAAATAGCGGGAGACGAGCCCGCCAGAAAAGGGGCGGGGCCTATCTCCTCAGCACACGGCGCCATTTCCTCTCACAGCTCCGCTGGTCAGGACGGCTCCCAAGTCTCTCCCCTGCACTGCACTACAGAAACAGGGTAAAACAGAGAGGGGGGGCAAATTTATGGCGATATTTTGATATAACAAAGCAGCTATAAGGGAGCACTTATTATAAGGCTATCCCTGATATATATAGCGCTTTTGGTGTGTGCTGGCAAACTCTCCCTCTGTCTCCCCAAAGGGCTAGTGGGTCCTGTCTTCGTTAGGAGCATTCCCTGTGTGTCTGCTGTGTGTCGGTACGTGTGTGTCGACATGTATGAGGACGATATTGGCGTGGAGGCGGAGCAATTGCCAAATATGAGGATGTCACCCCCTAGGGAGTCGACACCAGAATGGATGCCTTTATTTATGGAACTACGGGATAGTGTCAACACGCTAAAGCAGTCGTTTGACGACATGAGACGGCCGGACAATCAATTAGTGCCTGTCCAGGCGACTCAAACACCGTCAGGGGCTGTGAAACGCCCTTTGCCTCAGTCGGTCGACACAGACCCAGACACAGGCACTGACTCCAGTGGTGACGGTGACGAATCAACCGTATTTTCCAGTAGGGCCACACGTTATATGATTTTGGCAATGAAGGAGGCGTTACATTTAGCTGATACTACAGGTACCACTAAACAGGGTATTATGTGGGGTGTGAAAAAACTACCTATAGTTTTTCCTGAATCAGAAGAATTAAATGACGTGTGTAATGAAGCGTGGGTTGCCCCTGATAAAAAGCTGATAATTTCAAAGAAATTATTGGCATTATACCCTTTCCCGCCAGAGGTTAGGGAGCGCTGGGAAACACCTCCTAGGGTGGACAAGGCGCTAACACGCTTATCTAAACAAGTGGCGTTACCCTCTCCTGAGACGGCCGCACTTAAAGATCCATCAGATAGGAGGATGGAAAATATCCAAAAAAGTATATACACACATGCAGGTGTTATACTACGACCAGCTATAGCGACTGCCTGGATGTGCAGTGCTGGGGTAGTTTGGTCAGAGTCCCTGATTGAAAATATTGATACCCTGGACAGGGACAATATTTTACTGTCGTTAGAACAAATAAAGGATGCATTTCTTTATATGCGTGATGCACAGAGGGATATCTGCACACTGGCATCACGGGTAAGTGCTATGTCCATTTCGGCCAGAAGAGCTTTATGGACGCGACAGTGGACAGGCGATGCGGATTCAAAACGGCATATGGAAGTTTTGCAGTATAAAGGGGAGGAGTTATTTGGAGTCGGTCTATCAGATTTGGTGGCCACGGCTACAGCCGGGAAATCCACCTTTCTACCTCAAGTCACTCCCCAACAGAAAAAGGCACCGACCTTTCAACCGCAGCCCTTTCGTTCCTTTAAAAATAAGAGAGCAAAGGGCTATTCATATCTGCCACGAGGCAGAGGTCGAGGGAAGAGACAGCAACAGGCAGCTCCTTCCCAGGAACAGAAGCCCTCCCCGGCTTCTACAAAAGCCTAAACATGACGCTGGGGCTTCTCAAGCGGACTCGGGGACGGTGGGGGGTCGTCTCAAAAATTACAGCGCGCAGTGGGCTCACTCGCAGGTAGATCCCTGGATCCTGCAGATAATATCTCAAGGGTACAGGTTGGAATTAGAGACAGATCCACCTCGCCGTTTCCTGAAGTCTGCTTTACCAACGCCCCCCTCCGAAAGGGAGACGGTTTTGGAAGCCATTCACAAGCTGTACTCTCAGCAGGTGATAGTCAAGGTACCTCTTCTACAACAAGGGAAGGGGTATTATTCCACTCTTTTTGTGGTACCGAAGCCGGATGGCTCGGTAAGGCCTATTCTAAATCTGAAGTCCTTGAACCTGTACATAAAGAAGTTCAAGTTCAAGATGGAGTCACTCAGAGCAGTGATAGCGAACCTGGAAGAGGGGGACTTTATGGTATCCTTGGACATCAAGGATGCGTATCTCCACGTTCCAATTTACCCCTCACACCAGGGGTACCTCAGGTTCGTTGTACAAAACTGTCACTATCAGTTTCAGACGCTGCCGTTCGGATTGTCCACGGCACCTCGGGTCTTTACAAAGGTAATGGCCGAGATGATGATTCTTCTTCGAAGAAAAGGCATATTAATTATCCCATACTTGGACGATCTCCTAATAAGGGCAAGGTCCAGAGAACAGCTAGAGATGGGATTAGCACTGTCTCAAGAAGTGCTAAAACAGCACGGGTGGATTCTGAATATTCCAAAATCCCAGTTAATGCCGACAACTCATCTGCTGTTCCTAGGGATGATTCTGGACACGGTTCAGAAAAAGGTTTTTCTCCCGGAGGAAAAAGCCAAGGAGTTATCCGAGCTTGTCAGGAACCTCCTAAAACCAGGAAAGGTGTCTGTACATCAATGCACAAGAGTCCTGGGAAAAATGGTGGCTTCTTACGAAGCAATTCCATTTGGCAGATTCCACGCAAGAATTTTCCAAAGGGATCTGTTGGACAAATGGTCAGGGTCGCATCTTCAGATGCACCTACGGATAACCCTGTCTCCAAGGACAAGGGTGTCTCTTCTGTGGTGGTTGCAGAGTCCTCATCTATTGGAGGGCCGCAGATTCGGCATACAGGATTGGATCCTGGTGACCACGGACGCCAGCCTGAGAGGCTGGGGAGCAGTCACACAAGGAAGAAACTTCCAGGGAGTATGGACGAGCCTGGAAACGTCTCTTCACATAAACATTCTGGAACTAAGAGCAATATACAATGCTCTAAGCCAGGCAGAACCTCTGCTTCAAGGAAAACCGGTGTTGATCCAGTCGGACAACATCACGGCAGTCGCCCATGTGAACAGACAGGGCGGCACAAGAAGCAGGAGTGCAATGGCAGAAGCTGCAAGGATTCTTCGCTGGGCAGAGAATCATGTGATAGCACTGTCAGCAGTGTTCATCCCGGGAGTGGACAACTGGGAAGCAGACTTCCTCAGCAGACACGATCTTCACCCGGGAGAGTGGGGACTTCATCCAGAAGTCTTCCACATGCTGGTAACCCGTTGGGAAAGACCAATGGTGGACATGATGGCGTCTCGCCTCAACAAAAAACTGGACAGGTATTGCGCCAGGTCAAGAGATCCGCAGGCAATAGCTGTGGACGCGCTGGTAACGCCTTGGGTGTACCAGTCGGTGTATGTGTTTCCTCCTCTGCCTCTCATACCAAAAGTATTGAGAATTATACGGCAAAGAGGCGTAAGAACGATACTAGTGGTTCCGGATTGGCCAAGAAGGACTTCGTACCCGGAACTTCAAGAGATGATCACGGAAGATCCGTGGCCTCTACCTCTAAGGAGGGACTTGCTTCAGCAGGGTCCCTGTCTGTTTCAAGACTTACCGCGGCTGCGTTTGACGGCATGGCGGTTGAACGCCGGATCCTAAAGGAAAAAGGCATGCCGGAAGAAGTCATTCCTACTTTGATTAAAGCAAGGAAGGAAGTAACCATGCAACATTATCACCGAATTTGGCGAAAATATGTTGCGTGGTGCGAAGATCGGAGTGCTCCGACGGAGGAATTTCAACTGGGTCGATTCCTACATTTCCTGCAATCAGGATTGTCTATGGGTCTCAAATTGGGATCTATTAAGGTTCAAATTTCGGCCCTGTCGATTTTCTTTCAAAAAGAATTGGCTTCAGTCCCTGAAGTCCAGACCTTTGTTAAGGGAGTGCTGCATATACAGCCTCCTGTGGTGCCTCCAGTGGCACCGTGGGATCTCAATGTGGTTTTGGAATTTCTAAAATCTCATTGGTTTGAACCACTAAAAAAGGTGGATTTGAAATATCTCACATGGAAAGTGACCATGCTTCTAGCCCTGGCTTCGGCCAGGAGAGTGTCAGAACTGGCAGCTTTATCTTACAAAAGCCCATATCTGATTTTCCATTCGGACAGGGCAGAACTGCGGACTCGTCCGCATTTTCTCCCTAAGGTGGTGTCAGCATTTCATCTGAACCAGCCTATTGTAGTGCCTGCGGCTACAAGTGACTTGGAGGACTCCAAGTTACTGGACGTTGTCAGAGCATTAAAAATATATATTGCAAGGACAGCTGGAGTCAGAAAATCTGACTCGTTGTTTATATTGTATGCACCCAACAAGATGGGTGCTCCTGCGTCTAAGCAGACGATTGCTCGTTGGATCTGTAGCACAATCCAACTTGCACATTCTGTGGCAGGCCTGCCACAGCCTAAATCTGTAAAGGCCCACTCCACAAGGAAGGTGGGCTCATCTTGGGCGGCTGCCCGAGGGGTCTCGGCATTACAACTCTGCCGAGCAGCTACGTGGTCAGGGGAGAACACGTTTGTAAAATTTTACAAATTTGATACTCTGGCTAAGGAGGACCTGGAGTTCTCTCATTCGGTGCTGCAGAGTCATCCGCACTCTCCCGCCCGTTTGGGAGCTTTGGTATAATCCCCATGGTCCTTTCAGGAACCCCAGCATCCACTAGGACGATAGAGAAAATAAGATTTTACTTACCGATAAATCTATTTCTCGGAGTCCGTAGTGGATGCTGGGCGCCCATCCCAAGTGCGGATTATCTGCAATAATTGTACATAGTTATTGTTAACTAATTCGGGTTATTGTTGAAGGAAGCCATCTTTCAGAGGCTCCGCTGTTATCATACTGTTAACTGGGTTTAGATCACAGGTTGTACGGTGTGATTGGTGTGGCTGGTATGTGTCTTACCCGGGATTCAAAATCCTCCCTTATTGTGTACGCTCGTCCGGGCACAGTACCTAACTGGAGTCTGGAGGAGGGTCATAGGGGGAGGAGCCAGTGCACACCACCTGATCTGGAAAAGCTTTACTTTTTGTGCCCTGTCTCCTGCGGAGCCGCTATTCCCCATGGTCCTTTCAGGAACCCCAGCATCCACTACGGACTCCGAGAAATAGATTTATCGGTAAGTAAAATCTTATTATTAATTACATTTTATTTATAAGGCACCACAAGTGTTTTGCAGTGCCGTATGACATATGGCAGACATTAGCACAATACAGGGCATACTTGCCTACCTGACCCTCTCCATGAGAGAGAAAATGCTCTGTTCCTGGACTTTCCTGGTAATGTATGATTGCCATCACCTGTGGTGAGCTAGTTAATTGATAAGAAAGGTGTTTCACCACAGGTGATGGCAATCATACATTACCAGGAAACTCCAGGAACAGAACATTTTCTCCCTCATGGAGAGGGTCAGGTAGGCAAGTATTGATACAGGGTACACAGAACTTAACATTACAGTAACAGAAAAACTAAAACAGAGTACAGGTAACAATTAGCAACACAATTCTCAGTACACAATACAGCCAATATAAAAGGAAACAAAGGAGTAGTCATCATACTACTGGGGGCAGGCAGTTACTGGAAGAGATAAACAGTAATGAGCGAGAGGAGATGCAGCTATAGACATTCACTACGTAGGTTGTAATTGACGTGTGAGAACAGAGAGATGTGAGATTATGAGGGAAGAGGGCCATGCTCCCCATGAGCTCACAATCTAAGTTATATTAATCATGTATTTTTTTTTATTTTTATAAAATGCTTTTATTAATATGTTTGTCAATTTATAAAGTGTACTAAAAATCAGCAGTGTAATGTGGAAAATGTAAAATAAGCAGACATGCAGGATTGCATACAGATGTGACAGAGGAGAAATATACAGTATTTGCTGGGAGTGGGCATGTTGTATTTTTACTAAAGTAGTGTGTTAGTGTGATTAAGTACGGAGTGACATGAGAACCCGGCAAAGTACAAGATGCTAGTTATGATGTTTTATAGACAACTAAATTTTGTTTGTTTCATTCCTCAGCTGTAACGTGTATCTTTGTAACCAATGTAAGCTCCATTTTCTAACAGTCATGTGACTCAAGGATAGCTCTTTGGTGCAGGTTTCATCTGAACACACATTTTAATACAGGAAATCGCATATCTGTTGGTAATTTTCTCACAGACAAACAATTAACTAGTACTTGAAATCCACAAATCATCCAGTATTGAACATTTAAGCACTGCAACAATCACTTGTAAGACCAGCAGTTTTGTATACATACATACATACATACATTATTGTATAAAATAATCACATACATTTATCCTTTTCTTTGCAAAAACTCCTTTCACCACACCAACATGCCCCACACTGAAACACATCTCACTCTTTATTATGCTTGAAAGAGGAATTGTTTTGTAATAAACAATTTTTTAATGGCTTTTATTTTGTTTTCAATCAGGGTTGAAATTCTTAAAAATTATTAAAAAAATCAATAAAATAAAAAACTTTTTTTGCATTAATGTTTCAGTGAAATTTTTTTTTAATCCTGCTTATTATGTTAAAATACTGTGAAACATTTCTATGTAGTAGAAACCTTGATCAACTATGTTTTAGTGTTTTCTAACATTAACAATCCAAAGTTATTAGGCTAATTATTCAGTACAATTTTTTTTTAACAGCTTATTATCCCTATTACAGATGTGTCCTCCCTCGTTGTTGCTGCAGTAATGGTTAAACAGGCCTTGTAACCGCGCCTTTCGGGTTGATCTAATGATCCATACACGTCTGGATCGTGCAGTGTGTACCCGCGATTACTCAATCTTGCGGATCGTTAACAACCGTGTTCTGATATGCCATTCCCATTTGCGTGGAAACAACATTTCGTACCGATGTCGTCCTGGTTTATACCCAGCTTAAGACTTACACGCAGATGACGCTGATTAAAATATGTGGCATGTGTATATTCTATGTTTGTTGTATCTGCATATGAAATTCTATATTAGTTTCCACTGACGCTATTACGTAGCACGGGAGCTGGCGGCTTTCATGCGCCCTTTGTGCTGTGACTCATAACGTACAAAGGCTAGATCAGGAAGGACACATCTGTACATCTGAATATGTGTATAGACTAAACTTATAAAAACATTCAAAGTACACTCAGGGATAGATGAAATGGAAAATAAGAGTGTTAGCTGTGGTTTTCTCCTGTCCTATAGGAGTGTTATTGAAGGGGTTTGTGGAGTTTTAGCTGATGCTATGCAGATTTAGTACCCCTCCGATCTGGTTCACACCCCCATTTCTCTTACGTCCTAGAGGATGCTGGGGACTCCATAAGGACCGTGGGGTATAGACGGGCTCCGCAAGAGACATGGGCACTCAAAAGACTTTAGAATGGGTGTGCACTGGCTTCTCCCTCTATGTCCCTCCTCCAGACCTCAGTTAGATCCTGTGCCCAGAGGAGACTGGGTGCACTGCAGGGGAGCTCTACTGAGTTTCTCTGAAAAATACTTTTTGTTAGGTTTTTTTTATTTTCAGGGAGCACTGCTGGCAACAGGCTCCCTGCATCGTGGGACTGAGGGGAGAGAAGCAGACCTACTTAAATGATAGACTCTGCTTCTTAGGCTACTGGACACCATTAGCTCCAGAGGGTCGGAACGCAGGTCTCACCCTCGCCGTTCGTCCCGGAGCCGCACCGCCGTCCTCCTCACAGAGCCGGAAGATAGAAGCCGGGTGAGTATTAAGAAGAAAGAAGACTTCAAAAGCGGCAGAAGACTTCAGATCTTCACTGAGGTAACGCGCAGCAGTAACGCTGCACGCCATTGCTCCCACACATATACACACAGCGGGCACTGTAAGGGTTCCGGGGCGCCCTGGGCAGCAATATTAACCTCAAGGGACACTGGCAAATAGATTAGACACTGCAGAGGCGGTATATTGAAAAAACCCCGCCAGTATAAATAATTTGAGCGGGACCGAAGCCCGCCGGTGAGGGGATGGAGCTTGATCTTCCAGCACTAACCAGCGACATTTTCTCCACAGCACACTGCAGAGAAGCTGGCTCCCCGGACTCTCTCCCCTGCTGAACACTGTTACAGAGGGCAAAAAAGAGGGGGGGGGGCACATTTAATTGGCGCAGTGAGTGTATTTATATAAAAGCGCTGTACTAACTGGGATTTTATTCCAGTGTCCGGTGGCGCTGGGTGTGTACTGGCATACTCTCTCTCTGTCTCTCCAAAGGGCCTTATTGGGGGACTGTCTCCATATAGATATAACCCTGAGTGTGTGGGGGTGTCGGTACGTGTGTGTCGACATGTCTGAAGCGGAAGGCTCATCTAAGGAGGAGGTGGAGCAGATGATTGTGGTGTCTCCGTCGACAACGCCGACACCTGATTGGTTGGATATGTGGATTGTTTTAAATGCAAATGTGTCTTTATTACATAAGAGATTGGACAAAGCAGAGTCCAGGGGTAAGACAGGGAGTCAATTCATGGCTTTGACTGTGTCACAGGGCCCTTCAGGGTCTCAGAAACGTCCCCTGTCCCAGGTAGCAGACACTGATACCGACACGGATTCTGACTCCAGTGTCGACTACGATGATGCGAGGTTACACCCAAGGGTGGCCAAAAGTATTCATTATATGATTATTGCAATAAAAGATGTTTTACATATCACAGATGACCCCTCTGTCCCTGACACGAGGGTATGCATGTTTAAGGAAAAGAAACCTGAGGTAACCTTTCCCCCATCTCATGAGCTGAACGCGTTGTTTGAAAAAGCTTGGGAAACTCCAGACAAGAAACTGCAGATTCCCAAGAGAATTCTTATGGTGTATCCGTTCCCTGCACAGGACAGGTTACGGTGGGAATCCTCACCCAGGGTGGACAAGGCTTTAACGCGCTTGTCCAAAAAGGTGGCGCTACCGTCTCCAGACACGGCAGCCCTCAAGGATCCTGCTGATCGCAGACAGGAAACTACCTTAAAATCAATTTATGGACATACGGGTGCCTTGCTCAGACTGGCAATAGCGTCGGCTTGGGTTTGTAGTGCTGTAGCGGCTTGGGCAGATACCTTGTCAGCTGACATTGATACCCTAGATAGGGATAGCATTTTATTGACCTTGGGTCACATTAAAGACGCAGTCTTATATATGAGAGACGCTTCGAGAGACATTGGACTGTTGGGTTCAAGAGCCAACGCCATGGCGATTTCTGCTAGGCGAGCCCTGTGGACCCGCCAATGGACGGGTGATGTCGACTCAAAGAGACATATGGAAGTTTTGCCTTACAAGGGTGAGGTTTTATTTGGGGAAGGTATCGAGGACCTGGTTTCCACAGCTACCGCGGGTAAATCTACTTTTTTACCTTATGTTCCCCCATGGCAAAAGAAAACACCACAATATCAGATGCAGTCCTTTCGGTCGCATAAGTCCAGAAGAGGTCGGGGCTCTTCCTTCCTCGCCAGAGGTAAGGATAGAGGGAAAAGAATGCCTGCTACGGCTAGTTCCCAGGAGCAGAAGACCTCCCCGGCTTCTACTAAATCCACCGCATGACGCTGGGGCTCCACTGAGGGAGTCCGCCCCGGTGGGGGCACGTCTTCGACGCTTCAGCCACATCTTGGTTCAATCAGACGTGGATCCTTGGGCGATGGAAATTGTATCCCAAGGATACAAGCTGTAATTCGAAGAGGTGCCTCCGCGCCGATATTTCGAATCCGCTTTACCGGTGTCTCCCCCAGAGAGGGAGATAGTTTTAGCTGCAATTCAAAAGCTGTATCAACAGCAAGTGATTGTCAAGGTTCCCCTAGTTCAACAGGGGAAGGAGTACTATTCAACCCTGTTTGTGGTTCCGAAACCGGATGGCTCAGTCACGCCCATTCTAAATCTAAAATCCCTAAACCTGTACTTGAAAAAGTTCAAATTCAAGATGGAATCGCTCCGGGCGGTTATCTCCAGCTTGGAAGGGGGGGTTTTATGGTGCCACTAGACATAAAGAATGCATACCTTCATGTCCCCATCTATCCCCCTCATCAGGCGTACCTGAGATTCGCTGTACAGGAATGTCATTACCAGTTTCAGACGTTGCCGTTTGGGCTTTCCACGGCCCCAAGGATTTTCACCAAGGTAATGGCGGAAATGATGGTGCTCCTGCGCAGGCAGGGAGTCACAATTATCCCATACTTGGACGATCTCCTGATAAAAGCGAGATCAAGAGATCAGTTGCTGAAAAGCGTGTCGCTCTCCCTGAGAGTGCTGTAGCAACATGGCTGGATTCTAAATCTACCAAAGTCACACTTGGTTCCAACGACTCGGCTATCTTTCTTAGGCATGATTCTGGATACGGAGGAAAAGAGGATTTTCTCCCGATGGAAAAAGCCCAGGAACTCCAGAACATGGTCAGAGACCTGTTAAAACCGAAAAGGGTGTCGGTCCATCAATGCACTCGTGTACTGGGAAAAATGGTGGCGACCTACGAGGCCATCCCCTTCGGCAGGTTTCATGCGAGGACATTTCAGTGGGACCTTCTGGACAAGTGGTCCGGGTCCCATCTTCAAATGCATCAGATTATCAGCCTGTCCCCCAGGGCCAGGGTGTCTCTCCTGTGGTGGCTGCAGAGTGCTCACCTTCTAGTGGGTCGCAGGTTCGGCATTCAAGACTGGGTTCTGGTGACCACGGACGCGAGCCTCCGAGGATGGGGAGCAGTCACACAAGGAAGGAATTTTCAGGGAACATGGTCAAGCCAGGAGGCTTGTCTACACATCAACATACTGGAATTAAGGGCCATATACAACGGCCTACGACAAGCGGAGAATCTTCTTCGCGACCTACCGGTTCTGATTCAATCAGACAACGTCACAGCCGTGGCTCATGTACACCGCCAAGGCGGGACAAGGAGCAGAGTGGCAATGGCGGAAGCCACAAGGATTCTGCGCTGGGCGGAAAATCACGTAAACGCTCTGTCAGCAGTCTTCATTCCGGGAGTGGACAACTGGGAAGCAGACTTCCTCAGCAGACACGATCTCCATCCAGGAGAGTGGGGACTTCATCAGGAAGTTTTTGCAGAGATAACAAGTCTTTGGGAACTTCCTCAAATAGACATGATGGCGTCACGCCTCAACAAGAAGCTTCAGAGGTATTGTGCTAGGTCAAGGGACCCTTAGGCAGTAGCGGTAGACGCCCAGGTGACACCATGGGTGTTTCAGTCAGTTTATGTATTCCCTCCACTTCCTCTCATCTCCAAAATATTGAGAATCATAAGAAGAAAAAGAGTGCAGACAATACTCGTTGTTCCAGATTGGCCTCGAAGGGCCTGGTATTCCGATCTTCAGGAGATGCTCACAGAAGATCCATGGCCTCTTCCTCTCAGGGAGGACCTGTTGCAGCAGGGGCCCTGTGTGTTCCAAGACTTACCGCGGTTACGTTTGACGGCATGGCGGTTGAACACCGAATACTAGCTGGGAAAGGTATTCCGGAGGAAGTCATCCCTACTCTGATAAGGGCTAGGAAGGAGGTGACGGCGAAACATTATCACCGTATCTGGAGGAAGTATGTTTCGGGTGGGTGTCCGAATTGGCGGCTTTGTCTCACAAAAGCCCCTGTCTGATTTTCCATGTGTATAGAGCAGAGTTGAGGACTCGTCCTCAATTTCTGCCTAAGGTGGTTTCATCGTTTCATATGAACCAACCTATTGTGGTGCCTGTGGCTACGGGGGACTTGAAGGATTCCAAGTCTCTTGATGTAGTCAGGGCCTTAAAAGTTTATGTTGCCTGGACGGCTCGAGTTAGGAAAACAGAGGCACTGTTTGTCCTGTATGCAGCCAACAAGGTTGGCGCCCCTGCTTCTAAGCAGACTATTGCCCGCTGGATCTGTAACACGATTCAGCAGGCTCATTCTACGGCTGGATTGCCGGTACCAAATTCGGTAAAGGCCCATTCCACTAGGAAGGTGGGCTCTTCTTGGGCGGCTGCCCGAGGTGTCTCGGCATTGCAACTTTGCCGAGTGGCTACTTGGTCGGGTTCAAACACTTTTGCTAAATTCTACAAGTTTGATACCTTGCCTGAGGAGGACCTCATGTTTGCTCAATCGGTGCTGCAGAGTCATCCGCACTCTCCCGCCCGGTCTGGAGCTTTGGTATAATCCCCATGGTCCTTACGGAGTCCCCAGCATCCTCTAGGACGTAAGAGAAAATAAGATTTTAAACCTACCGGTAAATCTTTTTCTCCTAGTCCGTAGAGGATGCTGGGTGCCTGTCCCAGTGCGGACAAAATTCTGCAAGACTTGTATATAGTTATTGCCTACATAAGGGTTATGTTACAGTTTTGATCAGTCTTGGGCTGATGCTGTTTTGTTTCATACTGTTAACTGGTTCGTGTATTCCATGTTATACGGTGTGGATGGTGTGGGCTGGTATGGATCTTGCCCTTAGATTAACAAAAATCCTTTCCTCGTACTGTCCGTCTCCTCCGGACACAGGCCCTCATTCCGAGTTGTTCGCTCGGAGTTTTTCATCGCATCGCAGTGAGAATTCTCTTAGTGCGCATGCGCAATGTTCGCACTGCGACTGCGCCAAGTAACTTTACTATGAAGAAAGTAAGTTTACTCACGGCATTTTCATCGCTCCGACGTTCGCATTGTGATTGACAGGAAATGGGTGTTACTGGGCGGATGCACGGCGTTTTAGGGGCGTGTGGCTGGAAACGCTACCGTTTCCGGAAAAAACGCAGGAGTGGCCGGAGAAACGGTGGGAGTGCCTGGGCGAACGCTGGGTGTGTTTATGACGTCAGCCAGGAACGAAAAGCACTGAACTGATCGCACAGGCAGAGTAAGTCTGAAGCTACTCAGAAACTGCTAACTCGTTTGTAATCGCAATATTGCGCGTACGTCGGTCGCAATTTTAAGAAGCTAAGATTCACTCCCAGTAGGCGGCGGCTTAGCGTGTGTAACTCTGCTACATTCGCCTTGCGAGCGAACAACTCGGAATGAGGGCCACAGTTCCTATAACTGAGGTCTGGAGGAGGGGCATAGAGGGAGGAGCCAGTGCACACCCATTCTAAAGTCTTTAGAGTGCCCATGTCTCCTGCGGAGCCCGTCTATACCCCATGGTCCTTACGGAGTCCCCAGCATCCTCTACGGACTAGGAGATAAAGATTTACTGGTAGGTTTAAAATCTTATTTTCTCTGTTGTATGGTGAATTCAGTGCATTAGTTTAGCTCACTCAAGTAAAGACCACAAGATTCCCTTACAATATACTTTTTTTTTTTTTAAAGAAGTCATAGCACCATGCCGGTGGCGCTGTTTAAACCAAATGTTGCCAACACTGCTCTCAACAAACCATTCAACATTTTTACTTTGCTGTGACTCGTTTCTTGTGGTATTTTTGCAGACTTGTGTGTCTGATGGGTCTCCTGTAGAAGATGTTATATGCCTGGAGCAAACCTGTCCTAAAAACGTGGAGTGTCCAATGTGTGGGTGTACATTTTCCCGGTCCCAGATTGAGAGGCATGCAGCATACTGTGATGGGACGAATAGTCAGCAAGAAATGGCTGGTTGGTATCCTATTTTGTTTCATCCTTTATTTCTGGGGCATCACCAATTCCATAGTTTCATTCTATAACCTACATTGTTGCAGTGTTTTCCTAACTGTACCATTACAGTACTTAATTAGTACCTCAGTCAATTGATTTAATCATTTGGACTGTAGCATGGATATACTTAAAACCTGGACTGTTACGGCAGAATTTGAGAAACTGCATTAATGCAATACGCATAATTAGTATGAATGCAATTACTACAAATATAATAACACATACATGGATAGTCTTAAATTAGCAGCAATAGATAGTATAGATAAAGTATGAATTCCATGTCTCGTAGTGAACAAACAGCAATAGTTTCAACATAAGACATGGAGTTATGGTAATACGAGGCTGACACAGGTTAGGGAGGAAACTGCTCATGAGAGCTAGCAATCTAGAGGAAGGCGTTAATGACAGACACAGAATGTACAAAGATGCAAGTGGATATGGTGGACTGGGGAAGTGGAAACCCTTAATAAATGTAAGAGTCTAGGATCGGGTGTGATATGCAGTCATGAAGAGAGTGGCTGAAGTATTGTAGGCTGGTAGCGAGTCTTGTGTGGTAAAGCAAGGTGTTCCATAAGTGATAAGCAGCATGGGAAAAAAACTTGTTCTGTGCATGCCGGTAAATGCAATCGCATTGATGCGAACGCCTTTGCCTGATTGACAGGCAGAGGCATTCGTGAGGCTGTGTTATGGGGGCGTGGAAGTAAAAATGGTGGTGGGTCTTGTCCGTTTTCTGGGCAGCCGCATGACGCCACTGTGGCAGGCAAGATGACTGCTCTGCGCCTTTCTTCACAGCCAGACTGTGCAGGCAAGGGGCAGTACGGATGGTGTAATGGTTAGCATTACTGCCTCATAGCACAGATGTCATGGGTTCGATTCCCACCATGGCTCTAACTGTGCAGAGTTTGTATATTCTCCCCGTACTTGCGTGCGTTTCCTCCGGGTACTCCGGTTTTCTCTCACAATCCAAAAATATACTGGTAGGTCAATTGGATCCCAACACAAATTAACCCTAGTATGAATGTGTGCTTGTGTACATGTGGTAGGGAATATTGGGGGTCATTCCGACCCGATCGCTCGCTGCAGTTTGTCACAGCGATCGGGTCGGAACTACGCCGGCGCATGGCAGCTGTCGTTACTTAGCGATCGCCTCTGAGACAGAGGCGATCGCTAGGCGGGAGGGGGCTGAGGGGGAGTGGTCCGGCCAACGCAGGCGGGGGCGGGCCGTCACGCAGGCGCTGTGGCCAGCGGGAGCGACGAGCAACTCCCGGCCAGCTGCAGGAGCTGCGCTGGCCGGGAGTTACTCCTCAAATACAAAGGCATCGCCTCTGTGCGATGCTTTTGTATTTGTGCGGGGGGCGGCACTGACATGCGGGGCAGACTAGCCTTGTGCTGGGCGTCCCCCCGCATGTCTGCATTAACAATCGTAGCTGTGCTTAACTTAGCACAGCTACGATCAACTCGGAATGACCCCCATAGATTGTAAGCTCCACTGGGGCAGGGACCAATGTGAATGGCCAAATATTCTCTGTAAAGCGCTGCGGAATATGTGTGTGCTATATAAATAACATAAATAATAAATTCCCTTATTTTGCGGGGTCTGCAATGCCATCGCTGGTGGCCATTAGCGTGCTGGGCAGCCTTACCCTCTGCTGGACAGTCGCCAGCGTGCGAGTGCTATAGGTTGCAGTTTTGCTAAATTAGCAAAACTTCAACTGAAGCTGAATAAAGTCCTTAGTACCTTCTTAAGTGAGGAAAAGGCAAAATTACAAAATTTGCTAATGTTTCCAGGGCAGGACTGAGAGAGACTGCATGTGAGGGTTGAATCTGATTGGAGGCTGAGGATGACACAGGCAGTGTGTGCATGAAGAAGTAGGTTAGAGAGTGATGTTGACAGTGACTGATTTGTTGTGAGATGTAGTGATATTAGCAGGGCTAAACATGTTAACCTCAGATTTGGACAAGTTGAATAGGAGAAATCATTTGGTCATCCAGGTGTAGATGGTGGAGAGCTAGTGGGACACACAGGATAAGAAAAATGAAGAGTGCTTAGGGAAGATACATTTTGGGTGTCATTTGCATTGATCTTGGATGTTCAGGCCGAAAAGGCTTATGCGTTCGCAAGTAGAGAAGGTGTAGATAGAGGCGAGTATAGCGTTGCAAACAGATGCTTGAGGTACCCAGATGGAGAGGGTAAGTGGAGGTGAAACTGAGCAGTTGCCCAAAGCAGCTACACACTGAAAGAGCGACTTGAAAGTTATAGGATAGGACAGAGTTATGAAGGCCAAATGAGTGGAGTGTGTCAACTAAAAATGTGACCAACAGTGCCTTAGAGAGCAAAGAGTATGAGAAGAGAGAATTGGCCCACTATCCTAGCTTAGTCAGTCACTTAGATTACTGTATTTTTAAAGCATGATGAGGCCAGAAGACCGAAGAGGTTGGTTATATACAAGTCATTAGAAGCAAATGGACAATTACATTTATATAGTTTTTGGTGTTAAACAGTAACGATTTCAAACTTGGAGAACGTGTTTTGCTTTTTATGTTCTTGTAACTGTTTTGATTTTGCAAATCTAAAGTGAGAAGTATTTACCCTGTTTTCTGGAAGTAATGGAATAAAATGCACATCTAGTCTTGCTTGTTGCCAATTAATAAAATCTCACTTTCTTGCTCTGTTTGATTTAGTTTTGAGACCAAGACACAAATTAATGAGAAGAAACCATACTGGATCGGATGTCAGCATCCTAGCGGCAGACTCTGGCAAGTAAGTAGGTATTCTCTTCTTTTAGTTTTAACAGACTCTTCCATCTAGATGAAGACACCAAAGAAACAATTAAAAAAAACCAGAAGAACTTGTTATATTTATGTAATGAAACATGACCCACCCTGAGTCGCCATTTTAGTCATCTAAAGAATTTTGATTGAATTTTGTGTCAGACCATGTTGGATTCCACTAGAAACATCACCCACAATAGAAAATATGTGGATGAGCAACCTGAAGACCAGTGTGGCAAAATGTCTAAGTTTACTATGACATGTACATTATTTTTATACCTTTAAACGTATGTTGATGTCTCTCTTTATGTAATACTATCTGTTCTACCATTTCTTCGCGCAGGAGTTTCTGATTTTCACGGTTGTAAATATAAATGAGTGTTAAAAATTAGGTAAATCTATGGAGATGTAAATTTGAGACGTCTTAATGTAAATAAAAATGAATCCATGGTTCTTGGCTTTACCCAAGGAGCACTGTAGCAGATACGGTAAAAAGTGACAGAAACATTTTTGTAGTTTATTAAATTCTACACACTGGAGGTGCAATCCAAATTTTGATCAGATTGTCCGTTTGGGCGTTATCGTTCATGCAACGCAAGCCACGCATTGGTAATGACGTCCTTATGGCAATTCCCTGTTCATCCCTTTAGGGGAGGTTTATGAAAATTCTAATTACATAGTTTTCCTATTTCCCACCTGAAGAAAAAATGGCATCAGTGACATTTTCATTTATGAAGCTCGATGTTCTAATGTCCTCCATTTCCGCTGTATCCTTAATTTTTATAGTGGAAACATACGTACACCACAGCACTTTACTATTGGGAACCAGTCTAGTCCTAAAACAAGGCTGGGTATTAACAAGCAAACAAGGGGTAACAGAGCCTGCTCACAGGCTTAAACTCCAGAAGAGCTCATGTTCATGTATTCACTTTCCAGTCTGAAGTGATGGTATTGGGTGAAATACTGTATACGTTTCTGCAGCAGGGTACATTGGTTTCCACAGGGAAACATCGGGGGTGTAGAGTGGATCTTGATCCAGAGGCACCAACAGGCTAAAGCTTTAGTCTGTCCCGGGATGCATTGGGGCCTCCTCTATAACCCCGCCTCCAGGCACTGAGAGCTCACTTTCGAGTTGGTGCCTGCAGCTAACAGGAGGACTGCACACAGCAGCCCTGAAAAAGCTTTATGAAAGAAGATTTCTTCTCCGGGCTGTCAGCGCTGTATGTCAGGGTGACACTTGAGTGCTGCAGTTCCATCACCTCCCAAGCAGCGCCGCATTCTCCCGTGGCTCAGTTCCCGGGTACTTGCGGCGGAGACGTTCTGCCTTAGGCACACAGTCAGACTGCTCTCCTGGTTCGTGTGGCTGTTACGGGGAGGTGGTAAGAGGGTCCCCCAGGCGGGACCCGCCATTAAATCGCGTTTCGTCCTTGACTTAGGGAGACGGGTTGCGGCGCTGGTGTGGACACGGTCACAAAGCAGGGACCCCACTAGACCACCAGGGCGTCTGAGTACAGGTTGATGTACTAATACCCCATTTAATAAGGCTCACTAGTACCCGGGGTGGAAGTCCAGCATAGGGGAGGTGGTGCTTGACCTGTAACCCTTCCCCCGGCCCAGGGTGCCATCTCCTTGCAGATTTCCCGCCCTTGAGCTGCCTCACACTCTCCCTGACTGAGACGCTGGGTGCCATCTTCTGAGCATACATGTCTCTATACAGACAGAATTAGTTGAGAGAGAGAGAGTGTACTGCATGCATGTCCAAACTGCTGCGGTCCAGCTGTTGAGAAACTACACATCCCAGCATGCCCTGACACAGCTTTAGCATTCTCTGACAGCAAAACTGTGTCAGGGCATGCTGGGATATGTAGTTTCACAACAGCTGGAGGGCCGCAGTTTGGACATGCCTGGTGTACTGTTTCTAGAATATACTGTACGAGTATTCTGATATATCCTCCGGTCACTGACCTCGCTGTGATATATACTAGTCCAGTGCTGCTTTATTGTGATAATTTCTGCATTGCCTGTGACTGTGTGTGCCTGTATCTGCTGTGTGGTTTCACTCTCAATGTTTCCCAGATATAACTGTCACTGTATTCTGTACCCTAAGGGGCTAGGTGCGTGTGGGTCCGCTAATATAGTGGGTCACAGTATTTATCCATTACGTATATTCTACTGTGTACTCAGTCACATAATACTGGATTTATTCGCAGGTATTGTACTTTGTCTGGCTTTATCGTGCTATGGGCCTAATACAGAGTTGATCGCAGCAGCAAATTTGTTAGCAGTTGGGCAAAACCAAGTGCTGGGTGGAGTGTGTTCAAACTGAAATCTGAACTGCAGTGTAAAAATAAAGCAGCCAGTATTTACCCTGCACAGAAACAAAATAACCCACCCAAATGTAACTCTCTCTGCAAATGTTATATCTGCCCCCCCTGCAGTGCACATGGTTTTGCCCAGCTGCTAACAAATTTGCTGCTGTGATCAACTCTGAATTACCCCCTATGTCGCTCTGTGTTGCATTCATATATAATGTCTATCAGAAAGAGCAGTAAATCAGTGGAAGCTCCTGCAGCATGCAGAGTATGCTCCATGGATGTGCCAGAGGGGGAAGTTTTGTATGATGGTATGTGTACTATGTGTCATACATCTTTCAGTCAGTCCGCAGCTCCTGTGCCTACTCAGAAGCCACCCTGGGCTGTGTTCACTAACCTACTGGGTACTCTGGTAGAGCGCCTTACGCCCTCTATGGGACCACCTGTGCCAATACCGCCACAAATTGTCCCTATGGTTAATCCGCCTTGGGCGGATAATTTATCTAACCAGTTGCAACAATTAAATCAGTCATTGGTTAGACAAATATCCTCCCCAGATCACTCCAGTGTCTCTGGGTCATCTAAGCGGGCTGTTTCCGCCTTACAATCCACATACCTCTCTGATGATTCATCTGAAGAGGAGGGGGACCCTACGGTCCTGTCAGACACTGAATCAGGTTTTTCTGATGAAGATTCTCCCTTGCAGATTGATGTCCCTGCCCTAGTGGTCGCTATTAAGCAAATTCTACAAATCTCTGATGACGAGGATTCCACTACTGTGGCTAAGAAAACTGATATGTTTAAATTGCAGATGGTGGTTAAAAATCTATTACCCCATTCTGACCATTTAGTGGACATCAGACAGGAGACCTGGTCTACTCCAGGGAAGAAATTCCCTCTACCTAAGTGGGCATTGGCTTGCTATTCTCTCCCTGCAGAGTTATGTAACAAGTGGGAAAATTCACCACTGGTGGATACTCACGTTACCCGCCTAGTGGTGTCGTCCACTCTGCTTGTCACCACTGTCACTTCACTGAAGGAACCGACAGATAAGCGTGTGTAGGGATGCCCGAAATCTATTTACTCCCTTACAGGAGCTGTGTATAGGCGCTCTATTGCTGCCTCTTGGGCTGCAAAAGGTATTGAAGCGTGGGTTCAGGCATTGGAGGAGGAGCTGCCCGAGGATATTTATGACACTGCCAGACAATATCTGTCTCACATTCAGGGGCATCTTCTGAGGCAGGTGTGTTGACAGCCAGGGTGTCGACTACGTCTGTCCTGGCTCGCCGTATTCTGTGGTTGAGGTCATGGAAGGTGGACCTATACTCCAAAAAGACCTTGGAGGTACTCCCCTTCACTGGGGACATTTTGTTTGGGGAAGACATAAAAAAAAATTGTGCCTGAATTAGCGGCTGCTAAGACTGCCTTTCTCCCAAATACTAATCTTTCTGCACAGAAGGCAAAAGGTACCACCTTTCATTCCTTTTGGCCTCAAGGGAAAGCAAAGGGTCAGGCATACCCGAGACAGTCTCGTGCTCCCAAAACCACCAAGCCCAAGGCGAAACAATCCTGGGCAGCCCGTCAGCCTGCTTCTAAACAAGACAAGCCTGCTGCATGATGGGGCGGTTCTCCCCTTGGGAGGCCAACTTCTACAGTTCGCCCAGGTCTGGTTAGAGACCACTTCAGACGCATGGGTGCTGGAAGTTGTCTCTCACGGGTATGCAGTCTCTTACAAGAGATGTCTCCCTTGCCAGTTTTACACAACGGGTCACCCTTCGGATCCTTTAAAGGCGCAATCTTTGCAAACTGTTGTCCGTTCTTTCCTGAGTACAGGAGTGGTTGTGCCTGTACTTCAGTTGCAGAGAGGCAGAGGTTATTACTCGACCATGTTTCTAGTCTCGAAACCCAATGGATCTTTCCGGCCTATACTCAACCTCAAATCTGAACAAGTTTGTGAGAGTGCCACGGTTCCGTATGGAAACATTGCACTCAATTGTACTGGCTATGGAATCCGGAGACTATATGGTATCCCTCGGATGGCCACGATGACGGCCCATCTCCATCGCCAGGGAGTCAGAATCCTGCCGTATCTGGATGACCTGCTGATTCTGGTTAATTCCCACGATGTCCTCGCTGGTCCCAGCTCAGGGCATGGTGCACCTAGGGGCACTCTTGGACATACACAGTCAAAGACAGGATAAGATGCTTCCTTTGTCGCCTGAGGAGTGTCGATACACTCTGCAATGCAAGTACTTGGCCTGATTGTGTCGGCATTAGACCTCAGCGGATCAGATCTCGCATAGTCATCTTGACTCCGGAGATTCGTCTGTCGCTGAGCTGGTGGCTACAGGACCAGCAATTAAGCAGGAGCCGTCCCTTCTGGATCCCTGACTGACAACGGACGCCAGTCTGAGGGGATGGGGTCCGGTGTTGGAGCAACACTCTTTTCAGGGTCGGTGGACCAAGGAGGAATCACTCCTAGAAATAAATGGAGCTGAGGGTGGTGTTCAATGCACTATCTCTCGCTCTGACTCTGATACAGGACAGGCCTGTTCAAGTACGGTCAGACAGTGCTACCACAGTGACATACATAAACATACATAAACCATCAAGGTGGCACTCCCGCATGGCAATGATGGAAGTGTCAAAAATCCTTTGTTGGGCGGAACGCCATCTGCCAGCAATATCGGCAGTGTTCATTCCGGGCACCCTAAACTGGGAAGTGGACTTCCTCAGTCGCCAGGACGTGCACACTGGAGAGTGGAGTCTTCAACTCCTAGTGGACAGGTGGGGCCTACCAGATGTAGACCTGATGGCATTTCGACACAATCACAAAGTTCCGGTCTAAGGATCAAGAACAAGCGATCCTCAAGCAGTGTTTGTGCACGCATTCCATGGAACTTTCGGCTGCCCTACGTGTTCCCTCCAGTGTCACTCCTGCCCAGGGTCCTATGAAGTTCAAGCAAGATGGAGGACTGCTTCTGCTAATTGCTCCAGTGTGGCCCAGGCGACATTGGTTCTCAGACCTTCAGGGTCTGTCGACGGTGCGTCCTATTCTACTTCCTCAGCGGCCAGACCTCCTCGTACAGGGCCCTTGTCTCTAACCAGACCTGTCCAGACTGGCTTTGATGGCGTGGCTCTTGAAGCATCCCTCCTGAGGGCCAAAGGTTTTTCTTAGGCGGTTATCCAGACTATGTTGAAAGCGCGCAAATCGGCTTCTGCCTGGATTTATTACAGGGTTTGGAATTCTTATTTCACCTGGTGTGCTGATAAGAATTATGATGTCTCTAGGTTCAGAACTTCCATAATTCTGGCTTTTCTGCAACGAGGCATTGACTTAGGTCTTTCGTCTGGCCTCCCTCAAGGTTCACTTATCTGCCTTGTCGGTATGGTTTCAGAGGAAAATTGCGTCTATACCTGACGTTCATACCTTCACTCAGGGTATCCTACGGATTCAACCTCCCCTATGTCCCTCTTGTGGCTCCATGGGATCTGACTGTTGTACTAAAGGCCCTGCAAGAGTCTCCATTTGAACCTCTTAAGTCGGTGGACCTTAAATGGCTCACGTTCAAGGTCCTGTTCTTGCCTCGCAAGATGGGTGTCGGACTTAGGCGCCTTGTCCTGTCGTCCACCCTATTTGAATTTTCACCGTGACCGGGCAGTTCTACAAACTCGAGCGGGTTATTTGCCTAAGGTGGTGTCATCTTTTTACCTTAACCAAGAGATTGCTGTTCCGGCCTTTATCTCTTCAAATTTTTCTTCCAAAGAGCGTTCTTTGGATGTGGTAAGGGCTCTCCATATTTATGTGGAGAAGACTGCCTCTATCAGGTGGTCAGATTCCCTTTTTTGTACGGTTTGGTTTCCACAAACATGGCTGGCCTGCGAACAAGCAAAGAATGTTGATTGCACAAGCTTATGCGCAGGCTGGACTCGCAGCTCCTGCTGCTATTAAAGCCCATTCTACTCTGTCTGTTGGGCCGTCTTGGGCGGCCCGCCGTGGCGCGTCCGCAGAACAATTGTGCAAGGTGGCTACGTGGTCCTCGGTGAACACATTTCTTAGGTTCTGTGCCTTTGATACTTTCGCCTCCCAAGATGCTTCCTTTGGATGCCGGATTCTCATATCCGCTAAGATGCGTTCCCTCCCTTGAGGAACTGCTTTAGGACATCCCTAATGTTTCCCTGTGGAAACTAATGTAGCCTGCTGCAGAAATGGAGTTTTATGTTAGACACTGTTTCTGCGAGGTACATTGGGTTCTACAGGGCGCTCACCCTGACGCACCTATCTTCTATGGGTTTGTATGGCATTAGCCGCTGGTTCCTTCTCCTGTTGTGAGAATGTGGTTCTATGTGACGAACATCTGACTTCTCTCTTGTCTGCTCCTGCATTGGACTGGTTAACGAAACGGAGCTCTCCGTGCCTGGAGGTGGGGTTATAGAGGAGGCCCCAATGCATCCTGGGAGCTAAAGATTTGCCTCTCGATCAAGATCCACTCTACACCCTCGATGTTTCCCTGTGAAACCCAATGTACCTCGCAGAAAGAGTGTTAACCATGGTAAGTCTACCATAGCACTCCTTTTTTCAGTATCAGACCTTCGAAGCTTTAGGTTTCTGTGAGCTGTGCATGCTTCCCTACCTGATTTCCTAGTGATGAAGGTAGAGAGAGCCTTCTGTAGGGAACAGCTGATCTGGGTATGAGAATAGCATAGATGACATAGGGGTGTTATCAAAGTTGTGCGCTAATGCTACCGCAGCTGCAGTTGTGTGCACAGAGACTGTGCTAGAATATGCAATGCCTCCGCCGCATGGATTTGTATTGAGATGCAGCGTTGGTCGAAGATTAGTTGATTGAACTTATAAGTACCCTTATGGTTACACAGCATGACCACAGGTAGCGAGTTGTCGGAGCCACTGTAACTGCGTACAGGATTGCAGATGCAGACATACCCTGAAAATGGTCAATGCATTCCTGTGTTCTTACCGGCCCTCCCGAAATTGTCGCTTGCAGCAATTATCCTTCTGTTTTACAGTAGTGCATCCTCTGAAGGCTACCTGTTGATGCCCTTAAGCCAGCCTCCCAGTTGTAGCTCAGTCATCCTTACCCTAGCAATATATATAAACTTATTAGGTATAGTTTTACAATCAAATAGCAGAAGTGGCCGTACAGCATAACCCCATTTACCAACCCACTTTGAGATATTGGCCTATGGCATTCTATTACACTCATTGGCCACTTTATGTACACGTATACACCTGATCATTATGCAATTTTCTGTCCATTTAATAATGTTGCAGCAACTCCATGCTGAATAGAATGTACACATGGGCAAGCCATTCAGATTTTGTCTGGAAGAATAAATGTGATTTAAGACTGTGGAAGGATTTTTGTTGTCGGACAGGTTGGTTTCAGCATCTTTGAAACTGCTGATCCCCTGGTATTTGCACAAGCAATCTCTAGAGTGTATAGAGAATGGTAAACACATCAAAGAAACATTCAGTCACTGGCATTTCCTGGGAAAAACACCTGCTAAATTGGACATATCCGAGGAGAATGGGGAGACTGGTTTAAGATAACAAGAAGACAGCGGTAATTTGAATTAGCATATATTACAACAGCAGTATACTGAAGAGCTGCTCTGGAGGCGTAACACATTGAACCTGAAAGTGGATGGGCTACAGCAGCAGAAGACCATCCTGGTTTTCACTTCTGACAAAGAAAAATGTTGCATGGTCTGAATCTCTTTCTGCTGTGTTGTGCAGATGGCAGGATTAGAATTTGGCATACACAGCATGGATCCAGGCTGCCTTGTGCTGAGGGTGCTTATTGTGTAATGGTGCAGGGAATATATTTCTTTTTCATCCACTAGGGGTCACTGGAGTACTCTTGGGATATGGACGGCTTCCACAGGAAGAAGGCACTGAATAAATTAATTTTGAAACTACACCTCCCCTCCATATCCCTGAGTACCTCAGTGTTTTTTCTGTGCTCGACACAGTTAGAAGGCTTGTGGAGTTTGTCCACATTTCATTGGAGTTTTTTCTAAGTTTTTCTTTTTTCAACGATTTACCACATCCCTTCCCCCCTTCCAATAGGCGTGGGTCCGGGATAGTGAAGGCTGCTTTAGCAGCTGTGGGTGTCGGACCTCTCTAAAAAGAGCTCCCTCACTACCACGTGCAGGACTAAAACCTGCAGTAAAGGCTGGACGGAACTTACAGAGAAGCCCCGTCATAGCCCTCACCACAGGGTCCAGGTATGTTGAACGGGCTGTGTGGGATACTGTGTGTGTGTGTGTGTGTGTGGTCCCCCGCCGCTCTGAGCCGCGTTAGCCACATGGTTTTATGCATAGGCCGCTCCATGAGTAACTTTGCTGCCACAGTGATGTTCCCTGCACACACAAATGTCAGGGTCACTGGATAAAAGCTCATGATTCAACTCTTACTGATAAAGGGAATACAGCAGCGCTGCATATGTATTACAATAGGCTATGAAGTCTTTGTTAAAACAGGATACAGGTTTGAGTGCAACATCAGATGTTTATTAAATCTGCCTACATAATTATAAGTCGGCACTTTGTGTTATACTGTGAGCATGGGGACATATTAACCATGCTTCCTGTTGTATTTCCAGAATTTCCTGTGTTACATCTCTCCTCCATTGAAGGCGCAGGGGTGTTAAGGGGAATTTGGGATCAGGCATATTGCTGGCGTGCACTGCACTTGGCCAGATATATATTTATAGAGACACCTTAGTGCTATTTACTGAGTCGCGCAAGTTGTCTGTCTTTGTATTTTTTGTATTGTCTGTCTGCATGAGTAAGACACCAGCAATTACTAATAAGCAGTTTCCCTGCCATGTCTAAAACAGGGATATACACCATACTTGCCTACCTGACCCTCTCCATGAGGGAGAAAATGCTCTGTTCCTGGACTTTCCTGGTAATGTATGATTGCCATCACCTGTGGTGAGATAGTTAATTGATAAGAAAGGTGTTTCACCACAGGTGATGGCAATCATACATTACCAGGAAAGTCCAGGAACAGAGCATTTTCTCCCTCATGGAGAGGGTCAGGTAGGCAAGTATGATATACACTCACTTCTCTTACTATTATTTATATCATAACTGTTTATAATGATATTATCCTAAAGTCTGCTAATCTGAATCATGGCCGTGGCAGCCAAATACTAGCTTTGTTCACTGTTGTAAAGTAAAATATGTTATAACAATTGGTCAGCACATGTTGCTTATAAAACAGTATCTGTGGAGCTCTGCAAGCATTGTGAGTTCAGGTCTCACCTGCAGCAGCTTTGGCTTAATTCACTTGGCCACACCACACTGGATACGCCCAATCTCATCTGATTTTGGAAGCTAAGCAGTGTTGTGCCTGATTAGCCACCTGGGAGTACAAGGTGCTGTAGGTATTTTTTAATCTACAACCACACCACACTGGATACGCCCAAACTCTTCTGATTTTGGAAGATAAGCAGTGTTGCATATTGTTTGCCATCTGGGGAGACTGGTGATCCAACTAGATTGCATACTAATGCATGCTAGTTTAAACTGTAAAAAAAAAGATACATTCTGGTAGCTCAGTTTGGGCTTACACTATCAATATAAACCTACCATAGGTTTTACAGTCATGATAGCTCTCCAGAGGCCGCTCCCAAGAGCGCGCTCCCGGCGCCGGCCACTAGATAGGGCCCATTAACTAAGCTGTGGTTATGCAGCAGTCATCTCCGGTTTTAAGCCTGTGTGAGGTCACATTTAGTTTCAGACTTCTAAAAATTATTATACCTCTGTATCAGGATGTATCTGGATATATGTATATGGGTATATAATATATATGTGTATGTATGCATATATGGAATATATATATATTTATTAAGGTCTGAGTATGTGTGAATATACATTGTTGTATGTATGTGTAGATATATATATATATATATATATATATATATATATAATATGCTGACATTAAAAATCTAGTTTTGCAGTAAGCAAGACTAATTGGTCAGCACACAGTGCTTATTAAACAGTATCTGTTGAGCACTGCAAACATGGTGAGACAGGCTCACCTGCAGCAGCTTTGCTTATTGTTTTTACAGGTGGCTCTGTAGCCAAGTGGTTAGGCTTCCCGGCCACAGTGAACATTGTGATTGCATGGACACTGGTTCAGATCCTGGTTTAACAGGTGTTTACAAAAAAAAAAAAACATGGTAGGACACCATTTTTTACCTTGTTACTTCCTGGTTCTTTCCCGGAGGTTGCTGCCCTACAACACTTAGCCTCTGGAGGAGCGGGGTGTTGTTAGGAGTTTAATTTATTGATTGTTTTTGTACAGCATGACTCTACAGGAAGATTCACTATTGCTGGTAACCACATGCACGGTAATGCAGGTTTATACACACGTTACTTCCGTGGTGTACTTACTGGGTACATGATCACTAAGTCTAATGCATAGTCAAACAAGCAGCTTCGCTGCAAAGTCGGTCACACAGTCTGTCGGACAAATACGAATCTGGGCCAGTGGCGCAATGTATAACGCATCTGACTACGGATAACAAAATTGTAGTTCGTCTCCTACCTGGCTCGTTTAAGTTGCCGTGATCGTATAGTGGTTAGTACTCTGCGTAAAAACTGCACAGACAGACCCTTACCAGTCCTCTTTGGGGGGAATGCGGGGCCATGTACTGCCTGGGGGAAAAAAAAATTTTTTTTTTTTTTACTGTTTCAGTTAGATTGTTGCGGTCGATTTACCGCCAGCCCTCATAGCACCAGGCCAGTACGTCAGGTTCTCAGCGAAGGCTGAACAATTTTCAATGAGAGACAATTGCAATTATTGGGTGTTTAACTACCTATCGGAGTGTACCCTACACAGCAGTAGGGCTGTTGCTTCGCCCTGCTTTGGTAAGGGTTTGAGGTAACAAGGCTGTAGTGGCAGGACACTCCAGTTCAGGTTTGCCCTAAATAAAGACCACCTTGCACTTCTTGCTGCCTACAGCTTCGTTGGACGTTGGCAGTTGGTTCTTGCGTTTTCAGCTTCGCTAGTGGCGCATAACGTCCACTTTGGCTACGTTCCTAACAGGCGGAGTCGGATTCCAAACGAGATAGATTGCAGACCAAGTGGGGGGGAAAATCTGATTTCCTACCATTGTCTACGCGAATTCCTGAATGATTCCGTCTCAACGACTTCAATTCCTAGGTATGATTCTCGATACGGTAAATCAAAGAATTTTACCTACCCGAACAGAAAGTACAGGGCATTCGTCATCTGGTACAATTAGTGCTCAAGCCACGCACAGTCTCGGTTCATTTGTGCATTCGCCTATTAGACACAATGGTGGCGGCTTTTGAAGCGCTTCAGTTCGGAAGACTTCACTCACGTCCTTTTCAATTGGATGTGCTCGCACAGTGGTCGGGCTCGCATCTGCAGATTTACCGCAGGGTGAGGTTGGCTCCAAGGGCCAGAGTGTCTCTACTCTGGTGGCTCAAAGTACAGAATCTAACCGCAGGGAAACGGTTCGGCGCCTGGAATTGGATAATTCTCACGGCGGACGCGAGTCTCATAGGTTGGGGAGCTGTAGTTCAAAATTATCAGCTCCAGGGTCTCTGGGCAGGTCACGAAAGATTGCTGTCTATAAATGTCCTGGAACTCCGGGCAATTTACAATGCGCTACGACACTCAGTGCACAGGCTGCAGGCTCAGGCTGTTCAGGTGCAGTCAGACAATGCGACGGCGGTCGCATGTATCAACAAACAAGGAGGAACGAAAAGCCGTATGGCAATGCGGGAAGTAGCTTGAATCCTCTATTGGGCCGAGTATCACCAAATGATATTGTCGGCAGTAGTCACTCCGGGAGTGAACAACTGGGAGGCGGATTATCTCAGCCGTTGGAATTTTCATCCAGGAGAATGGGCATTAAATCCAGAAGTGTTTCACATGCTAGTCCAGAAGTGGAGTTACCCGCAGGTGGACCTGATGGCATCTCGCCACAATCATCAAACGCCCCAGGTTGTGTCCAGAACGAGAGATCCAAAGGCAGTGGCGGTGGATGCTCTCACAATCACGTGGCCATACAGTCTCGTGTATCTGTTTCCACCGTTTCCGCTGCCCCCTCTGTGGCTAAAACGGATGAAAGAAGAGTCCGTCACAGTTATACTAGTGGCGCTTCTTTGGCCTCGGAGAGCTTGGTTCTCGGATCTCCGCGGTCTACTCGCAGTCGGTCTTTGGCCGCTCCCACTACGTTCGGACCTGTTACAGCAGGGTCCGTTCCTTTACCCCGATTTAGCGCGGCCGCGTTTGACGGGGTGGCTGTTGAGACAGCCCTCTTAAGAAGAGAGGGCATTCCAGAATAGGTTATACCAACCATGTTACGAGCTAGGAAGCCGGTTACGCCAGCTCATTATTACAGAATTTGGCGTGCCTATGTAGGTTGGTGTGAAGCTCGGAAGTTTCCGACATCATCTTTTAAGTTATTCCGTCTTTTTGTTATTTCTACAGATGGGGTTAGATGGAGGTCTGAGTTTATCCACACTAAAAGTGCAGATATCAGCGTGGTCAATTTATTGTCATAGTAGATTGGCCCTATTGCCGTCGGTTCACACCTTTATGCAGGGTGTCCTCAGAGTTCAGCCTCCATTCACTCCACCTACTGCGCCATGGGACTTGAATCTGGTTTTTAGATTTCTTACAGTCTTTTTATTTTTGAACCCTTACAACAAGTGGATATTAAATTTCTCACTTGGGAGAACAATTTTTCGTTTAGCCTTAGCGTCAGCAAGGCGTGTTTCAGATTTGGGTGCTTTGTCGCGCAAGCCACCGTATTTAGTGTTTCATGATGACAGAGCGGAACTTCGGACGAATTCCACTTTTCTACGAAAGGTAGTGTCATCTTTTCACATCAATCAACCAATAGTAGTTCCTGTGTTAACAGGAGTCTCTGGTAGGTTGGATGTGGTACGCGCATTACGCATTTATGTATCCCGAACGTCGACAGTTCATAAGACGGATACGTTGTTTGCTCTCTATGATGCTGCCAAGATGGGTTGGCCAGCTTCTAGGCAGCCCTTTTCCTGTTGGATTAAACTGACCATACGTCAGGCTTACCTTCATGCTAGGTTACAGCCGCCTACATCAGTAACAGCTCATTCCACACGTGCTGTGGGAACGTCATGGGCAGCGAGTCGTGGAACTTCTACGACACAGCTTTGCCGGGCGGCTACATGGTCTTCGGTGCACACGTTTGTGCGCTTCTACAAGTTTGATACGTTTGCGGCATCAGCATCTAGCTTTGGCCGCCTAGTGTTACAGGTGCCAAACAGCTCTCCCGCCCACGGGGGAAACTTTGGTACGTCCCAAGAGTACTCCAGTGACCCCTAGTGGATGAAAAAGAAAATAGGATTTTGGTACTTACCAGGTAAATCCTTTTCTTTGAATCCATAGGGGGCACTGGACGCCCACCCAGAGCAGTTTACCTGGTTTGGGGTAGGTTCAGTAGATCTTATGGTAACACATTTTCACCGACTGGTTCAGATTAACAAGTTCTAATCGGTTATGGTGTCAGCTGTTTAGTTGTCAGTAATGTTGTGTCAACTTTATTGTTGTCCGTTATGTTATATGTAATTCTTCATTGTCAACCTCTCTATCGCTCCTGTTCGGCTCAGTAAAAAACACTGAGGTACTCAGGGATATGGAGGGGAGGTGTAGTTTCAAAATTAATTTATTCAGTGCCTTCTTCCTGTGGAAGCCGTCCATATCCCAAGAGTACTCCAGTGCCCCCTATGGATTCAAAGAAAAGGATTTACCTGGTAAGTACCAAAATCCTATTTTTTGGCACACATTAGGCCTCTCAATACTAAATGAACATCTTTTAAATGCCAGTCACCAGATCTCAGTCTTATATGCAGCATGAAAGGGGAGCTGACAAATCTGCACAAATTGCCTCATGCTATTATATCAGCAGGGTCCAGTATCTACACCAGTATTGACAGGTACGCAAGAGTCCCTGCACATACAGATGTAATCTAGATTAAATGGGTATCAATAGACATGGCAAGTAAAGTAGTGAATATAACATTTTGGTAAAATTACAGGTTGCCATATTATCTTCTGCTATGAATAAGGTGGGATAGAATTTATGCCCTGTAATTTACCTGATGTAAAAAAAGGTTGGTATCCTCGAGTGTTACTGCCCGAGGATATTCTATTAGAGCCTCTTCTTGCCCTGTAAATTAATTGTTAACGGACATTAACATGTAGAGTACGGGTTAAGTTTGCGGACCTACAGATGTTTCCCGCTACATTGTAGCAGCGTTCTGTAGCGGGACACCATGCTGGCTCCCATAGACTTCAATGGGCATGTGCCGGACTGCTCCCATAGAAGTGAATGCATTACAGCAACTCTGCAAAAGGACACAACTGTATGCGTTAACATGGCCTTGAAACCCGGAAATCTGCTATTTTATCAATGCAGTGTTCTACCCAGAAATTCCGCAAAGCTAGGCGGCACCATAAGGTAGCTGGGAGGGGGGAACCAAACCTAACCCAACCCCATCACAGGAGGCAAGCGGCAGGCCACAGTTCACACTCACAACCTGTTACCCGCCTGCTATGCTTCAGGCACAGAGGGTGGGAGGCTGTGAGTCTGTAATATCTGCAGCCGCCTCCAGTAAAGGGTGGACCCAGGATGAGGTGGAAGGGGGCAGCAGGGATCCTTCCTTTGGTGGGGGCAGCGCCACACAATGAGCACCTGGCCAGGGCACTCTGCAAGCTTGGCTTGCCCCAGACACTGGGCAGAGTAAGAAAAATGCGGAGTACCCATCAAAAAGACCCTGGTGAGAACAATGCAGTGATTTATTTTCCAGTCTGAGCCCCGCTGCTTCAATTAGCCCATGGTAAATGACCACGGCCAATTGAATTCACTACTAAATTAGTCTGCATTTATTTATTTGCTAACTGTGTATACGGCCTCTAAATACACAATTTGATGAAACACATTCACTGTATTCTCTCATTGGGTATGGGTTGTTGGGTCGACTTAGCTTAGGTCAGCAGTCATTAGGTCGACCATGGAAGGTCGACATGCATTAGGTCTACAGGGGCAATAGGTCGACATGGTCATTAGGTCAACATGTACAAGGTCAAAAGGTCGACATGGGTTTTTGGACGTTTTTTGGTGTCTTTTTCTTCGTAAAGTGACGGGGAACCCCAATTAGTGCACCGTGTCCCCTCGCGCGGCAAGGTGCCTCGCTGCGCTCGGCACAGGTTACCGTTCCCAATTGTAGTTCACATGGATCGTCAAGTATGAAAAAGTCCAAAAGATGAAGAAGAAAAAAAGTGAAAAACTCATGTCGACCTTTTGACCTGTCACCATAATGACCATGTCGACCTAAGCTGTGTCGACCTAATGACCGTATCCCCTCTCATTATAATCCCACCCATAGTGTGATAAACATCATGGCTGCAGAAAGTACATTTAACAATGCCCCCTGAGATCTCTCGTCACTTTGCTACTGGTAACATATCTTTGAGTGCCCAAGAGGTTGTGGTCTTTCACTGAGCTCTGCGTGAGATACTATATAATTACTTCAGTGGACTTGATTAACCATTTGACTTAAGACCCTCTCTTGAACTTACAGCACGTATACACATAGAGGGTTATTCAGGTTTGTTAGCAAACCAAAAAAGCACACTAATAGGCAAAACCATGTTGCACTGCCGGTGGGGAAGATGTAATATATGCAGAGAGCGTTAGATTTGGGTGGTTTATATTGTTTCTGTGCAGGGTAAATACTGTCTTCTTTATTTTTACACTGCAATTTAGATTTCAGTTTGAACAAACCCCACCCAAATCTAACTCTCTCTGCACATGTTATATCTGCCCCACCTGCACTGCAGCATGGTTTTGCCCAATTGCTAATGTTTTTTAGTTTGCTATCAAACTTGAATAATGTCCATAGTCTGGTTTTTACTACGCTCTTCTTATGTTGATATTGGCACCCACTGTGCCATAATGCATTACTTCTCTCCTACATCGATTTTGAGTTATCTCTTTCCGCCATGAGGGGACATTACTCTTCACTTGGTGAGCCGTGACCAAGCTGATTTTATTCTCATTAGGAAAAGAAGCCTACAAATAGGTAACTATAAAACTAACCTTGCAATTAAAAATACACCTCACTTTTATGGCTGACAGTTGGTTTATAGAGATATGGGATCTCTGGTATTTGCTGAGATGTGGAGAATCTTGTACAACCACATTTAGTCTGCTTTATGCATTGTGTGGAAAAGCTCAGACAATACCAAGTGATGGTAATGTTTATGCAAGATTTCTAATGTCTACAATGAATGCCCTTGGCTTTCTTGTGAACCTTAGACATATGTTATGGTTTTCACTAGGAGCAGTCCTCTTTCCCAAGGAGCGGAGTCTGCTCATCAGCATTCATTGCCCACAGGTGTTATGTGCCTCGTAGTGTATGTTTACATGGAAGATGGCACAAAGATTGTAGTAGAGTCTGAACTCCAAGCAATAATTTGCTGATTATAAAAGGTTTGCTGAGGTGATAACACACAGTACAGCAATAGAGTTTAGAATATTGTGGTACAGATCTCAGTTTGGGGCAGACATCCAACAGAATAGCAAAGTAATACCCCTTTCACACTGCCAATGCCGGATCCCACCTGGGAATTGGAAACGGGGGGGGGGGGGGGGGGGGGGGCGGAGGTGGAGGCGGCGCTGAGAGATGAGATCATCTCCGCGCCGCCTCTCCCTGCTGTAGTAAACGGGTCCCGGGTCGCATCGACCCGGGAGCCCGTTTACGCAGCCACTGACCCGGTATTCAACCCGGGTATAACACTGCTTTATTCCTGGGTTGAATTGCCGGGTCAGGTGACACGGGATTTCGGCTATGCCCCTTTCACACCGCATGCTGACCCGTGTCAACCCGGGTCGATACCAGGTTATTTGTGCGGTGTGAAAGGGGTATTATTAGCTCAGGTCAGAACAGGGCATACAATGATAAATGGTAAAGGGCAGAGACTGAGGCAGGTGGGTGACCAGAAAAAAATAGTAGCTAGCAGAAGCTGTGGGGTACGGCAGGCAAAATTTTCAAAACAAACATTGTCAGGAGCGAGAGGGATAACATGAAAATGGAAAAAAAAAAGGCAATGAATGACCACCTTAGAAAACCCGCATGAGACCAAGTCAATTGAGTGAATCGGCCCAGCCTGCGCTGCACTAACCTATAAATGCCCAGCACCTGGTGACTCATGGAAATCGGTTCAGGTGTCAAGGCATCCATTGAACAATCTCAGTTGAAGAACAAAGGGCAAGGTGTGAATACGCACTGACCTGATCCATTTAGGATCAAATAAATCAGTGTTTAGTATTAAAGAAGCGACATACAGTATAGAGCATCATATAGTATGGCAAAATCCTACTAAAGGGGCCTGCACATGGTGAGATTTGTACCATGCTAAAAAAGAAAAAACAAGTAAAGTTATGGTAGACTTACCAATGTTAATTCTCTTTCTGCGAGGTACATTGGGTTTCACAGGGAAACATTGGGGGTGTAGAGTGGATCTTGATCCAGAGGCAAATCTTTAGCTCCCAGGATGACCCCGCCTCCAGGCACTGAGAGCTCAGTTTTGATAACTAGTCCAATGCTGGAACAGGCAAGAGAGAAGGCAGTTGTTAGTTACATAAGAACATAATCTCGCAACAGGAGAAGGCACCAGTGGCTAATGCCATACAAATCCAAAGAAGCAAGGTACGTCAGGGCGAGAGCCCTGTGGAACCCAGTGTACCTCGCAGAAAGAGAATTAACCATGGTAAGTCTACCATAACTCCCCTGTTCTGCAGCAGGTTACATTGGTTTCCACAGGGAAACATCAGGGATGTCCTAAAACTGTTTTTCAAGGGAGGGGGCGCGCCTTGTGAGACTTGCGGATATGAGAATCCGGTGTCCAAAGGAAGCATCCTGGGAGGCGAAAGTATCAAAGGCATAGAACCTAAGAAACATTTCTATAGGACCACGTAGCCGCCTTGCACAATTGTTCTGCGGACCCACCACGGTGGGCCGCCTAAGAAGGTCCAAAAGACTGGGTAGAATGGACCTTAATTGCAGCAGGAGCTGGAAGTCCAGCCTGCGCGTAAGTATGTGCAATCACCATTGTAATCCATCTGGCCAAGGTTTGCTTGTTCGCAGGCCAGCCATGTTTGTGGAATCCAAACAGGACAAATAGGGCATCAGACCTTCTAATAGAGGCAGTCCTGTCCACATCGACACGGAGAGCCCTAACCACATCTAAAGACCGTTCTTTAGCTGACAAGTCCGAAGAGATAAAGGCCGGGACCACAATCTTTGTTCAGGTGAAAAGATGACACCACCTTAGGCATGTAACCGGTTTGGAGAACCGCCCTGTCAATGTGGAAAATCAGAAAGGGCGGATGACAGGACAAAGCACCTAAGTCAGAGACCCTTCTTGCGGAGGCAATAGCCAGCAAGAACATGACCTTGCCCGTGAGCCATTTGAGGTCCACTGATTCAAGAGGTTCGAAGGGAGACTCTTGAAGGGCTTTCAATACAATAGATAGGTCCCATGGAGCCCCTGAAGGGGCATAGGGAGGCTGAATACGTAGAACAGCCTGAGTGAATGTATGAACATCAGGTATAGAGGCAATCTTGGGCTGAAACCATACCGACCAGGCAGAAATGTGAACCTTGAGGGATGCTAGATGCAGACCTAAGTCTAAGCCTCTTTGTAGAAAAGCCAGAATTGTGGATGTTCTGAATCTATAAGCGTCATAATTCTTATCAGCACACCAGGTGAAGTAAGAATATCATACCCTGTAATAAATCCGGGCTGGGGCCGGTTTGCGGGCCTTCAGCATAGTCTGAATGACCGCCTCAGTAAATCCTTTGGCCCTTAGGAGGGATACTTCAAGAGCCACGCCGTCAAAGCCAGTCTGGCCAGGTCCGGGTAGAGACAAGGGCCCTGTACCAGGAGGTCTTGACGCTGAGGAAGTAGAAGAGGAAGCTCTGTCGATAGACCCTGCCGGTCTGAGAACCAAAGTCGTCTGGGCCACGCTGAAGCGACTAGAATTAGCATTCCTCCTTGCTTGAACTTCCGCAGTACTCTGGGCAGGAGGAGGGAATATGTAAGGCAGCTGGAAGTTCCACGGAACTGCCAGTGCGTCCACAAACGCTGCCTGAGGATCCCTGGTCCTTGTTCTGAAGACCGGAACCTTGTGATTGGGTCGAGACGCCATGAGGTCCACGTCTGGCAGACCCCATCTGTCTACCAGGAGTTGGAAGACTTTGGGATGAAGGCTCCGCTCTCTGGAGTGAATGTCTTGGCGACTGAAGAAGTCCACTGCCCAGTTCAGGATGCCTGGAATGAACACTGCCGATATAGCTGGTAGATGGCGTTCCACTCAACATAATATTTTGGACACCTTCAACATTGCATATGCCCTGGGCTCCTCTGATTGGCCGGCATCAGAGAAGGGGGCGGGGAGACAAATACTGCCAGTCTACGCCATCCCGAAATGGCGATTACAATGTCAGGGGCGAAGTGAAAAGCACAGCTTTCTGTGCCTACATGAATTGCAATCACCAGTCATTGAATGGTGGTGCGATTCAACTGCCGGGACAGGAGCACAGTAGAGTAAACAGCTGCTAGAGGGGCGGTAAGATGCTACATGAATTAGAGGGAGCAGGAAAAAGTCCTGTTTAGCGCATAACAGGGCTTTTCACTGCTCTATGAATAGACCCCTTAGTCTCCTGACAGGCACCATTTTATAGTGCAGCCAATATCAAATTTTTAACACTGGAGGGGGCCGGGGCTTAGCTGTGAAGTGCCAAACAGTGCAGTGCTGCACAGGATTTTAAGTCTCAAGTCTGTTGCAGCAAAGTAATTACACACACTGTCTACTTATAACCTGTACCTCTCCTCCATGAACGGTGAGCACAGGTACAAATCTGCACAGCTGCTGTATTTGAGGCATTCTTTTGCAAAGTGAACAGAGACAACGACCAATACAGCTCATACATCAAAGCTGCATAGTCAAGTCTTCTACCAATTGTGAACATCCCTCAGTCTGCAGGTCGTGAGTACGCTGGGGTGTTAGGCTGGTTGGTAGAGACAGGGAATTCGGGGTGGGTTGTGTGATCCCTCCTACTTCCACATCATCTACCGTTTTTTTCTGTGTATTTTAGCACTTTCACGTGTGTCTGGTGTATTGTTTTACCTATGGGTGTCCAGTAAAGCATGACGAGCAGGTCAAACACAAAAGCTTCTCAGAAGCTATTTCCTGTATGCAGTGTAACTCTAAATTTACTCTGTCTAATCCACAAGGTAATGCTACCTTGTGCGAGTCGTGTGCTGTGTCGGACTCACAAGTCTGATGATGTCTCTAACAATCCACCTTGGGTGTCTGTTCTGGCCGGGTCCGTGGCCGCTTTATCGACAGAATTGACAGAGTCCCGTCGATCAGAACCAGCCTGGGCTAAGGATGTAGCCAAGTTCATGGAGGGTCTCATTACAGTTCTCGGGTCTTCTAGCAGACCTTCTCCTACTTCTTCCCTTAGGCAGAAATGTCCACTTCCTGCGATTCTTCAGTCGGACGATTCAGAGGAGGAACAACATCACGACGACGACATGGAGGACCAGCAAATGGAAAGAAGTTCTGGAGTATTCCGCACAGGACACGGACTCCGGTGCCCAGGGAGTAGAACCATTGGTTCTGTAGGTAAAGAATGTCCTCAATTTTCCAGAGGACCCTGTACCTGAACCCAAAGAATTCCAGTCGTTTGGCGAATAACAGACTTCTGCGGTGGTTTTCACCTTTTCTCAGCAATTACACAACCACCTGGCGAAGGCATGGAAACAGCCAGACAAACGTTTTCCAGATTGAGGAAATTTCTCTCTTACTACCCTTTTCAGGCGTCCATGACAGGTAAGCGGGAGAATCCACCACAGTGGATGCGTCAGTATCTAGACTGTGCAAGAAAACGACCTTGCCTGTCCAAGGAGCCACTTCACTTAAAGATGCCTCCGATCGCAGACTTGAGGCTACCCTTAAGTCCATCTACTCTGCAGCGGGGGCCCAGCTAAGGCCTACACTGGTAAGTGCATGGTTTAACACTGCCATTGTCTAGTGGCCTGAAGAACTGAGCAGCAGGTTGGACTCTGGTGGACCTAGGTCGGACCTGAGGGTCATTGCTGAACATGTAAGTGAATCAGCAGGTTACTTAGCTACGGCCACTAAGGACATCAGTTTCATTAGTTCTCGGATCTCTGCCTCTGCTATTTCAGCACTATGTACCTTGTGGCTCCGATCGTGGCATTCGGATACCGAATCTAAAAAGTCTGCTGAAGCTCTCCAGTTTACAGGCAATATTTTAGGCAAATCCACGTTTTTACCATCTGCACCGCCACCTGCCAGACACCCCTATACGGGCCCTTCCTTTCACTCCTTTCGACCTCAACCGTTCTTTCGTGGGAGAGGTAGAGGTTTTTCCTCCCAGAACACAGGAGTGCGTTGTCCAGAGACCAAGGCAACCGAAAAACAAGTGGCGTAACAGGTTACCACCCTACTGGGGGCTCCACTGGTGGGTGCACGCCTCCTGACATTCCATCACGTTTGGTTACACACATCGTCGGATCTTTGGATTCACAGTTTAGTGTCGTCAGGGTACAAAATTGATTTTTCATTTTTCCCTCCAGACCGATTCCTTACAAAGGGACTACCACTGTACCCAGATAGGGCAGCTGTGCTACAGAAAGCCATTCAATCACTTCTCGTATTACAGGTGTTGGTACCAGTTTCATTACATCAGTGGTGTCGAGGATTCTACCCCCAACCTCTTTGTGGTTCCCAAACCAGACGGATCTGTCGGGCCGATTCTAAACAACGAGTACTTGGCGATTTATCAGTTCCAAATGGAGTCTATTCCATCTGTAATGGCGAACTTAGAACCAGAGGAGTATCTGATCTTCTTGGCTATAACGGATGCGTACCTGCACATACCCCTTTGGGAGCCGCATCAAGCTTACCCGTGGTTTGCCATTTTGCAGGAACATCAGTTTCGAGCTCTGCCTTTCGGATTATCATCGGCACCCCGGATCTTCACCAAGGTCATATCGGTGATGATCGCCAATCTACGGTCCGTGGGTGTAACCATTGTTCCTTATCTGGACGATTTGTCACTCAAGGCACCAGCAGAGATGACACTTCTGGAGCAGGCATCATTGACTTAACAGACTCTGATACGTCATGGATAGATCATCGACAAATCACAGCTGACCCTAATTCAGCATCTTCGATTTTTGGGGTTGATTCTCGACCCAAACCTACAGAGTCATTTTACCGATAGACATTAATCTTAGGGTACAATTGGTCTTGCAACCGAAATGGGGGTCATTACACCTTTGTATTCGACTGTTAGGGAATATGGTGGCGGCTTTCGAAGCACTGCTATTTTGCAGTTTCCGCTCCAGACCATTCCAACTGGACCTTCTGTCTCAATGGTCGGGCTCTCACCTCCAACTACATCGACAGGTCCACTTCTCTCCTCGGACAAGACTGTCACTTCTCTGGTGGCTCCAAATCGACAACCTGATGGCAGGACGTCGTTTCGGAATTTGATATTGAACTATTCTCAAGACTGTCACAAGTCTCCGAGGTTGGGGTACAGTAATCCCCGATTATCACTTTCAGGGAAGATGATCGAACCAAGAAAGCCAGTTACCCATAAACGTTCTAGAACTCAGGACAATTTACAATGCACTGACTGCAGCTTCCCACTGTCTTCGTACTAGTCCTGTTCGTGTACAATCCGACAATGCAACGGCTGTTGATTACATCCACAGACAAGGTGGAAACAGCAGTCGCCTGGCAATGCGGGAGGACTCGGATTTTGAAATGGTCAGAAACAAATTGGGTGATTCTGTCACCCATGCCATGTTCATGCCAGGCGTAGACAGCACGGAGGCAGATTATCTCAGTCGCCAGGACACTCATCCGGGAGAGTAGGCACTACACCTGGAGGTGTTCCAGAGCCTTGTTCAAAGGTGGGGATGTCCTCAAATCGACCTCATGACATCACTGTTGAATCATCAACTACCAAGGTACGTGTCCAGAACAAGAGATCCAGCAGCAGAAGCAGTGGATGAACTCGCAACTCTCTAAAATTTTGATCTGGGGTACATGTTTCCACCCATTCCACTTTTCTCACGTGTTCCAAAACGCATAAAATGTGAGGCAGTCAGGGTCATTCTAGTAGCACCAGACTGGCCTCAGAGTAGCTGGTTCTTGGATCTTTAACTCCTTCTAGCAGACGAACCGTGGCCCGTGACGCTCTGGACAGACCTTCTATGACAAGTTCCATTTCTACACCCCAGCTTAACGCAGCTGCGTTTGATGGAGTGGCTGTTGAGACCGCATTTCTAAAAAGTAAAGGTATTCCAGACTCCGTCATCCCTACCATGTTACGGGCCAGGAAACCAGTCATGGCAGATCATTATCACCGCATCTGGCGCTCTTACATTTCCTGGTGTCAGGGTCGGCAAATCACTTCTAGTTCTTTTTAACTATCCAGATTCTTGCTTTTTCTTCAACACCGATTAGACGCTGGTCTCCGTTTGGGTTCCTTAACGGTCCAGATTTCTGCTCTCCATTTTTTTGTTTTCAACGCCATCTGTCACTTTACCGGAAGTACAGACGTTTCTCCAGGGAGCGCTCCGACTTCAGCCTCCTTTTGTTCCGCCTACAGTACCATGGGATCTGCCTTTGGTGTTATCTTTCCTTCAATCCTCCACGTTTAAACCATTGGAGGAGGTGGACAATTGGTGTCTCACATGGAAGACGGTTCTTTTCTTGGCACATGGCGTCTGCTCCCCGGGTCTCAGAAAAGGGTGTTCTGTCGTGCAAGCCTCCATATCGGGTGTTCCATGAGGACAGAGCGGAACTTTGTACGCAGGTTACCTTCCTCCTCTAGGTCATGTCAGCTTTTCACGTAAATCAACCATTTGTAATGCCGGTTTTTCGAATGGTTCTGGCCTTGCCTATACTTTTGATGTGGTACAAGCCTTGCACATTTATGTCACTAGGACGGCTACTTACGGAAATCGGGGGTCTGGGACTGAGGGTCCACAGCACAAAGGTCGACACACCTTAGGTCGACGCCAATTGGTCGACACACCTTAGGTCGGCATGGACAAAAGGTCGACAGGAACAAGGTCGACATGGAAAAAGGTCGACATGAGTTTTTTATGTTTTTTTGGTGTCGTTTTCTTCGTAGAGTGACCGGGAACCCCAATTAGTGCACCGCGTCCCCTCGCATGGCTCGCTTCGCTCGCCATGCTTCGGGCATGGTGCCTTCGCTCCGCTACCGCTTCGCTCGGCACACTTTACCGTTCCAATCGTAGTCCACGTGGATCGTTAAGTATGAAAAGGTTCAAAAAAAGCAAAAAATCGTGAAAAACTCATGTCGACCTTTTTCCATGTCGACCTTGTTCCTGTCGACCTTTTGTCCATGTCGACCTATTGGCGTCGACCTAAGGTGTGTCGACCTTTGTGCTGTCGACCTGGAGTCCGGATACCGTAAATCGGACACGCTGCCCGCAGGGACTGGCCGGTTTTGAAGAACACTTTGGCCAGGTGAATTTGCTTAACCATCCGTCAGGCATATGTCAGCAAGGACCTACGACCTCCATCTTCTCTTGTAGCACATTCCATCAGATCGGTGGGTTTGTCTTGGGCAGCACGTCGGGGTGTTTCTACCCTGCAACTTTGCCGTGCGGCCACTTGGTATTCCTCTAATACCTTTTATTAAGTTTTATTGGTTTGACGTGTTTGCAGCTTCGGCTTCTCGTTTTGGTAGGTAGTGGGTGTGTGCCTATGCATGCTCCCACCATCGTCTACCCCCTGCAAAACTAAAGGCCAGTACTAACGGGACAGATGTGTGCTGAGCGATCTTCACACAGACCGCTCAGCAAACATCTCTTCCCCCGCTCAGCACAACAGGTGGGGGCCTCAATCTAGCACAGGCGATAGCGCTATCGCTGGGGAGCATACACACGATGGATCCGTGCTTAAAATCTAAGCAATCTAGTCAGATTGCATATATTTTAAACACTGATCTCTCCGTGCGTATCCCCCTTAACAGGTAGTATGCTCCCGCTACCCTTGCTAAATACACTGCGCCGGCTTCCTCTATGAACAGGCAGCTGCGTCGCAGGGCAACAACATATAAGGACACATCTGTAATCGATTGCTCTGACAGTGTGACGGCTAGCATTAGCATTCAGACTAGTTTGTCAGGAAGTGATATGTCTCCAAAAACTAGTTTTGCTTTTGATTGCTTGGCACGGTGGTGTTCCCGATGCCACCTCACTTTGGGCTACAGCTCTGACTGGTCCAGTATCCACAGAATCCAATTAAACAATATCATAAATGCAGCATATTGGGTAAATTAGAGTTTTCTTCTAAGATTAATGGGCAGCGATCGCCGTAGGGGGGGAGTTTTCACGCCCCCACTTCGGCATCTGAGATGTTCCTACAGCGTTATGCCCGTATAATACATCTTCCCCTGAATCTCCTACTCCTTCATCTGAACTAAGTTGAGTTTCTTACTTATGGGGGAAATGGATCGTTAGATCTACATGAAACTGGTCTACAGATGAAAAGGTCGACATGACAAATGGTAAATAGTAGGAAAGGTCGACATCATTTTAAAGGTTTTGGGAGGTTTTTTGCTGTCAAACACGTGGAACACAAATAAGTGTACCGATTCGCCCGCCATTCTTCGGGCAAGGTGCCTCGCTGTGCTCGGCACAGGTTACTGTTCCCAACTGTAGTCCATGTGGATGGTAAAGTATGAAAAAGTTAATTAATATACTAAAAAATAAAAAAACAAAAAGCTGCGTCAACCTATGTACCTGTCGACCATAAGCAATGTCGACCTTTTACATATCGATCTATTGTCCATATCGATCTTATTTATTTATTTTTATTAACTACCAGTTATTTATATAGTGCACACATATTCCGCAGCGCTTTACAGAGAGAATATTTGGCCATTCACATCAGTCCCTGCCCCAGTGGAGTTTACAATCTAATTTCCCTACCACATGTACACACAAACACATTTACGCTACGGTTAATTTTGTTGGGATCCAATTAACCTACCAGTATATTTTTGGATTGTGGGAGGAAACCCACACAAGTACGTGGAGAATATACAAACTCCACACAGTTAAGGCCATGGTGGGAATTGAACCATTGACCTCAGTGCTGTGAGGCAGTAATGCTAACCATTACACCATCCGTGCTGCCCACTGACCTAATGCATGTTGACCATTAATGGACGACCTAATGAGTGTTGACCTAGAGCCCGGATACCCTTTGGCAGTAAATAGATCACCAATCACCATAATAATGTCTACTAGTATTGAAAAAAAAATATATATTTTTTTTTTGCCTCATTTGCGCCATTTTTGTTTTTCGTTTTTTTCTCCCTAGCGTTTTGTCTTCCTTATGATATTATGTAGTCCAGGTCTGTCACACTTGCTTTTGTATTTTTTAAATTTGTTTTTGTGGTCTGACTCCAGTTTCGTGCACTCCTCTTTATTTTCATCTTTCTCAAACTCATCCGAAGTTTTGCCCTGTACTTAGAATTTGTTGGGGCTTTTCATCTGGCATACTGTTGATGGGTAAAAACTAGATTGTGAGCCAATCACCCTACTTTTACTGTATGTAAAGATCCCAGACCCTTTTTTTTTTTTTTTTTTTTATCGTTGGTTTTAGGCTGAGAGAAAACATACATTGGAGTCTTGTACATCGTAGTATTGTTATAAATTCATTGATCTTTTCTATTTTTTGTTTGTTTTACATTTTCCATCAGGTATGAGAAATGTTACCTGTGTAAATCACTAGTACCACTGACAGATTACCAAGCACATGTAGATAACTGCCTACATACTGCAGAACTGGAGACTGAGGGGAGCCGGAGGATCAGAAGCAACAAGGTAAATTGTTTACTTCTCCATTACTGATTTGTGTAAAATGAAGGGACAGAAGTCTTCATCACCAGTTACAGTCTGTCATTTAACTGTAGTGGTTTTTTACTAAGTGCAGATCTATGTTTAATAGTATTGACCAGAGTATATGATAGAATAATAACCATTTTACTGGAACAGCACATTTATATAAGGTATAAAGAATTACCTCAGGCATATGCTCACACTTATCAAAATCCTTATCTCCCTATGGGTTTCCTCTCTGCCGCATTTGGTGGGACTGCCCCTTATAGTTCCATTTTGATTGAAGGCCTCAGAGTTTCTGGATTTCTCTGTTCCCTCGGGTCCTAAGTTTTGGTCTTGTGATTGCCCCACTCTGATAGCTCTATTTCTAGATCTAAAAAATTGCTACTCTAACATTTTTTTTTTATCCCAAAAACTGCATAGAAATTGTCTTTTTTTTTTTTTTTTTTTTTTTTTTTTAAATATGATTGAATTAGGAAAAGAAAATATATTTAAAACTTATCCTAAAACAGTGGTTCCCAAACTAAAGCAACAGAATTGTTTTCACGGCACCCCTCCCCAGCCAAAAGCTTCTTATTTTAATTTCTCTTACGTCCTAGAGGATGCTGGGGACTCCAAAAGGACCATGGGGTATAGACGGGATCCGCAGGAGCTTGGGCACACTAAAAAGACTTAAGACTGGGTGTGAACTGGCTCCTCCCTCTATGCCCCTCCTCCAGACCTCAGTTAGACTTTGTGCCCAGGAGTGACTGGATACACACTAGGGGAGCTCTACAGAGTTTCTCTAGAAAAGACTTTTGTTAGGTTTTTTATTTCAGGGAGACCTGCTGGCTACAGGCTCCCTGCAGCGTGGGAGTGAGGGGAGAGAAGCAGGACCTACTTCTGTGAGTTTCAAGGCTCTGCTTCTCGGCTACTGGACACCATTAGCTCCAGAGGGTTCGATCACTTGGTGCGCCTAGCTGCTTGTTCCCGGAGCCACGCCGTCACCCCCTCACAGAAGCCAGAAGAAAGAAGTCGGGTGAGTATGAGAAGATCAGAAGACTTCAGGATGGCAGAAGACTTCAGTAACGGAAGGTACAGCACAGCGGTAACGCTGTGCTCCATGCTCCCACACACACATCACCAACGGTATTCACTGGGTGCAGGGCGCTGGGGGGGGGGGGGGGGGGGGGCGCCGCCCGGGGCAGCATGTTACTGGAGCTTGTTTGGGGCGGCAGAAAGATTGTGGGTGCCTCGGCACCGTGTACAGACCCCCGCCGGCATTTTTACACAGTTTTGAATTTGGCGGGCCGAAGCGCTACGGGAAGGGGGCGGAGCTTCGTCACGCAGCTCACAGGCGCCATTTTCCCTGCTACACGCGGCTGAGGGATAGACGCTGGCGGGACCTCCACGCTTCTCCAAGTAACGGGGGGCATTTTCAGAGGGGGGCTGCAGTGTGGTGCTTAATAGTGGCATAAGGCAGCGCTGGGGTGTGAGCTGGCATACTCCCTCTGTGTCCTCTATCTGGGCTTTATTGTAGGCCTGTCACCTAGCAGGGACGTTCTGTGTGTTGTGGTGTGTCGGTACTACGTGTCGGCATGTCTGAGGCTGAAGGTTATTCACCGGAGGAGGTTATTGGGGGAGCAGATGCGGGGCTAGAATTGGGATTGTCGACGCAGCCGACACCTGATTTGCTAGCATTGCTCAGTACGATAAACTCGAATGTAGCTTCCTTATCAAAGAGGTTAGGTAAGTCTGAGGCACAGACACAGGTGTGGAAAAAGTCCATGGAAGAGGCTTTGTCTCAGGTACAGACCCCATCCGGGTCGCAAAAGAGGCCATTTACTCAAGTGGTAGATACTGATACCGACACGGACTCTGATTCCGACGTCGATTTCACTGAGGCAGCGTTACATCCACGTTTAGTTAAGAGTATTCAGTACATGATTGTGGCTATAAAAGATGTTTTACACATTTCTGATGAACCTGCGGTTCAGGAAACAAGGATTTGCTTGTTCAAGGGAAAAAAACCTGAGGTAAAATTTCCCCCCTCTCATGAAATGAATACTCTTTGTGAAAAGACTTGGGAGTCGCCGGATAAGAAATGGCAGATTCCCAAGAGAATTTACATGGCGTATCCTTTCCCCTCTGAGGACAGGGAAAAATGGGAGGCATCTCCAAATGTTGACAAAGCTTTATCTCGTTTGTCTAAGAAAGTGGTACTTCCGTCTCCTGACACGGCAGCTCTCAAAGATCCGGCGGACCGCAAGCTGGAGACGTCTCTGAAGTCCATTTTCGCTAATTCGGGTGCATTGCTCAGACCCGCTGTGGCGTCGGTATGGGTGAGTAGTGCTATTGCCAAATGGGCTGAGAATTTAGCTAATGATATGGATACTCTTGATAAAGATAATGTCCTTCTAACTCTTGGTTATATTAAGGACGCGGCAGGTTACATAAAAGATGCGGCGAGGGACGTCTGTCTCTTGGGTTCAAGAACCAATGCCATGTCGATATCAGCCAGGAGGGCCCTGTGGATCCATCAATGGAACGCTGATGCCGACTCCAAGAGGGCTATGGAAGCGCTACCCTTCAAAGGTACTGTCTTGTTTGGGGACGGCTTGGCTGACCTGGTCTCGACCGCGACTGCGGGTAAGTCCTCTTTTCTTCCTTATATTCCCACACAACAGAAAAAGGCACCACATCAGCACATGCAGTCCTTTCGTCACAATAAATACAGGCGTGGAAAAGGCTCGTCCTTCCTCGCTTCAAAAGGTAGAGGAAGGGGAAAGAAACCTTATGCAGGTTCGGGCGCCCAGGACCAAAAGTCCTCCCCTGCTGCTACCAAGTCCACCGCATGACGCTGGGGCTTCCCTGGGGGAGTCCGAACCGGTGGGGGGCCGTCTACGAATTTTCAGTCAGGTCTGGATTCAATCAGGCCTGGATCCCTGGGTACTAGAGATCGTGTCTCAGGGATACTGTCACGATCCGGGTATCTGGACGCCATTTCTTACCTATCAGATGCCTCCTAAGGCTGGCTCAGCGCTCCAGGACCGGATCCCATCTGTTATTCTGATGTGCACATTCCCGCATCCTCTCCTGTCTCTCTGGACGCAGTCACAGTAACGCCTTATACATCTGGCATGGCGCCTCCGCCGCCGTCCCTGAGCTTCTGCATTCAGAGTGGCGATTACGTCAGCCGCGGCCTCCGCTGTGTCCGCGTGGTCGGATGTGCATCTGTCAGCCTGGCGTCTCCTGTCTCCGGTGGCCGGCGCCGCCATTACTGTTTTCCAGACCACATGGATTACAATCCAAACTTCCCTCCAAGTGTCTGCATGGGCGCAGCCATCTTGGATTCTGTCAGCTGATCATTCCTACCAATCCGTTGTCAGTATTATTAATTTCCATAATTGCCTAGCCAATGCCTTCCTTGCTGCAGGTATAAATAGGTTGTGCCTGAGCAAGGAAGGCGTCAGTGCTTTGGTTGTCAAACCTAGTTCCAGTTTGTCTCTCTTCTGTGAATGTCTTCCAGGTTCCAGCTCCTGTCTCCAGACTTCTGCTATAGAGACCCGCACCAGCATTCCATCTGCGGTGTAGCCTGACTCTCCGATCCATTCTGGACTCACCTGTTTCCAGCTACAACATCACCTGCTTCCAGCTTAGCTTCCAGCAGTGTACAGCTTCTCTTAAAGGGCCGGTGTCCTTTCTGCAGTTTACCACTCTCCACCGGTATTATTATTTCTCCGCTCTCAAATTCTACATTTCATCTACATTGCATCGCTCTCAAGCTTTATTTATTATTTAACTGGTTCCAGCCAGTATCCACTCCGTGCCAACACCTGTCTGGTTCTAACCAGTACCCACAGCAGCATTTTATCTACAGCAGTCCAGCTTTCCCTGGAACACCAGCTGGTACGACCCTGGGCTTTCCTCATTGCTACAGTTGAGCCTGGTAAGGACTTTCCAACTTGCAGATAATAAGAACTGTCTCATACCACCAGAGCTCTGTGGCCCCTGCCACCCTGTAGTACCCAGGAACTGTATTATTATTTCTCTGCTGATTTTTATGTTACTTTTTACTGCTACTGTGATGCATGGAGTTTGTCATAAATAAATATCATTGACTTTTACTCAAGTTGTCGTGGTCACGCCTTCGGGCGGTTTCTCTTCATGTTACTTACATGTCCAGGGGTCTGATACAACCTCCCAGGTTCCGGTACATCTCAGCCCCTACAACTGAGGCTGCCTTCCGTCAGCTCAGGCCCTCAGTTGTGACAGTAAGCACTGACCAAATGAATCCAGCCGGAGACCAGGATCAAGCGGCCAGGCCGATGCAAGAACTGGCAGCCCGACTTGAACATCAGGAGGCTGCACAGGGCCACATCATCCGCTGTCTCCAGGATCTCTCTACTCGGCTGGATGGGATTCAGACAACTCTCCATGGATCAGGCGCATCTGGGGCGTCAACCACAGTGACTCCAACTATAACCCCACCCACCTTACCCGTTTCTGCTCCACGTCTTCATCTTCCAACGCCAGCGAAATTTGACGGATCTCCAAGATTCTGCAGGGGATTTCTCAACCAGTGTGAGATTCAGTTTGAGCTACAACCTGGCAATTTTCCCAGTGATCGTACAAAAATTGCCTACATCATTTCACTTCTCAGTGGCTCAGCCCTTGACTGGGCATCACCGTTATGGGAGAGGTCCGACACCCTGCTATCTTCTTACACTGCATTCGTGTCAACATTCAGGCGCATCTTCGACGAGCCAGGCCGGGTAACTTCAGCTTCGTCTGAGATTCTCCGTTTACGCCAGGGATCACATACTGTAGGACAATATCTTATACAGTTCCAGATCCTGGCATCTGAACTGGCATGGAACGACGAGGCCCTGTATGCTGCATTCTGGCATGGTTTATCCGAGCGTATTAAAGATGAGTTAGCTACCAGAGACTTACCCTCCAAGTTAGATGAGCTAATCTCACTTTGTACAAAAGTTGACTTACGTTTCAGAGAGAGAGCAACTGAGCGTGGAAGATCATCTGCTCCAAAATCTTCTGCTCCTCCTCCTCGCCAACTGTCACCAACTAAAGATGAACCCATGCAAATTGGCCGTTCCCGTTTAACTCCTGCTGAGCGCCGAAGACGTCTCTCCGAGTCTCTCTGTCTTTATTGTGCAGCTCCGTCTCACACCATTAATGCCTGTCCCAAACGTCCGGGACTCCAAGTCCTAGCTCGTCAAGGAGAGGGCCGGCTAGGAGTAATGATCTCCTCTCCATCTCCTCAAGATTGTAATCTCCCAGTCTCGCTTCAAGTTGCTCAACGTTATCAGAACGTCATTGCCCTCCTGGATTCCGGAGCAGCTGGGAACTTTATTACCGAAGCCTATGTTAAACGGTGGTCCCTACCCACCGAGAGACTTCCTTCCTCCTTTTCCTTAACTGCCGTGGATGGCAGTAAAATTTTTGATACAGTTATTGCTCTAAGGACTCTACCAGTTCGTCTGAGAGTGGGAGTTCTTCATTCCGAACTTATTTCACTTTTAGTGATTCCAAGAGCCACACATCCTGTGGTCCTGGGCCTTCCATGGCTCCGTCTTCACAATCCTACAATTGATTGGACGACTACGCAAATCCTGGCATGGGGTCCCTCCTGTGCTGAGACATGTTTGTTTAAAGTGTTGCCTGTCTGTTCTTCCTCCCCCAGGTCGTCTGATGTTCCACCTCCTCCATATCAAGATTTCACGGATGTGTTCAGTAAAGCTTCTGCTGATATCCTTCCTCCTCATAGAGAATGGGACTGCCCGATTGATCTCGTTCCAGGGAAGGTTCCACCTCGAGGCCGAACTTATCCGTTGTCTCTGCCCGAGACGCATTCTATGGAGGAATACATTAAAGAGAACCTAGCAAAGGGGTTCATTCGACCTTCTTCTTCTCCAGCCGGCGCAGGCTTCTTTTTTGTAAAAAAGAAAGATGGTGGTCTGCGGCCGTGCATCGACTACAGAGGTTTGAACGACATTACCATTAAGAACCGCTATCCTTTACCCCTGATTACTGAGCTCTTTGACAGAGTTAGCGGAGCTACCATCTTTACAAAGCTGGACTTGAGAGGTGCATACAATCTCATCCGGATCCGTGAGGGTGACGAGTGGAAGACCGCATTTAACACCCGTGACGGACATTATGAGTACCTCGTCATGCCCTTCGGATTGAGCAATGCTCCAGCTGTCTTCCAGCATTTCGTCAATGAGATCTTCAGAGACATTCTATACCGTCATGTCGTGGTCTATCTAGACGATATCCTCATTTTTGCCAACAATTTAGAGGAACATCGTTTTTGGGTAAAGGAGGTTCTGTCCCGTCTCCGTGTCAATCATCTCTATTGCAAATTAGAGAAATGCGTCTTTGAAGTCAAGTCCATTCCGTTTCTAGGGTACATTGTGTCCGGTTCCGGACTAGAGATGGATCCTGAGAAACTACAAGCAATCCAGAATTGGCCGGTACCCTTAACCCTCAAAGGGGTCCAGAGGTTCTTAGGGTTCGCCAATTATTACCGAAAGTTTATACGAGACTTTTCCACCATTGTGGCGCCTATTACTGCTTTTACCAAGAAGGGTGCTAACCCGTCCAAGTGGTCTGAAGAAGCCATGCAAGCTTTTCATCTTTTAAAACAGAGGTTCATCTCTGCGCCTGTCCTGAAACAGCCTGACATCGACTCTCCTTTCATCCTAGAGGTGGATGCCTCCTCCGTTGGAGTAGGAGCGGTGTTATCTCAGAGGGCTAAAGATGGCCATTTACATCCTTGCAGTTTCTTCTCACGGAAGTTCTCCCCAGCGGAGCGCAACTATGCCATTGGCGACCAGGAGTTGCTAGCCGTCAAGCTCGCTCTAGAGGAGTGGAGATATCTGTTGGAGGGAGCTTCTCATTCAATCACCATCCTTACAGACCACAAGAACCTTCTATATCTGAAAGGCGCACAATGTCTCAACCCTCGTCAGGCCAGATGGGCACTTTTCTTTTCCAGGTTCGACTTTAAACTCCAGTTCTGTCCGGGCTCTCAGAATCGCAAGGCCGATGCCCTTTCCCGCTCATGGGAGCAAGAAAATGAGTCAGAGTCTTCAGACAAGCATCCTATTATAAATCCGTTGGCATTCTCCACGGTAGGGATGGACTCTACGCCCCCATCGGGGGAAAAGTTTTGTGAAGCCGACACTAAGGAAGAAGCTCATGCATTGGGCCCATGCTTCCCGCTTTGCCGGACATACAGGTATCCAAAAAACCCTGGAGTTTATCTCTAGGTCTTATTGGTGGCCAACTCTGAAAAAGGACGTTTTGGAGTTTATTGCATCTTGCCCAAAGTGTGCTCAACATAAAGTATCCCGCCAGTCGCCTGCGGGGCAACTGGTTCCACTATCTGTTCCCCGTCGACCATGGACCAATTTGTCGATGGATTTTATTACAGATTTGCCCATGTGCAACAAGTTTAATACCATCTGGGTGGTAGTTGACCGGTTCACCAAGATGGCACACTTCATTCCTCTCACCGGTCTTCCGTCAGCTTCCAAGTTGGCTCAAGTATTCATACAAGAGATCTTTCGACTCCACGGTCTTCCAGAAGAAATTATCTCAGATCGAGGAGTTCAATTCACAGCCAAATTCTGGCGAAGTTTATGTCAAGCCCTCCAAGTCAAGCTAAAGTTTTCCACGGCTTACCATCCTCAGACCAATGGTCAAACTGAGAGGGTGAATCAGGACTTGGAGTCCTTCCTCCGCATCTATGTGTCCTCCTCTCAAGATGACTGGGTTCAATTACTTCCCTGGGCCGAGTTCTGTCATAACAACCAGTATCATTCTTCATCTTCTTCAACACCATTCTTCACCAACTTTGGATTCCACCCTAAAGTCCCTGAGTTCCAACCGCTTCCAGCAACTTCTGTTCCCGCAGTGGATATCACCTTGCATCAGTTTGCCAATATCTGGAAGAGCGTACGATCAGCTCTGCTCAAGGCATCGTTCAGGTACAAGAAGTTTGCGGATAAGAAGCGTCGAGCAGTTCCTGCTCTCAAGGTGGGTGATCGGGTATGGTTATCCACGAAGAATTTGAGGTTAAGAGTTCCCAGTATGAAGTTTGCACCTCGCTACATCGGTCCTTTTAAAATTGATCAAGTCATCAATCCTGTTGCTTACAGACTCCAGTTGCCTCCCTTCTTAAAGATACCCAGGACATTCCATGTTTCCCTGTTGAAACCGCTAATCTTGAATCGGTTTCATTCCTCACTTCCTCCAACTCCGAAAGTCCAAACTCAACGAGGCGTTGAGTATGAAGTAGCCAAGATCCTGGACTCACGTCACCGTTACGGTCAACTTCAGTATCTTATTGACTGGAAGGGTTATGGCCCTGAGGAACGTTCATGGACCAATGCTTCTGATGTCCATGCTCCTGCCTTGGTCCGGAGATTCCATTCCAAGTTTCCTCAAAAGCCAAAGAAGTGTCCTGGGGCCACTCCTAAAGGGGGGGGTGCTGTCACGATCCGGGTATCTGGACGCCATTTCTTACCTATCAGATGCCTCCTAAGGCTGGCTCAGCGCTCCAGGACCGGATCCCATCTGTTATTCTGATGTGCACATTCCCGCATCCTCTCCTGTCTCTCTGGACGCAGTCACAGTAACGCCTTATACATCTGGCATGGCGTCTCCCGCGGCCTCCGCCGCCGTCCCTGAGCTTCTGCATTCAGAGTGGCGATTACGTCAGCCGCGGCCTCCGCTGTGTCCGCGTGGTCGGATGTGCATCTGTCAGCCTGGCGTCTCCGGTGGCCGGCGCCGCCATTACTGTTTTCCAGACCACATGGATTACAATCCAAACTTCCCTCCAAGTGTCTGCATGGGCGCAGCCATCTTGGATTCTGTCAGCTGATCATTCCTACCAATCCGTTGTCAGTATTATTAATTTCCATAATTGCCTAGCCAATGCCTTCCTTGCTGCAGGTATAAATAGGTTGTGCCTGAGCAAGGAAGGCGTCGGTGCTTTGGTTGTCAAACCTAGTTCCAGTTTGTCTCTCTTCTGTGAATGTCTTCCAGGTTCCAGCTCCTGTCTCCAGACTTCTGCTATAGAGACCCGCACCAGCATTCCATCTGCGGTGTAGCCTGACTCTCCGATCCATTCTGGACTCACCTGTTTCCAGCTACAACATCACCTGCTTCCAGCTTAGCTTCCAGCAGTGTACAGCTTCTCTTAAAGGGCCGGTGTCCTTTCTGCAGTTTACCACTCTCCACCGGTATTATTATTTCTCCGCTCTCAAATTCTACATTTCATCTACATTGCATCGCTCTCAAGCTTTATTTATTATTTAACTGGTTCCAGCCAGTATCCACTCCGTGCCAACACCTGTCTGGTTCTAACCAGTACCCACAGCAGCATTTTATCTACAGCAGTCCAGCTTTCCCTGGAACACCAGCTGGTACGACCCTGGGCTTTCCTCATTGCTACAGTTGAGCCTGGTAAGGACTTTCCAACTTGCAGATAATAAGAACTGTCTTATACCACCAGAGCTCTGTGGCCCCTGCCACCCTGTAGTACCCAGGAACTGTATTATTATTTCTCTGCTGATTTTTATGTTACTTTTTACTGCTACTGTGATGCATGGAGTTTGTCATAAATAAATATCATTGACTTTTACTCAAGTTGTCGTGGTCACGCCTTCGGGCGGTTTCTCTTCATGTTACTTACATGTCCAGGGGTCTGATACAACCTCCCAGGTTCCGGTACATCTCAGCCCCTACAACTGAGGCTGCCTTCCGTCAGCTCAGGCCCTCAGTTGTGACAGATACAAACTGGAGTTTCAGGAGATGCCCCTTCACCGGTTCTAAATTTCGGCATTACCAGTAGTTCTTCCGGACAGGGAGGTGGTGCTAGCAGCGATTCAAAAACTGTGTCTACAGAGGGTCATTATTCCCGTTCCCTCGTCTCAGCGGGGGGAGGGGTTCTACTCGAGCCTCTTTGTTGTGCCGAAACCGGACGGTTCGGTCAGACCAATTCTAAATCTGAAATCCCTCAATCCATACTTGAAAGTTTTCAAGTTCAAGATGGAATCCCTTCGAGCTGTGATCTCCAGCCTAGAAGGGGGGGATTTTATGGCGTCCGTCGACATAAAGGATGCCTACTTACGTGTCCCGATATATCCTCCGCATCAGGCTTTCCTCAGGTTTGCGATACAGGATTCTCATTACCAATTTCAGACGTTGCCGTTTGGGCTTGCCACGGCTCCGAGGATTTTCACCAAGGTCATGGCGGAAATGATGGTTCTTCGCAAACAAGGGGTTTCAATTATCCCGTACTTGGACGATCTCCTGATAAAGGCGAGGTCCAAGGAACGATTGCTGAAAAGTGTAGAGTTGTCTCTATCGGTTCTGCGACAACACGGATGGGTCCTCAATTTGCCGAAATCCCAGTTGATTCCGACCACTCGGCTTACTTTTCTGGGCATGATTCTGGACACGGAGTTACAGAAGGTATTCCTTCCAGAAGAAAAGGCTCTGGAATTGCAGACGATGGTCAGAGAACTTCTGAAGCCGTCAAGTGTGTCGATCCATCACTGTACCCGGGTTCTGGGGAAGATGGTTGCGGCGTTCGAAGCCATTCCATACGGCAGATTTCACGCCCGCGTGTTTCAGTGGGATTTGCTGAGCAAATGGTCCGGGTCTCATCTACACATTCACCGGAAGATAAGTCTATCTCCCAGAGCCAGAATTTCTCTCCTGTGGTGGCTACAAACTCATCACCTCCTGGGGGGACGCCGATTCGGTATCCAGGAGTGGGTACTTCTGACAACAGATGCAAGTCTCCGGGGCTGGGGCGCAGTCACCCAAGGAAGAAATTTCCAGGGAAAATGGTCGCTCCAGGAAGCCTGTCTCCACATAAATGTTCTAGAGTTAAGAGCCATTTACAATGGCCTTCTACAAGCAAGAAGTCTTCTTCAGGGTCGACCGGTCCTGGTACAGTCAGACAACATCACAGCGGTGGCCCATATAAACCGGCAAGGCGGAACGAGGAGCAGAGCGGCAATGGCGGAGGCCACAAAGATACTTCGCTGGGCGGAACAACACGTCAGCGTACTGTCAGCAGTTTTCCTACCGGGGGTGGACAACTGGGAAGCGGATTTCCACAGCAGACACGACCTCCATCCGGGAGAGTGGGCTCTGTACCAAGAGGTTTTTGCAGAAGTGACAAGATGCTGGGGAATTCCGTTGATAGACATGATGGCGTCTCGGCTCAACAAGAAGCTCCCGAGGTATTGTTCCAGGTCAAGGGACCCACAAGCCACGGCGGTGGACGCCCTGGTGTCTCTGTGGGTTTTCCAGTCGGTGTATGTGTTCCCTCCTCTTCCTCTCATTCCAAAGGTGCTGGGGATCATTCGTCGAGCAAGGGTTCAGGCGATTCTCGTCGTTCCAGACTGGCCAAGAAGGGCCTGGTACCCGGATCTTCAGGACTTACTGGTGGATGATCCTTGGCCGCTTCCTCTAAGAGAGGATCTGTTGTTACAGGGTCCATGCGTGTTTCCGGACTTACCGCGGCTGCGTTTGACGGCATGGAGGTTGAGCGCCAGATCTTAGCTCGTAAGGGTATTCCCAGGGAGGTCATTCCAACTCTCATTAAGGCTAGGAAAGAGGTTACGGCGAAACACTATCACCGTATCTGGAGGAAATATGTTTCCTGGTGTGAGGTTAAAAAGTCTCCTGCGGAGGATTTTCACTTGGGTCGTTTTCTCCACTTTTTACAGGCGGGTGTAGATGCAGGCCTGAAATTGGGTTCCATCAAAGTGCACATTTTGGCTTTGTCTATTTTCTTTCAAAAAGAGTTAGCTGCCCCCCCAGAGGTTCAGACTTTTGTGAAGGGTGTAATGCGTATCAATCCACAGTTTGTACCGCCTGTAGCGCCATGGGACCTTGATGTCGTCTTGCGGTTCCTCATGTCTTCCTGGTTTGAACCTTTGCGGACGGTTGAATTAAAATTTCTCACTTGGAAGGTAGTTATGCTTTTGGCGCTGGCATCTGCCAGGCGAGTATCGGAATTGGCAGCTTTATCTCATAAGAGTCCGTACTTGATTTTTCATGCGGATAGGGCGGAATTGAGGACTCGTCAACAATTTCTACCAAAGGTGGTTTCGTCATTTCACATTAACCAACCTATTGTGGTTCCGGTAGCTACGGAAGAAGTGGCGATTCCAAAATCTCTGGATGTTGTAAGAGCGTTAAAAGTTTACGTTTCTAGGACAGCTGTTACTAGGAAAACTGAAGCGTTGTTTGTTTTGTATGCGGCCAACAAGGTTGGTCATCCCACGTCAAAACAGACTATTGCACGCTGGATTTGTAGTACGATCCAGCAAGCTCATTCTTCGGTGGGATTGCCGGTGCCGAAGTCGGTTAAAGCCCATTCTACCAGAAAGGTGGGCTCATCTTGGGCGGCTGCCCGAGGTGTTTCGGCACTATAGCTTTGCCGAGAGGCTACTTGGTCGGGTTCAAACACTTTTGCTAAATTCTATAAGTACGATACCCTGGCCGATGAGGACCTGGCGTTTGCTCAGTCGGTGCTGCAGAGTCTCCCGCCCGTTCTGGAGCTTTGGTATAATCCCCATGGTCCTTTTGGAGTCCCCAGCATCCTCTAGGACGTAAGAGAAAATAGGATTTTGGTACTCACCGTTAAATCCTTTTCTCCTAGTCCGTAGAGGATGCTGGGCGCCCGTCCCAGTGCGGACTATTACTGGCATTATATAGTTTCTTACTGGTTAAGTTAGTTTATACACGACTTGTGTATTGGTTTGTTGCAGCTGGTTGCTGGAGTTTTATGCATACTGTTATCTGGTTTGGCGTTATTCCGGTTGTACGGTATGTTTATGGTGTGGGCTGGTAATTTGGTAGCCCTTAGTTATGACAAAAATCTTTCCTTGTAATGTCCGTCTCTCCTGGGCACAGTTCCTTTAACTGAGGTCTGGAGGAGGGGCATAGAGGGAGGAGCCAGTTCACACCCAGTCTTAAGTCTTTTTAGTGTGCCCAAGCTCCTGCGGATCCCGTCTATACCCCATGGTCCTTTTGGAGTCCCCAGCATCCTCTACGGACTAGGAGAAAAGGATTTAACGGTGAGTACCAAAATCCTATTATTTGTTTCTATATTTCTTTATAAGTAAATTGTATTTGACATCATTAAGGTGCATTCACACGGTGCGACGTAACCTTACGATTATGACTATATAGTCAAAATCGTAAGAAAACTTAGTGCAAATCACACCATGCGTGCTCCCGCTGGATCGTTATTGCAAGAAAAAAAATAGAATGAACTAGACAGTCAAGATTGACTTGCCTGCACAAAGTATGCCATAGTCGAAATGCATTTCTGACTGGTCGCTTTGTTTGTAACCAGGTCAGATAACGCACAGCAATGTGTGGTCACAACAATGTGGCCAAGCCAGGCAAGTGGTTCACACAATCCTCCATCAGTTTGGTATTGGTCCCAGTGTGTGGATTTTACTTGGCAATGGTTAATATTTCTTTCTCTAAAGTCCTAGAGGATGCTGGGACTCCGTAAGGACCATGGGGATAGACGGGCTCCGCAGGAGACATTGGCACTTTAAGAAAGACTTTGACTCTGGGTGTGCACTGGCTCCTCCCTCTATGCCCCTCCTCCAGACCTCAGTTTGATACTGTGCCCAGACGGTTCGGTCAGACCCATATTGAATTTAAAATCCCTGAACATATACCTGAAAAGGTTCAAGATGGAATCGCTAAGAGCGGTCATTGCAAGCCTGAAAGGGGGAGAGTCTCGGGACATAGCGGATGCATACCTTCATGTCTCCATTAATCCACCTCATCAGGCGTACCTCAGAATTGCGGTACGGGATTGTCATTACCAATTTCAGACGTTGCCGTTTGGTCTCTCCACGGCCTTGAGAATATTCACCATGGTAATGGCGGAAATGATGGTGCTCCTGCGGAAGCAAGGTGTCACTATTATCACGTACTTGGACGATCTCATAAAAGCGAGATCAAGAGAGCAGTTGCTGAACAGCGTATCACTTTCTCTGGAAGTGTAATGGCAACACGGCTGGATTCTATATATTCCAAAGTCGCAGTTGGTTCTTACAGCTCATCTGCCTCTCCTAGGCATGATCCTAGACACAGACCAGAAAAGGGTTTATCTCCTGATAGAGAGAGTTCAGGAGCTCGTGACACTGGTCAGGAATCTATTAAAACCAAAACAGGTGTCAGTGCATCACTGCACTCGAGTCCTGGGGAGGAGGGTGGCATCATACGAGGCCATTCCCTTCGGCAGGTTCCATGCGAGGACCTTCCAATGGGACTTACTGGACAAGTGGTCCGGATCACATCTTCAGATGCATCGGTTAATCACCCTATCCCCCAGGGCCAGGGTGTCTCTCCTGTGGTGGCTGCAGAGTGCTCACCTTCTCAAAGGTCGCAGATTCGGCATTCAGGACTGGGTCCCGGTGACCACGGATGCAAGCCTCCGAGGGTGGGGGGCAGTCACACAGGGAAGAAATTTCCAAGGCCTGTGGTCAAGGCAGGAGACTTGCCTTCACAGCAATATCCTGGAACTAAGGGCCATATACAACGCCCTAAGTCAAGCGGAGACCCTGCTTCGCGACCAACCGGTTCTGATTCAGTCAGACAATATCACCGCAGTGGCTCATGTAACCGCCAAGGCGGCACAAGGAGCAGGATGGCGATGGTAGAAGCCACCAGAATTCTTCGCTGGGCGGAGAATCACGTAAGCGCACTGTCAGCAGTGTTCATTCCGGGAGTGGACAACTGGGAAGCAGACTTCCTCAGCAGGCACGACCTCCACCCAGGAGAGTGGGGACTTCATCAAGAAGTCTTCATGCAGATTGCAAGTCGGTGGGAACTGCCACAGGTGGACATGATGGCATCTCGCCTCAACAAAAAGCTGCAGAGCTATTGCGCCAGGTCAAGAGACCCTCAGGCGATAGCTGTGGACGCACTGGTGACACCGTGGGTGTTCCCGTCGGTCTATGTATTTCCTCCTCTTCCTCTCATACCCAAGGTGCTGAGAATCATAAGAAAAGAGGAGTGAGAACAATACTCTTTATTCCGGATTGGCCAAGAAGGACTTGGTTTCCAGATCTACAAGAAATGCTCACAGAGGACCCGTGGCCTCTGCCTCTAAGACAGGACTTGTGCAACAGGGGCCCTGTCTGTTCCAAGACTTACCGCGGCTGCGTTTGACGGCATGGCGGTTGAACGCCGGATCCTAGCAGAAAAAGGTATTCCGGATGAGGTCATTCCTACGCTGATAGAGGCTAGGAAGGATGTGACGGCTCAACATTATCACCGTATATGGCGAAAATATGTTGCTTGGTGTCAGGCCTGGAATGCCCCTACGGAGGAATTCCAGCTGGGCCGTTGCATTCACTTCCTACAGTCGGGAGTGACTTTGGGCCTGAAATTGGGTTCCATTAAGGTCCAGATTTCGGCTCTATCCATTTTCTTTCAAAAAGACCTGGCTTCTCTTCCTGAAGTTCAGACGTTTGTAAAGGGAGTGCTGCATATTCAGCCCCCTTTTGTGCCTCCAGTGGCACCTTGGGATCTTAACGTGGTGTTGAGTTTCCTGAAGTCACACTGGTTTGAGCCACTCAAAACCGTGGAGTTAAAATTTCTCACGTGGAAGGTGGTCATGCTGTTAGCCTTGGCGTCAGCTAGGCGTGTGTCAGAATTAGCGGCTTTGTCACATAAAAGCCCTATCTGGTTTTCCATATGGACGGGGCAGAATTGCGGACTCGTCCACAATTTCTGCCAAAGGTGGTGTCATCCTTTCATATGAACCAACCTATTGTGGTGCCTGTGGCTACTCGTGATTTGGAGGATTCCGAGTTACTACATGTGGTCAGGGCTTTGAAGGTTTAGGTAGCCAGAACGGGTAGAGTCAGGAAAACTGAGTCGCTGTTAATCCTGTATGCATCCAACAAGCTGGGTGCTCCTGCTTCAAAGCAAACTATTGCTCGCTGGATCTGTAACACGATTCAGCAGACTCATTCTGCGGCTGGATTGCCGCTTCCAAAATCAGTAAAAGCCCACTCCACAAGGAAGGTGGGCTCTTCTTGGGCGGCTGCCCGAGGGGTCTCGGCATTACAGTTTTGCCGAGCAGCTACTTGGTCAGGTTCGAACACTTTTGAAAAGTTTTACAAGTTTGATACCCTGGCTGAGGAGGACCTTGTGTTTGCTCATTCGGTGCTGCAGAGTCATCCGCACTCTCCCGCCCGTTTGGGAGCTTTGGTATAATCCCCATGGTCCTTACGGAGTCCCCAGCATCCACTAGGACGTTAGAGAAAATAAGATTTTACTTACCGGTAAATCTATTTCTCGTAGTCCGTAGTGGATGCTGGGCACCCGTCCCAAGTGCGGACTTCTTCTGTAATACTTGTATATAGTTATTGCTTAAATAAGGGTTATGTTTGGTTGCATCAGGGTTGATCTGATGCTCCGTTGTTGTTCATACTGTTAACTGGGTATGTTTATCACAAGTTATACGGTGTGACTGGTATGAGTCTTGCCCTGGATTCCAAAATCCTTTCCTTGTACTGTCAGCTCTTCCGGGCACAGTTTCTCTAACTGAGGTCTGGAGGAGAGGGACATAGAGGGAGGAGCCAGAACACACCAGAATCCAAATTCTTTCTTGGGGTGCCCTGTCTCCTGCGGAGCCCGTCTATTCCCCATGGTCCTTACGGAGTCCCCAGCATCCACTACGGACTACGAGAAATAGATTTACCGGTAAGTAAAATCTTATTTTTTTGCCATATATTCCCTCACAATCTAAGAAAGCGCCTCATTATCAAATGCAGTCCTTTCGTTCCAATAAAAGCAAGAGAGCACGTGGATCGTCCTTACTTGCCAGAGGTAAGGGCAGGGGGAAAAAGCTGCACAACACAGCTAGTTCCCAGGAACAGAAGTCCTCCCCGGCCTGAGGGAGTCCGCTCCTGTGGGGGCACGTCTTCGACTGTTCAGCCACGTCTTGGTCCACTCACAGGTGGATCCATGGGCAATAGAAATTGTTTCCCAGGGTTACAAGCTGGAATTCGAAGAGGTGCCTCCTTGCCGGTTTTTCAAATCGGCCCTACCGAAACACCCCCTGGAAAGGGAGATAGTGTTACATGCGATTCACAAATTGTGTCTTCAACAAGTGGTGGTAGAGGTACCCCTGCTTCAAAGAGGGCAGGGGTACTACTCAACTCTGTTTGCGGTCCCGAAACCGGACGGTTCGGTCAGACCCATTTTAAATTTAAAATCCCTGAACCTTTACTTAAAACGGTTCATGTTCAAGATGGAATCGCTCAGGGCGGTCATCGCCAGACTAGAAGGGGGAGATTTTTTGGTATCTCTGGACATAAAGGATGCATACCTGCATGTTCCCATATATCCTCCTCATCAGGCGTACCTGAGGTTTGCGGTACAGGATTGTCATTACCAATTTCAGACGTTGCCGTTTGGGCTTTCCACGGCCCCGAGAATTTTCACCAAGGTAATGGCGGAAATGATGGTGCTCCTACGCAAGCAGGGTGTCACAATTATCCCATACTTGGACGATCTCCTCATAAAAGCGAGATCACGGGAGAAGTTGCTGAACAGCGTATCACTTTCACTGAATGTGTTACAGCGACACGGCTGGATTCTCAATATTCCAAAGTCGCAGCTGAATCCTACAACTCGTCTGCCCTTCTTGGGCATGATTCTGGACAGAGACCAGAAGAGGGATTTTCTTCCGACGGAAAAAGCGCAGGAACTCATGACTCTAGTCATGAACCTATTGAAACCAAAACAAGTGTCAATACATCATTGCACTCAAGTTCTGGGAAAGATGGTGGCAACATACGAAGCCATTCCATACGGCAGATTCCATGCAAGGACCTTCTAATGGGACCTGTTGGACAAATGGTCCGGGTCGCATCTGCACCTGCATCAGCGGATCACCCTGTCCCCCAGGGCCAGAGTATCTCTCCTGTGGTGGCTAAACAGTGCTCACCTTCTAGAGGGCCGCAGGTTCGGCATTCAGGACTGGATCCTGGTGACCACGGACGCGAGCCTCCGAAGTTGGGGAGCAGTCACACAGGGAAGAAATTTCCATGGACTTTGGTCAAGTCGAGAGACTTGTCTTCACATCAACATCCTGGAACTAAGGGCCATATACAACGCCCTACGTCAAGCGGAGATCTTACTTCGCAATCGACCAGTTCTGATCCAGTCAGACAACATCACCACAGTAGCTCATGTAAACCGCCAAGGCGGAACAAGGAGCAGAGTGGCAATGGCGGAAGCCACCAGAATTCTTCGCTGGGCGGAGAATCATGTAAGCGCTCTGTCAGCAGTGTTCATTCCGGGAGTGGACAACTGGGAAGCAGACTTCCTCAGCAGACACGATCTGCATCCGGGAGAGTGGGGACTTCATCAGGAAGTCTTCGCGCAGATTGCAAGTCGGTGGGGACTACCCCAAATAGACATGATGGCATCCCGTCTCAACAAAAAGCTACAAAGGTATTGCGCCAGGTTAAGAGACCCTCAGGCGGTAGCTGTGGACGCCCTAGTGACACCGTGGGTGTTCCAGTCGGTATATGTGTTTCCTCCTCTTCCTCTCATACCCAAGGTGTTGAGGATAATAAGAAAAAGAGGAGTGAGAACAATTCTCATTGTTCCAGATTGGCCACGAAGGACCTGGTATCCGTCTGCAAGAAATGCTCACAAAAGATCCGTGGCCTCTTCCTCTAAGGCAGGACCTGTTACAACAAGGTCCCTGTCTGTTCCAAGACTTACCGCGGCTGCGTTTGACGGCATGGCGGTTGAACGCCGGATCCTAGCGGAAAAGGGTATTCCGGCTGAGGTCATTCCTACGCTAATAAAGGTGTGAGGCCAGGAATGCTCCTACGGAGGAATTCCATCTAGGCCGTTTTCTTCACTTCCTACAAACTGGAGTGAATTTGGGCCTAAAATTAGGCTCCATTAAAGTTCAAATTTTGGCCTTATCCATTTTCTTTCAAAAGGAATTGGCCTCTTTACCTGAAGTACAGACTTTTGTGAAGGGAGTACTGCATATTCAGCCTCCTTTTGTACCTCCGGTGGCGCCTTGGGACCTTAACGTGGTGTTGAGTTTCCGTAAGTCTCATTGGTGTGAACCACTGAAAACAGTGGAGTTGAAATATCTCACTTGGAAGGTAGTCATGTTGTTGGCCTTTGCTTCGGCTAGGCGAGTTTCGGAATTGGCGGCTTTATCACATAAAAGCCCCTATCTGGTTTTTCATATGGATAGAGCGGAGTTGCGGACCCGTCCTCAATTCCTACCTAAGGTGGTCTCATCCTTTCATATGAACCAACCTATTGTCGTGCCTGTGGCTACTTGTGACTTGGAGGATTCCGAGTCCCTTGATGTGGTCAGGGCTTTGAAAATTTTCGTGGCCAGAACGGCTAGGATCAGAAAAACAGAAGCACTGTTTGTCCTGTATGCAGCCAACAAAGTTGGCGGTCCTGCTTCAAAGCAGACTATTGCTCGCTGGATCTGTGACACGATCCAGCAGGCGCATTCTACGGCAGGATTGCCGTTGCCAAAATCGGTTAAGGCCCATTCCACTAGGAAGGTGGGTTCGTCTTGGGCGGCTGCCCGAGGGGTCTCGGCACTACAGCTGTGTCGAGCTGCTACTTGGTCGGGGTCAAACACCTTTGCAAAGTGTTATAAGTTTGATACCCTGACTGAGGAGGACCTCCTGTTTGCTCAATCAGTGCTGCAGAGTCGTCCGGACTCTCCCGCCCGTTTGGGAGCTTTGGTATAATCCCCATGGTCCTTATGGGGTCCCAGCATCATCTAGGACGTTAGAGAAAATAAGATTTTAAACCTACCGGTAAATCTTTTTCTCGTAGTCCGTAGAGGATGCTGGGCGCCCGTCCCAAGTGCGGACTACTTCTGCAAGACTTGTATATAGTTATTGCTTACACAAGGGTTATGTTATAGTTTCATCGGTCTTGGACTGATGCTGTGTTGTTTTTTCATGCTGTTAACTGGGTAGTATATCACAAGTTATACGGTGTGATTGGTGTGGCTGGTATGAATCTTGTCCTTGGATTACAAAAATCCTTTCCTTGTACTGTCCGTCTCCTCTGGGCACGGTTTCTCTAACTGAGGTCTGGAGGAGGGGCATAGAGGGAGGAGCCAGTGCACACCCAGAGTCAAAGTCTTTCTTAAAGTGCCCATGTCTCCTGCGGAGCCCGTCTATCCCCATGGTCCTTACGGAGTCCCAGCATCCTCTACGAACTACGAGAAAAAGATTTACCGGTAGGTTTAATATCTTATTTTCTGTGCCCCTTAAACATACTGCATTAACAGCTGTGTGGTTTAGTTGGCTCTGTTTAAAACCTCTGACACTTATAAGGCTCTGGAACCTCACTCCTAAGGCTCTGGATCCTCACTGCTTTGTAAGCGGTTAATACAGTGACTATTATTCCCTGTATTTTCTCAGCTGATTTCCTGACGTCTTGTGGTGCACCTGCATGGTACAGTATGTATGTCTATCTTCCTTCCTCTCCGGACCCCCCTTTAGTTCTTTCTTTTTCCTTTCTACTATTTCTTTTCATTATATTCTTGTTTGTCTTAGAGGTTTAATGTTTATATGCTAATGCAGTGGCTTCCAAACTATATGCCATGACACCCTGGGGTGCATCGGGGAGCATGGAAGGGTGCCTTGGATGGTGGTTCAGGACCCAATTCAAATTATTTATGGTAAAATGTAATAGGCAAAACCACTGCTTGTGGCTTCCAATCATATGCAGAAAAACAGAAGGGAAAACTGTCCTTGCTACATAATTGTACCTAAGGATGATATATAAACGAAATGTACAATTTTTCATGTATTTTTCCCCCTGAATTTCTAAATAAGAATCTTTTGGCCTAGGGGTGCTGTGAGATAAAATTCTGATACTCTAGGATGCCGTGATTCTGTTGCAATGTGATATTTTCAACTTTGGGTTTTATGGAATCGTATGCTTTGTATTTGCTGAAATTATTTCTGTGTATTGAAACTTTTCTTGAAAATAAAGAATTTATTAAATAAATAAAAAAAATTGCCCTTATTGCAAATCCTGAAGGGGTGTGGTATAGAAAATCTATAATTAAGTCAACACTGCGAAAGGTCGACAGGTACAGAAGGTCAGCACGGCAAGTGGTCAACACATAAAAGGTTGACACGCCATAATAGTTTTTTTTCTTGTGTATGGTGTTTTCACCGACAGAGCACAAGGAACTCCAATTTGTGTACCGCATCCCCTTGCAAGGTTCGCTTCGCCCATCATACTGCAAGTTTACTTTTCCCAATTGTAGTACACGTGGATGGGAAAGTATGAAAAAGTTGTAAAAAAAAAAAAACCTTAAAAAGTTGTGTTGACCTTTTGTACCTGTCGACCTTTTGTCAGTGTAGACCTAATGCATGTTGACTTAGTCATTGTCTATATATTGGAACCCATCCTGAAGACCTGTACATGACAAGCACACTTTGAGGCAGATGTATTAACCTGGAGAAAGCATAAGGAAGTGATAAACCAGGGATAAACGCACCAACCAGCTCCTAACTGTCAATTTGCATATTGGAGCTGATTGGCTGGTGCGTTTATCACCTTGCACTTATCACCACTTCATCACTTCCTTATGTTTTCTCGAGGTTAATACATCTGCCCCAATGTGTAATACGACTTTCATGTTTTGGAAGGCTGAGTCCTAGTTCTCTCGGTAGTGACTGACAAAAAGATATCCATACATGGTGTAATTCTGCCTGATGTTTTAAACCAGGGGTGGGGAACCTCCGGCCCACGGACCGTATAAGGCCCGCAAAGCTGTTTGTTCCAGCCAAACCGCTGCTGTGTGTCAGCGAGACACGCCGCCCCTCAGTCCAGCGGCGGTGTGTCTCAGCTGTCAAGGCAGGGAGGAGAGCGCAGCGGCGGGTAGGATCTCAAACCAGCCGCCGGTTCGTGAGCTAATCAGAGCTCGCGGACCGGCAGCCAATTAGGAGCCGCCACTGCCGTTCCGCGAACTCTGATTGGCTCACAAAATGGCGGCTGGTTTGAAGTCCTACACGCCACCGCCCGATGTAGCTGCGCTTACCTCCCTGCCCGGACAGCTGAGACGCCGCCGCCGGACGGAGCACTAAGGGGCAGGAGAGGCGCGTGCTGCGCTCTCCTCACCTCCCATGACACACAGCAGCAGCAGAGAGCAGCACAGTGGGGGGGGGGGGGGGCGCGCGCAAGTGTGAGGCAATGTGTATCTGGCACTTTGGGGCATTTGTGTATCTGGCACTGTGGGGCACTTGTGTATCTGGCACTGTGGGGCTTTTGTGTATCTGGCACTGTGGCGGCATATGTGTATCTGATACTGCACTATTGGGGGCATATGTGTATCAAGTCCCAGTTTAATTGGCCACACCCATTTTTTGGCATAACTACTGGGGGGCAGGCTAATTTTTAAGTTGATAATTTTTGTATGGCCCCCGAAGTATTTTATAAATATCCAAAATGGCCCTTGGTAGAAAAAAGGTTCCCCACCACTGTTTTAGACCAAGCAAGCCATACATACACCTCAATGTAAATGGGTCCAAAATGTACACTGAGAGGTTGATCCAAATATTTTAGAAGTTGATTAGGACCAGGCAAGTAAGGATGGCTTGCTGTATCTCTGTCATCATCTGTCCACATACGATCTGGTCACTTGACCCTAAGTAAGTGCTGGCTACAGTGTCGATAAATGGAAGAATGTAGTTCAGTGATAGTGCGTTAATTTCGTAGGAGGTTTTATGCAATGTTATAGTGTGTTCATTCATTATTCTCTGGTGGGGTGTTAGTAAAAGACTTTTAGATAGAAATACATTAAACTTCAGATGTTCGCAAATTATATACATTAAAAAGACTATATAGTTTAACATTAGCCTGATGCTTAGAATTCTGTAGGTAAATATGTAAAGGTTATTGGTAGTTTAGCTGTTGAAGTGTAAGTTCTGTACATATTAAAGAAAAATATATAGCATAGCACACAGGATACAATACTGAGCAGGCATATGAAATGATGACAAGAGCAGTGGGTGGGGTAAGGTTCAGTGCTTGAGCCCCTAAAGTCAACTTACCATGTGGAACCCCCATTGAAGTAAGTGATCACAAACTGTGAGGACCATTGAATTTGTAGCAAGATGCTAGTGATTTACGGGACAGGTAGACAGAGTATAAACCATAACAGTCGTCTGCAGAGTGTAAAGGTAAATGGCGTTAGATGTCCCGCAGTAGTGCGACAGAGGAAACACTGTTTTCGTCCTAAGTGGATGCTGGGGACTCCGTAAGGACCATGGGGAATAGCGGCTCCGCAGGAGACTGGGCACAAAGTAAAAGCTTTAGGACTAGCTGGTGTGCACTGGTTCCTCCCCCTATGACCCTCCTCCAAGCCTCAGTTAAGATTTTGTGCCCGAACGAGAAGGGTGCATACTAGGTGGCTCTCCTGAGCTGCTTAGAGAAAAAGTTTAAAGTAGGTTTTTTACTTTCAGTGAGACCTGCTGGCAACAGGCTCACTGCATCGAGGGACTAAGGGGAGAAGAAGCGAACTCACCTGCGTGCAGAGTGGATTGGGCTTCTTAGGCTACTGGACATTAGCTCCAGAGGGACGATCACAGGCCCAGCCATGGATGGGTCCCGGAGCCGCGCCGCCGTCCCCCTTACAGAGCCAGAAGACTGAAGAGTCCGGAAAATCGGCGGCAGAAGACGTCCTGTCTTCATTAAGGTAGCGCACAGCACCGCAGCTGTGCGCCATTGCTCTCAGCACACTTCACACTCCGGTCACTGAGGGTGCAGGGCGCTGGGGGGGGCGCCCTGAGACGCAATAGAAATACCTTTTTTTGGCTAAAAATACATCACATATAGCTCCTGGGCTATATGGATGTATTTAACCCCTGCCTAAATTACAATAAAAAAGCGGGAGAAAGGCCGCCGAAAAGGGGGCGGAGCCTATCTCCTCAGCACACTGGCGCCATTTTTTCCTCACAGCTCCGTTGGAGGAAGGCTCCCTGACTCTCCCCTGCAGTCCTGCACTACAGAAACAGGGTAAAACAAGAGAGGGGGGGCATAAAATTGGCATATAAAGATATACAGCAGCTATATTAGGGAAAAACACTTGTATAAGGTTATCCCTGTATATATATAGCGCTCTGGTGTGTGCTGGCAAACTCTCCCTCTGTCTCCCCAAAGGGCTAGTGGGGTCCTGTCCTCTATCAGAGCATTCCCTGTGTGTGTGCGGTGTGTCGGTACGTTGTGTCGACATGTATGAGGAGGAAAATGTTGTGGAGGCGGAGCAATTGCCTGTATTAGTGATGTCACCCTCTAGGGAGTCGACACCTGACTGAATGATCTTATGGAAAGAATTACGTGATAGTGTCAGCACTTTACAAAAGTCTGTTGACGACATGAGACAGCCGGATAATCAGTTAATACCTGTACAGGCGTCTCAAACACCGTCAGGGGCTCTAAAGCGCCCGTTACATCAGGTCGATACAGACACAGACACGGACACTGACTCCAGTGTCGACGGTGAAGAAACAAACGTATTTTCCTGTAGGGCTACACGTTACATGATCACGGCAATGAAGGAGGTTTTGAACATTTCTGATACTACAAGTACCACAAAAAAGGGTATTATGTGGGGTGAAAAAACTACCCGTAGTTTTTCCTGAATCAGATGAATTAAATGAGGTGTGTGATGAAGCGTGGGTTTCCCCCGATAAAAAACTGCTAATTTCTAAAAAAATTATTGGCATTATACCCTTTCCCGCCAGAGGTTAGGGCGCGCTGGGAAACACCCCCTAGGGTGGATAAGGCGCTCACACGCTTATCAAAACAAGTGGCGTTACCGTCTCCTGATACGGCCGCCCTCAAGGAACCAGCTGATAGGAAGCTGGAAAATGTCCTAAAAAGTATATACACACATACTGGTATTATACTGCGACCAGCAATCGCCTCAGCCTGGATGTGCAGTGCTGGGGTGGCTTGGTCGGATTCCCTGACTGAAAATATTGATACCCTGGACAGGGACAATATATTATTGACTATAGAGCGTTTAAAAGATGCGTTTCTATATATGCGAGATGCACAGAGGGATATTTGCACTCTGGCATCAAGAGTAAGTGCGATGTCCATTTCTGCCAGAAGAGGATTATGGACGCGACAGTGGTCAGGGGATGCGGATTCCAAACGGCATATGGAAGTATTGCCGTATAAAGGGGAGGAGTTATTTGGGGTCGGTCTATCGGACTTGGTGACCACGGCAACGGCCGGGAAATCCACCTTTCTACCCCAAGTCACCTCGCAGCAGAAAAAGATACCGTCTTTTCAGGCTCAGTCCTTTCGTCCCCATAAGGGCAAGCGGGCAAAAGGACACTCATATCTGCCCCGGGGCAGAGGAAGGGGAAAAAGACTGCAGCAGACAGCCTCTTCCCACGAACAGAAGCCCTCCCCCGCTTCTGCCAAGTCCTCAGCATGACGCTGGGGCCTTACAAGCGGACTCCGGCACGGTGGGGGCCCGTCTCAAGATTTTCAGCGCGCAGTGGGCTCACTCGCAAGTGGACCCCTGGATCCTGCAGGTAGTATCGCAGGGGTACAAATTGGAATTCGAGACGTCTCCCCCTCGCCGGTTCCTGAAGTCTGCTTTACCAACGTCTCCCCCCGACAGGGAGGCGATATTGGAAGCCATTCACAAGCTGTATTCCCAGCAGGTGATAATCAAGGTACCCCTCCTACAACAGGGAAAGGGGTATTATTCCACGCTGTTTGTGGTACCGAAGCCGGACGGCTCGGTGAGACCCATTTTAAATCTGAAATCCTTGAACACTTACATAAGAAGGTTCAAGTTCAAGATGGAGTCACTCAGAGCAGTGATAGCGAACCTGGAAGAAGGGGACTATATGGTGTCTCTGGACATCAAGGATGCTTACCTCCATGTCCCAATTTGCCCTTCTCACCAAGGGTACCTCAGGTTTGTGGTACAGAACTGTCATTATCAGTTTCAGACGCTGCCGTTTGGATTGTCCACGGCACCCCGGGTCTTTACCAAGGTAATGGCCGAAATGATGATTCTTCTTCGAAGAAAAGGCGTCTTAATTATCCCTTACTTGGACGATCTCCTGATAAGGGCACGGTCCAGAGAACAGTTAGAGGTCGGAGTAGCACTATCTCAAATCGTACTACGACAGCACGGTTGGATTCTAAATATTCCAAAATCGCAGCTGATTCCGACGACACGTCTGCTGTTCCTAGGGATGATTCTGGACACAGTACAGAAAAAGGTGTTTCTCCCGGAGGGGAAAGCCAGGGAGTAATCCGACCTAGTCAGGAACCTCCTAAGACCAGGCCAGGTGTCAGTGCATCAATGCACAAAGGTCCTGGGAAAGATGGTGGCTTCTTACGAAGCGATTCCATTCGGCAGATTCCACGCAAGAACTTTTCAGTGGGATCTGCTGGACAAATGGTCCGGATCGCATCTTCAAATGCATCAGCGGATAACCCTGTCTCCAAGGACAAGGGTGTCTCTCCTGTGGTGGTTACAGAGTGCTCATCTCCTAGAGGGCCGCAGATTCGGCATTCAGGATTGGGTCCTGGTGACCACGGATGCCAGCCTGAGAGGCTGGGGAGCAGTCACACAGGGAAGAAATTTCCAGGGCTTGTGGTCAAGCATGGAAACGTCACTTCACATAAATATCCTGGAACTAAGGGCCATTTACAATGCCCTAAGTCAGGCAAGGCCTCTGCTTCAGGGTCAGTCGGTGTTGATCCAGTCGGACAACATCACGGCAGTCGCCCACGTAAACAGACAGGGCGGTACAAGAAGCAGGAGGGCAATGACGGAAGTTGCAAGGATTCTTCGCTTGGCGGAAAATCATGTGATAGCACTGTCAGCAGTGTTCATTCCGGGAGTGGACAACGATCTCCACCCGGGGGAGTGGGGACTTCACCCAGAAGTCTTCCACATGATTGTGAACCGTTGGGAAAAACCAAAGGTGGACATGATGGCGTCCCGCCTCAACAAAAAACTGGACAGATATTGCGCCAGGTCAAGGGACCCTCAGGCAATAGCTGTGGACGCTCTGGTAACACCGTGGGTGTACCGATCAGTGTATGTGTTCCCTCCTCTACCTCTCATACCCAAGGTATTGAGAATCATAAGAAGGAGAGGAGTAAAGACTATACTCGTGGCTCCGGATTGGCCAAGAAGGACTTGGTACCCGGAACTTCAAGAGATGCTCACGGAAGACCCGTGGCCTCTACCTCTAAGAAAGGACCTGCTCCAGCAGGGACCATGTCTGTTTCAAGACTTACCGCGGCTGCGTTTGACGGCATGGCGGTTGAACGCCGGATCCTGAAGGAAAAAGGCATTCCGGATGAAGTCATCCCTACCCTGATCAAAGCCAGGAAGGATGTAACTGTGCAACATTATCACCGTATTTGGCGTAAATATGTTGCGTGGTGTGAGGCCAGGAAGGCCCCTACAGAGGAATTTCAACTGGGTCGTTTCCTGCATTTCCTGCAAACAGGACTGTCTATGGGCCTAAAATTAGGGTCCATTAAGGTTCAAATTTCGGCCCTGTCAATATTCTTCCAAAAAGAACTAGCTTCAGTTCCTGAAGTTCAGACATTTGTCAAGGGGGTACTGCATATACAGCCTCCTTTTGTGCCTCCAGTGGCACCTTGGGATCTCAATGTAGTTTTGGGATTCCTAAAATCACATTGGTTTGAACCACTCACCACTGTGGACTTAAAATATCTCACATGGAAAGTGGTAATGATGTTAGCCCTGGCTTCAGCCAGGCGTGTATCAGAATTGGCGGCTTTATCCTATAAAAGCCCTTACCTAATTTTTCATACGGATAGGGCAGAATTGAGGACTCGGCCTCAATTTCTTCCTAAGGTGGTTTCAGCATTTCACTTAAACCAGCCTATTGTGGTGCCTGCGGCTACTAGGGACTTGGAGGATTCCAAGTTGCTAGACGTAGTCAGGGCCCTGAAAATATATGTTTCCAGGACGGCTGGAGTCAGAAAATCTGACTCGCTGTTTATCCTGTATGCACCCAACAAGCTGGGTGCTCCTGCTTCTAAGCAGACGATTGCTCGTTGGATTTGTAGTACAATTCAGCTTGCACATTCTGTGGCAGGCCTGCCACAGCCAAAATCTGTAAAAGCCCATTCCACAATGAAAGTGGGCTCATCTTGGGCGGCTGCCCGAGGGGTCTCGGCTTTACAACTTTGCCGAGCAGCTACTTGGTCAGGGGCAAACACGTTTGCTAAATTCTACAAATTTGATACCCTGGCTGAGGAGGACCTGGAGTTCTCTCATTCGGTGCTGCAGAGTCATCCGCACTCTCCCGCCCGTTTGGGAGCTTTGGTATAATCCCCATGGTCCTTACGGAGTCCCCAGCATCCACTTAGGACGTTAGAGAAAATAAGAATTTACTTACCGATAATTCTATTTCTCATAGTCCGTAGTGGATGCTGGGCGCCCATCCCAAGTGCGGATTGTCTGCAATACTTGTACATAGTTATTGTTACAAAAATCGGGTTATTATTGTTGTGAGCCATCTTTTCAGAGGCTCCTTTTGTTATCATGCTGTTAACTGGGTTCAGATCACAAGTTGTACGGTGTGATTGGTGTGGCTGGTTTGAGTCTTACCCGGGATTCAAAATCCTTCCTTATTGTGTACGCTCGTCCGGGCACAGTATCCTAACTGAGGCTTGGAGGAGGGTCATAGGGGGAGGAGCCAGTGCACACCAGGTAGTCCTAAAGCTTTTTACTTTGTGCCCAGTCTCCTGCGGAGCCGCTATTCCCCATGGTCCTTACGGAGTCCCCAGCATCCACTACGGACTATGAGAAATAGAATTATCGGTAAGTAAATTCTTATTATCGTTACCCACAAATATAGAAGTTTCCCTTATGATGCTGTTTTGAAGGCAAAGGGTGGTCACACCAAATATTGATCTGATTTAGATTTCTCTTCTGTTCATTCACTTTGCATTTTATTAATTGATCAGAATAAATTAACACCTCTATTTTTGAAAGCATTCTTACTTTGCAGCATTTTTTTCCACACCTGCCTAAAACTTTTGCACCTTATTGTATATGTTATACCAGTGTCGGATATAATGTATTGATGTACAAATGTTGTAAGAGCAGCATTGGCTTTTAGTGTTTGTAAGGGGGAAACAACTAGTGGTCCTCCCTTATTTCATCACTGCTAAAAATATGGTTAACACCTGCATATGTTAATTTTGAGTACCTCTACGGGGTTCTCTCCTCTCCGGTCCTCAATTACCCCATGTTTTCTGGGGGGGGGGGGGGGTTAAACATGCACAGAAGAGTCTATTTTATTGTGTGCCTAATTTATTTAGTGACCTTTTTGCACAGACTGACATGACCTGTAGTTAAGGATTGTTGATTGGAATTTAATCAACATCGTTATTTAATGATGGATGCTGCATATTATAGCAGTGTGAGCTGCTTCCTGGCTAGCAAGGGGTTTTTGTGTTCTACCACTATTCCACTGCAACCTGGAAAATTGCTGGGTCTTTCAACCTGGCAAATTCCTGGGTCTCGGCTCCGCGATCCTGGTTTGGAGCAGGTCTCAGTCTCAGGTAGTCTTCTTTTTCACTGACCAGAATCCTGTTTTATATGCGTCCATTTGCAAAAACCCGGGGTATATATGCCACTGGAAAAAAGGGTATACGTTTGTTTTCTTTAGGAATCTGGTCTGCATATTAGTCAGGACATGTGAGGAATTTTGCCTGCTACTCTATATGTGACAGCTATATATGCCTTTTTCTAGCAGGCATCTGCAGGACGAGACGGCAGGCTCCTGAGCATGCTGGAGCAGTCAGAGTCCCTCTCAGAAGGTATGATGTGTGAGAGAGGAGATGTATGGCATTGGCAATGTGTTAAGTCATAGGTCTGCAAACTCTGTCCTCATTACCCCACACAGTGCATGTTTTGCAGGTAACCCAGCAGGTGCACAGGTGTATTAATTACTCAGACACATTTTAAAAGGTCCACAGGTGGAGTTAATTACTTCACTTGTGAGTCTGTGAGGAGACCTGCAAAACATGTACTGAGTGGGGTAATGAGGACTGAGTTTGCAGACCTGTGTGTTAAGTGATTTGTGATTGGCAGGGAGGACTGAAAGGTTGCTGGGAAATGGAATCCAGCTGCTAGCGGATGCTTCCAGTAACAAGCTAATATTTACATAGATATAGAGGTATTATTCTGTGGAGCAGAGCATGCAGCATAGCATCGCTTCATGTTTATCTCATTTCTGTGATGCTTGTATTTCATGTACAATGGCCGGTAATGTAACTTATCTTCAGTAATCTGGAATAAGTCAATAAAAAGAAAATGTAAAGGAATTAATAAAGAATGTGGTGTATAATATAATGTTCACTCTGTTTGTTTAAACAGTTCAGATGACTGTTTTTTGTTAAGAGAATCAAGCCAGCAAGTGCATGCTGTGATTATCCATACCACTTTCAGACAGAAAGTGGAGAAAAACCTGGCATGCTGATGCCCTGTAAAGTGTGCGCACACGCAGAAGCCGCACTTCGCATGCGCACACAGTGAGATGCGACGGCATGTCACATCTGCGAATGCCTTTGCCTGATTGACGTATAAGGGGCATCGCAGCGTAGTTGGGGGGAGCACGGTCTGGACAACGGTGGCGTGTCCAGACCATTTGCTGGGCGTGGCGGCTGCATGACATGTCACACAGCCGATGCAACTCGAAAAATGGCGGGTCATCATCTGCCTTCGCAGCTAGGCAGAGGGCTACCCTAAACATGCAAAAGCATCGTCGTCGCCGTGCAGGGGGGGTGGGCTGGATCTCATGTGTGCAGGGGGAGGGCTGGATCTCATGTGTGCAGGGGGAGGGCTGGATCTCATGTGTGCAGGGGGAGGCTGGATCCGGCATCTGGGGTGGACTTGCCCTGTGCTGGGCGTCCCACCGCATGTCAGAGTAATGGATCGTAGATGTGCGGTTTTTTGCACATCTACATTCTATGCAGAATTAGGCCCTGAGTCCGGGGGTTTAGATTTGGAACCGCAGTTAATGCATCCAGAATTAATTGTACCCAAATAAATAGAGCTCACATATTTCTGATTACAGTATGTGCATTCCCTGGTTGTAGTCAGGTTTGTATGAGAGGATCTCTGAAAATTTAATTTTGCATAGTTGTGTTAAAATCCTCTAAAATAGTGTTAGCTGTTCCTATGCACTACTCCCACTCACCCTCCTCACTCCTCAACTAATCCAAATTCCTAATAATCGTTTAGAATGCTAAACCCTAGTTTACCATTAAATTGGAAACTCAATTTCTCTGACGTCCTAGTGGATGCTGGGAACTCCGAAAGGACCATGGGGAATAGCGGGCTCCGAAGGAGGCTGGGCACTCTAGAAAGATTTATGACTACCTGGTGTGCACTGGCTCCTCCCACTATGACCCTCCTCCAAGCCTCAGTTAGATCTTGTGCCCGGCCGAGGTTGGATGCACACTAGGGGCTCTCCTGAGCCCTTAGAAAGAAAGTATAGATTTAGGTTTTTTATTTTCAGTGAGACCTGCTGGCAACAGGCTCACTGCAGCGAGGGACTAAGGGGAAAAGAAGCGAACTCGCCTGCTTGCAGCCGGATTGGGCTTCTTAGGCTACTGGACACCATTAGCTCCAGAGGGATCGACCGCAGGCCCAGTCCTTGGGGTTCGGTCCCGGAGCCGCGCCGCCGTCCCCCTTACAGAGCCAGAAGCAAGAAGAGGTCCGGAAAATCGGCGGCAGAAGACATCAGTCTTCACCAAGGTAGCGCACAGCACTGCAGCTGTGCGCCATTGCTCCTCATACACACTTCACACTCCGGTCACTGAGGGTGCAGGGCGCTTGGGGGGGGCGCCCTGAGCAGCAATAAAAACACCTTGGCTGGCAAAAATACCACAATATATAGCCCCAGAGGCTATATATGTGGTAAATACCCCTGCCAGAATCCAGAAAAAAGCGGGAGAATAGGCCGTGGAAAAGGGGCGGAGCTATCTCCCTCAGACACACTGGCGCCATTTTCTCTTCACAGTGCAGCTGGAAGAAAGCTCCCCAGGCTCTCCCCTGTAGTTTTCAGGCTCAAAGGGTTAAAAAGAGAGGGGGGGCACTAAATTTAGGCGCAATATTGTATATACAAGCAGCTATGGGGGAAAATTCACTCAGTTATAGTGTTAATCCCCACATTATATAGCGCTCTGGTGTGTGCTGGCATACTCTCTCTCTGTCTCCCCAAAGGGCTTTGTGGGGTCCTGTCCTCAGTCAGAGCATTCCCTGTGTGTGTGCGGTGTGTCGGTACAGCTGTGTCGACATGTTTGAGGAGGAGGCTTATATAGTGACGGAGCAGATGCCGATAAATGTGATGTCGCCCCCTGTGGGGCCGACACCAGAGTGGATGGTTAGGTGAAAGGTATTAACCGACAGTGTCAACTCCTTACATAAAAGGGTGGATGACGTAACAGCAGTGGGACAGCCGGCTTCTTAGCCCGCGCCTGCCCAGGCGTCTCAAAGGCCATCAGGGGCTCAAAAACGCCCGCTCATTCAGATGGCAGACACAGATGTCGACACGGAGTCTGACTCCAGTGTCGACAAGGTTGAGACATATACACAATCCACTAGGAACATCCGTGACTTGATCCCGGCAAAAAAAAATGTGTTACACATTTCTGACATTAACCTCTAAAAATGGGTTTTTATGTTTGGGGAGAAAAAGCAGGCAGTGTTTTGTTCCCCCATCAGATGAATGAATGAAGTGTGTGAAAAGCGTGGGTTCCCCCTGATAAGAAACTGGTAATTTCTAAAAAGTTACTGATGGCGTACCTTTTCCCGCCAGAGGATAAGTTACGCTGGGAGATATCCCCTAGGGTGGATAAGGCGTTCACACGGTTGTCAAAATAGGTGGCACTGCCGTTTTAGGAACGGCCACTTTGAAGGTACCTGTTGATAAAAAGCAGGAGGCTATCCTGAAGTCTGTATTTACACACTCAGGTACTAGACTGAAACCTGCAGAGCGTGCTGCTGCAGCGTGGTCGGTGACCCTGTCAAACATACTAGTTTGCTAACATGAGAACATATTAAAGACGTCGTCTTATATATGAGGGATGCACAGAGGGATATTTTGCCGGCTGGCATCCAAAATGAATGTAATGTCCATTCTGTCAGGAGGGTATTAGAGACCTGTCACTGGACAGGTGATGCTGACTTTAAAAGGCGCATAGAGATTCTGCCTTATAAGGGTGAGGAATTATTTGGGGATGGTCTCTGGGACCTCGTATCCGCAGCAATAGCTGGGAAGAAATATTTTTATCTCAGTTTTCCTCACAGACTAAGAAAGCACTGTATTATCAGGTACAGTCCTTTCGGCTTCAGAAAAGCAAGCGGGTCAAAGGCGCTTCCTTTCTGTACAGAGACAAGGGAAGAGGGAAAAAGCTGCACCAGTCAGCCTGTTCCCAGAATCATAATTCTTCTCTCGCTTCCTCTGAGTCCACAGCATGACGCGGGGGCTCCACAGGTGTAGCCAGGTACGGTGGGGGGCCGTCTCAAAAATTTCAGCGATCAGTGGGCTCGCTCACAGGTGGATCCCTGTTTCATTCAAGTAGTATTTCAGGGGTACAAGCTGGAATTCGAGATGTCTTCCCCCCGCCGTTTCCTCAAATATGCCTTGCCGACAACTCCCTCAGGCAGGGAGGCTGTGCTAGAGGCAATTAATAAGCTGTATTCCCAGCAGGTAATACTTAAGGTGCCCCTACTTCAACTAGGACGGGGTTACTATTCCACACGGTTTGGGGTACCGAAACCGCATGGTTCGGTGTGACCCTTTTTTATATTTAAAATCCTTGAACACATACATAAAAAAATTCAAGTTCAAGATGGAATCGCTCAGGGCGGTTATTGCAAGCCTGGACGAGGGGGATTACATGGTATCCCGGGACATCAAGGATGCTTACCTGCATGTCCCCATTTACTATCCTCGCCAGGAGTACCTCAGATTTGTGGTACAGGATTACCATTACCAAGTCCAGACTCTGCCGTTTGGACTGTACATGGCACCGAGGGTGTTACCAAGGTAATGGCCGGAATGATGATACTCCTTCGAAAAAGGGGAGTTTTTAATGATCCAGTACTTGGACAATCTCCTTATAAGGGCGAGGTCCAAGGAGCAGTTGCTAGTCGGGGTAGCACTATTTTGGAAAGTGCTACAACAGCACGGTTGGATTCTAAACAGTCCAAAGACACAGCTATTTCCTATGACACGTCTACTGTTCCTGGGGATGGTTCTGGACACAGACCAGAAATAAGTGTTTCTCCCGGAGGAGAAAGCCAAGGAGCTGTCATCTCTAGTCAGAGACCTCCTGAAGCCAAAACAGTTATCGGTGCATCATTGCACGCGAGTTCTGGGAAAAATGATAGCTTCCTACGAAGCAATCCCATTCGGCAGGTTCCATGCAAGAACTTTTCAGGGGGACCTGTTAGACAAGTGGTCCGGATCACATCTTCAGATGCATCGGCTGATAACCCTGTCTCCAAGGACCAGGGTATCTCTACTGTAGTGGCTGCAGAGTGCCCATCTTCAAGAGGGCCGCAGGTTCGACATACAGGACTAGGTCCTAGTGACCATGGATGCCAGCCTTTGAGGCTGGGGGGCAGTCACACAGGGAAGAAGCTTCCAGGGACTTTGGTCAAGTCAGGTGACTTCCCTACATAAATATTCTGGAACTGAGGACCATTTACAATGCCCTGAGTCAGGCAAGGCCTCTGCTTCAAAACCGGCCGGTCCTGATCCAATCAGACAACATCACGGCAGTCGCCCATGTAAACCAACAGGGCGGCACAAGAAGCAGGATGGCGATGGCAGAAGCCACAAGGATTCTCCGATGGGCGGAAAATCATGTGTTAGCACTGTCAGCAGTGTTCATTCCCGGAGTGGACAACTGGGAAGCAGATCTTCTCAGCAGACACGACTTCCACCCGAGAGAGTGGGGACTTCATCCAGAAGTCTTCCAAAGGATTGTACACCATTGGGAAAGGCCACAGGTGGACATGAAGGCGTCCCGCCTCAACAAAAAGCTATAAAAGATATTGCGCCAGGTCAAGGGACCTTCAGGCGATAGCTGTGGACGCTCTGGTAACACCGTGGGTGTACCAGTCGGTTTATGTGTTCCCCCCTCTGCCTCTCATACCAAAGGTACTGAGAATAATAAGAAGGCGAGGAGTAAGAACGATACTCGTGGTTCCGGATTGGCCAAGAAGAGCCTGGTACCCAGAACTTCAAGAAATTATATCAGAGGACCCATGGCCTCTGCCGCTCAGACAGGACCTGCTGCAGCAGGGGCCCTGTCTGTTCCAAGACTTACCGCGGCTACGTTTTGATGGCATGGCGGTTGAACGCCGGATCCTAAAGGAAAAGGGCATTCCGGAGGAAGTCATTCCTACGCTGATTCAAGCCAGGAAAGATGTAACTGCAAAACATTATCACCGCATATGGCGGAAATATGTTGCTTGGTGTGAGGCCACAAAAGGCCCCAACAGAGAAATTTCAACTAGGTCGATTTCTGCATTTCCTACAAGCAGGAGTGTCTATGGGCCTAAAATTAGGCTCCATTAAGATACAGATCTCGGCTCTGTCGATTTTCTTCCAGAAAGAATTAGCTTCAGTACCTGAAGTTCAGACATTGTAAAAGGAGTGCTGCATATTCAGCCCACGGTTGTGCCTCCAGTGGCACCTTGGGATCTCAACGTGGTGTTGAGTTTCTTAAAATCACATTGGTTTGAACCACTAAAAACCGTGGATCTAAAATATCTCACGCGGAAAGTGGTCATGTTATTGGCCTTGGCTTCGGCCAGGCGTGTATCAGAATTGTCATATAAAAGTCCTTATCTGATTTCCATATGGATAGGGCAGAATTGAGGACTCGTCCCCAGTTTCTCCCTAAGGTGGTATCAGTTTTTCACTTGAACCAACCTATTGTGGTGCCTGCGGCTACTAGGGACTTGGAGGATTCCAAGTTACTGGACGTAGTCAGGGCCTTGAAAAATTATGTTTCCAGGACGGCTAGAGTCAAGAAAATTGACTCGCTATTTATCCTGTATGCACCCAACAGGCTGGGTGCTCCTGCTTCTAAGCAGACTATCGCTCGCTGGATCTGTGACACGATTCAGCAGGCGCATTCTGCGGCTGGACTGCCGCATCCTAAATCAGTGAAAGCCCATTCCACAGGGAAGGTGAGCTCATCTTGGGCGGCTGCCCGAGGGGTCTCGGCTTTACAACTTTGCCGAGCTGTTACTTGGTCAGGGGCAAACACGTTTGCAAAATTCTACAAATTTGATACCCTGGCTGAGGAGGACCTTGAGTTCTCTCATTCGGTGCTTCAGAGTCATCCGCACTCTCCCGCCCGTTTGGGAGCTTTGGTATAATCCCCATGGTCCTTTCGGAGTTCCCAGCATCCACTAGGACGTCAGAGTAAATAAGATTTTACTCACCGGTAAATCTATTTCTCGTAGTCCGTAGTGGATGCTGGGCGCCCATCCCAAGTGCGGATTGTCTGCAATACTTGTAAATAGTTATTGTTAACTAAAGGGTTATTGTTGAGCCATCTGTTGAGAGGCTCAGTTGTTTTCATACTGTCAAACTGGATATAGTATCACGAGTTGTACGGTGTGATTGGTGTGGCTGGTATGAGTCTTACCCGGGATTCAAAATCCTTCCTTATTATGTCAGCTCGTCCGGGCACAGTGTCCTAACTGAGGCTTGGAGGAGGGTCATAGTGGGAGGAGCCAGTGCACACCAGGTAGTCATAAATCTTTCTAGAGTGCCCAGCCTCCTTCGTAGCCCGCTATTCCCCATGGTCCTTTCGGAGTTCCCAGCATCCACTACGGACTACGAGAAATAGATTTACCGGTGAGTAAAATCTTATTTTTGTAGACCAGATTAATTACATTTCAGTGTGCACTAGATTTTACTTTTTTTCCCCCCTTTTCGTCTTTGCAGGACCAAACAGTATTGCCAGAGACTCTCCTTATGTCAGGTGAGCAATTTTTGCAGTCTCTAAGTATGTGTACTGTACGTGTAATTCGGTATTCCTTAATATTCTGGATGTCTGAGTTGTGTGTTTAGTGCTACGTAGTCTGTGAGATTACACAGGAAGGAAAGACCATGAATTCTGTTGATTTTAAAGATTAAATCTACCCCCTCCTCACACCATAAATTCAATTCTGCTTTTTCCTTACTTGCACTTCTATTCACCATGATCATTCACCATCTTCTGATACAGTATTCAAGGGTTGTGGTGTGATATGTCGACAGTGAAAGTGTCGACATTCATCATGTAGACAGAGCTGAAATGCTGACATTTTACAATGAGGTGACTTACCTGCTTACCTGTACTAACGGTCATACATGTTGACATTGTCAATATGGACATTTTGACTATATTCCTTTTCAGGTACCTGTCGACACTCTCTTGTATTGGTTTATCACTCCAAATGTTCCTCTAAATTTGTCATACCCTCAGACCTATATAAGTTTAACAATACATAAATGTTTAGAACAAAGGTGGGAACTAACGCTGGTTGCACACTGAAGCGATTTATACTCGGATGATATGGCAGCCAACACATCAGATTATTACTGCTGTCTTCTGCTGTTTCCTCTCCCTATGCAACCAAGCATCCGACTAGCCTTTCTCATTGCTTTCCTGCCTTTAAGTCACCTGAAATAGTGACTCCTAGACAGAGCCGGATTAAGGCCCCGGGAGGCCTGGGGTACTAAAGAGCAGGGGGGCCCCCATGGACTAAAAAACTAAAAAAATAATACTAATAATAATATATATATATATATATATCGCTAAGAATCCCTCCTCCTTCAGTTCAGCGTGCGGCGCGCCAATGACTGAGCCGCAGGCTTGCTGAGCCGGACAGCAATTGGACAGCTGAGCCATCGCTCAGCTGCCCTGACTACACCTGTTAGAGCACTCTTCTTAGAGCTGTAGTCAGCGCAGCTGAGCGCGACGGCTCAGTTGTCCAATTGCTGTCCGGCTCAGCAAGCATGCGGCTCCGTCATTGGTGCGCCGCACGCTGAACTGAAGGAGGATGAGGGACAGGGCAGCGGGGAGCCGAACTCGTGAGCGCAGCACCGCATATCGGATTGAAGAAAGATCCGATCTGTGGTGTGGCAGGGGGCCCTTTTGGAAAGGGGGGCCCGGGGTACGTATCCCTAGGACCCCCCCTCTTAATCCGGCTCTGCTCCTAGATCCCTTTCTTCCTCAGTAGTTTCCAGTATAGTGCCATTTATACTATATTAAGCCTTTGGATTTTTGAGACCCAAATGCATGATTTTGCATTTTTTGTTATTAATCTATAATTACCACACTCTTGACGATCCCTCTAGTCTACCTAGATCCTCAATCATTTATTTCACTCCTCCTGGTGTGTCTACCCTGTTGCATACCTTTGTGTCATCTGCAAAAAATGGCATACTTTCCCTTCAATAACATTTGCAATGTCACCAATACAGATATTAAAAAGCACTGGTCGTTCGGATTCTGCCAGAAAACGACACATCAGGTCGATATATCTCCAGTGTGTACCCAGCTTTAGTCTTCACACCAAGAATGTGTTTAATGACTTTAATCAATGGTTCCCAAACATTCATGAATTGCAGCACCCTACAATATTAGCATATTTTCTCTAACGTCCTAGTGGATACTGGGGAATAGTAGATTAGCATAGGGTATAGATCGGGTCCATGGACCCTGGCACTTTAAGAAATGAATAGTGTGTGCTGGCTCCTCCCCTCTATGCCTCTCCTAGCAGACTCCGTTTAGAAAATGTGCCAAGGAGCCGGGTGCATTCTGTTGCTCTCCAGAGAGTTTTCTTCAGAAATGTATTTTAGTTTATTTTCAGGCAGCACTGGTTGGCAACCAGTCTGCCTGCATCGTGGGACTTAGGGGGGAACGAACCAACTTCCTTAGAGTTAATGGTTCGTATCCCCACTGACGGGACACTGAGCTCCTGAGGTGATGTTTCTCGCACTCCCAGAGTGTGAACCCACGCCGGCAGCATGCCGCCACCCCTAACAGATGCCGAAGAGGTGCGGTGAGTGTTACACCGGGGGCCCGGTTAGCGGGTCCCCGGTGCAAGTTGGCGGCATGGAGTGACAGTGATCACCCGGCTACGGGCCGCGGTGCCCACTGAGTACCCAGACTGGCAGCATGATAAAAGGGGGTTATGCACTCTTGTTTTACACATAAAATGGAGTATGCCAGTATAAATAAACTGCAGTGACCGCACACCATTATGGGGGGCGTGGCTTCCTGGAGAGCGGGACCAGAGTCTAAACGGCGCCATTTTCTGCTGCTGCTGCTCTGATAAGCTGCATGCGGAGACTGCTCCTCCACAGGACCTACTGAATCAGCATTTTAACTGGTACCAGGGGGTCATAGTGAAGGGGGGAGCACATAGTCAGCGGTTATACCGCTGTGTGGAAATTTACACATAAGGGACACCCAGCGAGGCGCTGCTCGGTCTGTGGTGTTGTGTACTGGTCCCACTCCTCTCTGTGTCACTCCATTCAGGGTGGTCTGGGATAAGTGTGCTATCTCACTAATACTGCACTGTGTTTCATACTAATCTGTGTGTTTTCTGCTCAAGCATGTCTGCAAATAAGTCTGTGTGTACTTTATACAAGGTTAGGTTTACACCTTCCTCACAGGGGACCCTAATGTGTACCCAATGCTTACTACCTTCACAGGATAGTAATGTGCAGGAACCTGGGTGGATGGAATCATTTAAAATATGATTACCAGTATTAATTCAGAGTTCGCTACGGCTAAACAAGAAAGACAGACCCTGAAACAAACTATGGACACATTTGTGTTCGCTGCTGCCGACCACAGGCTGGCTCCTCAACCCCCCCCCCCCCCCCCCACTCCCCACCCCCACCCCATTGGTCTCTCATAAATGCACTCTCCCACAACTATTCCAATCTGATTCTGCACTACCAGAGTTTGATGAGGGAGGTGCAGAGGTGGACAAGGATAATTCCCTGTCCCCAGGTGTTGAGGCCCTCGTTTATGCTGTCAGAGAAGTGCTCGATATCCCAGATAAGGAGGAAGAACAGACAGAGGAATTGTTTTTTAATGTAAAATAAAAGTCCTCTGCAATCTTCCCGGTTTCTAAAGAATTAGATTCCCTGGCTAAGGCAGCATGGATAAATCCTGACAAGAAGTTTATTACCCCTAAACGGGTGCTAAATTAATTTACTTTCCCTACAGAAGATAGGAACATCTGGGAAATCCCACCGACAGTGGATACTTCTGTGTCCAGACTGTCACGTAAGATTGTTTTACCTGTACCTGGGGCGGATTCTCTTAAAGACCCAGAGGATCGCAAGATTGAAATCACTCTCAAATCAATTTACAGGCGTAGCCCAACGCCCTACCATAGTGTGCAGTTGGATTTCTAGATCCATGGTAAAATGGTCTGAGGAGATTCTGAAGGTGCTGCTTACACTACCTCAGGAAGAGATAGTTACATTACTACAACACATCCAAGATGCTGCAAACTTTATTAGCGAGGCTGTTAAAGAACTTAGTATCATTAACGGCCGTACCACTGCTATGGCAGTATCAGCTCGTAGAGCCCTATGGTTGCGTCAGTGGTCAGCAGATGCTGATTCTAAAAAAGGGGTTGAGAACCTTCTTTTTATAGGTGATACCTTGTTTGGAGAAGAACTGAACAAGTAGATATCTCAGGCAACTGCAAGTAAATCTACATATCTGCCGTCTGCCCTGCCACCTGCCTGACGTGCCTATCCTGGGCTCTCCCTGCAGTCCTTTCGGGTGGCCAGATTCAGAGGCAAAGCCAGAGGTGCCCCCAATGCTGCTAGAGGAACTTGCGGTAAGTCCCGTAAACCAGCGACTGCTGGATCTGCGTACCAGGCCTCCGGATCCTCTTCCACGAAGCCCTCCGCGTGACGGTTCGCCCCAGAAGCAAGTCGAATTTCAGGCAGGTGCTCACCTTCAACACTTCACCCACATATGGACGGAGTGCAGTCGGGATCCTTAGGTGAGGGACCTCATATCCCAAGGATACCAGCTGGAATTCCAGGAATTCCCTCCTCTCAGATTCTTCAGGTCAGGCTTACCAGTTTCACCGGTAGCAAGAGATTCCTTACAGGAGGCAGTGCAAAAGCTGCTTTCTACAGGAGTTACTGCTCCAGTTCCTCCTCACCTGCACACAAAGGAGTTTTACTCAAGTCTCTTTGTTGTTCCGAAGCCGGATGGCTCGGTACGATCAATCTTGAACCTCAAATCACTGAACCCGTATCTGTGGGTGTTCAAATTCAAGATTGAAAAGCAGTGATAGCAAATCTGGAAGAGGGGGGGTTTCTGGTGTCACTGGATATCAAGGATGCATACCTACATATCCCAATTTGGCCCCCTCACCAAGCGTTCCTCAGGTTCGCGATACTGGACCAACATTTCAAGTTTCAGGCCTTACCCTTTGGTCCCTCCACAGCCCCAAGGGTATTCTCAAAGGTCATGGCAGAAATTATGCTACAATTGCGCATGATGGGTGTCTATATTATCCCGTACCTAGACGATCTGCTAATAAAGGCCGTGTCCAGGGAATAGCTACTGCACTGTATCGACTTGACTACTCGTTTGCTTACGAATCACGGATGGATACTCAACTTCCAGAAGTCTCACTTGGAACCGTCTCAGAGAATTCAGTTCCTGGGAATGATCCTGGATACAGTGTCTCAGAAGGCTTACCTTCCGATGGACAAGGTTTTGACTATTCAGTTGATGCTGAAACCTCGCGTGATCTCTATTCATCTTTGCATTCGCTTGCTAGGCAAGATGGTGGCCTCCTATGAGGCGATCCAGTATGGCAGGTTCCATGCGCGACCATTTCAACTGGATTTGTTGGACAAATGGTCGGGATCGCACCTACACATGCATCAGCATATAACCCTGTCACCGAAGGCACAGATATCCCTGCTTTGGTGGCTACAAGTGTCCCATCTGGTGGAGGGTCAGAGTTTCAACACCCAGTCGTGGATGCTTTTGACAACGGATGCCAGCCTCCGGGGTTGGGGAGCTGTGACTCAAGGAGCGCAGTTTCAGAGGACATGGTCGTTTCAGGAATCTGCTCTTCCAATCAACATCCTGGTACTGAGATCAAATTTACAATGCTCTAAGACAGGCCTCATACCTCCTTCGGAATCAGGCCACTCAGGTGCAGTCGGACAACGCCACGGCAGTATTGTACATCAACCGACAGGGAGGAACAAGAAGCAGTGCCGCAATGCGAGAGGTGTCAAGAATACTCCTCTGGGCGGAAGCCAACGCAAGGGCCATCTCAGCCATTTACATTCCAGGAGTGGACAATTGGGAAGCGGACTTCCTGAGCAGGCACGACCTCCATTCATGGGAGTGGGGTCTCCACCCTCAGGTGTTTCAACAACTTGCTCACCGGTTGGGTTGTCCACAGATAGACCTGATGGCTTCTCGTCTCAACAAGAAGCTCCGTCGTTACTGCTCCAGAACGAGGGACCCGCAGGCCGTTGCGGTAGACACTCTGACAATGCCATGGACTTACCAGTTCGTTTACCTGCTTCCTCCAATTCCATTCATTCCAAGAGTTCTCAAAAGACTCAAAAAGGAAAGAGTTCAGGCAATTCTCATTGCCCCGGACTGGCCTCGACGGGCCTGGTATGCGAACCTCCTGTTGCTGGAGGAACCCTGGCCTCTGTCGCTTCTCATGGACCTTCTTCAACAAGGACCGTTCGTCTATCCAGAGTTACAGCCGCTACGTTTGAGATGGAGATTTTAACCAGAAAGGGTCTTCCATCCAAGGTGGTTTCCACTATGATCCAGGCCCGAAAGGTGGTCAAATCCAAATATTAGTCTTGTGGTGTGAGGGTCGAAAATATTCCCCTGTGGAATTTCGTCTGGGACGTTTTCTACTGTTCCTGCAAGCAGGCATGGATAAGGGCCTACGTTTAGGCTCCATCAAGGGTTAGATTTCAGCTCTTTCTATCTTCTTCCAGAAACAACTGGCGGTACTTCCTGAAGTACAGACCTTGCTTAAGGGGGTTTTGCACATTCAACCTCCCTTTGTTCCTCCCACGGCTCCGTGGGACTTCAATGTGGTCTTGACCTTTCTCCAGTCAGATTAGTTTGAACCCTTACATAGGGTGGACTTAAAATACCTAACATGGAAAACTATTATGTTACTGGCCTTGGCTTCTGCTCGACCGGTGTCTGAATTGGGGACCTTGTCCTGTAAGAGCCCATACTTGATTTTTCATGAGGATAGGGCGGAGCTCAGAACTCAACCACAGTTTTTGCCGAATGTGGTTTCGGCCTTTCATGTAAATCAAACTATTGTGGTTCCAGTATTATCCGACACTTCCGTTGCTCCAAAGTCCCTGGATGTCGTGAGGGCTTTGAGAATTTACATCAAAAGGACTTTCACCACAGGAAGTCTGACACACTCTTCGTCCTTTATGATGCTACGAAGATTGGTTGTCCTGCCTCCAAGCAGTCCATTGCTCGTTGGCTCAAATTGACTATCCAACAAGCCTATACTTCAGCAGCTCTGCCGCTGCCGAGTTCTGTTCAGGCCCACGCCACAAGGTGGGTGGGTTCTTCCTGGGCGGCTGCCTGGGGTGTTTCGGCCTTACAATTGTGCCCGGCAGCTATTTGGTCTAGTTTGAACACATTTGTAAAATTCTATCGGTTCGACACCTTGGCCAGTGGGGTGTGGTATGGAAGGTAGATAGTAACTAGGTCGACAGTGTCTAGGTTGACCACTATTGGTCGACAGGGTCTTTATGTCGACAGGTCAAAAGGTCGACATGAGTTTTATGGGGGGTTTTGTGTAGTTTTCTTCATAGAGTGACCGGGAACCCCAATTAGTGCACCGTGTCCCCTCGTATGGCTCGCTTCGCTCGGTATAGATTACCGTTCCAATCGTAGTCCACGTGGATCGTTAAGTATGAAAAGGTTAAAAAAAGAAAGAAAAAAATCATGAAAAACGCATGTCGACCTAGAAACCCTGTCGACCTAGTTACTGTCGACCAATAGTGGTCGACCTAGAGACCGGATCCCGGCCAGGGATGACCTGAAGTTTGGTCAGGCGGTTTTGCTGGGGTCTCGGCACTCTCCCACCCGTTCTGGGAGCTTTGGGACGTCCCCATGGTAATCTACTATTCCCCAGTATCCACTAGGACATTAGAGGAAATAGGAATTTAATACCTAACAGTAATTCCTTTTATCAAAGTCCATAGTGGATACTGGGCGCCCGCATCAGTGCTTAGTTGTCCTGCTTACCTGGTTGTGAGTGGTCGTGGTTGGGTTTGCTGTTGCTTTCCCTGTTAACATGTTTGGTTAGCGTTGCTATTCTTCTATAGTTAGCGTTGCTTTCCTCTGTTATGGTTAGTTCTGCTTTCTTTGTTATTATTGTGTATTGGTTCGTTACCTCACCGCTTTGTGTTTATATCCTTCTCTCAAGGTATGTCCATCTGCTCGGACACAGTTTCCTAGACTGAGTCTGCTAGGAGGGGCATAGAGGGGAGGAGCCAGCACACACTATCAATTTCTTAAAGTGCCAGGCTCCAGTGGACCCGATCTATACCCCATGGTAATCTACTATTCCCCAGTATCCACTACGGACTACGAGAAAAGGAATTACCGGTAGGTATTAAATTCCTATTTTTTCACATTGCATCGTGGCGTTTCATATATAATAAATAAATATATATATATATTTATATTTTTATATATATATATATATATATATATATATATATATATATATATATATATATATATATTAAATAACACGACTGTTGAAGGAGCTCTAAACCCAGCAGTGTTTTATTGGAAGTGACTTAAATGTTTTGGTTGCTTTAACACAAGCCACTGTATAGCCAATAATAATGTTATCACTTGTTTGTTGAAATTGTGTTAATATTCACTGCTGCTTCGTATAAAATAAATGCACTTATGTTGCAATTTGTTTTAACAATCTTCATTTTCTTTATACTTCTATGTTCAGCCCTCCTAGAGAGGAAAATAATGGTAATGTCAGCTCTGAGCATCTGAACTTCACTGACTCTCCTATCAGATCTTTTGTGTCCATCTCAGAGGCCAGAGACTGCCTGGTGGACTTCAAGAAACAGTACAGCCGTCAACCAAACTGTAAAGGAGCCAGCCGTAGAGGAAAGAGACATAAGATGTGATGTTACTGGGTTAATAGAAAATGTAAATGTCACACTGCCAGGACTAAGTAATGAATGTTGCCTTGTGTAAAAGTTGTCAAAAACTGGTTCATTTGTATGTCGTTTTAGATGAAGCAAAACTCCCTGTAACTGAGCAGTTTGTATCTACATAGACCATATATTTTCTTGGAAAAGGTTTTTCATCTAATATATAAACCATCATGTTTCTGTATATTTGTTTGAGGGGCAGATGTATTAAGCCTGGAGAAGTGATAAAGCAGTGATAAATGCAAGGTGATAACACACCAGCTCCATTATGTAAATAGCAGTTTGGAGCTGATTGGCTGGTGCGTTATCACCTTCCACGTATCACTGCTTTATCATTTCTCCAGGCTTAATACATCTGCCCCTCAGTCTTTTACTTCATAATACATGATGAAACTACAACCATTACTAATGGAAAATAGTCCATTGTTTCTTCAAGTGCCTAAATATATAAGTATGTAATATTGTTTTAGTTTCATTAATGGCAACAACTGAGTTTCTATAGTCTGCTGAATAAACACATCAATCCAGGTGTCAGAACATAGAGAAACTAAATAAAAACACATCTTTTCAGCTTTGTCTGTATCTGGCTTCTGTTGTTCTGTAATAATGAGCTAATTCGTATGTTCACCAGAAAGCGTGACTAGGTTATAATTATCTGTGTAGCATCTCTACTACATTTATACTACATATTGCTACAACTGCGACAAGCTGTGATTAGAAAATGCACCCTAGCATGATCTGTGCAAGTGAGAATTAGGAACAATACTGCTCTGATGTACCATTCTTATATAAATATGTATATAATATATATGACACTTTATGGTTAGTGTACTTTTGTGAGACCAAAGGAATTTTAGGACTATATAAGCATTTTGGAAAAATGCACTAAACAGGCTGTGACTATATACAAGTGAACCGAAGACCTCAGTAGAGATGTTTCCTATGCCATCTGGATAGCTTCCCACTGCTTTGTAATTGTGTATGTATGTACTGTTAAGGGGGGGTACACACTGAGAGATCCATTCTTAAAATCTCAGCAATCTGACTAGATTGCTTAGATTTTAAGTACGGATCTTTCGTGTGTATGCCCCACAGCGATAGTGATGCGCGGCCCCGCGCGTCGCTATCGCCGGTGCTAGATTGGCCTGTAGCTTGCTGCAAAATATGTTGCTTTATGTTTGTTTGCAGTTCAAGCTGCATGCTGATCTCAGTGCCTGGTCTCCATGTCTGTTTGCATGAATGAGCACCTAACCAGGCACTACAATTGGCAACAAGTGGCTTCTGAACCCAGGTCACATCTTTTAGACCAGATACGACGTGGAGTGGCAGTGTTTGTGAAGGGGATGTAGTTATGTTCCCGACAGTCGAGATCCCAGCGGCCAAAATATCAATGCCGGAACCCCGACAGCAGTCGAAATCCCGACCGCTGCCTGGTATTCCCACTTGGTTGGTGGTCCACGCCACCACCCGAAGGGGAGTATTATAGTGGGGCGAGCGAAGCCTCGCCACCAAGCCCAAAGCGTAGCGAGGGGACACGCTGTGCTCAATGTCATTATTTTGATTGTCTGGATGCCAGCATCAATATTTCGACCGCCGGGATCCTGACTGTCAGGAAATCATATTAAATCCTTGTGAAGGAATCACCGTGCACATTAAGTGACTTTAACATAGAAAAAGATGACTGGCTCCTCTATACAGAAAGGCTGAAACAGTATTTTCTGGCAAATAACATTGCTGCGGAGAAACAAGGGGATGTAGTTACGACACCGGCATTTGGGATCCTGACGGTCAGCATACCGATGCCAGGATCCTGACCGCCAGAATGCCGACAGGGGCCCGAGGGATATTCCCACTCATGGGTGTCCACGACACCCATGGAGTGGGAACAGAACCTGTGGCGAGCCCGGGAGTGGCTTCGTTGCGCTCGCCTCCCTGTCAACGGGATCTCGGCGTCTGTATGCTACCCGCCAGAATCCAGAACGCCGGTCTTGTATACCCAACGCAACACAAGTACCAGTGCTTTTAAGTGTAATGGGGGAAAAAAGCCTATTGTCTGCTTCCCACTTTAATGTCCCCTGTGAAACTTGCTGCAAAGTCTTACACCGCTATTGTTAAGATTTTACAAGAGCATCTGTCCACGAAGCCTCTCCTGATAGCAGAACGGTTCAGTATTCATACACTGAACCAAGAGGAGGGGGAGTCAGTGGCTACATAAGTGGCAGAATTAAAAAGACTGAGCACTGCCAGTTTGAGGATGGCCTGAATGATGCCCTGAGAGATCGTCTAGTGTGTGGGATTTTAAGCGAAAGTGTGCAAAAAACGTTTACTAATAGAGACAGATCACTCGTTTACATGCGCACTACAAGAGGCACTGTTGATGGAAACTGTAGCTAAAGATGTTATGGAGCTCCAAATTGCAGGCAAGTCAGCATCTCAGGTTCACAAAATGGTGACCACAAAAACAAACAACGCCCTTGCATGCATATGGCGCCCGATTAGAAGTATGCTACTGCTGTGGTGCTGATACACATTCGTCCAGGGACTGTAGGTTCAAACATGAACTGTGTAGGAAATGCAACAAAAGGGGTTTGCCAGTCGCAGGCAAATAACGCTGAGGCCACTCTTGGGAGACAGAATCATATTAGTCTAAAGAGTCCCTTCTACCTGGACCAGCACCCCACCAACCTGCCCTTAATTGTTTTTAATTAGTATGTGTCCTTACTTTTGCTAAATATTAGAATGGGCTTTTTGATAGGTAAGACCTAGATACATTTTTATAATATGTCAGTATTAGGGATGCTAGGACCCAACAGTATTCACTAGAGAGGACCCAATTCAGGGACTGACACACAATCTCAATAAGGACAATATCACACTGATAGGTACTTATTTAAGCGAGGAAGTAGTCTGTCACCGATTAAAACATTTAAAGATTAATAAATCACCAGGGCCCGATGGTATTCATCCAAGGGTTCTAATGGAGCTTCACTCTGAACTGGCAAAACCGCTATCTCTGATCTTTGAGGATTCAGTTATATCAGGTATGGTTCCCAAAGACTGGCGTATAGCGGAAGTAGTGCCTATATTCAAAAAGGGAAGCAAAGCTGAACCAGGTAATTATAGACCAGTTAGTCTTACATCTATAGTGGGGAAAGTATTGGAAGGTATTCTAAGAGATAGTATTCAGAAGTTCCTTGAAACCAATAAGGTCATTAAAAGGAATCAACATGGGTTTATGAAGGACAGATCCTGTCAAACCAACTTACTTGGCTTTTATGAAACAGTAAGCGCAAACCTAGATCAGGGTAAAGACGTGGATGTAATCTTTTTAGACTTTGCCAAAGCGTTTGATACTGTACCACACATGAGACTTATATACAAGCTACAAGAATCAGGGCTAGGAAGCACAATATGCACTTGGGTCAAAAACTGGTTAGATAATAGGAAGCAGCGCGTTGTGGTTAATGGATATTTTTCAACTTGGACTGAAGTGCTAAGTGGTGTGCCGCAAGGCTCAGTATTAGGACCGCTATTGTTCAATATTTTCATTAACGACCTAACAGAAGGTCTAGAGAGCATGGTGTCAATTTTTGCAGATGATACCAAATTGTGTAAGGCTATAAATACAGAGGAGGATGCCGAGTCTCTTCAGAACGACTTAGTTAAATTAGAAGCATGGGCAGCCAAATGGAGAATGCGCTTCAACACAGACAAGTGTAAGGTAATGCACTGTGGTAACAAGAACAAAAATTACACCTACCTACTAAATGGGGTAAAACTAGGGGATTCTGTACTGGAAAAGGACTTAGGTGTCCTCATAGATAGCAAGCTAAGCAGTAGTACCCAAAGTAGGACTGCAGCAAAGAAGGCTAATAAGATATTAGCATGCATAAAACGGGGTATTGATGCTAGGGACGAGAGTATTATACTCCCATTATATAAATCACTAGTGAGGCCACACCTTGAATACTGTGTACAGTTCTGGGGACCGTACTACAAAAAGGATATCCTGGAGCTTGAAAAGGTACAAAGGAGGGCGACCAAACTAATTAAGGGCATGGAGACGATGGAATACAAGGAAAGGCTTGAAAGACTAGGCATGTTTACATTGGAAAAGCGGAGACTAAGAGGGGATATGATCAACATCTACAAATATATAAGGGGACAATACTCAGAGCTTGCGCGGGACCTGTTTTTGGTTAGATCAACACAGAGGACTCGTGGACACTCGCTCAGGTTAGAGGAGAGGAGATTCCGCACAATACGGCGTAAAGGCTTTTTCACGGTAAGGACAATACGTGTTTGGAATTCCCTGCCCGAGGGAGTTGTAATGGCGGAATCTGTCAACACCTTTAAGAATGGGTTAGATAAATTCCTATTGGATAAGGATATCCAGGGGTATGGTGCATAGTCATGCATTATAGTTACTATTTAGTCAAATCATCATGCAGAGGACACCACAAATAGGTTGAACTCGATGGACAATTGTCTTTTTTCAACCTCAGATACTATGTTACTATGTTACCTAATGAGGTCACTATTATGTGGTAGGTAAGCCTACATTTTTGGCCGTAATTGTGCTAAGTACCTTAAATTTACTCCATGTTAAATAGTAGAGTTTATTAGAATTATTCTTATAACCAGTGTGCTTAAAGTGTGAACCTGCATGTTCCTTTTTTCTGTGTAGCTTCCCACAGCTCCCTGATATTTGTAAATGCAGGATATTGCTTGAGAATGGACCTCTCCACCACGTCCCATAAATGCTCGATTTGGGTTCACGTCGGCCGAACTTGGTGGCCACATCATTCATCGGAATTCTCGAGAATGCTCCTCAAACCAATTCTGGACAACTTGGGACTGATGACACCGTGCATTATCCTGCTGGAATATTCCGTTGTTGTGGGGGTACATAAAGCCACCACTCCTCATATGTATCTGCATCCCCCTGAGCACCCACTGTCTTTATGTATCTGCCCCCCCTCCTCCCATAGCAGTGTTCTCTGCACCCTGAGCCCCTACTGCCCATATGTATCTGCCACCCCCATGGTAGTGTCTTCTGCACTCAAAGCCCCCAACTCCCCAAAAGTATCTCCCTCCCTCATGGCAGTGCCCTCTGCTCCCTGAGCCCCCACTCAACATAAGTATTTGCTTCCCCCATTGTAGTATCTTCAATTCCTTGAGCCCCATATGTATCTGCCTCCCCTTTCCCCATAGCAGTATCATGAGCTCCCTGGGCCCCCACTCGCCATGTCTCACCCACCTCATACCAATGTCATCAGCCGCCCACTGCCCATATGCATCTGCCTCCACCTCTCCCCATAGCAGTATCAACAGCTCCCTGTGCCCTTACTCCCCATGTCTCCCCCACACAGCCGTGAGCCACCACTCCCCATATATATATCCTCCCCTTTATCCAGCTCTTACCTTAATCAGTATAAAAACAGCAAAGAAATGGCCTGGCACCTATTAGTAGCTAGATACCTGCTGCTTTTCAATTGTGAGACGTTTTAAGTTGATATTCCTCTGGATATGGCAACTTTTATGGTAAGAAGCACCAGTGGCCGTTAGATCAGAATTTGAGATAAACTCTATTAATTGGTAATTGAATCTAGCGCTCTCTGTCTGCACAATTTTGCTGCTAAAAAAATGAATCTTAAAAAATCTGCAGCTACAGTATATCACGGCTGTAATTAGCTGCATCTCTTCAACTGCTCACAACTAACTTTTTAAAAACTGATGCTGCTTGGTTCCCGGATTAAGTGATTAGGTGAATAGATAGTTTTACTAACACACACACACATATATATATATATATATATATATATACACATATACCAGAGGTTCCCAAACGCGGTCCTCAAGGCACCCCAACGGCCTTGGTTTTAAATGTATCCATGCTTAGCCACAGGTGACTTAATTAGCACCTCAGTCAATTTGATTTAACCATCTGTGCTGAGCCATGGATATACCTAAAACCTGGACTGTTGGGGTGCCTTGAGGACCACGTTTGGGAACCTCTGACATATACAACTACTATACTGCAATATTTGTTACAGAGAATTTGGACTAACAGAGCCTATATTAATCAGTTGTTATTAACATCAAGGTGCGAATTTCCATTACAATTAGGAATTGTTTGCTGAGTATATTCACTTCAGCATACTTGTAATATGGATGTGCTTTATATACCCATCGGCCAGTGATTATTCCTAGTACAACAGATTATTGTTGCTGAATGTGTGTACTGTTTTAACGTTGTTATGATCTGTTTCTATTGGATCAGCTTGCCATGTTTTCCTGCATTCCTAGTTCATTTCAGATTCCTGCATGTTCCTGTGTGTTCAGCTGCAGTATGGTGAGTTTTGTCTGTTTGCTTGTGTTGCTGAACAGGTGCATTGAGTCTCATCAGAGAGCCTGGTCTCCCTGGCTGCTCTGATTGGGTATTATCTCCTATATATGTGTTTCCTGTCCCTCATTCCATGCTGGTCATAGTTGCTGGTTGCTGCGGGAGCCCTCTTTACGGTGGTCCAGTCGCCAGCTGCAGAATTCTCCCCTGCCTCTCAGCATCCATTGACAGTGTCAGTTCTGGTGTCCAGCTTCTGCTCTGTACCAGCCTTTCATAGAATTACCTTGATGTATTATATATCTTTAGTTTTGTCTTCAGTGTTAGTTAAGTATTAGCTGCTAGTTTTAGTACTATTCCTCCCAGACCGGAGGTTATCCCCAGTTGGGGGTATTATTTGTGTTAGCTCTCCTCAGTATTAACCTCTCCCTGGCCCGGCAGTCCTTCATCCCTTCAGTGCTTTAGTTTTAGTTATTCTGCCATTGTTTGCCTTCCATTCTCCCCATTCATCCTGGATGCTCATGTAGTTATCTTAGGGTTCAGTTCCTGTCGGCTTTGATTCAGGTCACCTAGCGGTTGAGCTCATACTACCGCCAGTGGCGTAAGTCCTGGTGGGCATCGCAGTACCGGTAGACGCATAGAGTCTTATGGGAAAAGCGGGTCTTATAGGCAAGATGACCTGCTGAGTGCGTTCTATGAGTCTCAACCCCAGGTGTACAGGGCACTGCCTGAAGACCTACAAGCACCACTGAATTTCCAAAGGAAGATCTCCATTCCACTGTAAAAAAATCGCTTTTCATCATTTTTGTGATTTTCTCTTACCTTAATCCTGTGTCATTGGGGCAGACTCCTGCAGCTCCATGTGTGCATTGCCTGGCTTCCACTACAACTGCTCACCCTCAGGCAGAATTTGTATGTAAACTCACTTCCTGACTGAGACTGAGCATGGGGTCGCTGGTGTGTTGCTGCAGCTTCCTGGTGTCTCCTGGCTGGCTCAGATCACTGAGATAGCGATCAGCAATAGAGACAGTTGACAGAAATCGACCACTGGTCCTAGGCTTAAGATGCCCATAGGCATTTGCCTATAATGCCTCTGCCTATGGCCGGCTCTCATTCCCCATGGAGGCGACTTCCTCCTCTTGTCTTACCTGGCTGAGATTGCGACTGGATGTAGCTTCACCGCTAATACAGAAATTGCTTAAAATGTAAGAATCGTGGATTTGAGTATCTAAATTGCTCTGTAAAGCAGATATAATAAGAATTTACTCACCGGTAATTCTATTTCTCGTAGTCCGTAGTGGATGCTGGGTACTCCGTAAGGACCATGGGGAATAGACGGGCTCCGCAGGAGACTGGGCACTCTAAAGAAAAGATTAGGTACTATCTGGTGTGCACTGGATCCTCCCTCTATGCCCCTCCTCCAGACCTCAGTTAGGGAAACTGTGCCCGGAAGAGCTGACATTACAAGGAAAGTATTTTTTGAATCCAGGATAAGACTCATACCAGCCACACCAATCACACCGTACAACTTGTGATAACCTTACCCAGTTAACAGTATGAACAACAACTGAGCCTCACTCAACGGATGGCTCATAACAATAACCCTTATTTAAGCAATAACTATATACACGTATTGCAGAAAGTCCGCACTTGGGACGGGCGCCCAGCATCCACTACGGACTACGAGAAAAAGAATTACCGGTGAGTAAATTCTTATTTTCTCTGACGTCCTAGTGGATGCTGGGAACTCCGTAAGGACCATGGGGATTATACCAAAAGCTCCCAAACGGGCGGGAGAGTGCGGATGACTCTGCAGCACCGAGTGAGCAAACACAAGGTCCTCCTCAGCCAGAAACTTGTAGAACTTTGCAAAGGTGTTTGAACCCGACCAAGTAGCCGCTCGGCAAAGCTGTAAAGCCGAGACCCCTCGGGCAGCCGCCCAAGAAGACCCCACCTTCCTTGTGGAATGGGCTTTTACTGATTTTGGATGCGGCAATCCAGCCGCAGAATGAGCCAGCTGAATCGTGCTACAGATCCAGCGAGCAATAGTTTGCTTTGAAGCAGGAGCACCCAGCTTGTTGGGTGCATGCAGGATAAATAGCGAGTCAGTCTTCCTGACTCCAGCCGTTCTGGAAACATATATTTTCAAAGCCCTGACTACGTCCAGCAACTTGGAGTCCTCCAAGTCCCGAGTAGCCGCAGGCACCACAATAGGTTGGTTCAAATGAAACGATGATACCACCTTTGGGAGAAATTGGGGACGAGTCCTCAATTCTGCCCTGTCCATATGGAAGATCAGATATGGGCTTTTACATGACAAAGCCGCCAATTCCGACACACGCCTAGCCGATGCTAAGGCCAACAGCATGACCACTTTCCACGTGAGATACTTTAGTTCCACGGTCTTAAGTGGCTCAAACCAGTGGGATTTCAGGAAATCCAACACAACGTTAAGATCCCAAGGTGCCACTGGTGGCACAAAAGGGGGCTGAATATGCAGCACTCCCTTAACAAACGTCTGAACCTCAGGCAGTGAAGCCAGTTCTTTTTGAAAGAAAATGGATAGGGCCGAAATCTGGACCTTTATGGACCCCAATTTTAGGCCCATAGTCACCCCTGACTGTAGGAAGTGCAGGAATCGACCCAGCTGGAATTCCTCTGTAGGGGCCGTCCTGGCCTCACACCAAGCAACATATTTTCGCCATATACGGTGATAATGCTTTGCTGTCACGTCCTTCCTAGCCTTTATCAGCGTAGGCATAACTTCATCCGGAATGCCTTTTTCCGCTAGGATCCGGCGTTCAACCGCCACGCCGTCAAACGCAGCCGCGGTAAGTCTTGGAACAGGCAGGGCCCTTGTTGCAGCAGGTCCTGTCTGAGAGGCAGAGGCCATGGATCCTCTGTGCGCATTTCTTGCAGTTCCGGGTACCAAGTCCTTCTTGGCCAATCCGGAACAATGAGTATTGTTCTTATTCCTCTCTTTCTTACTATTCTCAGTACCTTGGGTATGAGAGGAAGAGGAGGAAACACACATACCGACTGGTACACCCACGGTGTCACTAGGGCGTCCACAGCTATCGCCTGAGGGTCCCTTGACCTGGCGCAATATCTTTTTAGCTTTTTGTTGAGGCGGGACGCCATCATGTCCACCTGTGGCAGTTCCCATCGCTTTGCAATCTGTGTGAAGACTTCTTGATGAAGTCCCCACTCTCCCCGGTGGAGGTCGTGTCTGCTGAGGAAGTCTGCTTCCCAGTTGTCCACTCCCGGAATGAACACTGCTGACAGTGCTTGCACGTGATTCTCCGCCCACCGAAGAATCTTTGTGGCTTCCGCCATTGCCATCCTGCTTCTTGTGCCGCCCTGGCGGTTTACATGGGCGACCGCCGTGATGTTGTCTGACTGAATCAGCACTGGCCGGTTTCGAAGCAGGGGCTCTGCTTGACTCAGGGCGTTGTAAATGGCCCTTAGTTCCAGTATATTTATGTGTAGAGAAGTCTCCAGACTTGACCACAGCCCTTGGAAGTTTCTTCCCTGAGTGACTGCCCCCCATCCTCGGAGGCTTGCATCCGTGGTCACCAGGACCCAGTCCTGTATGCCGAACCTGCGGCCCTCGAGAAGGTGAGCACTCTGCAAGCCACCACAGAAGAGACACCCTGGCCCTTGGGGACAGGGTGATCAGCCGATGCATCTGAAGATGCGATCCGGACCACTTGTCCAACAGATCCCACTGAAAGATCCTTGCATGGAACCTGCCGAAGGGAATGGCTTCGTAAGAAGCCACCATCTTTACCAGGACTCGCGTGCAGTGATGCACCGATACCTGTTTTGGTTTCAGGAGGTCCCTGACCAGAGATGCTAATTCCTGGGCCTTCTCCACCGGGAGAAACACCTTCTTCTGTTCTGTGTCCAGAATCATGCCCAGGAAAAGCAGACGCGTCGTAGGAATCAGCTGCGACTTTGGAACATTCAGAATCCAGCCGTGCTGCTGCAACACTTCCTGAGAGAGTGCTACGCTGATCAACAACTGCTCTCTGGACCTCGCCTTTATGAGGAGATCGTCCAAGTACGGGATAACTATAACTCCCTTCTTCCGAAGGAGTATCATCATTTCGGCCATTACCTTGGTAAATATCCTCTGTGCCGTGGACAGGCCAAACGGCAACATCTGGAACTGGTAATGACAGTCCTGTACCACAAACCTGAGGTACTCCTGGTGAAGTGGGTAAATGGGGACATGCAAGTAAGCATCCTTGATGTCCAGCGACACCATAAAATCCCCCTCTTCCAGGCTTGCAATAACCGCTCTGAGCGTTTCCATTTTGAACTTGAATTTCTTTATATAAGTGTTCAAGGATTTTAAATTCAGAATGGGTCTCACCGAACCGTCCGGTTTCGGTACCACAAACATTGTGGAATAGTAACCCCTTCCCTGTTGAAGGAGGGGGACCCTGATAATCACTTGCTGGAGGTACAGCTTGTGAATTGCCGCCAGTACTACCTCCCTTTCCATGGGGGAAGCTGGCAAGGCTGATTTGAGGTAACGGCGGGGGGGAGTCGCTTCGAATTCCAGCTTGTATCCCTGAGATACAATTTGTACAGCCCAGAGATCCACCTGTGAGCGAACCCACTGGTTGCTGAAGTTTCAGAGACGCGCCCCCACCGCACCTGGCTCCGCCTGTGGAGCCCCAACGTCATGCGGTGGATTTAGTGGAAGCAGGGGAGGACTTTTGTTCCTGGGAACTGGCTTGCATGGTGCAGCTTCTTACCTCTACCCCTGCCTCTGGCAAGAAAGGATGCGCCCCTGACCCTCTTGCCTTTCTGAGAACGAAAGGACTGCATTTGATAATACGGTGCTTTCTTAGGCTGTGAGGAAACCTGAGGCAAGAAAGTCGACTTTCCAGCTGTCGCTGTGGACACGAGGTCCGATAGACCGTCCCCAAACAATTCCTCACCCTTATAAGGCAGAACCTCCATGTGTTTTTTAGAATCAGCATCTCCTGTCCATTGCCGAGTCCATAAGACCCTCCTGGCAGAAATGGACATAGCATTAATTCTAGAGCCCAGCAGGCAAATTTCCCTCTGAGCATCCCGCATATATAAGACAACGTCTTTTATATGGCCCAGGGTTAGCAAAACAGTATCCCTGTCGAGGGAATCTATGTCGTCTGACAGATTATCAGTCCATGCTGCTACAGCACTACACATCCAGGCTGAAGCAATAGCAGGTCTCAGTAGAGTACCAGAGTGTGTATACACTGACTTCAGGATAGCTTCCTGCTTTCTATCCACAGGCTCCTTTAGGGCGGCCGTATCCTGAGACGGCAGGGCCACCTTTTTAGATAAGCGTGTCAGCGCCTTGTCCACCCTAGGGGATGTTTCCCAACGTAACCTGTCCGTTGACGGGAAAGGGTACGCCATCAGTAACCTCTTAGAAATCACTAGTTTCTTATCAGGGGAACTCCACGCTTCTTCACATAATTTATTTAATTTATCAGATGGGGGAAAAGTCACTGGCTGCTTTTTCTCCCCAAACATATAAACCCTCTTGGTATTAACAGGGTTAATCTCAGAAATGTGTAATACATCTTTCATTGCAATAATCATGTATCGGATGGTCTTGGTCATTTTAGACTGTAAATGTGCCTCATCATCGTCGACACTTGAGTTGGACTCCGTGTCGACATCTGTGTTAACCATCTGAGATAGAGGGCGTTTATGAGCCCCTGACGGTTTCTGAGTCGCCTGGGCAGGCGCGGGCTGAGACCCCGGCTGTCCCAAGGCTGCAGCGTCATCAAACCTTTTATGTAAGGAGCTTACATTGTCGTTTAAGACCTTCCACATATCCCTCCAATCAGGTGTCGGCCCCGACGGGGGCGACACCACACTTATCTGCACTTGCTCCGCCTCCACGTAACCCCCCTCATCAAACATGTCGACACAGCCGTACCGACACACCGCACACACACAGGGAATGCTCAGACTGAGGACAGGACCCCACAAAGTCCTTTGGGGAGACAGAGAGAGAGTATGCCAGCACACACCACAGCGCTATATAACACAGGGATTTTCACTTATAATAAGTGATTACCCAATAGCTGCCTTATGTTTTATTTGCGCCTAAATTTATGTGCCCCCCCCCTCTCTTTTTTACCCTTCTTGTACCTGGATACTGCAGGGGAGAGCCTGGGGAGCTGCTTCCAGCGGAGCTGTGAAGAGAAAATGGTGCTGGTGTGCTGAGGAAGAAGGCCCCGCCCCCTCAGTGGCGGGCTTCTGTCCCGCTTTCTGTGTAAAAAAATGGCGGGGATTTTTACATATATACAGTGCCAGACTGTATATATGTATTTTTATTCCCAAAAGGTACTTCAATTGCTGCCCAGGGCGCCCCCAGCGCCCTGCACCCTACAGTGACCGGAGTGTGTAAGTGTGCTGGGAGCAATGGCGCACAGCTGCGGTGCTGTGCGCTACCTTAAATGAAGACAGGAGTCTTCTGCCGCCGATTTCGTCGTCTTCAAGCTTCTGTTCTTCTGGCTCTGCGAGGGGGACGGAGGCGCGGCTCCGGGAACGGACGATCGAGGACAGGTGCCTGTGTTCGAACCCTCTGGAGCTAATGGTGTCCAGTAGCCTAAGAAGCACAAGCTAGCTGCAAGCAGGTAGGTTTGCTTCTCTCCCCTTAGTCCCACGTAGCAGTGAGTCTGTTGCCAGCAGAAGCTCACTGAAAATAAAAAACCTAACAAATACTTTCTTTACTAGTAAGCTCAGGAGAGCCCACTAGGAGCACCCAGCTCTGGCCGGGCACAGATTCTAACTGAGGTCTGGAGGAGGGGCATAGAGGGAGGAGCCAGTGCACACCAGATAGTACCTAATCTTTTCTTTAGAGTGCCCATTCTCCTGCGGAGCCCGTTTATTCCACATGGTCCTTACGGAGTTCCCAGCATCCACTAGGACGTCAGAGAAGAATTATTATTATTAATTTTTATTTTATTTATTTATTTTTTTGGGGGGGGGTTCATCACTTATGAATAAATGGGCAGGCTTACCCTTACCCAATTGTGTGTGGATCATTATTTATGTGAACCGAAGGTTACAAGCAGTGTAAAGTGACTGTATTTGAATAAATGTGTGTTTTTCACATTTGCAGCCAATCAGACACAGTTGTCATCAACTGTAGTACAAAAAAAATCCCTATTTGCAGTAATTGAGTAATAAGCTGCTGTAAAGAGGTGATATCAAACCCGTCTCAAAGAGCATGAAAACAAATTCTAAAACTAAGAGAATTGTGGTGGTGTGGACTAAATGGCGCTATCGCTCAAGCAGTGATGGTGAATATGAGTGCTAAATAAATACTTAGCTGTGCCGTATTCAGACGAATAGTCAAGGATATTCTGTGTCCAATTTTTGATGGAGAGCTCAACCGTATTCAAAAAATAAGAAATGAGACAGAAGTACACAATGTGTAGTAATGTCACGTGGAACAAATGAAAAAATATGTGGTCTAGAGTCTTTTGCCAATATAAGCTAACATGCTTAACTAAGCAATGTAGGTGGTCGGAGAATACTTGTAAGATGATCTTTTTAAAACCAAAATATGGAAACAATATTCTCCTATGAACACACCTGACTTACATAAAGACAGGTGTTGACATGCCCATAAAGGTATCTTTTCAAGATGTGGCGTGCTCTTTATCAATCAGTGGTGGAAGACCAGGATCTAAATGGTATCTGCTATCGTGAGAGAGGGGCATACCTAACACTCACGTGGGAGACAGTAGATATCCTCATATAGCGGTTTATTTCAAGGGCATCGCTCCAAGGGGGTTACCGAGGTTGTTGTATATCCAATGATAGAGGACTCGAACATAGAGACAAAAGTCTGGACGCCCATAACGGTATCTTTCACAAAATAGTGTGTTCTCTATCGATCAATAATGGATAGCCAAACCTATAATAGTGAGGAAGGCGTACCTAACACTCACGTGCAAAACGGTTGGTGTCCTCATGTAACGGTTTCTTTCAAAGACCTCAATCCAGGAGTAATAAAAAGTGGAGTTTATTCAAAGTACATAACATAAAAAGCAGGCTGATCTCAGCGTAAGAGTCCGGCTCTGATGGAAGTGAGAACCGTCTTGGAACAATAAGTGGCCAACTTTGAGGTTCCAAAAAAAATAATAAGTATGACAAGGTCCTACCTTCCTTCAGAGTCCAATACAGAGGCAGAACTCTGGGAGGCAATGGAGTCATCTGCCACTGGGCTCCTGCCCTGAAGGGGGGCACCTCTCCTCCCATTCTGTGACACCATTGAATTAAGTTAATTGATAGCTGTCGCTGTCTTTTCAGTGGCAGACTTCCTCACTGGTCCCTGCACCTTACAAATCACACCCTCTTTATTATACTGAATATACACATTTTACAAGTATCACACCCAGGATTAGAACCCATGACCTATTACACTGAAAACAGACACCTTACTGATGAAGCTGTTTGCGCTTGTATAGGAAATATGAGAAGTTTAACTATATGAAGATACTTCCCTGACAATTACACGTAACTTCATATAGTTAGAATTCTCATGCTTCCTCTACAGGAGCAAATAACTCCATCAGTAAAGTGTCTGCTGTCAGTGTAACAGGTCATGGGTTCTAATCCTGGGTATGACTGCTAAGAAATGTGTGATTTAAAATAAAAGACAATTAAATGTATAAATACAGTATATACATTTTTTTCAGAACACTCCATAAACACACACATACACACATATATATGCACAGTCATACATATATTTCTCTGACATCCTAGTGGATGCTGGGAACTCCGTAAGGACCATGGGGAATAGCGGCTCCGCAGGAGACTGGGCACAACTAAGAAATATTTAGGACTACCTGGTGTGCACTGGCTCCTCCCTCTATGCCCCTCCTCCAGACCTCAGTTAGAATTTTGTGCCCGGCCGAGCTGGATGCACACTAGGGGCTCTCCTGAGCTCTTAGAAAAGAATGTATAATTAGGTTTTTTATTTTCAGTGAGATCTGCTGGCAACAGACTCACTGCTACGAGGGACTGAGGGGAGAAGAAGCGAACCTATCTGCTTGCAGCTAGCTTGGGCTTCTTAGGCTACTGGACACCATTAGCTCCAGAGGGATCGAACACAGGCCCAGCCTCGGTCGTCCGGTCCCGGAGCTGCGCCGCCGTCCCCCTTGCAGAGCCAGAAGCAAGAAGAACGTCCAGGAAATCGGCGGCTGAAGACTCCGATCTTCATTAAGGTAGCGCACAGCACTGCAGCTGTGCGCCATTGCTCCCCATGCACACCACACACTCCGGTCACTGATGGGTGCTGGGGGGGGGGGGGGGCCTGGGCTGCAGTAAGAGTACATTAGCTGGCAAATAAACACATAATATAGTCAGTAAGACTATATATGTGTAAAATCCCCTGCCACAAATATCCTGAAAAAAGCGGGAGAAGTCCGCCATGAAGGGGACGGGGCTATCTCCCTCAGCACACTGGCGCCATTTCCTCTCACAGCTCCGCTGGAAGGACGCTCCCAAGGCTCTCCCCTGCAGTTTCCAGGCTCAATAGGGTAAAAAAGAGAGGGGGGGCAATAAATTTAGGCGCAAACTGTGTATTATAGCAGCTATAGGGGAAAAATCACTGTGTGTAGTGTGTATCCCTGCATTATATAGCGCTCTGGTGTGTGCTGGCATACTCTCTCTCTGTCTCCCCAAAGGACTTTGTGGGGTCCTGTCCTCAGTCAGAGCATTCCCTGTGTGTGTGCGGTGTGTCGGTACGGCTGTGTCGACATGTTTGATGAGGAGGCTTATGTGGAGGTGGAGCAGGTGCCGATAAATGTGATGTCACCCCCTGCGGGGTCGACACCTGAATGGATGGACATGTGGAAGGAATTACGCGACAGTGTCAACTCCTTACATAAAAGGTTTGACGACATAACAGATGTGGGACAGCCGGCTTCTCTGCCCGTGCCTGCCCAGGCGTCTCAAAAGCCATCAGGGGCTCTAAAACGGCCACTACCTCAGATGGCAGACACAGATGTCGACACGGATACTGACTCGTGTCGACGACGATGAGACTAGTGTACATTCCAATAGAGCCACTTGTTATATGATTACGGCAATGAAAAATGTGTTGCACATTTCTGATATTACCCCAGGTACCACAAAAAAGGGTATTATGTTTGGGGAGAAAAAGCTACCAGTGGTTTTCCCCCATCTGATGAATTAAATGAAGTGTGTGAAGAAGCGTGGGCTTCCCCCGATAAGAAACTGGTAATTTCTAAAAAGTTACTAATGGCGTGCCCTTTCCCGCCAGAGGACAGGTCACGTTGGGAGACATCCCCTAGGGTGGATAAAGCGCTCACACGTCTGTCAAAAAAGGTGGCACTACCGTCTCCGGACACGGCCGCCCTAAAGGAGCCTGCAGATAGAAAGCAGGAGGCTATCCTGAAGTCTGTATATACACACTCAGGAATTATACTGAGACCGGCTATTGCTTCAGCATGGATGCGCAGTGCTGCAGCTGCGTGGTCAGATTCCCTGTCGGAAAACATTGATACCCTAGACAGGGACACTATATTGCTAACCGTAGAGCATATTAAAGACGCTGTCTTATACATGAGAGATGCACAGAGGGATATTTGCCGGCTGGCATCTAAAATAAACGCAATGTCCATTTCTGCCAGGAGAGGATTGTGGACTCGGCAGTGGACAGGAGATGCAGATTCTAAAAGGCACATGGAAGTTTTGCCTTACAAGGGTGAGGAGTTGTTTGGGGATGGTCTCTCGGACCTCGTTTCCACAGCGACAGCTGGGAAGTCAGCATTTTTACCCCATGTTCCCTCAAAGCCAAAGAAAGCACCGTATTATCAGGTACAGTCCTTTCGGCCCCAGAAAGGCAAGCGGGTTAGAGGCGCGTCCTTTCTGCCCAGAGGCAGAGGTAGAGGGAAAAAGCTGCAACATACAGCCAGTTCCCAGGAACAAAAGTCCTCCCCCGCTTCCTCTAAGTCCACCGCATGACGCTGGGGCTCCACAGGCGGAGCCAGGTACGGTGGGGGCCCGTCTCAAGAACTTCAGCGACCAGTGGGCTCGCTCACGGGTGGATCCCTGGATTCTACAAGTAGTATCTCAGGGGTACAAGCTGGAATTCGAGACGTCTCCCCCTCGCCGTTTCCTCAAATCTGCCTTGCCGACAGCTCCCCCGGACAGGGAGGCAGTGCTGGAGGCGATTCACAAGCTGTATTCTCAGCAGGTGATAATCAAGGTACCCCTCCTTCAACAAGGACGGGGTTACTATTCCACAATGTTTGTGGTACCGAAACCGGACGGTTCGGTGAGACCCATTTTAAATTTAAAATCCTTGAACACTAATATAAGAAGGTTCAAGTTCAAGATGGAATCGCTCAGGGCGTTGATTGCAAGCCTGGACAAGGGGGATTACCTGGTATCACTGGACATCAAGGATGCTTACCTGCATGTCCCCATTTACCCTCCTCACCAGGAGTACCTCAGATTTGTGGTACAGGACTGTCATTACCAATTCCAGACGTTGCCGTTTGGTCTGTCCACGGCACCGAGGGTATTTACCAAGGTAATGGCCGAAATGATGATACTCCTTCGGAAAAAGGGAGTTTTAATTATTCCGTACTTGGACGATCTCCTTATAAAGGCGAGGTCCAGGGAACAGTTTTTGATCGGAGTAGCACTAGCTCGGGAAGCGCTACAACAGCACGGCTGGATCCTGAATATTCCAAAGTCGCAGCTGGTTCCTACAATGCGTCTGCTGTTCCTGGGGATGGTTCTGGACACAGAACAGAAAAAGGTGTTTCTCCCGGAGGAGAAGGCCAAGGAGTTGTCATCTCTAGTCAGAGACCTCCTAAAACCAAAACAGGTGTCTGTGCACCACTGCACGCGAGTCCTGGGAAAGATGGTGGCTTCTTACGAAGCGATTCCATTCGGCAGGTTCCATGCAAGGATCTTTCAGTGGGATCTGTTGGACAAGTGGTCCGGATCGCATCTTCAGATGCATCGGCTGATAACCCTGTCTCCAAGGACCAGGGTGTCGCTGTTGTGGTGGCTACAGAGTGCTCATCTTCTAGAGGGCCGCAGATTCGGCATACAGGACTGGGTCCTGGTGACCACGGATGCCAGCCTTCGAGGTTGGGGGGCAGTCACACAGGGAAGAAACTTCCAAGGACTATGGACAAGTCAGGAGACTTCCCTACACATAAATATTCTGGAACTAAGGGCCATTTACAATGCCCTAAGTCAGGCAAGACCCCTGCTTCAACACCAGCCGGTGCTGATCCAGTCAGACATCATCACGGCGGTCGCCCATGTAAACCGTCAGGGCGGCACAAGAAGCAGGATGGCGATGGCAGAAGCCACAAGGATTCTCCGATGGGCGGAAAATCATGTGTTAGCACTGTCAGCAGTGTTCATTCCGGGAGTGGACAACTGGGAAGCAGACTTCCTCAGCAGGCACGACCTCCACCCGGGAGAGTGGGGACTTCATCCAGAAGTCTTCCAAATGGTTGTACACCGGTGGGAAAGGCCACAGGTGGACATGATGGCGTCCTGCCTCAACAAAAAGCTAAAAAGATATTGCGCCAGGTCAAGGGACCCTCAGGCGATAGCTGTGGACGCTCTAGTGACACCGTGGGTGTACCAGTCGGTTTATGTGTTCCGTCCTCTGCCTCTCATACCCAAGGTACTGAGAATAATAAGAAGGAGAGGAGTAAGAACTATACTTGTGGTTCCGGATTGGCCAAGAAGAGCTTGGTACCCAGAACTTCAAGAAATGATCTCAGAGGACCCATGGCCTCTGCCGCTCAGACAGGACGTGCTGCAGCAGGGACCCTGTCTGTTCCAAGACTTACCGCGACTGCGTTTGATGGCATGGCGGTTGAACGCCGGATCCTGAAGGAAAAGGGCATTCCGGAGGAAGTCATCCCTACGCTGATTAAAGCTAGGAAGGAGGTGACTGCAAACCATTATCACCGCATATGGCGAAAATATGTTGCGTGGTGTGAGGCCAGAAGGGCCCCAACGGAGGAATTTCAGCTGGGTCGATTTCTGCACTTCCTACAGTCAGGGGTGACTATGGGCCTCAAATTAGGTTCCATTAAGGTCCAGATTTCGGCTCTGTCGATTTTCTTCCAAAAAGAACTGGCTTCACTGCCTGAAGTTCAGACGTTTGTTAAAGGAGTGCTGCATATTCAGCCCCCTTTTGTGCCTCCAGTGGCACCTTGGGATCTCAACGTGGTGTTGGATTTCCTTAAGTCACATCGGTTTGAGCCACTTAAAACCGTGGAACTAAAATATCTCACGTGGATAGTGGTCATGCTGTTGGCCTTGGCTTCGGCCAGGCGTGTGTCAGAATTGGCGGCTTTGTCATGTAAAAGCCCTTATCTGATTTTCCATATGGATAGGGCGGAATTGAGGACTCGTCCCCAATTTCTTCCTAAGGTGGTGTCAGCTTTTCATTTGAACCAACCTATTGTGGTGCCTGCGGCTACTAAGGACATGGAGGATTCCAAGTTGCTGGACGTAGTCAGGGCCCTGAAAATCTATGTTTCCAGGACGGCTGGAGTCAGGAAAACTGACTCGCTATTTATCCTGTATGCGCCCAACAAGCTGGGTGCTCCTGCTTCAAAGCAGTCTATTGCTCGCTGGATCTGTAGTACGATTCAACTTGCGCATTCTGCGGCTGGACTGCCGCATCCTAAATCTGTAAAAGCCCATTCCACGAGAAAAGTGTGCTCTTCTTGGGCGGCTGCCCGAGGGGTCTCGGCTTTACAACTTTGCCGAGCGGCTAGTTGGTCAGGTTCAAACACGTTTGCTAAATTCTACAAGTTTGATACCCTGGCTAAGGAGGACCTTGAGTTTGCTCATTCGGTGCTGCAGAGTCATCCGCACTCTCCCGCCCGTTTGGGAGCTTTGGTATAATCCCCATGGTCCTTACGGAGTTCCCAGCATCCACTAGGACGTCAGAGAAAATAAGATTTTACTCACCGGTAAATCTATTTCTCGTAGTCCGTAGTGGATGCTGGGCGCCCATCCCAAGTGCGGATTGTCTGCAATACTTGTATATAGTTATTGCCTAACTAAAGGGTTATTGTTTGGAGCCATCTGTTAAGAGGCTCAGTTGTTATTCATACTGTTAACTGGGTATAGTATCACGAGTTGTACGGTGTGATTGGTGTGGCTGGTATGAGTCTTACCCGGGATTCAAAATCCTTTCCTTATTGTGTCAGCTCTTCCGGGCACAGTTTCCTAACTGAGGTCTGGAGGAGGGGCATAGAGGGAGGAGCCAGTGCACACCAGGTAGTCCTAAATCTTTCTTAGTTGTGCCCAGTCTCCTGCGGAGCCGCTATTCCCCATGGTCCTTACGGAGTTCCCAGCATCCACTACGGACTACGAGAAATAGAATTACCGGTGAGTAAATTCTTATTTTATCTTAATATAGGAAATAGGGGGGCACCAATATTTATCTTGCCTCCGGGCAATAGTGACGAACTTACGCCACTGGTCCAATAGACAGGTCCGCTGTAGAAGAGCCCCCTCTAAGCCAACGCGTTTCGAGTCGGGAGATTCTTTTTCAAGGCATGAGGGTCCAAACAAATAGGTTCCCCTATTTATAGCAAGACATAATTACATACTTCTGGTCACATGACCGGAACTGGATGCTAAAAGATTCAAAAATTAAAAAGTTTAATAAAAAGTCCTCCTTACAGTTTAAGTTGCTTCTCAATTTATTTATTTTTTATTTTTCATTGCACATCTATACATTTTCTAAGCACATAAAAACCAGCAATAAGAATGTTATTCATTATTATCCTTTGTCATTTTTTCAGTGATCAAGTAATGAGCATCACTATGTATGGTTGTTCAGAATGCGGGTACCATTATTTGTTCCTGTTGCGACTGTCCTAATATAATTAGGAACTACAATACCCAGAATTCAAGCGGCATTTCTACTTTTGTCTTTGCCGCTATTGACATACAAGAACTGGGAACTACATTACTCAGAACTTTAGCGGCACTCCCGCCGCGGCTGGCGCTTTCGGAAGCAAGATATACCTGATGAACGCCACAGGACTTCCGCCCTGACCACAGACAGCGCTATTTCCTGTATGTGTAAAGACTACATCACCCAGGAAGCCGAGCGGCTTCCGGCCGCGGACGGCTTTTCGATTTAGGAACTACTCTTTCTTTTACCACATATTCCACAATCCCCAGTGAGAGTTGACCTCTATTTGTTACTATCTGAATAAGTTTTGTTTTATGTCAGTAATGAAGTTTTCTGGCCGCAGATAGCGTCACTTCCTGTGTATGTATATACTACATTACCCAGGAAGCCGAGCGGCTTCCGGTCACAGACGTCTTTTGAATTATAAACTACTCCATTTTTTACTACATGTCCCACAATTCATGGCGAGAGTTGATCTCTATTTTTAACTGTTATTACCTAAATAAGCATTGTTTTATGTTAATAATGAAGCCTCTGATGTGGCAACACATATCTTAAACTGTAAGGAGTACTTTTTATTAATCTTTTTAATTTTTGAATCTTTTAGCATCCAGTTCCAGTCATGTGACCAGAAGTGATGTAATCATGTCTTGCTATAAATAGGGGAACCTATTTGTTTGGACCCTCATGCCTTGAAAAAGAGTCTCCTGACTCGAAACGCGTTGGATTAGAGGGGGCTCTTCTACAGCGGACCTGTCTATTGGACTCTGAAGGAAGGTAGGACCTTGTCATACTTATTATTTTTTTTGGAACCTCAAAGTTGGCCACTTATTGTTCCAAGACGGTTCTCACTTCCATCAGAGCCGGACTCTTACGCTGAGATCAGCCTGCTTTTTATGTTATGTACTTTGAATAAACTCCACTTTTTATTACTCCTGGATTGAGGTCTTTGAAAGAAACCGTTACATGAGGACACCAACCGTTTTGCACGTGAGTGTTAGGTACGCCTTCCTCACTATTATAGGTTTGGCTATCCATTATTGACCGATAGAGAACACACTATTTTGTGAAAGATACCGTTATGGGCATCCAGACTTTTGTCTCTATGGTCGAGTCCTCTATCATTGGATATACAACAACCTCGGTAACCCCCTTGGAGCGATGCCCTTGAAAGAAACCGCTATATGAGGATATCAGTGGCAAACGCAGGATTTTCATGGGGGGGTTTCCAGAACTGGGTGGAGCCAAGCACGGGGGCGGGGACTGAGGTGACCCAGTACATGCTGGGTCCGTAAAACTAGTGTGTCTGTGTTCATATCTACATATGTACACATATATACCGTATATACACATATATATATATATATATATATATATATATATATTATACACATAGCATATTAAACATGCATATATATATCCATTTCAAGCTTCTCACACTCGCTTACAAAGCCCTCACCCACTCCTCTCCCATCTACATCTCTGACCTTATCTCCCTTTACTCTCCCACCCGTCCTCTTCGCTCTGCTAATGCACGCCGATTCTCCTGCCTACTGATTACTTCCTCCCACTCCTACCTCCAAGATTTTTCACGTGCTGCTCCAATTCTCTGGAATTCCCTACCTCTCCCCCTCAGACTCTCCAACTCTCTACAAAACTTCAAACAGGCTCTCAAGACCCACTTCTTCACCAAACCCAGCCAAATCTCATCCTAACCCTCTGTTCTACGCTCTCTATGTACCCCATCTGTCTCACCCCTGTCTGTCTACCCCTCCCCTTTAGAATGTAAGCTCTCACGAGCAGGGCCCTCTTCCCTCATGTGCTTATCCTTTGTCTCACTTTAATAATCTTCAACTGCATCAACTCCAGCAGTATTCTGCCACCTGATACTTATTCCAGTGTCATCTGCTGATGTAACTATGTTTATTTACCCTGTACTTGTCCTATACTGTCATCAACTGTAAGTTGCTGTTTTCCTGTTTGATTATTTATGTACTCTGTAATTGGGCGCTGCGGTACCCTTGTGGCGCCATATAAATAAAGGATAATATATATATATATATATATATATATATATACATACATACAGTACAAGTATATATATATATATATATATATATATATCATGTGTGTGTGTGTTTATATGTATGTATATACATGTGTATATATGTATGCACAAATTGCACATGGATATATATGTACTATAATTAAAATAAAGTAAACTTTTATGAAGCACTTACAAGTGCCACCAGGAAGAGAGCAGGCTGCAGAGGACGCTAGACAGCCATTAACAATACTCATGCAGCATTTTTAAAAAAAAAATATATATATATTTTTTTTTTTTGGTGGAGGGGGGTTTCTGGGTACTCGGAAACCCCCCCCTGGGTGCGCCACTGGATATCTACTGTCTCCCACGTGAGTGTTAGGTACGCCCCTCTCTCACGATAGCAGATACCATTTAGATCCTGGTCTTCCACAACTGATTGATAAAGAGCACGCCACATCTTGAAAAGATACCTTTATGGGCATGTCAACACCTGTCTTTGTGTAAGTCAGGTGTGTTCATAGGAGAATATTGTTTCCATATTTTGGTTTTAAAAAGATCATCTTACAAGTATTCTCTGACCACCAGTAGCGGATCTTGCCACGGGCAAGCAGGACTTTTGCCCGGGGCGCCGCCTTCCGGAGGGCGCTGGCGCCATCCGGAGGGCGCCGCACCGTGGCAAGATCCACCACTGCTGCCCGCTGTGTCCCCCGTCCGCCTCCGCTGCCCGCTGTGTCCCCGCCTCCTGTGAAGGGAATTAGACGCGTAGCGTCTAGTTTCCCTTCGTGGAGTGTACCTTTGCTGAGCGGTGCGCGATGACGTCATCGCGCACCGCACAGCAAAAGGTCCTCTCCACGAAGGGAAACTTTTGCTGTGCGGTGCGCGATGACGTCATCGCGCACCGCTCAGCAGTCAAGCGGCGCTAGTAATGTACAGGGGGCGTAGCTGACCACGCCCCCTGTATTAGGCCACGCCCCATTTCCTGCCCGGGGCGCCGAGCGGGCTTGAACCGGCCCTGCTGACCACCTACATTGCCTAGTTAAGCATGTTAGCTTATATTGGCAAAAGACTCTAGACCACATATTTTTTCATTTGTCCCACGTGACATTACTACACATTGTGTACTTCTGTCTCATTTCTTATTTTTTGAATACGGTTGAGCTCTCCATCAAAAATTGGACACAGAATATCCTTGACTATTCGTCTGAATACGGCACAGCTAAGTATTTGTTTAGCACTCTCATATTCACCATCACTGCTTGAGCGATAGCGCCATTTAGTCCACACCACCACAATTCTCTTTGTTCTATATTCTTGGACTACCTGGGATAAGTCCACCGTTGGACTAAGAAGGCAGCAATCGGTCCACTAGAAGCGCCAATAAGGATTACACCCCTTTCTCTGACGTCCTAGTGGATGCTGGGAACTCCGTAAGGACCATGGGGAATAGACGGGCTCCGCAGGAGACTGGGCACTCTAAAAGAAAGATTAGGTACTATCTGGTGTGCACTGGCTCCTCTCTCTATGCCCCTCCTCCAGACCTCAGTTAGAATCTGTGCCCGGCCAGAGCTGGGTGCTCCTAGTGGGCTCTCCTGAGCTTGCTAGAAAAGAAAGTATTTGTTAGGTTTTTTATTTTCAGTGAGATCTGCTGGCAACAGACTCACTGCTACGTGGGACTGAGGGGAGAGAAGCAAACCTACCTGCTTGCAGCTAGCTTGTGCTTCTTAGGCTACTGGACACCATTAGCTCCAGAGGGTTCGAACACAGGGCCTGACCTCGATCGTCCGTTCCCGGAGCCGCGCCGCCGTCCCCCTTGCAGAGCCAGAAGACAGAAGAGAAGCGATGAAATCGGCGGCAGAAGACTCCTGTCTTCATTAAGGTAGCGCACAGCACCGCAGCTGTGCGCCATTGCTCCCACAGCACACCACACACTCCGGTCACTGTAGGGTCCAGGGTGCTGGGGGGGGGCGCCCTGGGCAGCAATTATAATACCTTTTGGCACTAAAAAAACACATAATACAGTCTGAAAACTGTATATGTGTAAAAACCCCCGCCATTAAGTTACATAAAACGCGGGACAGAAGCCCGCCGCTGAGGGGGCGGGGCCTTCTTCCTCAGCACACAGCGCCATTTTCCCTTCACAGCTCCGCTGGAAGCAGCTCTCCAGGCTCTCCCCTGCAGTATCCTGATACAAGAAGGGTAAAAAAGAGAGGGGGGGCACATAAATTTAGGCGCAAATAAGATATTTAAGCAGCTATTGGGTAAATCACTTTTTATAGTGTAAATCCCTGTGTTATATAGCGCTGTGGTGTGTGCTGGCATACTCTCTCTCTGTCTCCCCAAAGGACTTTGTGGGGTCCTGTCCTCAGTCTGAGCATTCCCTGTGTGTGTGCGGTGTATCGGTACGGCTGTGTCGACATGTTTGATGAGGAGGGTTACGTGGAGGCGGAGCAGGGGCAGATAAGTGTGGTGTCGCCCCCGACGGGGCCGACACCTGATTGGATGGATATGTGGAAGGTCTTAACCGACAGTGTCAACTCCTTACATAAAAGGTTCGATGATGCAGCAGCCTTCGGACAGCCGGGGTCTCAGCCCGCGCCTGCCCAGGCGACTCAGAAGCCGTCAGGGGCTCATAAACGCCCGCTAGCTCAGATGGTAGACACAGATGTCGACACGGAGTCTGACTCCAGTGTAGATGAGGATGAGACAAATGTACAGTCTACAAAAGCCATCCGATGCATGATTACTGCAATGAAAGATGTATTGCACATTTCTGATATTAACCCGGTTACCACCAAGAGGGGTATTATGTTTGGGGAGAAAAAGCAGCCAGTGACCTTTCCCCCATCTGATGAATTAAATGATTTGTGTGAAGAAGCGTGGAGTTCCCCTGATAAGAAACTAGTGATTTCTAAGAGGTTACTGATGGCGTACCCTTTCCCGCCAACGGATAGGTTACGTTGGGAAACATCCCCTAGGGTGGACAAGGCGCTAACACGCTTATCTAAAAGGGTGGCACTGCCGTCTCTGGATACGGCCGCCCTAAAGGAGCCTGCGGATAGAAAGCAGGAAGCTATCCTGAAGTCTGTGTATACACACTCTGGTACTCTACTGAGACCTGCTATTGCTTCAGCCTGGATGTGTAGTGCTGCAGCAGCATGGACTGATACCCTGTCAGACAACATTGATTCCCTCGACAGGGATACTGTTTTGCTAACCATCGAACATATAAAAGACGTCGTCTTATATATGCGGGATGCCCAGAGGGACATTTGCCTGCTGGCATCTAGAATTAATGCTATGTCCATTTCTGCCAGGAGAGTATTATGGACTCGGCAGTGGACAGGTGATGCTGATTCTAAAAAACACATGGAGGTTTTGCCTTATAAGGGTGAGGAATTGTTTGGGGACGGTCTCTCGGACCTCGTATCCACAGCAACTGCTGGGAAGTCGACTTTTTTACCTCAGGTTCCCTCACAGCCTAAGAAAGCACCGTATTATCAAGTGCAGTCCTTTCGGCCTCAGAAAGGCAAGCAGGTCAGAGGAGCATCCTTTCTGGCCAGAGGCAAGGGTTGAGGAAAGAAGCTGCACCAGGCAGCCAGTTCCCAGGAACAAAAATCCTCCTCTGCTTCCACTAAGTCCACCACATGACGTTGGGGCTCCACAGGCGGAGCCAGGTGCGGTGGGGGCGCGTCTCCGAAACTTCAGCAACCAGTGGGTTCACTCACAAGTGGATCTCTGGGCTGTACAAATTGTATCTCAGGGATACAAGCTGGAGTTCGAGGCGACTCCCCCTCGCCGTTACCTCAAATCAGCCTTGCCAGCTGCTCCCAGGGAAAGGGAGGTAGTACTGGCGGCAATTCACAAGCTGTACCTCCAGCAGGTGATAATCAAGGTCCCCCTCCTTCAACAGGGCAGGGGTTACTATTCCACAATGTTTGTGGTACCGAAACCGGACGGTTCGGTGAGACCTATTCTGAATTTAAAATCCTTGAACACTTATATAAAGAAGTTCAAGTTCAAAATGGAATCGCTCAGGGCGGTTATTGCAAGCCTGGAAGAGGGGGATTTTATGGTGTCGCTGGACATCAAGGATACTTACTTGCATGTCCCCCATTTACCCACCTCACCAGGAATACCTCATGTTTGTGGTACAGGACTGTCATTACCAATTCCAGACGTTGCCGTTTGGTCTCTCCACGGCACCGAGAATATTTACCAAGGTAATGGCCGAAATGATGATACTCCTTCGGAAGAAGGGAGTTATAATTATCCCGTACTTGGACGATCTCCTCATAAAGGCGAGGTCCAGAGAGCAGTTGTTGGTCAGCGTAGCACTCTCTCAGGAAGTGTTGTAACAGCACGGCTGGATTCTGAACATCCCAAAGTCGCAGCTGATTCCTGCGACGCGTCTGCTTTTCCTGGGCATGATTCTGGACACAGAACAGAAGAAGGTGTTTCTCCCGGTGGAGAAGGCCCAGGAATTGTCATCTCTGGTCAGGGACCTCCTGAAACCAAAACAGGTGTCGGTGCATCACTGCACGCGAGTCCTGGGAAAGATGGTGGCTTCTTACGAAGCAATTCCCTTCGGCAGGTTCCATGCAAGGATCTTTCAGTGGGATCTGTTGGACAAATGGTCCGGATCGCATCTTCAGATGCATCGGTTGATCACCCTGTCCCCAAGGGCCAGGGTGTCTCTGCTGTGGTGGCTGCAGAGTGCTCATCTTCTCGAGGGCCGCAGGTTCGGCATACAGGACTGGGTCCTGGTGACCACGGATGCAAGCCTCCGAGGATGGGGGGCAGTCACTCAGGGAAGAAACTTCCAAGGACAGTGGTCAAGTCTGGAGACTTCACTACACATAAATATACTGGAACTAAGGGCCATTTACAACGCCCTGAGTCAAGCAGAGCCCCTGCTTCAAAACCACCCAGTACTGATTCAGTCAGACAACATCACGGCGGTCGCCCATGTAAAACGTTAGGGCGGCACGAGAAGCAGGATGGCAATGGCAGAAGCCACAAGGATTCTTCGATGGGCGGAGAATCACGTGCTAGCACTGTCAGCAGTGTTCATTCCGGGAGTGGACAATTGGGAAGCAGACTTTCTCAGCAGGCACGACCTAACTCTAGGTCTGGGCCCGGGGTGCAGGACCCCCCAAACCGGCAAAGGCCAGCTACCCCAGGGCAGCACAACGCGAGAAGGTAAAGTGTTAGTATGTGTTAATAAAAGGAAAACAAAATCTATATACAAAAATTAATATACTAGTGAGAGTGTAATTAAAGACCAGAAGGATTAATAAATGTGTTAAGGGGGTGCTAAATAAGATCTCGCAGTGTGCTACCCCAGAGCAGCCCAGCCTCACCAATCCAGGGGGAACCGCAACCCAGACCCACCCCAGGTACTAATAATAATAATAATAACAACCCTTCCAGGTAATATAACATGATGCCACATGATAATGGCATCTGAGCAAATGCATCCGAATTGAGAGCTAACTTACCTGAAGATACCCCCGGGATCTCCAAATGGCAATACAGAGACCAGCATACCCTCCAAACACTGGTCCCATCCATGCCCCTCATACTAACAGAACAAAATGTAAGTTGCACAAATCAATTAGGAAGTACAATTCAGGTGCATGAAAGGGAGGGGGCAGTCTGGCTAGAAATACATTGGGGATAAACCCCCTTAACACATTTATTAATCCTTCTGGTCTTTTAATTACACTCTCACTAGTATATTAATTTTTGTATATAGATTTTGTTTTCCTTTTATTAAGACATACTAACACTTTACCTTCTCGCGTTGTGCTGCCCTGGGGTAGCTGGCCTTTGCCGGTTTGGGGGGTCCTGCACCCCGGGCCTAGAGTTAGGGACCACCAGCATCAGAGGAGCCTTGTCGGGGCCTGGTGGCTTATCATACGTTTGCAAACTGTATGTAACTAAGACCTCTGGATTTCTATTATATGTATATATATATAGTCTTTCATGTCTTGGTACAGGTACAGCTCGGTGTGCTGGGGGACACCAGGGGTTTATCCCCAATGTATTTCTAGTAAGAAAGAGAGGAGTAAGAACTATACTCATCGTTCCGGATTGGCCAAGAAGAACTTGGTACCCAGAACTACAAGAAATGATCTCAGAGGACCCATGGCCTCTGCCTCTCAGACAGGACCTGTTACAGCAGGGTCCCTGTCTGTTCCAAGACTTACCGCGGCTGCGTTTGACGGCATGGCGGTTGAACGCCGGATCCTAGCGGAAAAGGGCATTCCAGATGAAGTGATTCCTACGCTGATAAAAGCTAGGAAGGATGTGACAGCAAGGCATTATCACCACATATGGCGGAAATATGTCGCTTGGTGTGAGGCCAGGAAGGCCCCAACAGAGGAATTCCAGCTGGGTCGATTTCTGCACTTCCTACAGTCAGGGGTGACTATGGGCCTAAAATTGGGGTCCATAAAGGTCCAGATTTCGGCCCTATCTATTTTCTTTCAAAAAGAACTGGCTTCACTGCCTGAAGTTCAGACGTTTGTAAAGGGAGTGCTGCATATTCAGCCCCCTTTTGTGCCTCCAGTGGCACCTTGGGATCTTAACGTTGTGTTGGATTTCAGGAAATCACACTGGTTTGAGCCACTTAGGACCGTGGAGCTAAAGTATCTCACGTGGAAGGTGGTCATGCTGTTGGCCTTAGCTTCAGCTAGGCGTGTGTCAGAATTGGCGGCTTTGTCATGTAAAAGCCCGTATCTGATCTTCCATATGGACAGGGCAGAATTGAGGACTCGTCCCCAATTTCTCCCAAAGTTGGTATCAGCGTTTCATTTGAACCAACCTATTGTGGTGCCTGCGGCTACTCGGGACTTGGAGGATTCCAAGTTGCTGGACGTAGTCCGGGCTTTGAAAATTTATGTTTCCAGGACGGCTGGAGTCAGGAAAACTGACTCGCTATTTATCCTGCATGCACCCAACAAGCTGGGTGCTCCTGCTTCAAAGCAAACTATTGCTCGCTGGATCTGTTGCACGATTCAGCTGGCACATTCCGCGGCTGGACTGCCGCATCCTAAATCAGTGAAAGCCCATTCCACAAGGAAGGTGGGCTCTTCTTGGGCGGCTGCCCGAGGGGTCTCGGCTTTACAGCTTTGCCGAGCTGCTACTTGGTCGGGTTCAAACACATTTGCTAAATTCTACAAGTTTGATACCCTGGCTGAGGAGGACCTTGAGTTTTCTCATTCGGTGCTGCAGAGTCATCCGCACTCTCCCGCCCATTTGGGAGCTTTGGTATAATCCCCATGGTCCTTACGGAGTTCCCAGCATCCACTAGGACGTCAGAGAAAATAAGAATTTACTCACCGGTAATTCTATTTCTCGTAGTCCGTAGTGGATGCTGGGCGCCCGTCCCAAGTGCGGACTCTCTGCAATACATGTATATAGTTATTGCTTCACTAAAGGGTTATTGTTATGAGCCATCCGTAAAAGGAGGCTCAGTTGTTGTTCATACTGTTAACTGGGTATGGTTATCACAAGTTGTACAGTGTGATTGGTGTGTCTGGTATGAGTCTTACCCTGGATTCTAAATCCTTTCCTTGTTGTGTCAGCTCTTCCGGGCACAGTTTCCCTAACTGAGGTCTGGAGGAGGGGCATAGAGGGAGGAGCCAGTGCACACCAGATAGTACCTAATCTTTCTTTTAGAGTGCCCAGTCTCCTGCGGAGCCCGTCTATTCTCCATGGTCCTTACGGAGTTCCCAGCATCCACTACGGACTACGAGAAATAGAATTACCGGTGAGTAAATTCTTATTTTTTTCCCCAACAAATTCTAAAACTAAACTGCACTAAATAATTTTGATTGTGTATATGAATGAATAGGCATTATAACTAGGCTTACCATACTATCCCATGATACACTCATGAATTACAAAGACTGTGGGTGGCTGACTTCAAGCCTCCATTTTACCTTGTTTAATCAGACACAGAACCTGTGTAATCCGTGAGCGTTATGGTTTAAAGTGATAGTATGGTAAGCTTAATTATAAATAATATATTGCAGATGTTTATAAAAAGATATAACTGTTTATTCTCATGAAATATATAATATATACACGTGGCAAACCAATTCATAAGTGATACCTCACAAAATAAACGACTGCATGTTTATTAGTATTAAGTAATTATAGAAGGCAAATCTAATTAAAAAATGTGGAGGATTACATACAAAGAGCCTAATACAGACCTGATCGCAGCAGCAAATTTGTTGGATAATGGGCAAAACCATGTGTACTGCAGGGGGGGCAGATGTAACATGTGCAGAGAGAGTTAGATTTGTGTGGTGTGTTCAAACTGAAATCTAAATTGCAGTGTACAAATAAAGCAGCCAGTATTTACCCTGCACAGAAACAAAATAACCCACCCAAATCGAACTCTCTCTGCACATGTTATATCTGCCCCACCTGCAGTGCCCATTATTATCAAATTTACTGCTGCGATCAGGTCTGAATTAGGCCCAATGTCTATTATTTTGTATATAAGTAAGTGCCCAATAATATCCAGTGCAAAAGAGGTAATTGTGTATCTGCACAACCTGTAAACACTTGTAGAAGAGTGGAAATATATCTACACACTCAATTTAGTATGATACCCCTATATGTTCATAGTAGATAATCATCAGGGGGTGCCACCAACTACAGTATGTGGTACAGGTAACTGAAGAAGCAGCAGAGAAGAACTGTATCTTGGGCGCACAAAAAAGGAGATAACAGATAAACCGTAACTTTTAATTATTGGGTGTTTTTTTTTCACCCATTGTCAAAAATTACAGTGAAAAAATAGAGGTGAAAATTGCAAAGACTTGACATAAATACAAGTGAAGTTGAAAAATAAAGATTGTGTGTTAAAGATTAAAATTTGTTTCCACATGTTGTTATTATCCAAATGGTGCCTTTATTGTCAATAGTTTGTAAAATGTAGATTCATTCTAAATGTATCCACAAATAAGGTGAAAGAATCTTTTTGTGCCGTCAATCAAATTGAGTCCTATGTAGACATTCTAAGGGGTAAATCTAAGCTGGGAGTTTTTTTAAATTGTGATGTTGCCCATAGCAACCAATCAGATTCTATCTATTATCTTCTTGAAGCAGCTAGAGAAATGTTAAGTAGAATCTGACTGATTGCTATGAGCAACATCACAGTTTTAAAAAACTCCCACCTTAGTAAATTTACCCCTAAGGGCATGCAAAGTCTAATTCCAATATTACCTCATACTAGGGATGAGAATTCAAATATTACCTCATACCAGGGAATACCAATGAATGAAATGCATTCTATTGGGTAATAATTAATATGTATGAGGCAAGGGACATAGATACACTGATATTTGGCTTGCATATAATGAGCATATCATTAAAGAGTAGTATCATCCCTGCTATGAGGTAATATTGGAATTATGTTTGAGACTTTTCAATGGACACATTTGTATAACTTCACACTGCACACCCAAAACATGTTGTTACTGTACTTTTGTTGCATCTGCATGCCCACTACAATCACATTTAGACCTCATTCCTGCAATTCCAGGCTCATTCCAGCCCAGTTCTCACAGAGAGTCTCAAGTCACATAGAAAAGAAAGGTGTGGATTGTGTGGACACATCTGCAATGTGAAAAAACCCTATATAGTTTAAGTCTTCTGTAATTAGAAGTGCAGTGTGGCTAGGGTAAAGCTTAGTCTAGCCCAGAGGTTCTCAAACGCAGTACTTATGGCACCCCGACGGTCCAGGTTTTAGGTATATCCATGGCTCCATACAGATGGTTAAATTAAATTAACTGAGATGCTAATTAAGTCACCTGTGGCCAAGCATGGACAAGCTTAAAACCTGGACAGTTGTGGTGCCTTGAGGACTGCGTTTGAGAACATCTGTTCTAGCCATTTTAATGAGGCACATGCCTCATCTTTTCATATTTTTAAAAGTGGACTGACCATTTTTTTTCTATTGCTATGAAATGATCACGTATCAGATAAGTAATATCTGTATTCTCTAGGAAAAATCAAGTTTATGAAGACCAGCGCTAAATAGGTAACGCCTTTCAAATCCCCACCATATTTCATTTGGTGGCCTTTACCATTACTTTGTAAAGAGAAAATTAGGTTTTGGTGGATGTAATAATGTCTTAAATGCATTATTTTACACATACCATCCAACATGACCCTCTCCAGGAGGGACAAAATGCTCTGCAGTGGCAGAAAGAGCAGGAGTCTATGCTGCATTGCAAGGCCAAGTGTGTGTTCTAGGAGGGGTGAGTGTAAATAATACATGAAGTCAGGAACATACAGTAGAATCTCCCTTCTTCAGTCATGTCTTGTGTCTGATGATTTTCTTACTTCATAGACCCAAACAAAATCCTATGTTGCGAAAACAACCTTTTTAAGCTTCTTAAGGCCCGTACACACTGGTCGATGTATCGGCCGTTCTCTTGAACGGCCGATACATCGCGGGACCGTCGGCTAGTGTGTACGGGCGATACGTCTGTGAACTCCGTCGTTCACAGACGTATCGCGTCGGCCGCGCAGCACAGCCGACAGCCAATATATCTAACGATATATTGGCGCGTCGCTGTGTGTGTACGGGGCGGTCGTCCGACCGCCCGTACACATGCTGCGGCGGCCGGCGGTGATTGACAGGTGAACTGGGTGGGCGCGAGCGCCTGCCCGCCCAGTTCATGACATCAGTCCCCCGACGGATCGGGCTGTGTGTATGCACAGCACACTGCCCGATCCATACATAGATATATCTGCAGATCAATTGATCTGCAGATATATCTAATAGTGTGTACCCACCTTTAGCAACATCAGACTCCAGTGCTCAATCTTCATTATATCTGGTATTTGTTTACTGACTAATGCCACATTCCTCATGGCATATACTGTATACCTGACCAAAAGATCAATGAATTATACAGGGACCTTATAAATGTTTCGAAGAAAACCGGGAGCTTGAATAGACAGCAGAATCCCTGCGCACAAAGGGGGTAATTCAGAGTTGATCAAGCAGCAAATTTGTTAGCAGTTGGGCAAAACCATGTGCACCGCAGGGGAGGGGGGGGGGTTAGATATAACATGTGCAGAGAGAGTTCGATTTGGGTGGGGTGTGTTCAAACTGAAATCTAAATTGCAGCGTAAAATAAAGCAGAAACCCTGCACAGAAACAAAATAACCCACCCAAATCTAACTCTTTCTGCACATGTTACATCTGCCCTACCTGCAGTGCACATGGTTTTGTCCAACTGCTAACAAATTTGCTGCTGCGATCAACTCTGAATTACCCCCAAAGTCTTATTAATGAGTTCATGCTGCAGTTTTCTGACTTTCAATAAAGTGCATCACGTGCCGAGGTCTTAGGATAGACACTGATCTTTTACCCAAAAAAACATAGATAAGACTACTTTGTTTTACAGGAAGGAGGAATAGATTTGTTGCATGCTGGTTATTTATCAAGTTTTTGCTGGACTTTAATTACCAATGTGACAGATGAAGGACATGTGCCATACTGCCTCTGAGCCCAAGTGTGATGGCGAGTTGGGTTTTGCCTCAAAAGAAGTAAAGGGGAAAAAAAGCCTATATAAAGACCAGACCCACTTGTTCTGAGTCCTATTCTTTACAATAAATAAGGTACCTGTAGAATATTGCGAGACAAAATAAGAAACCAGTCCATACAATCCACCCTTTCCTTCTTATGTAGGGCCTTATTCAGCTGCAGTGGCAGTTATGCAATTGTCGCAGAACTGCAACTACTGAGAATCACACAGCAAGAGCCGCCCAGCATGTTAAAAGTCTGTCCAGCACAGAACAAGCCGCCCACTGTTGCGTACGCAACTCTGCGAATGCAGCCTCAGCATTGTGAGTTCATCGCATAAATCGAGCACCCTCAACAGTTGCGGTTGACCCAGGACTACACAGAATAATGAGAATGCAGTTGCACCGGGTGCCAAGTCGCAGCAATGGTAGCTGACGTCAGATGCACGCCCTGAAAACGGCCACGACACGCCTGCGTTTTTTCAACCACTCCCTGCAAACGCCATGTGTACGCCTACGAATGCCCTGCACCTTTTAATCAACCTGCGATCGCAACCCAGCATGATGCGATTGCGTGCCGCGCATGCGCAATTCATTCACAGTGCATGCTCAGATGGGCAATTATTGGCTGATCTGCAATTTTGCATATTTACAACTGAACCTGAATAAAGCCCGTCGAACACAATGCTTTTATTAATTTTATGTGTTTTGTTGGCAGTTATATACTGACATGTAATAGGTTCGCAACGATAGAATGAGAGAACCCATTACATACTGATTGCCGTGGCTATGAGACTATCATTTTAAACTCATTCCTTAGCTTTAAATGATGACTGTTATTAAGAATTACAGTTCATCTCTTTGCTCTTGACTTCAGCTAGATAAGCACAACTATTAGTTACAATATTCATATTTTTATACACTTGTCAATGAGTAAGAGTCCTTCCCTGATTATAATGCACCAGAGGCCATGGCCCAGAGTAAGGAATATTAAAGCGTATGAGCCAACTTTGTTTCTAAGTGACATTTTCCCTTTAAGTTTTGCTTATTAACTTGGGTTCTGCTTTGGAATCTACAGATTGCTGCTCCTTTCTTACAGTGAATGTACTTAGTGGATATTATTAAGCATTTGTCTGCATTCTCTGTTTACAGGGACATCTGTGAAATGACAGCTACTGAAATGTGCAATGATGTTTGAAATATTCATATCAAATCAGTTCAAAGCAATGTCTGAGAAGTGTTTAGCTTATGTCTGTCTGCATCAAGGCTCATTTCATCTGTAGCTCCCTAAGGTCCTTTTAAAAACGGGACAGTCCTAATAATACAAATTATTCTTTAGCCAAACCAGTAAAATATTTGTTATGATCTTAATCACTATACAGTTTGTTTTATAGAGCAGAGAAAAAAACATCTGAGATCACTGAAAGTTGCATAAAACTTATAAAAATGCTGCACATGTATTTGGGGGGACATTCAATTGTATTAGGGCACCCGACAGGAACTGTTCAGTTATTTTGCCAGCGGGTGACTATTATTTCTGGTTGTAACTCCTGAGGCGGCGAGCAGAAATCCACAAAAAGTCGTACGTCTGGGCGCCAAATCTGCTGTTTCAGCAACGCGGCCAATATTTTGCACAGGTTTAGCTGCTTTCCAGTCTCTACCCAGTGCATTTGGGCGCAACAAGCGCATTAACTAATGGGCACCTGTGGCACTTGCAGAACAATGGAATAACCTCCATCAGTTGCCCGTTACTTAGATGCAGTGGCAGACCTACATCTTTAGGACCCTGAAGCTTAAACTGTTATGGGGCACCCTTTGCAACTGCAACAATAGGGCAACATCCAACAAGGTCCAAATGGCCTAGCATACAGTATATGTATATACACACAAATGATAAAATGTAAAACTTCTTTAATATCTATTTCTCTTACGTCCTAGAGGATGCTGGGGACTCCGTAAGGACCATGGGGATAGACGGGCTCCGCAGGAGACATGGGCACTTTAAGAAAGACTTTAGGTATGGGTGTGCACTGGCTCCTCCCTCTATGCCCCTCCTCCAGACCTCAGTTTGATACTGTGCCCAGAGGAGACTGGGTGCATTACAGGGAGCTCTCCTGAGCTTCCTGTCAGAAAGTATATTTTTTAGGTTTTTTATTTTCAGGGAGCCTGCTGGCAACAGACTCCCTGCATCGAGGGACTGAGGAGAGAGAAACAGACCTACTTCTATGAGTTTCAAGGCTCTGTTTCTTAGGCTACTGGACACCATTAGCTCCAGAGGGATTGGTACGCAGGTCTCACCCTCGCCGTCCGTCCCAGAGCCGCGCCGCCGCCCTCCTCACAGAGCCGGAAGATAGAAGCCGGGTGAGTATGAGAAGAAAAGAAGACTTCAGAGGCGGCAGAAGACTTCTTGATCTTCACTGAGGTAACGCACAGCAGTAAAGCTGTGCGACATTGCTCCCATACACCTCACACACGGCAGTCACTGTAAGGGTGCAGGGCGCAGGGGGGGCGCCCTGGGCAGCATGAAAACCTCTCTTTGGCAAAAAATACATATATATATATATATATATATATATATATATATAGAGAGAGAGAGAGCAGGTATGGACCGGCACTCCTCCTGGTAGCTGAAAATGACCCTGGTGCCTTCTGATGAAAATTTTTATATTGGGACTTTATATATATATATATATATATATATATATATGCAGCTGGGAACTGTATATATATATATATAAAGAGCCCCTGCCAGTATTTCAATATATTTGAGCGGGACAGAAGCCCGGCGCCGAGGGGGCGGGGCTTCTCCCTCAGCACTCACCAGTGCCATTTTCTCCACAGCACAGCACAGCGCTGAGAGGAAGCTCTCCGGACTCTCCCCCTGCTTACTCACGGTGAAAGAGGGTTTTAAAGGAGGGGGGGGCACATAATTGGCGCATATACATATATATACAGGTGCTACTGGGTAAACATTTTGTGTTTCTTCCTGGGTCATATAGCGCTGGGGTGTGTGCTGGCATATTCTCTCTCTGTCTCTCCAAAGGGCCTTGTGGGGGAACTGTCTCCAGATAAGAGGTTCCCTGAGTGTGTGGTGTGTCGGTACGCGTGTGTCGACATGTCTGAGGTAGAAGGCTCGCCTAGGGACGAGGGGGAGCATATGAATGTGAGGTCTCCGTCGGCAGCGCTGACACCTGACTGGATGGATATGTGGAATGTTTTAAGTGCTAATGTAAATTTATTGCACAAACAATTAGACAAAGCTGAAGCTAGGGAACAGCCAGGGAGTCAACCCATGTCTGTTCCTACGTCGCAGGGGCCTTCGGGGTCTCAAAAGCGCCCACTATCCCAAATTGGAGACACAAATACTGACACGGATTCTGACTCCAGTGTCGACTACGATGATGCAAAGTTGCAGCCAAAAGTGGTGAAATGTATTAGATATATGATTATTGCAATAAAGGATATTTTGCATATCACAGAGGAACCCCCTGTCCCTGACACGAGGGTACACATGTATAAGGGAAAGAAACCTGAGGTAACTTTTCCCTCCTCACATGAGTTGAACGAATTATGTGAAAAAGCTTGGGAATCTCCAGACAAAAAACTGCAGATTCCCAAAAGGATTCTTATGGCGTATCCTTTCCCGATGGACAGGATACGGTGGGAATCCTCCCCTAGGGTGGACAAAGCATTGACACGCTTATCAAAAAAGATAGCGCTGCCATCCCAAGATACGGCTACCCTCAAGGATCCTGCTGACCGCAAGCAGGAGGTTACCTTGAAGTCTATTTACACACATTTGGGTACATTGCTCAGACCGGCAATTGCGTCGGCCTGGGTTTGTAGCGCTGTAGAAGCATGGTCAGATTCCTTATCAGCGGAAATTGAGACCCTAGATAAGGATACCATTTTATTGACCCTAGGGCATATAAAAGATGCTGTCTTATATATGAGAGATGCTCAAAGAGACATTAGTCTACTGGGTGCCAGAATAAACACTATGTCAATTTCTGCTAGACGAGTCCTACGGACCCGGCAGTGGACAGGTGATGCCGACTCAAAGAGGCATATAGAGGTTTTACCTTACAAAGGTGAGGAATTGTTTGGGGAAGGTCTCTCGGACCTAGTCTCCACAACTACGGCAGGTAAATCGAATTTTTTGCCTTATGTTCCCTCGCAGCCTAAGAAGCGCCACATTATCAAATGCAGTCCTTTCGTTCAAATAAAAGCAAAAGAGTACGAGGATCGTCCTTTCTTGCCAGAGGTAAGGGCAGAGAAAAAAAGCTGCACAACACAGCTAGTTCCCAGGAGCAGAAGTCTTCCCCGGCTTCTACAAAATCCACCGCATGACGATGGGGCTCCGCTGAGGGAGTCCGCCCCTGTGGGGGCACGTCTTCGACTTTTCAGCCACATCTGGGTTCACTCACAGGTGGATCCCAGGGCAATGGAAATTGTTTCTCAGGGATACAAGCTGGAATTCGAAGAGGTGCCTCCTCGCCGGTTTTTCAAATCGGCTCTGCCAGCCGCTCCCTCAGAAAGGGAGATAGTGTTAAATGCAATTCACAAATTGTGTCTTCAACAGGTGGTGGTCGAGGTTCCCTTGCCTCAACGAGGGAAGGGATTTTACTCAACCCTATTTGTAGTCCCGAAACCGGACGGTTCGGTCAGACCCATTTTAAATTTAAAATCCCTGAACCTATACTTAAAACGGTTCAAATTCAAGATGGAATCGCTGAGAGCGGTCATCGCCAGTCTGGAAGGGGGGGGTTTTATGGTATCTCTGGACATAAAGGATGCATACCTTCATGTTCCCATTTATCCACCTCACCAGGCGTACCTGAGATTTGCGGTACAGGATTGTCATTACCAATTTCAGACGTTGCCGTTTGGGCTTTCCATGGCCCCGAGGATTTTCACCAAGGTAATGGCGGAAATGATGGTGCTCCTGCGCAAGCAAGGTGTCACAATTATCCCGTACTTGGACGATCTCCTCATAAAAGCGAGATCGAGAGAGCAGTTGCTGAACAGCGTCTCACTGGCACTAAAGGTGTTACAGCAACACGGCTGGATTCTCAATATCCCGAAGTCACAGTTGGATACAGACCAGAAAAGGGTTTTTCTTCCGATAGAAAAAGCTCAGGAACTCATGACTCTAGTCAAGAACCTATTGAAGCCAAAACAAGTGTCAGTACATCATTGCACTCAAGTCCTGGGAAAGATGGTGGCAGCATACAAAGCTATTCCCTTTGGCAGGTTCCATGCAAGGATTTTCCAATGGAACCTACTGGAAGAGTGATCCGGGTCACATCTACAAATTCATCAGTTGATCACCCTGTCCCCCAGAGCCAGGGTATCTCTCCTGTGGTGGTTGCAGAGTGCTCACCTTCTAGAGGGCCGCAGGTTCGGCATTCAGGACTGGATCCTGGTGACCACGGACGCGAGCCTCCGAGGGTGGGGAGCAGTCACACAGGGAAGAAATTTTCAAGGTCTGTGGTCAAGTCAAGAGACTTGTCTTCACATCAACATCCTGGAACTGAGGGCCATATACAACGCCCTACGTCAAGCGGAGACCTTACTTCGCAACCAACCAGTTCTGATCCAGTCAGACAACATCACCACAGTGGCTCATGTAAACCGCCAAGGTGGCACAAGGAGCAGAGGAGCAATGGCGGAAGCCACCAGGATTCTTCGCTGGGCGGAAAATCATGTAAGCGCACTGTCAGTGGTGTTCATTCCGGGAGTGGACAACTGGGAAGCAGACTTCCTCAGCAGACACGACCTGCATACAGGAGAGTGGGGACTTCATCAGGAAGTCTTCGCACAGATTGCAAATCGATGGGGATTGCCCCAGATAGACATGATGGCGTCCCGCCTCAACAAAAAGCTACAGAGGTATTGCGCCAGATCAAAAGACCCTCAGGCGGTAGCTGTAGACGCCCTAGTGACACCATGGGTGTTTCAGTCGGTCTATGTGTTTCCTCCTCTTCCTCTCATACCCAAGGTGTTGAGTATAATAAGAAAAAGAGGAGTGAGAACAATTCTCATTGTTCTAGATTGGCCACGAAGGACCTGGTATCCGGATCTGCTGGAAATGCTCACAGAAGATCCGTGGCCTCTTCCTCTACGACAGGACCTGTTGCAGCAGGAGCCCTGTCTGTTCCAAGCGTTTGACGGCATGGCTGTTGAACGCAGGATCCTAGCGGAAAAAGGCATTCCGGAGGAGGTCATTCCTACGCTGATAAAGGCTAGGAAGGACGTGACAGCTAAACATTATCACCGTATATGGCGAAAATATGTTTCTTGGTGTGAGGCCAGGAATGCTCCTACGGAAGAATTCCATCTGGGCCGTTTCCTTCACTTCCTACAGACTGGAGTGAATTTGGGCCTAAAATTAGGCTCCATTAAGGTTCAGATTTCGGCCTTATCCATTTTATTTCAAAAGGAATTGGCTTCTCTCCCAGAAGTACAGACTTTTGTGAAGGGAGTGCTGCATATTCAGCCTCCTTTTATACCTCCGGTGGCGCCTTGGGACCTTAACGTGGTGTTGAGTTTCCTTAAGTCGCACTGGTTTGAACCACTTCAAACGGTGGAGTTAAAATATCTCACTTGGAAGGTGGTCATGTTATTAGCCTTGGCTTCGGCTAGGAGAGTGTCAGAATTGGCGGCTTTGTCTCATAAAAGCCCCTATCTGGTTTTCCATATGCACACAGAGGAAAAACCACAGCACTCACCACACCAGAAGCGGGGCACAGCTATGCACCTACCACTCACAGGGTGGGGTGCATGTAACACTGCACTCTCCACCACAGAAGCGGGGTACACAGCTGTACTTACCACTCACAGGGCGGGGTGCATGTAGCCCATGACCACATCGCTCTAATAAATACAAACAGAGAACCCAGCACTCACCAAAGTAAACTCACTTATCCTCAACAATTCAATAAATAAATGATGGGGGTTTAGTTGGTGGATTGGCCAATGCACGGAAGCCTGCATACCGATTTTCAAGGTACCCCACCTTCATGCAGGTCCTACACTATCACAGAGTCTTAAAACCTGACTACCACACTGCTGCATATGGATAGAGCGGAATTGCGGACCCGTCCTTAATTCTTACCTAAGGTGGTGTTATCTTTTCATATGAACCAACCTATTGTGGTGCCTGTGGCTATGCGAGACTTGGAGGATTCCGAGTCCCTTGATGTAGTCAGGGCTTTGAAAATTTACGTGGCCAGAACGGCTAGAGTCAGAAAAACAGAAGCACTGTTTGTCCTATATGCAGCCAACAAGGTTGGCACCCCTGCTTCAAAGCAGACTATTGCTCGCTGGATCTGTAACACGATTCAGCAGGCACATTCTACGGCTGGATTGCCGTTACCAAAATCGGTCAAGGCCCATTCCACTAGGAAGGTGGGTTCGTCTTGGGCGGCTGCCCGAGGGGTCTCGGCACTGCAACTATGCCGAGCTGCTACTTGGTCGGGTTCAAACACCTTTGCAAAGTTCTATAAGTTTGATACCCTGGCTGAGGAGGACCTCCTGTTTGCTCAATCGGTGCTGCAGAGTCATCCGCACTCTCCCGCCCGTTTGGGAGCTTTGGTATAATCCCCATGGTCCTTACGGAGTCCCCAGCATCCTCTATGACGTAAGAGAAAATAAGATTTTAAACCTACCGGTAAATCTTTTTCTCCTAGTCTGTAGAGGATGCTGGGCGCCCGTCCCAAGTGCGGACTACTTCTGCAAGACTTGTATATAGTTTCTCTGACGTCCTAGTGGATGCTGGGGACTCCGTAAGGACCATGGGGAATAGACGGCTCCGCAGGAGACTGGGCACATCTAAAGAAAGATTTAGGTCTATCTGGTGTGCACTGGCTCCTCCCCCTATGACCCTCCTCCAAACCTCAGTTAGATTTCTGTGCCCGGCCGAGCTGGATGCACACTAGGGACTCGTCCTCAGTTTCTCCCGAAGGTGGTATCAGCGTTTCACTTGAACCAGCCTATTGAACCAGCCTATAGTAGCCCTGCGGCTACTAGGAACTTGGAGGATTCCAAGTTACTGGACGTAGTCAGGGCCCTGAAAATTTATGTTTCCAGGACGGCTGGAGTCAGGAAAACTGACTCGCTGTTTATCCTGTATGCACCCAACAAACTGGGTGCTCCTGCTTCTAAGCAGACTATCGCGCGCTGGATTTGTAGCACTATTCAGCTGGCGCATTCTGCGGTGGGACTACCGCAGCCTAAATCTGTAAAAGCCCATTCCACAAGGAAGGTGGGCTCATCTTGGGCGGCTGCCCGAGGGGTCTCGGCTTTACAACTTTGCCGAGCTGCTACTTGGTCAGGGGCAAACACGTTTGCAAAATTCTACAAATTTGATACCCTGGCTGAGGAGGACCTGGAGTTCTCTCATTCGGTGTTGCAGAGTCATCCGCACTCTCCCGCCCGTTTGGGAGCTTTGGTATAATCCCCATGGTCCTTACGGAGTCCCCAGCATCCACTAGGACGTCAGAGAAAATAAGAATTTACTCACCGGTAATTCTATTTCTCGTAGTCCGTAGTGGATGCTGGGCGCCCATCCCAAGTGCGGATTGTCTGCAATACTTGTAAATAGTTATTGTTACACAAATCGGGTTGTTATTGTGAGCCATCTGTTCAGAGGCTCCGTTGTTATCCTACTGTTAACCGGGGTTCCTATCACGAGTTATACGGTGTGGCTGGTATGAGTCTTACCCGGGATTCAAAATCCTTCCTTATTGTGTCAGCTCTTCCGGGCACAGTGTCCTAACTGAGGCTTGGAGGAGGGTCATAGGGGGAGGAGCCAGTGCACACCAGATAGACCTAAATCTTTCTTTAGATGTGCCCAGTCTCCTGCGGAGCTGTCTATTCCCCATGGTCCTTACGGAGTCCCCAGCATCCACTACGGACTATGAGAAATAGAATTACCGGTGAGTAAATTCTTATTTTTGCTTACATAAGGGTTATGTTATAGTGTTCATCGGTTTTGGACTGATGCTATGTTGTTTTCAAACTGTTAACTGGTTAGTATATACACAAGTTATACGGTGTGATTGGTGTGGCTGGTATGAATCTTGCCCTTGGATTAACAAAAATCCTTTCCTCGTACTGTCCGTCTCCTCTGGGCACAGTTTCTCTAACTGAGGTCTGGAGGAGGGGCATAGAGAGAGGAGCCAGTGCACACCCATACCTAAAGTCTTTCTTAAAGTGCCCATGTCTCCTGCGGAGCCCGTCTATCCCCATGGTCCTTACGGAGTCCCCAGCATCCTCTACGGACTAGGAGAAAAAGATTTACCGGTAGGTTTAAAATCTTATTATAAACAGTGCTTTCCAATGTCATCATGTCAATGTTCATTAGTATAAAGTTGTGCATTATAAACAATAAGCACTATAAATTATTAAGTCTATTGGCAGTAACCTCATCATACTAAGAAAACTATAAAGGCAATAAGCCTTCACCCTTGTTATTTTATTAAGCCACAGCATTCCCAAGTGACTTTTAACATATTACTAATGTACACATTGTAAATAAAGTAAAAGAGAGGAGTAGAGTAATAGTGTAGTATGCAGTTAAGGACTTGGAGGGGGGTCTCCAGTTGCCCAGTATTATCTGGTGTAATTAGTTATAAGAACTTCAGGGGTAGCCAGGTTATCTGTGCCGACACACTGCTTATTTGTTTAGTCTTTCCAAATGCGTTTACTATTTATTTATCTTGACCACCCAAACATCACAATTATATGTGCTTGTGTCGAACAGCTCATTCCATGGGCAACAATATGAAGCCTCCACTCTTTTTAGTAGGCTTTCCTCTAGATTTTGTGGCTAGGGAGCATAATACTATAGTTTCTCAAAGTGAAAAGTGGAGGTGTTGCAACCAATCAGATTTTAGCTATCATTTCTCTATTTGCTATGGCCTTGTCTGTTTTAGAAGCTTCAGTAAATCTACCCCTAAGTATTTGACGGGCTTCAGATCAGTTAAGTTCTTCCACAGACAATTCCGCAAACCAGTTTTTTGTTTCTTTTCAATAGAAAGTGTGTGTATGAGTGTGTCATGGGCGGTAATTCAGACCTGAGACCTGATCGTAGCAGCAAATTTGTTACCAGTTGGGCAAAACCATGTGCACTGCAGGTGGGGGGGGGGGGGGGGGGGGGGCAGATATAACATGTGCAGAGAGCGTTACATTTGGGTGGGATGTGTTCAAACTGAAATCTAGATTGCAGTGTGAAAATAAAGCAGCCAGTATTTACCCTGCACAGAAACAAAATAACACACCCAAATCTAACTTTCTTTGCAACTGTTATATCTGCCCCCCTCCCCCCCCCCCCCCCCTCTTCCCCCTTGCAGTGCACATGGTTGTGCTCAACTTCTAACAAATTTGCTGTTACGATCAGGTCTGAATTGCCTCCATGGTCCTGAAACAGGAAAGGGCTTCACCCAAATTTGCCACATTTTTGGAAGCACACATTTCTCTATAGCAGACCTGGTCAACCTGTGACTCTCCAGTTGTGAAACTACAAGTCCCAGCATGCCTTGCCACAATTTTGCTATTAGGGAATGCTAATACTGTGGCAGGGCATCCTGGGATGTGTAGTTTTTTAGCAGTTATGGAGCCACAATTTGGCCAGATCTGCTTTATAGAATGGTATTGTATGCTGTAGCATTAGGATTTACCTTCACTGCCACTAAGGTGCCCAGTCCAGACCATGAAAAAAATCCAGAATGGCCTATCAGGCTGCCAGCCAACATTTGACATTACGCATGGTGATCTTGTGTGCAGCTGTTCAGCCATGAAACTCCTCATGAGCAGTTCTTGTGCTGACCTGCTTCCAAACACCATTTGGAACTTGTTAGTGAATGCTGCAATTGAAGTCATGATTTTTAAGCACTATGAACTTCAGTGCTTGACAGACCCCAGGGGAATTTTAATAGCCTATGAGTTGCAGGCTTTGTGGGACGTTGTCTACCGAGTAGGGCAATAGGGATCCGGTCGGGATTTTGGCTTTCAAAAGGCCGATGACGGAATCCCGATTAGGATCACAATGCTGGCGTCGGCATCTCAACTGATTGGCTGCAGGGATGTTGGAGAGTTAAGCCGCGAGGGGTGGGGGTGGGGGGGTTAGCTTTACGCTATGGGGGGAAGGTTAGGGTTAGGCTGCGGGAAGGGGGAGCTAGAGTGAGGCACCCCCGGGAGCAAGGGGGGGGGAGGGTTAGGTTTAAGCTGCAAGTAGGGGGGTTAGGCACCACCGGGGCAGGATGCCGTGGTCGGTATTCTGACCACCAGAATCCCGCCCACTGGCATTTCAGCCTCAACCCGGGCAATAGTTTGATGAACAGATCCTAGTGTGTGCCATGGTGAAAGTGACTGTGCTCATCAGTGCGACCCATTTCACTACTTATGTTTTTTTATGATGATTGAATGATTGATATTATGCACCTGGTGCGACTGAATTGGGCAAACATTAATTATAAGGGGGGGGGGGGAGTGCACTTTATTTTGGTAGATTTAGTGGCTTTAATTGTTGTTTCTTTTTTGATATAACTTTGTGCTTTAGATTGTTCAACTACCTGCAGGTTATTTTCACAATATAATTTAGCTCGAAAGCACAAAACAATTGCACGTAAAAATAAGTATACAGTATGCAACCCATAGGCAAACGCAGGGGGGGTTTCTGGTTGCACGGAAACCCCCATCCTCTTGGCAAGTTGCTAAAATTATGGCAACAATAGCAATGGTATATAATACGATTACTAGAACTGCTGCCACATCATGCAGTTTAAGGGACAAAGCAGAGCTGCTGCACATGCCTAGTGTGGCAGCTTCTTCTACCACGTCTTCTATGTGTGTGGATCTGAGAATGAGTGTACTGGACCAGATAGTAGCTACCAGGAAGAAGAGACAGGAGCCTTACTATGAGGAGGGAGAATGTGTGTTCAGAAAGTGCAGTACTGGTTCTATTATGTTTGTGTATTTATTTCTTATGGTATGCTTAACCTTTTCCTGACCACTTATCTTATTTATATGATTTAAATATGTTCGGTACAGCCTATACTATAGACAATCTATAGTTTTAAATATTAATACGGTATTTAACACAGTATCCAGTATATATAAAAAGACCATTGTTTACATTAACGTCCATGGTCGTTACTGCGTTTTTCTGCCACTCCCCCAGACACCCGCTCTTGCTCCAATGCTCCGCAGAGTGGGAGATTGTGGATTGCATTTGGAAACCCCCCTCTAGAAATCCTGCGTTTGCCACTGCAACTATCATAGATATTTAAAATTATTTGTGCAGTAAGAGTTCAACATCAAATGAAAGCAGAACTACATAAACAGTACAAATCGTTTGTATCTAGATTTTTGTAAATGATTTCCTTTAATATGAAATATGTATTGTAAACATGAAATCAGTGTGCACGAATATTTATAAAACAATTAATTACAAATGTTTCCAAACAAATAACCGGAATAACAAAGCAATTATATGGATGATGAAGTAGTCTCAGACTGTGGTATACACAAGCCTAGTAGTGTGTTATGATGCATGAATAACATTGTTATTTGAGGCAACTAAATGCTAGAAAAGCTAAAGGAAATCATTGATATTGGCATACATGGGAATCCATTAAATCCAAAATCTCTAATATACTGTATGAACAATTCATACATGGACTGGTTTATTTGAAAGAAATGAAAAGCTGCAAAGAAAAGAAAAAAAAAAGTCTTGCTAAAATGAAAATATTTTGTAAATGATGGAAAAGATATATTAGTAGGGGAAGTCTTATTTGGTGCTCAGTTATATTATACTCGGACGTGAAAATAGGATTTTAATTACCTACTGGTAAATCCTTTTCTTGTAGTCCATAGAGGATACTGGGGTCCACATTAGTACCATGAGGTATAGACAGGTCCACTAGGAGCCTTGGGCACTTTAAGAAATCAATAGTTTGCACTGGCTCCTCCCTCTATGCCCCTCCTACCAGACTCAGTCTAGAAACTGTGGCCGAGGAGACGGATATATCTTGAGAAGGATTCAGAAAGGACAGTGATGAGATTCAAACCAGCCCACACAAACAAGAAGAAAACCATGTTAACCCAACATGAACAGGAACAGCAACAGCTGAACCAACAGCAATACTTAATCAAGTAACCATGCAGGAAACACGAAGCACTGGGCGGGCGCCCATTATCCTCTATGGACTACGAGAAAAGGATTTACCGGTAGGTAATTAAAATCCTATTTTCTCTTACGTCCTAGAGGATACTGGGGTCCACATTAGTACCATGGGGATGTACCAAAGCTCCCAAACCGGGTGGGAGAGTGCTGAGGTTCCTGCAGAACTGACTGACCAAACTGAAGGTCCACAGAGGCCAAAGTATCGAACTTGTAGAACTTAGCAAACGTGTTCTAATCCGACCAAGTAGCTGCTCTGCAGAGCTGTAAGGCCGAGACACCCCGGGCAGCCACCCAGGAAGAACCCACTGACCGAGTAGAGTGGGCATGAACAGATTTAGGAACCAGCAATCCTGCCGTAGAGTAAGCATGCCGGATAGTAAGTGTGATCGAGCAATAGACTGCTTTGAAGCAGGACACCCAATTTTCTTGGGATCATAAAGTACAAACAGCTGTCCGTTTGACATAGATTTTCAAAGCCCGCACAACATCCAGGGACTTTGAAGGGGAAGAGGTGTCAGTAAGCACCGGAACCACAATAGGCTGGTTGATGTGAAATACAGACACCACCTTTGGAAGAAACTGCTGACGAGTTCTGAGTTCAGCTCTATCTTCATGAAAAATCAAATAGGGGCTCTTGTGAGACAAGGCCCCCTATTCCGAAACACGCCTCGCCAAAGCCAATAGTGTGATGGCCTTCCATGTAAGAAACTTTACGTCTACCTCCCATAAAGGTTCAAACCAATCTGATTGCAGAAACTGCAACACCACGTTAAGATCCCAAGGTGCCGTGGGAGGCACAAAGGGTGGTTGGATGTGCAGAACCCCTTTCAAGAACGTCTGAACCTCAGGAAGGGAAGAAAATGGATAAGACCGAAATGTGGACTTTTACTGATCAAAGGCGTAGGCCCTCATCCACCCCAGACTGCAGAAAATGACCCAGCTGAAATTCCACCACAGGAAATTTCCTGTTTTCACACCAAGAGATGTATTTTCTCCAAATCCGATGGTAATGTTTAGACGTTACCCCTTTTCTTGCTTGGATCAAGATAGGATTTACCCTGTCCGGAATCCCTTTCCGGGCTAGAATTTGACGCTCAACCTCCATGCCGTCAAACGTAGCTGCGGTAAGTCTTGATAGATGAATGGCCCCTGTTGCAGAAGATCCTCCCGAAGAGGTAGAGGCCACGGATCCTCCAAAAACAGTTTCAGTAGATCTGCATACCAAGCCCTTCTTGGCCAATCGGGAGCAGTGAGAATTGCTTGAACCCTTTCCCTTTTTATTCTTTTGAGAATTCTTTGGATCAATGGAAGTGGAGGAAAGACATACACCATCTGATAGACCCACGGAGTGACCAGAGCGTCCACCGCCACTGCCTGTGGGTCTCTTGACCTGGGGCAATACCGCTGAAGCTTCTTGTTGAGACGAGAGGCCATCATGACGATCTGTGGAGTCCCCCGATGACGAGTCAAGTACCCGAACACCTCCGGGTGAAGGCACCACTCCCCTGGGTGGAGGTCGTGTCTGCTGAGGAAGTCTGCTTCCCAGTTGTCCACACCCGGAATGAAGATCGCGGACAGCACCATCGTGTGTCTCTCTGCCCAGAGGAGAATCCTTGTCACCCCTGACATTGCTGCTCTGCTCTTCGTTCCACCCTGTCGGTTTATGTATGTCACCACCGTCACATTGTCCGACTGAACCTGGATGGCTCGATTGTGCAGATGATGAGATGCCTGCAGAAGGGCATTGTACATGACCCTTAGTTCCAGAACGTTGATCGGAAGAACAGTTTTCTGACTTGACCACTTTCCTTGGAAGTGTTCCCCTTGGGTGACTGCTCCCCACCCTCTGACGCTTGCATCCATGGTTAGCAGAATCCAATTCTGAATCCCGAACCGTTGGCCCTCCATCAGGTGAGAAGTTTGTTGCCACCACAGAAGAGATATCCTGGCTTTTGGCAACATACGTATCCTCTGGTGCATGTGTATATGCGATCCGAACCTTTTGTCTAGCAGATCCAGCTGGAAGGGCCTTGCATAAAACCTTTCCGTACTGCAGTGCCTCATAAGAAGCTACCATCTTTCCCAGGAGGCGAATGTACCGATATCCGGGTCAGCCTTAGGACGTCCCTTACCATTGACTGAATCACCAATTCCTTTTCCAGAGGAAGGAATACCTTATGTACCCCCATATCCAGTATCATCCCCAGGAACGGAAGCCTCCGTGTTTCCGTGTTGGTTCCAGGTGAGAATTTGTCAGGTTCAGAATCCACCCGTGATCCTGCAGTAGACGTGTGGTGAGGGCAATGCAGTGTAACAACTTCTCCCTGGACGTTGCTTTTATCAGTAGATGGTCCAGGTACGGTATTATGTTCACTTCTTGCTTGCGAAGGAGAAACATCATCTCCGCCATTACTTTGGTAAACACCCTTGGTGCCGTGGAGAGCCCAAAGGGTAGGGCCTGATACTGGTAGTGACAGTCCTGCAACGCAAACCTTAGAAAAGCCTGATGAGGCGGCCAAATCAGAATATGAAGGTACGCATCCTTGATATCCAGAGACTCTAGGAATTCTCCCTGTCAATCAGGCAGAGGCGATCGCAGCCCAGCTACGGCCATTGGCCGTTTGGCATGCACCGGCACACTACAGGGTCGGCGCATGCGCAGTGGGTACCTGTTCGCTCGGCTGCGATAAAAAGCAGCGAGCGAATGTGTCAGAATGACCCCCTTTGTCAGGAATGTGCAATACATCTCTTATAGCTTCTATCAGGGCCTGTATTCCCTGTGCTAAAGCAGCATCCCCCCAACTAAGTCCACCTCCCGCTCCTCTGGGTCTGATACATCATCATCGGTATCAGCCTGCATGATATGGGCTAGAGTACGCTTCTGTGGACAAACAGCAGGGGTCTGAGACGCTATTCTATTCATCTATTCATCAGGTCATCTACAGATTGCCTTAAATATTGCGTCTCATTTTCATTTTGGGACAATTTGTTTGAGGAAATCTAAACAAACAGGTACAGATCCACTAGGCTGAGAATGTGTACTATCCTGAGTACACAGCAGTGAACCCCCAGATTGAGAAAAGCACTCTGCTGTGCATGATACACACTCCTTTGACATGATAAATGTAAAATAACACACACATACACACAGTGAGGAATAGATTAAAAGCTCAGTTAACTCACACAGAGCCCTTCTAGGGAGACACTTCTAGGAAGCGTATGTACTCTCCCTAGCCCTTCTAGGGAGAGTATATAGGAGCCAGCCACACAGCGCCCCTATAGCTAAAGTATGGACTTAGCTGGGTCGCAAACTAAGTACCCTAATAGGGCTTAGCAGTGCCGTAACTAGGCATTTTAGCGCTGTGTGCAAGAAACGACAGTGGCACCCCCCCCATGGAAGACAGGGGCAGTGCGCGCCGCAGGCGTGCGAAAAATTTATAGGGGCGTGGCTTCACGGGGAAGGGGCGTGGCCACAAAATAATAGCAATTCATACTACGGTGCACAGTAGTCTACATTATTCAAATTACGCTGCACAGTAGCGCCACTACACCACGTAGAGCCCCTTTTATACATTACAGCAGACAGCGTCCCCCTTTTTACACATTACAGCAGACAGTCCCCCTTTTTACACATTGCGGCAGCCAGTCCCCCTTTTTACACATTGCGGCAGCCAGGCCCCTTTTTTACACATTGCGGCAGCCAGTCCCCCTTTTTACACATTGCGGCAGCCAGGCCCCCTCTTTACACATTGCGGCAGCCAGTCCCCCTTTTTACACATGCGGCAGCCAGTCTCCCTTTTTACACATTGCGGCAGCCAGTCCCCCTTTTTACACATTGCGGCAGCCAGGCCCCCTCTTTACACATTGCGGCAGCCAGTCCCCCTTTTTAAACATTGCGGCAGCCAGGCCCCCTCTTTACACATTGCGGCAGCCAGTCCCCCTTTTTACACATTGCGGCAGCCAGGCCCCCTTTTTACACATTGCGGCAGCCAGTCCCCCTTTTTACACATTGCGGCAGCCAGGCCCCCTCTTTACACATTGCGGCAGCCAGGCCCCCTCTTTACACATTGCGGCAGCCAGGCCCCCTCTTTACACATTGCGGCAGCCAGTCCCCCTTTTTACACATTGCGGCAGCCAGGCCCCCTCTTTACACATTGCGACAGCCAGTCCCCCTTTTTACACATTGCGGCAGCCAGGCCCCCTTTTTACACATTGCGGCAGCCAGGCCCCCTTTTTACACATTGCGGCAGCCAGGCCCCCTTTTTACACATTGCGGCAGCCAGTCCCCCTTTTTACACATTGCGGCAGCCAGGCCCCCTCTTTACACATTGCGGCAGCCAGTCCCCCTTTTTACACATGCGGCAGCCAGTCCCCCTTTTTACACATTGCGGCAGCCAGGCCCCCTCTTTACACATTGCGGCAGCCAGTCCCCCTTTTTACACATTGCGGCAGCCAGGCCCCCTTTTTACACATTGCGGCAGCCAGGCCCCCTTTTTACACATTGCGGCAGCCAGGCCCCCTCTTTACACATTGCGGCAGCCAGTCCCCCTTTTTACACATTGCGGCAGCCAGGCCCCCTTTTTACACATTGCGGCAGCCAGTCCCCCTTTTTACACATTGCGGCAGACGGTGTCCCCCTGAGAGAGAGAGAGAGAGAGACATACTTACCATCTCCCTGCTGGCAGTCAGGCTCCTCGTGCAGCTCCCTCGGTGCAGGCAGTGAGGTGAGAAGGAGGAGGAGGGAGGGGGAGCAGGAGCCGCAGCAGCGCTATGTCATTGGTAGTAAGCGCCGCTGCAGCATCCCCCTCTCCTTCCGTATTGGCTGCCCGGCGCTGCTGTGGATGCTGGGATAAAGGAACCGCATCCCAGCATCCACAGCAGCGCCGGGCAGCCAATACAGAAGGAGAGGGGGATGCTGCAGCGGCGCTTACTACCAATGAAATAGCGCTGCTGCGGCTCCCTGCTCCCCCTCCCTCCTCCTCCGCTGCCCGGCGCTGGTCTCTTCTCCCTCCACAGCGCGGCGCACACAGCAGAGGCGGCATGTAATGAGTCAATTTGACTCATTACATGCCGCTGGCCGTGCGCCCTCAGGGCAACTGCGCTGTGTGCCAAGCCCACTTGACACACACGTAGTTACGGCCCTGGGGCTTAGTACACCAAATTATTGCTCCCCCCCTTTGCTATGACCCCCTGGTATCGCTGAAGTGCTCTGGAGTCCTTGTGGAGGAGCTGCGCTTCCCTGTGAGGCTATGACTTTGTGTTCTACGTACAAAATGCTACCCTCTCTATAGGAGTCCTTGATGTATGGGTGAACGCCGAGTCATTTTTTTTCAACGTATGTCATACATGGAATTTCAGGGTCGACTGGCATTTTGGCTAATAGTGCCAATAAGTTTTTCATAGAGAGTGTTTGAAACTAATGCCAGACTAAGCATATGGCGTGCGGGATGCCTGCACCAGACATTAGGGAAACATTCATGTTCTGCCATAGGGGTATATGCAATTCACGGCGAATCGCGGCAATTTTTCGCCGTTTTTTAATTCGACTTAATTCGACAGGTGAATTCCGGAAGGTGGCTTCCGGAATTCACCATATTCAATGAAAAACGGATTCGCCAGAATCGCGGGCGAAAATCGGCCGATTTGGCGGATTTTGCCGCGATTTTAAAAAACGTGAAAAAACTGGAAAAACCCGGAAAAAAAATGGCGTGGGGTCCCCCCTCCAAAGCATAACCAGCCTCGGGCTCTTCGAGCTGGTCCTGGTTCTAAAAATGCAGGGGAAAAATTGGGCAGGGATCCCCCGTATTTTTAAAACCAGCACCGGGCTCTGCGCCTGGTGCTGGTGCCAAAATTACGGGGGACAAAAAGAGTAGGGGTCCCCCATATTTTTAACACCAGCATCGGGCTCCACTAGCTGGACAGATAATGCCACAGCCGGGGGTCACTTTTATGCCGTGCCCTGCGGCCGTGGCATTAAATATCCAACTAGTCACCCCTGGCCGGGGTACCCTGGGGGAGTGGGGACCCCTACAATCAAGGGATCCCCCCCCCCAGCCACCCAAGGGCCAGGGGTGAAGCCCGAGGCTGTCCCCCCCCATCCAATGGGCTGCGGATGGGGGGGCTGATAGCCTTTTGTGATAATAAAAAGATATTGTTTTTTCCAGTAGTACTACAAGTCCCAGCAAGCCTCCCCCGCAAGCTGGTACTTGGAGAACCACAAGTACCAGCATGCGGGAGAAAAACGGGCCCGCTGGTACCTGTAGTACTACTGGAAAAAAAATATACCCAAATAAAAACAGTACACACACACCTTGATAGTAAAACTTTATTACACACTACCGACACACACATACTTACCTATGTTGACACGCCGACTGCCACGGTCTCCGACGATCCGAGGTACCTGTGAAAAAATTATACTCACCTTCCAGCGTCCAGAGGTACATCCAGGTCCAGAGATAATCCACGTACTTGGCAAAACAAAAAAACGAACACCGATCCATACCGGACTAAGAAAGGGGTCCCATGCTTTCACATCAGACCCCTTTCTCCCGAATCCCGGGACATCACGTGACTCCTGTCACTGAAGTCCCTTCAGCCAATCAGGAAGCGCTACTTCCGTGGCGCTCATCTGATTGGCTGTGCGCTGTCTGTGCTGTGACAGCGCATCGCAAAGCCGCTCCATTACTTTCAATGGTGGGAACTTTGCGGGTAGCGGTGGGGTTAACCCGCGGTCAGCCGCTGACCGGCGGGTGACCTCACCGCTAGCCGCTAAGTTCCCACCATTGAATATAATGGACTGGGCTGTGCGATGCGCTGTCTGCTCAGACGCGCAGAGCCAATCAGATGAGCGCAACGAAGTTGCGCTTCCTGATTGGCTTTAGAGACCTTTCTGTGACAGCTGTCACTGACAGGTCTCTCTGCATTCGGGGATAGGGGTCTCATGTGTCAGCATGGGACCCCTTTCAGTCCGTTTGGTCGGGTATTTGCGTTTTGTTTTTTTCTACAAGTACGTGGATTTATCTCTGGACCATGGCTGAGGTGAGTATATTGATCTTTTATTTTCAGGTACCCCTGGATTCTACATGGAGAAGAGGACCGATGTCGGCGTGTGAACATAGGTAAGTATGTGTGTGTCGACGTATGAAATAAAGTTTTACTTTCACGGTGTGTGTGTCCTGTTTTTATTTGGGTATTTTTTTTCCAGTAGTACTACAGGTACCAGCGGGCCCGTTTTTCTCCCGCATGCTGGTACTTGTGGTTCTCCAAGTACCAGCTTGCGGGGGAGGCTTGCTGGGACTTGTAGTACTGCTGGAAAAAACAATATTCTTTTCATGATCACAAAAGGCTATCAGCCCCCCCATCCGCAGCCCATTGGATGGGGGGGGGACAGCCTCGGGCTTCAGCCCTGGCCCTTGGGTGGCTGGGGGGGGGACCCCTTGATTGAAGGGGTCCCCACTCCCCCAGGGTACCCCGGCCAGGGGTGACTAGTTGGATATTTAATGCCACGGCCGCAGGGCACGGCATAAAAGTGACCCCCGGCTGTGGCATTATCTGTCCAGCTAGTGGAGCCCGATGCTGGTGTTAAAAATACGGGGGACCCCTACGCTTTTTGTCCCCCGTATTTTAGGCACCAGCACCAGGCGCAGAGCCCGGTGCTGGTTTTAAAAATACGGGGGATCCCCTGTCAATTTTTTCCCCGCATTTTTAGAACCAGGACCAGCTCGAAGAGCCCGAGGCTGGTTATGCTTTGGAGGGGGGACCCCACGCCATTTTTTTTTAGGATTTTACCGTTCCAGCAATAAAAAAAAAATAAAAAAAAATAATATTTTAAAAAATATATAAATAATATTTGTGCCTCCAAAAAAAAAAAAAAAAAAGTACCTAATCCCTTCTAATATAAATAGATCTGCTATTCCCAAAAAAAAAAAACACAAAAAAAAACATGTTTAAATTTTTTTTATTTGTTTTCACCCTCCAAAGTGTGGCGGATTGAAAATGACGAATTTGCTGTCTAAAAGCACTGCTGTCGAATTTCCAAACTTGAATTGAATATGCTTTGGTCGAATTGCAGCACTTGTATCATTGCAGAAAAGTCGAATTTGCAAAAAGTCGAATTTCAAAAAGTCGAATTTTGAAAGTCCGTTTTTTGGTCGGAAAGCACTGAATTGCATAGGCGAATTTTTTTTTTGGTCGAAAATGACCCGAAATTCGACAATTTCGGGAATTCGACCGCAATTGCATATACCCCATAGTGGCTACAGAACAGGACACTATTACAGAGCATTCCTTAGGAAACGAAAGCAGAAATTGGAGTATTTAGTTATTCCAGTCTACATGTGTTTATTACATAAATCTACTACTAACTTGAGTTAGATATAACATGTGCAGAGAGAGTTAGATTTGGGTGGGTTATTTTGTTTCTGTGCAGGGTAAATACTGACTGCTTTATTTTTACACTGCAAATTAGATTTCAATTTGAACACACCCCACCCAAATCTAACTCTCTCTGACCATGTTACATCTGCCCCACCTGCACTGCACATGGTTTTGCCCATTAGAGAAAAATGTTGCTGTTGCTATTAGGTCTGAGTTAGGCCCATAGTCCCACATGTTCTCAGCTTGGTTACACAGTAACTTACGTAACATTAAAAAATGTGATATTAGAAAAAGTAACAACATTTAGAAACACATGGCCTGATACAGGGATAGCTACAGCCACTACGTCTGCATCAACCAGCTGTGCTAAAATATGCTAGTGCTTCAGGAGGCGTCTTATGTAAATAGATGCATCCTGCTGGCTTCTCTTATCTGCTGCTGTATCCGAATATGCAGCATCGGATCATCTATGTGAACATCGGTCATCTCTCAGATTACTGAGGATGGCTGGAAGATTCAGGCAGCTGAAGCCAGTAAAGCTGCATCCACTGTCACCAGCACGTCCATATCAATCATGCTGCAACTTAGGGGGCACTGCAGCTGTCGCCGCAGACACAGATCTGCTCATGGGCAGTATAGATGCACTTGCGCAGATCTACATCTATCAGAGATGTACCTAAACCATCGGGTTTGTGTACATCCCTGAATTAGGGTCACAGTGAACATGGCTAATCATAAATAGGCTTTGGATTTTTTTATTTTATCCACGCAGGCTTTTGGCATGCAAATCTTGCCAGGTGCTTCATGGGCCCAGATACGGATTTACCAGAAGGTGGTATAGGTGCCCACCTAGGGCACTCCTCTCCCTGACAGTAAAATATGTAATGGAAATAAAAAGTTTTCATTTGAATTTACAGTCATAGTTCTGTCCACCTGCAGGCAGGGCAGAGCCGCCATACAGAATCTGGGTAGGTGCGTGGGGTGGGAGGGAATCCCTGATGAAAGAAACAATGCTGCCTTCAGGTGGGGGGCGTGGTGTGGGTGGAGTAACCAGCACAGCAAAGGGGGACCCACAGTCCTTTTTTTCCCTCAGGGCCTTTTGGCTCTGAGGGTTAGAGGAGTAACGGGGCCCTTCTCCTTTGGGAGAGGGTCCAAGTACCTATGCCCCCAGCACGTTTGGTCACAGACACTGGGTGATGAAGCACCGAACCTCGGGCTTCAAGTAAAAAAAAAAAAAAACCAGCACAGAAGGGAACTTGCAGGTGGGTTCAGTGATGCATTGTGCCCATTACCTGTAGCCCCGCTCCAGCATGGCGTGAGAGTGGAAGAGGAGTGTCTGGCGTTTGTTTTTCCTTCTTCCTTTGTCAGTGTCTTCCATTACGCCTTTTATATATGTCCCCCCCTCCCACCTAATTATATAATTTCTCCCCCAACAGCCACCATTCCATTGTGAACCCCACAAACCACTGTTCCTCTTACTCTGCTCCTCCTGCCACCATCTCTTTTCTTCAGCCACTTGTTCCTTCTTCACCCCTTACATTATTCCTCCTTTTCTACTGAAGGTGATGGAATCCTGCTGGCCGATGATGAGAAGTGGCGGCGAGTACCCTGAGGATGGCAGGTAAGCACAATCTTCTGTTATCAATTTTTTTTTCTATAATGCTGCTGTTGCTGAGGAAACCCAGATGCCTGTAAAATATGTCTGTTTTCACCAGTGAAGCTTGATCATATGAACAGCGCAAGTATTATGGTGGTACTTCGATCGCCACAACATCTGTTCTTTCAGCAGATTAAAATCATTTAAAAAATGCTTCATTGCTTGCAGAATATTTTTAGTTTATATAGAATTTTTCTTTCTTTTTCTTGTAGAGATGGGGGGCGACCCCAAACCAGTAACTTGCCCATGAACTGTAAATCCGGCTCTGTGTGGGACATACTGTATATCATGAACGTTGTCATAATTTGGTAACATTTATAGGTGACCACTTGTTTAGAACAGACAGATCACTCCTGGCATGACTGAGGCCTGTTAATGTAGTGGGAAGACAATAACACACAATAAGCTTAAACGGTATACGTTTAAGTTGCCGGCTGTTGCAGGAATCCTGACAGCTGGCAATGCCGGCAGCAGGAATACCGGCCAAACAAGACTATTCTCACACTTGGGCGTCCACGACACCCATAGAGTGGGAATAGAACCTGTGGAGAGCGCAGCAAGGCGAGCGCAGCGGGCCCGCAAGGGAACTCTTTGCGATCACCCCGCTGCCGGCATATTGGCGGCTGGGATGCCACTGTCGGAATACTGATGGCCGGCATCCTGACCGCCGGTAAATCATACCGAACCCGCTTAAATAGTCACCTTCCTACTGTATGTACCAAATATATTTACCTAATTAGAGAAAATGACAGGGAGAGGTTGGGGAGTGGCTAGTGGAAGGGCTAGATTCATTACTTCCTAAAAGTACGTTATCACAGATACATCAAATATATGGGAATATTGCCATAGTAAGTTAATAAACCCAAACAACACCATTCTCTATTCAATTTCAATGAAGCTGCCCTGTTGAAATGTAAGGCTGGACAGCAGGACTGAATGTCATGGAGTTGGAAGGAAGATCATGGTGTCCAAAGGGTATCCGGACTCTAGGTCGACACCCATCAGGTCGACACCCATTGCTCGACAGTGGATAGGTCGACACTAGAATAGGTCGACACGGCCATTAGGTCGACAGGAACAAGGTCAACGTGAGTTTTTAACATTTTTTTTTTACTTTTTCATACGTTACGATCCACGTGGACTATGATTGGGAATAGTAACCTTGCCCGCAGCATGACAAATGAAGCGAGCCATGCATGGGGATGTGGTGCACTAATTGGGGTTCCCAGTCACTTGACGGAGAAAACGACACCAAAAAAACATAAAAAACTGATGTGAACCTTTTTTCATGTCGACCTTGTTCATGTTGACCTAATGGCTGTGTCGACCTATTTCTAGTGTCAACCTACCCACTGTTGACCAATGAGTGTCAACCTAATGGGTGTTGACCTTGAGTCCCATACCCGTCCAAAGGATGAAGTAAAGGTTAGGAACAAGTAGAGCCACTCCATCCAACACTGATTAGGTGACAAGAAGTCACAGTACTGTGTAGGCGTGGGGCTATAAAGTATGTGGACTAATGTGCCTGGCTGTGTGAAAAAAAGTTTGGGGAGTTGTTAAGTATGCAGGTAATACGTTCCATTTGATACATATACCACTTCTTTATTTCATTATTATTATTATTATTATTATTATTATTATTATCATTATGGCTTAAGACAAAATAGTGTGTATGTTACATCACAGACCTGCCATTGTACATGCATAAGATCATACCATACAGTATTTTGCTGATAGTGAATGCATTAGTGGAGGGGTGGTATTCAATATGCCAGCTGTTGGGATCCCGGCGCTCAGTATACTGGTGCTGGAATTCCGACACCCGGCATACCGACAACTATTCTCCCTCTTGGGGGTCCACGACTCCCCTGGAGGGAGAATAAATAGCATGGCATGTGTAGCGCGCCACCGTGCCCGCAACGTGGTAAGCGGCTCATTTGCGCTCGGCCAGCTGTTGGTATGCCGGCGGTCGGGATACCGGCGCCGGTATGCTGGCCGCCGGAATCCCGGCCACCACCATACCATATTACACCCTTAGTGGAGGGGTGATAGGGTTCTACCAATTAGAGACTATTAGGCATTTGGTTCCTGTCTAGGGGTGTGTGAAGTCTGTGCAGTACTGCAGGCTTGTCACTGACACGTTGCCAGTAAGCTATGTTGCAGGCAAAACATTTTTCTAGGCAGTCAATATTTATTATTTGTTCATTTTAAGCACTGTTATACTGTCATGCTATGGGGCTCAGATTTTTAGTGGCAGTTTTGCAGAAATATGTATTTATCTCAGTCTGTGCATGACACTAGAACAGCAGACAAAGATATACATTAGGAGCATCTAATAGGATATAGCATATTATACAGAACAGCTGGAATAATTATGATGACCCTTTGTTCAAATAAACAATGATGTGAAAATGATGCTGAGCTCAGTTATTCATTAGCAAGTGTTAACCTGCAGGATTGCTGTGACACTCTGTCCTAGATAAAGAGAGTAAAAGCTTTTTAATTGTGATTTGGTGGACAGAGATAATAAGTTCAGCTGGCTTTTGTAGGCAGATTTCAGAAGTATCAAAAAAGTATCCATAGGCTACATTTTTATTATAACATGTACTATAATTGTCAATGATTTGTAATGCACCACAGAGCTCTGCAGGACTGGACAGTGGGGAACTGAGTGTACATCAACTCGGAATGCTGTCAATATACCGGCTGTTAGGATCCCGGCGTTCAGGAGACAGACGCTGGAATCCCGACAGCTGGTGAAATACCGACACCCAGATTCCTGACAAACACTCAGTATTCCCACTCGGTTGGTGGCTCCATGCCAAAAACTGAGTGGGAATAGAATCTGTCGTGAGCGCAGCGAGCCACTGGTCCCGAAGCGTGGCGAGAGCAGCAAGTCCGTGAGGGGACTCGATGCCAGGATTCCTGCAGATGGGATGCCACTGTCAGTATAGTGACAGCCGGCATCCTATCTACCAGGATATCATATGTATCCCCATCAACACGTACATGCAGGGTAAACACAACATAAGCATACTGCATGTGAATATGAAGGGTAGGGAGTGTGAATGCCAAATTGCTTTCTCACAAATATTTAAAATGCCCGCTCTAATATATATTGTAAACGCCTGCACCTCTTATTACCATATCCCATGAATGTGCGCTATACATTGCAAAACACTGCATCCCATAAGAGAAAACAATACACCCACACATTATCTGAGTTCCAAAGCTCATTGATGTATATATTTGTTATGAAAAGGATATGGATTCGATATATTACAAAGTACAGTATACCTATAGTTACATGGTTACAACTCACACAGTAAGCAGTTAAAACATACAGTTACAGTCACAGTTACATACAGTTACAGGCCAGCATACAATACCATTATCCTTAAGTTATATAAATTTGTCTTTCCATATCACTCTCTCTCTCTCTGTGTAAATAAATGCAGGAACTGGTCTGCCAGCAACTCCTTCATCCTCTGGTACCAAGAAGCAACTGCTCTACTGTGTGGTCAGCAATGTGTTATCTAGTTTCTGGGGGAGGGGACTCACTCATTCATGATGAGTCACTAGTCTCTTTGTATATGCTGAACAGGTTCAGCCTTGGGGACGTCCAAAGGGGCTGGCCTGAGCTTCCTGTCCACTACCTGTTTGGAATATCTATTGTTCTAATAAAAGTGATTTTAGCTTACATACATATAATCATAATTATTTGTTGCAATGTCCTACAACTTTATAACAAGTATCAAATGAATCTACACATTAATCTGGTTGCTTTAATAGTAAATATGACCGGTCTATCTTGTTTCGTTCAAATAATACACATACATGACATTACTTCATTATATATAATTTTAAATCATCATGATGTCTGGCGCTTGATATTATTATAGTTATGTACTGTATGAAATAAGTGTCGAATCCATCTCTGTGGCATGTCCGTGTAAATGCGTGTGTTACCATATATGGCTGTGCTCGCTGCACATATTTGCAAGTATAGCGACTTATATGTGTGTAGTTTGTATGTTCTTTTTATGTAATATTTTTTACTTCGACAAGAGGGCCCTGAGAAAACTCGTGAGTGGGAGAAGAGCAGAAATGAGACAAGAGGAGCAAGTGTGAAGATGTGTGTTTTCAGATGAGATTTGAAATCAGTAAAGAAGTGGCTTTGTAAATTGGGGCAATTCAAACTGAATTCTTGTGGAGATGAGGGTCAATGATGGTCTTTGTGTGATACCCCATTGTTGAGAGGTATCACTGTGCTGTGCTACAAACATAGTCTGTGACCCACAGCATGGAAGAGGAAGGATTTAGATGAGATTGGAGGGGTCAATGTTACACCATGGTTGGCTGGCATGTTGGCAGGGAACAAAAAGGGGGAAGCATGGGGATGGGATATGTGAGCGGTGCAGGGAGAGTGGGAGTAGGTGGGGAAAAGCAAGAAGGGGAGGAGGATGGAGGCCAAAAAGGAACCGGAGGAAAGGACTAGGGAAAACAGTGAGGGCAGGGGGAGACAAAGAGAAGTGATGCATGCAAAGTGTGAACAGACAAAGAGAAGGAGGCAGGAAAGACTTTAGGATATCCATTTTATGAGCTGGGTTGAGACCTGCAATGTGAAGGACCATGGCATGCACAATTGTAGGAAAGAAATGGAGGGGAATGATGATTGAGGAGAAGAGGGCATGGTAGCATGGCGGGGTTGACAGAGCACTCCTTAGGATCTCCTCTCCCCTGACTGATGGTATGCACTGCCAGGCTGCTGCTCTCAAACCTCCTGCTCTGGCACTCACAGAGCCCATCCCGACCTTTCCTGTGTCCTACATTGGTAGCAGTCCACAGTGGTCATACCCCTAGCCACAGAAGGCTCTGCCCCAAATGTAATACCTCATTTCCTGAGACAGAAGGCTCCACCCCTCCCTCCAGTTGCAAATACTGTGATCAACTGATTCCAAGGGTTTAGGGAGCACCATAAGCCCAGCTCTCCCTTAGTAGTGGGAGGGGCTTAGAGTCAATGGAGCCCAATGGGGAATCCCCCCCCCCTCCAGTAGGAGCCTGGAAAGGCCCCCTCTCTGTCAGTTCTCAGGACTCCATTGCTGGTAGTCCCACCTTGATGGTGGCACTGGTTGTAGTAGCCTCGTTCTTATACATGCATCCACCATCCAAACTGATGGACTATCATAATAGTCTAATTGGAGAAATTGCTCTAAATTGTCAACATTTATTCAACAAGGAAAATACTGGAAAAAAAAACAGTCTGAAGAATAAAATAAAATACAAAATCAATGAAGCGTTTAGTGAGACCAAAACTATACATAGAGCCTTACTGCTTCAATATAATAATGGAGACATAGGGAATGATTCTGAGTTGAAGACAAATGTGATAACAATTCCAGACACTTTCTGTGAACACCCACATCTATGCAACTGCACCACCACCAGCCCTCTATTGGCTAGAGAAGTCCGCATAAGATAACTATCATAAGCATATGCACCAGCCCCTGTCCTTGGTGCTGGAAATCCAATTGTAATCACATTTGCACAGGACTCTGTATAAATGTCCACAGCAAGTTTATTCTATGTGTGAATACCTTATTATCGCTCTGTTGCCACCCAGTAATGTCAGTCCTGCTGCAAATGAGAAGTGATCAAGATGCATACAACTAAGAATCCACTGGCGTATTTATAATGGGTGCATTGTGTGCAGTGCACACGGGCCCCCGGGTTCCAAGTGGGCAATAGTGCTTCAGAAATCACCAGGAAACTGGCAATGTACCAATTTCCTGGTGTTTCACACATATGCAGTAAGGAAATCACTGGGAAATGGCCACTGTGCCATTTTCCCAGAGACCTGCGCATGCGCACTAGACTCTTGGAGAGTTATCCTAGGGCCCAGAGTTACGGCGCTGCCGGCTGTGCGATGCTTTCACATGTCTGCGGGGGAGGTGGGGTCTGGCATGTGAGGTGGACTAGCCCTGTGCTGGACGTCCCCCCACATGTCAGAGATTTTGATTGTAGATGTGCGTTTTTTCACACATCTACGATCAGCTCTGAATTAGGCCCTTATACAGCATGACATATATCCATAGTGTTGTTTTGGAGGATGTTGTTAGTGCCATTCTGTACAAAAAACACATTCTATTCAGTATTTATGTGGTTGATGTAGGTTCAAGTTTTTTTCCCCAAGTTTCGGCTAGTTGGCATCTTGCAGTGCTGCCAATGTGAGCTTATTTGTAGGTTTACAAGTAAACCTGTATGATTAAGGCACAAAGTTATAGTATAGAGGTTAAGTGTCATGGTTTTTGTGAGTCGATAATCAATTTCCAAAACAGAATAATTTTCAGGCATTTCCCTAAAAAATGGAAAAACTATCCCAACAGACCGCACTCTTTCCAACACAGGTGGATAATGGCTGGGTAGGTTTGATGGAGATTTGTGCATGTAAATTGCAGTTTGCTGGTACTCTGCTGTATTACAAAAATAATTACTTATTTTGTCATGTTACTTACAGTTTATCTATCTATCTATCTATCTATCTATCTATCTATCTATCTATCTATCTATCTATCTATCTATCTATCTCAGTGGCGTCACAAGGGGAGTGCGTGCCGCACCTGGTTGTCACTTTCACAGTGGGTGACAACAAAATGACGGCTCTTCTGCAGTGACAGGAGCCGGGTGCTGCCGTGTGACATTATCCTGCAGTACTCTGCTCCTGTCATAGAGGACAAGCAGACAGCGCAGGCAGACTGCCTTGGGAGCAGCCCCAGAGAGTGATGCCATCGGAATCATCCATGAGGCAACACACTCTACATGGCACGCGGGGAATCCAAAGTGCACACTGGGTGTAAACAGACCCACTGACACCTCTGAGAGCATCACATCACGTTTGATCTTGTGAATGTCACCCACGCCGATTGTCATAATGGGAGGGATGGAGGAGCAGATACAATGTGACTGTCACAGCTAGCCAATTCCCTGCAGCAGCAACACCCCTTCGTGAGAAATAAACACACTAGTTTCACGTGCTTATTTATTTATTTCTGTATGTGTTTAGAGACGAATATGTATATGTGTGTGTGTATGTATATATATATATATATATATATATATATATATATATGGTTGCTGGTGTAGACCCAGTGTTTGTGTATGTTTATGTATATATGTCACCTACTATTTCCCTGTCACCCACTGTCTCTCTGCCACCCCAGCCTCCCCAGTCACTCACCCACTATCTCCCTGTGAGCCACTGCCTGCCCTGTCATCCACTATCTCCCTGCCATGATCTCCCTGTCACCTGCTGTATCCCTCTATCTACCTGCCACCCTCTCCTTGTCACCCACTATCACCCTGCCACCCACTATCTCTCTGCCACCTTCTCCCCATCACCCACTATCTTCTTGTCACCCTCTCCCTGTTACCCTCTGCGTTTCACTGTCACCCTCTGTCTCACCCTACTTGCCTAACCTGTCACCCTCTGCCTTCTGCTGTCACACTATGCTACTCTATCACCCTTTGGCTTCTGCTGTCGCCCTCTGCTTCCTTGTCACCCTCTGCCTTTCCCATCACCCTTTGCCTCCCCATTCACCCACTGCCTCTCCCCACCAGCCTCTACCTGTCAACCAATGACTCCCCTGCCACTCTCTCCCTGTCACCCACTATCTCTGGCACTCACTGTCACCACTGTGTACCTGTCACCCCTGCCTCCCCTGTCACCCACTATCTCCCTGTCACCATCTCCCTATCTCCCACTATCTCCCTGTCACCCACTGCCTTCCCCTGTCACCTTATGCATTCCCTATCACCCACTATCTCCTTGTCACCCTCTCCCTGTCACCCTCTGCCTTCCACTGTGTCCCTCCGTCTCTCCCTATTTGTCTCCTGCTGTCGCCCTCTGTGTCTCCCTGTTGCCCCCTGCCTCCCCAATCACCCACTGCATCTCCCTATCTGCCTTTCCCTGTCCACTAGTACATCTCCCTGCCAACCACTGACTCCCTTGCCACCCACTGCCTCACCCTGCTGCCCATTGCTTTTTCCCTGTCACCCTGTACCTCCCAGTCACCCACTGACTTCCCAGTCGCCACCTACCATCCTCTGCATCCCCAGTTACCCTCTGCCTCTTCCCATTACCCACTGTATCTCCCTATCTCAGTGGTTCCCAAACTGTGTGCCTAGGCACCCTGGGGTGCCTTAGGACACTAGCAGGGGTGCCTTGGATTAGTGGTCCAGGATCAATTCAAACTATTTTTTGGTCAAAGTAATAGACAAAACCAGTGGCTGCCAATTATAAAATCTGAGGATAAACAGAAGCAAATATTGTCCAGCAACACACTAAAGAAACTAAGGATGACACAAACATCAATTAATTATTGTTTTCTAAAATTCTCAAAGAAACTTTTGGCCTAGGGGTGCCGCGAAAAAATTCTGATACTCTAGGACGCCATGATTAAAATAAGTTTGGGAACCACTGCCCTATCTACTTCTCCCTGCTACCCACTGCCTCTCCCAGTCACCTCTACATGTCACCCACTGACTCCCCAGTCACCACCTTCCACTCCATCACCCACAGCCTCGCCCACTGTCACCCACAGCCTCTCCCACTGTCACCCACTGCATCTCCTCTTACGGTGGAGGAGGGGTACCCCTTGGCTCACCGCTCGCAGGTTCCACCACTGAACAGACAATTCAACTAATTTCAGGTTTCGCAGATCTCTCAACCAGTGATCATCAGTCTGAGCCCATTCAACACGTTGCCCCAAGCTGAAATGTGCATGAGCCACAGTTTGAGAACTGCTGATATATAGCTATTTATAATTGCATATTTAGATTAAATAACAACTTTGCTTATCTTTGTATCTTTTCTCATGCAGTACATAATGGTTAAAGCAGTTTTCTGAGACTAAGACTTTCCCACTCATCTTCCAGTGCAACACTGACAACTCTCAGACAACTCATTTGTCAAATAGAATAAAGGCAGCTAATGTCTATCACCAATGTAATAACTTCCTTCATCTCAGCAAGTGATCGCTTGTGGATGTTTAATGCTTTCTGAGTGAGCATTAAGTTATTTTAAAGTGTATTTTTAATACTTAACAAAAGAGTCCTTATTGCAGTCCATGAATCTTAATAAGTGTCAAAGATAGTGCTGTAAAGTGCTGTTAGCAATTTATAATGGCCTATACACATTAATAAAATACTGTATTTCAGAGTTCAAATCCAAACCTTGTATTATATTCATGTAAAACTGATTGTTATATACAAGTAATTACTTTGTTTTGAAAAATATATACTGTCTGTTCCATCAAAGTAAAACACTCAGTCACATTCATATCTGAATGAAACAGATCATGCTCTGAAATGACAAGTATTGTACGAGGAGGCAGAAGTTCAACGTGGAAGATATAATTAATTTCATTCAGAATGCATTATACACAGACAAGAATAAATGCTTTCCCCAGCACCTGCTGTATTCTAGTGTTGGCTCTGCAAGCATAGCTAAATACAATCTGTGTACTTAATATACAGCTGCCAGCATTCCGTGTACTAAATTAAGGATTGGGCCAAGGCCGTTTTTGATCCAGTGGGGCCCTAGGCAAAATATGGGTTTAGAGCCCCCTCCAATCCATCCATAACACTATTTACTTACTCTCTAAATGCCCCAAACATTATTTTTTCCCTTTTTTCATTAAACTTTATGGGGTCACTTAACTACCATGCCCCTATTCTGAGTGCTCACAGACCTCCTGCATTACCACTTACTACAGAGATGCAGGCTATTAGAATTAAAAATGTTTGCAATAAAGATTAAATATGATTCATAAAATTACATTAATATCAATAATCAATTTCACTTTAAATAAATTAAGACTATTGGATCAAATCCTACAATAGATCCAATAAAAATGTTTTCTTGCAGACCTACTCAATTTGAAATAAAATAAGTGAGTTGATATTAAACATTCTCAATAAGATTAAGTAGAATAATCACTCAATATCAAATTCTCTTGGTACACTATTTAAATAAATGACTCTCTCCTAACTCAATAAGATTGAAGTATAGTGTACTATTATAAGTCATATGGTATCTCTATAAAGAGGGCTTTACAGTAGTAACCCATCTACTTTACTTTGTGCACATTGGAGCAATGTATATAAGTTTGTAACAAATGAAGAGGGACATTTACTAAGCAGTGATAAGAGTGGAGAAGTGAACCAGTGGAGACGTTGCCCCATCAACCAATCAGCAACTTTGTATCATTTTAAAGTATGCAAATTATAGATGTTACTTCAGTGCTGATTGGTTGCCATGGGCAAATTCTCCACTGGCTCACTTCTCCACTCTTATCACTGCTTAGTACATGTACCCCTTAAGCTTGTATAAATTGTGAAGATTCATATACCGCTTTCACATCTCCAATGCCGGATCCCACCCGGGAATTGGAAGCTTGGCTGCATATGCAGGGGGGGCTACCGGTACTTCCCGATTTCTACGATGTGATCACATTTGAAATGCGATTGCAATGCAGGGCGGCGCTACACATGCAAGGCGGTCTTGCCCTGTTCTGGCTGGCTCCCAGCATGTGATTTTAAACAGAAGCTACTGATGCTGAATTACCCCCAATGTCCATAATACATGAGCTGAGTACGTGTGGATGGAATTTCATTCTGTCACTATTAAGAATATTCCCCTATGTAATTCAAGTACGTCCACTTGGGAAATACAGATGGAGCCACGCTAATCGTGGCTCCGTCTGTGCCTGGGCCTATCGCCGCGTCTGGGGCGCGCATCCGTGACGCACATGCACCCCATTCACTTCTGTGCACTCCTGACGGGGCTGGGCGGATGGATCGCCTAGTCATGCCGGGAGTGCATGTATGCGATGGAGCTGCACTAGATTAGTGCGGCTCCATCTGTAGGTCTCACAGATCTGTCTTTATTGCTGGATCGATGCTGGTGAAATGCAGGTTCCAGCCTCGGGTGTGATATAGAAGAGTCATTAGGTCAACTCCACATGGTCGACTGGCACAAGGTGGACATGTACAAAAGGTCATGGTCAACACAAAAATAGTTGACACTTTTTTTTTTTTTTAGCATTTTTGGGGTTATTGTGGATAGTTTTTCCATCTGGGACCACCATTCCTATAAACATACCCCCTTAAGGCCTCACTTTGCTCGCCACGTTTCAGACACAGTGTCTCACACCGCTCCACTTGCCACAAGGTTACTACAGGTTATGATTTGTGACTAGATAGTCAAGGAAGGAAAATGTCCAAAAACATGAGAAAACCCAAAATACATTTGTTGACCATTGTTATATCAACCATATGAACCTGTCGACCTTTTCCAGTATCCACCGTTCAAATGTCGACCTTGTGCCTGTAGACCATATGGAGTCAACCTAATGACTGCCGACCTAATGAATGTCAACCTATAGTCTGGACCCCCTGCCACCCTGGTACCTACATCTCTCACTAAGGCACTCTATTTGTATCTCTCAGGGTCACTGTGTTTCTGTACTCTGTGAATTTTCTTTGTAGTTCACCAGTATGTCTGGTCTGCACCACTGTGGAGTCCTTAGTCGGCATCACTATGGCATCTGTCTCTGATCCCTGAGGTCACTGGCTTTCTCACTATTCTGTGTGCACCAGACAGCCTCTGTGCTCTCAATTGTGGCTTAACGCAGATTCTTGGCAGACTTGTTTGCGCATCAGTGCCCGGCTCTTTTTACCTTCACTAGATCCTTCTCTCCCGGCAGCTACTGGGTAGAGTGGCGCAGAGAGAGGGGGGGGGGAGAGGGTACAAATGACCTGGGCCCAGGTCTGTTGGAGGGGCCCAGTGGGGGCCCAGGTCTATGCCTCATGTGATTAGGCCATGCCCCCTGAAAAGTACCTGTGCCCAGCCAGGCTCTCTACTGCCCTGGCTGGGAGGCGTGCCATGCTCCTGTGAGTGGGTGCTTCTCATATGCTAGACCCCCCCCCAAAGAGGTGTGGCCATGTCCCAGCATCCTGTGGTGACACCCCCTCCAAGGGGGTTTCAGGGGGGCCCAGGAAGTTGATATACCGGGGCTCAGGATTTCTCTTGGCAGCCCTGGCTGGGTAATGTGATTCCTGGCAACGCTGCCCTGCCGTTGTTGCAATCTGATAACACAAGTGATGCCCCTGCAATAGTAGGATATAATATATGTATGTATAGTTTACATAACTCCGGCAGTGTACACAGAGGCTTAGAAGAGACAGTCTAAGAATAAGGTGCAGATATAAGAGAGACAGGCCCAGATTTATCAAGCCTTGGTGAGAGATATATTGCACGGTGATAAAGTACCAGCCAATCAGCTCCTGCCATGTTGCAGGCTCTGTTTGAAAACTGACAGCTAGGAGCTGATTGGCTGGTACTTTATCCCTGTACAATTTATCACTCTCCTAAGCTTGATATATCTGGGGCTTTGTTTTGAGAGTATAGATGAAATTAGTGTTCTCTTGCCAGAAGATTTTATAATCTAAATAGTAGAGTATACACAAATACATTACAGTGAATTATGCGTGCAGTATTACAGCCATGTACATGCATTAGATTACTGCCACAAATATATGTAATTGCCATTCATATTCACTGCTACCGCTTTAACCAAGCCTAGCTGCTCCAATTAAGTTTATAGGATTTAATTATTGTAAACCAGTTGTCTTGTAAAATTAAATAAATATTGCTACATCTCTCTCCAGGTAATAACGTATGTAGTAACCAGTAATAACAGCAACACAGATTTTCATAACTCCACACGTGAGTAAATGATAGATGTACTCTAATCTCCAATAACAATACACAGCAGTCCTATATATAATTTTAATTTATTATCATAATAGCAACACAAAAAGATGGAGTATGGGGGTAAAATCATTATAACATTCCATAGCAATAGTTACACGTTCATTAAATAGACAGTGTGTGCTATCATGCTGCAAATGTTGTTCTCAACACTCTTAAATGATATGCTTGAAGCATTCACTGAAAGACAAAGCTTGGTAATTCCAATATGTAAATATACAGTAGATATATTAAATTAGTGCAATATATCCAAACATCAAACTAGCAAAACAGGAAAATGGGAAATCCATGCTGGCTCTCAAAAGATGAAAAATGTTTTTCAAGTCAACACTTATTGCATCATTTGTTAAATAAAAAAATCTGGAAGGTTCCATGGTACCTAGTCTGCTCATTAATTTTGCATCTACCATTTCTTATTCATGGATCCTGCTGCTGCCTCTGTAAACTTTCTGCAATAGCCAAAATTGTAACTAATACCACTTTCAGACATACTTGAAACTCTCGGGACTTATGTCTGAAAGTGGTATAACTAGTAGTCATACAGTATAATAAGTGGGAGGATACCGGAGATGAGGATTCTTAGGTGAGTACACACTAGGACGACATCGGCACGATGTTGCTGATTCAGACATATCGTTTCCGATGTCGCTGACGATGCGCACTTCAGCGCGTCATTAGTGATATCCTTCGTCTGTGTGGTTGCTTATACATACACTCTCATTGCTGAGGTATAGACGTATCTGATATGCCTAATTATGCCCTAGATACAGTGCATCCGGAAAGTATTCACAGTGTTTCACTTTCTCCACATTTTGTTATGTTACAGCCTTATTCCAAAATGGAATAAATACATTTTTTCCCTCAAAATTCTACACACAATACCCCATAATGACAACATGAAAATGTATTATTTAAAATTTTTGCTAAATTATTAAAAATAAAAAACTAAGAAATTACATGTACATAAGAATTCACAGCCTTTGCTCAATACTTTGTTGATGAACCTTTGGCAGTAAGTACAGCCTTAAGTCTTTTTGAATATGATGCCATAGGCTTGGCACACCTATCTTTGGGCAGTTTCGCCCATTCCTCTTTGCAGCACCTCTCATCAAGGTTGGATAGGAAGCGTTGGTGCACAGCCATTTTCAGACCTTTAATCGTATTCAGTCTGGACTCTGGTTGGGCCACTTAAGGACATTCACAGAGTTGTCCTGAAGCCACTCCTTTGCTATCTTAACTGTGTGCTTAGGTTTGTTGTCCTGCTGAAAGATGAACCGTCGCCCCTGTCTGAGGTCATGAGCGCTCTGGAGCAGATTTTCCTCCAGGATGTCTCTGTACATTGCTGCATTCATCTTTCCCTCTATCCTGACTAGTCTCTCAGTTCCTGCCGCTGAAAAATATCCCCACACCACCATGCTTCCCTGTAGGGATTGTATTGACCTGGTGATGAGCGGTGCCTGGTTTCCTCCAAACACGACACATGGCATTCACACCAAAGAGTTCAATCTCTGTCTCATCAGACCAGAAAATTTTGTTTCTCATGATCTGAGAGTCCTTCAGGTGCATTTTTGGCAAACTCAAGTCGGACTGCCATGTGCTTATTACTATTGAGTGGCTTCCGTCTGGCCACTCTACCATACAGGCCTGATTGGTGGATTGCTGTAGAGGTGGTTGTCCTTCTGGAAGGTTCTCCTCTCTCCCCAGAGGAATGCTGTAGCTCTGACAGAGTGACCATCGGGTTCTTGGTCACCTACCTGACTAGGGCCCTTCTCCCCCGATTGCTCAGTTTAAATGGCCGGCCAGCTCTAGGAAGAGTCCTGTTGGTTCTGAACTTCTTCCATTTATGGATGATGGAGGCCACTGTGGTCATTGGGACCTTCAAAGCAGCAGATATTTTTCTGTACCCTTCCCCAGTTTTGTGCCTCAAGACAATCCTGTTTCTGAGGTCTACAGACAATGCCTTAGACTTCATGCTTGGTTTGTGGTCAGACATGCACTGTCAAGTGTGGGACCTTATATAGACATGTGTGTGCCTTTCCAAATCATGTCCAATCAAATGAATTTACCACAGGTGGACTCCAATTAAGCTGTAGGAACATCTCAAGGATGATCAGTGGAACCTGAGCTCAATTTTGTGCTTTATGGCAAAGGCTGTGAATACTTATGTACATGTGATTTCTTCGTTTTTTATTTTTAATACGTTTTAAAAAAATCTAAAAAAAACTTTTTTTCACGTTGTCATTATGGGGTATTGTGTGTAGAATTTTGAGGGGAAAAAAGGAATTTATTCCATTTTGGAATAAGGTTGTAACATAACAAAATGTGGGAAAAGTGAAGCGCTGTGAATACTTTCTGGATGCACTGGATGCAAAAACAATATATTAAACTGGGGTGGTCTTCTGTTTGCCGGCGGTCGGGCTCCCGGCGCTCAGTATACCGGCGCCGGGAGCCCGACAGCCGGCATACCGACACTTATTTTCCCTCGTGGGGGTCCACGACCCCCATAGAGGGAGAATAAAATAGTGTGGCGCGCGTAGCGCGCCACCGCGCCCGTAGCGTGGCGAGCGCAGCGAGCCCGCAAGGGGCTCATTTGCGCTCGCCAAGCTGTCGGTAAGCCGGCGGTCGGGCTCCCGGCGCCGGTATGCTGGTCGCCGGGAGCCCGACCGCCGGCCAGCCGTAGTGAACCCTCTAAACTGAGTAACATTGAAATGAGTTAGCAGTAATGGAAATGGCTTATATTACTAACTAGCTGTTCTACCCATTCTTCGTATGGTAGGTTCTGATTTTCACGGTTGTACATATACAAAATTTGGTGAATCTATACAGATGTAAATTTGAGACGAATTAATATAAGAAAATATTAATCCATGGTTCTTGGTGTTACCTGAGGAGCACCCGTAGCAGAGACGGTAAAAAGTGACAGAACCATTTTTGTAGTTTATGAAATTCCTCACACTGGAGGAGCAATCCAAATTTTAATCAGATTGTCCGTTTGGGCGTTATCGTTCACGCAACGCAAGCCACGCATCAGTAATGATGTCATTATGCCAAACATCCTTTTTATCCCTTTAGGGAAGGTTTATTAAAATACAAATTATGTAGTTTTCCTGTTTCCCACCTGAAGAATACCTAACATATGGGGAAGTATGAGAATGAGTGACGAGTCAGCGAGTGAGTGAGTGAGTGAGGGCTTTTGCACATATATATATATTAACCTATGTGTGGTGATTATGTGCCCTGGAGACAGTGTCAGACTGGGGCATGAAAGGCCCACCGAGGGAATTCAGTTGTAGGGGTCCATGTATAGGGGTGTGGCCAGCTATCATAAAGGCTTGGCTAACCACTAGAGAGTACATGGTTTGGGCCCAGTGATATATATATATATATATATATATATATAGTAAATACTGCTAGTGCATCATGATAATGTACCAGATTACTAACATCAATGCACTGTAGAGAAAACACCATAGTCCTGTGCAGTATAACGTAACATATGTATAATGTATAATTCTAGTGCACAGTCTGGAACCTCATTCCTGGAGGAAGAGGTGGGCCGGCCCCATTCAGTGGGGCCCACCGGGGGTTTCCCCTGTACCCCTGTGGGCCAGTCCAGCCCTGCCTGGATATGACCCATCCTTAAAGCAATAATAATCAAATGGACCTTGCCTGTGAAATGCATGTTTGTCTACAGTAAATGGAAGTCTTCCTCTGCATAGATGACCCAAAATGCACATTTGTACTTACAATAACTGTGTGCAAACTGTTCATAAATGAATGCACTTGTATTATTGGCATCCAAACTCACCTTGGCAAATTCCACATACACATTCACTTTTTTCTTAATTTATGATTGCCATCACCTGTGCTGAAACACCTTTCTTATCCATTAACTAGTTCAACACAGGTGACGGCAATCTTAAATTAAGAGAAAAGTCCAGAAGCAGAGCATTGTGTCCCTCCTGGAGAGGGTCATGTTGGGAGGTATGTTCACCCCACATATAAGCATTGCAAAACAGTACAATTTAAATTAGTGATGTGCACCGGACATTTTTCGGGTTTTGTGTTTTGGTTTTGGATTCGGTTCCGCGGCCGTGTTTTGGATTCGGACGCGTTTTGGCAAAACCTCCCTGAAATTTTTTTGTCGGATTCGGGTGTGTTTTGGATTCGGGTGTTTTTTTACAAAAAAAACCCCACAAAAACAGCTTAAATCATAGAATTTGGGGGTAATTTTGATCCCATAGTATTATTAACCTCAATAACCATAATTTCCACTCATTTCCAGTCTATTCTGAACACCTCACACCTCACAATATTATTTTTAGTCCTAAAATTTGCACCAAGGTCGCTGAATGACTAAGCTAAGCGACCCAAGTGGCCGACACAAACACCTGGCCCATCTAGGAGTGGCACTGCAGTGTCAGACAGGATGGCACTTCAAAAAATAGTCCCCAAACAGCACATGATGCAAAGAAAAAAAGAGGCGCACCAAGGTCGCTGTGTGACTAAGCTAAGCGACCCAAGTGGCCGACACAAACACCTGGCCCATCTAGGAGTGGCACTGCAGTGTCAGACAGGATGGCAGATTTAAAAAATAGTCCCCAAACAGCACATGATGCAAAGAAAAAAAGAGGTGCACCAAGGTCGCTGTGTGACTAAGCTAAGCGACCCAAGTGGCCGACACAAACAGTGCAGTGCCACTCCTAGATGGGCCAGGTGTCAGACAGGATGGCAGATTTAAAAAATAGTCCCCAAACAGTACATGATGCAAAGAAAAAAAGAGGTGCAATGAGGTAGCTGTGTGACTAAGCTAAGCGACCCAAGTGGCCGACACAAACACCTGGCCCATCTAGGAGTGGCACTGCAGTGTCAGACAGGATGGCAGATTTAAAAAATAGTCCCCAAACAGCACATGATGCAAAGAAAAAAAAAGGTGCAATGAGGTAGCTGTGTGACTAAGCTAAGCGACCCAAGTGGCCGACACAAACACCTGGCCCATCTAGGAGTGGCACTGCAGTGTCAGACAGGATGGCACTTCAAAAAATAGTCCCCAAACAGCACATGATGCAAAGAAAAAAGAGGTGCACCAAGGTCGCTGTGTGACTAAGCTAAGCGACCCAAGTGGCCGACACAAACACCTGGCCCATCTAGGAGTGGCACTGCAGTTTTCTAACGAGAGGATGAGTGCTTCCATCCTCATGTGAATCTGAACCACCAGCCATGAACATAGGCCAGGGCCTCAGCCGTTCCTTGCCACTCCGTGTCGTAAATGGCATATTGGCAAGTTTACGCTTCTCATCAGACGCTTTTAATTTTGATTTTTGGGTCATTTTACTGATCTTTTGTTTTTTTTGGATTTTACATGCTCTCTACTATGACATTGGGCATCGGCCTTGGCAGACGACGTTAATGGCATTTCAACGTCTCGGCCATGACTAGTGGCAGCAGCTTCAGCACGAGGTGGAAGTGGATCTTGATCTTTCCCTATTTTACCCTCCACATTTTTGTTCTCCATTTTTTAATGTGTGGAATTATATGCCAGTAATATATCAATAGCAATGGCCTACTGTACCGTACTGCTATATATTATATACTGGTGGTCAGAAAAATTATACACTGTCCTCCTACTACTGCGCAAAACTACTAAAATGCACCACAGGTATGGATGGATAGTATACTTGACGACACAGAGGTAGGTAGAGCAGTGGACTACTGTACCGTACTGCTATATATTATATACTGGTGGTCAGCAAAATTATGCACTGTCCTCCTACTACTGCGCAAAACTTAAATGCACCACAGGTATGGATGGATAGTATACTTGACGACACAGAGGTAGGTAGAGCAGTGGACTACTGTACCGTACTGCTATATATTATATACTGGTGGTCAGCAAAATTATGCGCTGTCCTCCTGCTACTGCGCACAACAACTAAAATGCACCACAGGTATGGATGGATAGTATACTTGACGACACAGAGGTAGGTAGAGCAGTGGACTATTGTACCGTACTGCTATATATTATATACTGGTGGTCAGCAAAATTATGCACTGTCCTCCTACTACTGCGCAAAACTACTAAAATGCACCACAGGTATGGATGGATAGTATACTTGACGACACAGAGGTAGGTAGAGCAGTGGACTACTGTACCGTACTGATATAATACTGGTGGTCACTGGTCAGCAAAATTCTGCACTGTCCTCCTACTATGTACTACAATGCAGCACAGATATGGAGCGTTTTTCAGGCAGAAAACGTAGATATTTGCAGCACACTGAGCACAGATATTTGCAGCACACTGAACACAACTGAGAGAACGCTGCACACGTCCTCTCCCTATCATCTCCAATGCACGAGTGAAAATGGCAGCGACGCGCGGCTCCTTATATAGAATACGAATCTCGCGAGAATCCGACAGCGGGATGATGACATTCGGGCGCGCTCCGGTTAACTGAGCAAGGCGGGAAGATTTGAGTCTGCCTCAGACCCGTGTAAAATGGGTGAAGTTCGGGGGGGTTCGGATTCCGAGGAACCGAACCCGCTCATCTCTAATTTAAATACACTGCTGGGAAAAAAAATCTCCAACAATTTCACCCCCTGTCACTAGAGGTCAGTGCTGTACTTAAACCTCTTTATGGAACTATCTCTTACACACAATAGATATCTTACAGCGATTCAATGCTGATAGACCCAGCAGAAATATGAAATACATACTGATAGGGGGTCATGCTGAGTGGACACATACTGTATGATTTGAGAAAAAGCAATTAAGTCAAATGCATGTATAAATAGCATATTTACACCCACATGCCGAGTCAGGACAATGCAAGATGCATCTACAGTAGCTCTGCATCGGTAATATATGAGCATTGTTTATGTGGAGCACAAACCTGGTAAACTTCATACTTGCAAAACTTTTCAGTTTGGGGGAGTCCTCGTGGAAATGCACAGTACCCTTCCTCTTCCTGACCACTTCTGTATTGAAATAGACAGAGCAGGGGTGTGATACAGCAGGATGCATTAGCATGGCTCCACCCCCATTGCACTATTTAATAATTTGCATCATTGCACAGCAGGAGACAAGGCCATGATGAAGTAAACTTATACTTGCCTATTCTCCCAAAGACACCTGATTTTTGGGGTAGTTCCCAGCACCCTGGAAGAGTGGGCACCTACCCTGCATCCCGGCCACTTCTTCGTAAAATCTGGGTAATTCCAAGTTGATCGCAGCAGGAAATTTTTTAGCAGTTGGGCAAAACCATGTGCACTGCAGGGGGGGCAGATATTACATTTGCAGAGAGAGTTAGATTTTGGTGGGTTATTTTGTTTCTGTGCAGGGTAAATGCTAGCTGTTTTATTTTTACACTGCAATTTAGATTGCAGATTGAACTCACCACACCCAAATCTAACTCTCTATGCACATGTTATATCTGCCCCCCCTGCAGTGCACATGGTTTTGCCCAACTGCTAAAAAATTTCCTGCTGCGATCAACTTGGAATTACCCCCAATGGGCAGAATGCGGAGATAAATACTGTTAATCTATGGTCTGTTGGGTGGGGGTCGGCCATTCTATCATAATTGTGTTATTTTAGCTCTACCCCCTATTCAAATATGCACAGATCACGGGTTTTAGCATGAGCGGCATGGCCTAATGATGCAACTGGGGTACTATTGAGTGGCGATGCCCCTTCCCAGCAAGAACACGTCCCTTTTTGGGCTGCGCACCTAATGTGCGCACTGTTCCTATTTAAAATATAAGAGGTAGGAGCACCAAAATGAGGACTACTATGGGTTAGGGGTGATGGTGCTGGGAAAAGGATGCAGGGTCAGAGGCGGAACTAGCAGCTGTGCTAGGGGGCACCAGCCAATATCTTGCCTAAGGCATCATATTAGTTATGGCCGGCTCTGGGACAGAAGACTTCAGGTGTATGTATGAGTAAACTGCATCACCACAGCCCATACACGTTCCACTTGGATCTCACATTTCGGTGCACATACACACAACCAGGGTATAAGCAAAAATGACATTCACTATTAGTTTGATTTAAGTAAAAACCCTCTATAACATGCTCTTCCTTCTCATGTGCAAAAAAAACCCCATTTTATTTTAAAATACATATGCACTTTTAGCTTCAGAGGTCAATTCACAATCTACCAATCAAAGTGGCTAGTTAGTGCTGGCAATGTCATCACCGCTAGTATGTACCAACCCTCAGACACCAGTAAATTAAACTGCTATTATTATTAACATGCGTAATTGTATCTCTGTGCAGATTTGCCTCAGTTCCAGTAATGCGAGCACGCCCTTCATGTACTTATACTGTGCTTGCATGCCCCTTTCCTTCATCGAAACTTCTCCATTCGTAATAAGGTGCAAGTGTCAGACCTGCAAACAGAGGTAGAAATACAATTTTTTTGTGGGCATTCACAATATCATTAGCACTTGTTCATGCTAAGTAAACAGGCATATGTATTCTGAAATTATTGCTATAACTAATGCATTGAAGTAAATGACATACATTGTTGCCAACTCATAAGAAATGCTGCAGCAAGTCAGATTCAACTGGTACAACTAAATCATTTGCAATGTGCAGCAGCTGTGCACTTCCTAGATAATTATGGCGGAGCTACATTGCTCCTTTTTCTTTGCCTGAGTGAGTGTAGGCTAAAATGAGTGATTTCACCTGTGATACACAGACAGGACATCATGGTCATCACCTTTACTTGCATTTCTTTTCCATGAATAAAATTACTGATTGAAATTCCACTGATAAAGTTACAGAAATTCTGTGATATTGACAAATCGCACTCCATTTTATTTACCCCAAAATATCAACATCAGAATTTTTTTTACCCATAATGATGATAATAGGGTTCAATGCAGAGTTGAGCATAAAGTTGGGGCAATTTACATTTGGAATAAGTGTATACAACTCTGCCTTAAAACTGCATGAATGCAATGTCCAGTATATCCTGGAAGCCTGACCCACTCATGTATTAAAGTACATACTGTCAGGGCCGCCAAGAATGGCCACTGTCCTGGGTACTGAGGTGGGGGGTGTATCCAAATCTGAGGAGTTGTGGCCACTCCACTTTCAAAAAATATCAAAACAGTTTTGTCAGCGCTGCAAAGCGTCACCAGAAGCCTCACAGGGGGGCGCCAGTAGCCTCACAGGTAGCCTCTCCTTCAGCTGCTGACCTGGGCCCCTCTAACAAGCCTGGGTATTTAGTACCCGCCCACCCCTCCACTGTATACTATAATTATTCACAAATATGCTCACACTTGACAGTATTTGCACCATATGAAAATATGTGGATGTTTGGTCTATTAACATATACCCATTAACATATTATTAGCTTTTTAACCACTTCACACCTTTTTATTAAAGAAAACACCATTGAAGGTTTTAACACCACAAAATATATGAAATTAGTCCTCGTCAACATCTATTTCTGAATTGTGTGATTAATATGATTATATTAAATGATATGACCACACATTTTTTTTGTCATAAACATTTCATTGAGTTTTCTTTGAATATAATACAAATAGAGAGATCAACTTTCTTTGAAATGCCATACAAAATGCAGTAAAAATAAGTATATAGCATACAGAGTTCTAGAGTGCAAAGATATTATAAGTCTCAGGATACAACTTGTCTAACATAGAGAACTCTGAACTACATTGTAACAACAGTAGCATACAGAACTGTAATATAAAACACACATATCAAAAGAAGAAAGTGAACTTGATTAAATAGAAACCATGATAGAGATTATGAAGAGGAGGGGAAGGAGGAAAGAGGAGGGGGGGGGGGAGTTAGAACAAGGTAAACATACGAAAATATGCATTAGAGGCAAATAGTACAATTTAGCATAACAGTCAAGTATTAGGGTATAAGGGCAGAGAGAAGCATTTCACGAAGCAGTCCAGGTAGTCTCACTGTAACCAGGTCATACATTGGAACAGATCACATTATAAATGAAGTAACGCAATGAAATCAGGTTAAAATAGTAATTTCTTTTCTAAGGCGTGGGGACGTATGCATATCTTATACATGCAATAAAGTCTTCTCTAGCATATTTTGATGCAGGAACCATTCAGGTGTCCCAAAACGCAGAAAAATCTGGGTATGCTTGTCTGTAGATAAAGTAGCGATGTAAGGTTTCCATTTCTTATAAAAGAACCCTACTCCCCTATCTATATTAGGAAGAGTATAATATCTATCAAAATATAGAATCCTCAATAATTTCTGGTGAACTTCCTTAAGGGTGGGGGTATGCTTGTAAATCCAATTCTTAAGTATAGCCTTTTTGGAAACTGTTACCAATAATGTTATAAATGGATAGAGGTGTTTATGGTGTGAGTCAGTATTCCAGACTGTAAAGTCTGCCAATAATAAGGCCTGTGGCTGTAGAGTAGCTCTGACACTAAAAGTATTATTAATATATTGAGTTATTTTGTTCCAGAACTTCTTTATGGTACCGCATTCCCAGAAGTTGTGAAAGAAAGTGTCTGAAGAATGAAAACATTTCAAGCATCTTCCAGTTTCCTCTGGGACAAAATGCTTTCTCTGGGCCTGAGAAATATAAGCTTTGTAAATAGTTTTGATATGAACCTCCTGTAATGAGGATGCTTGTAACAGCCTTAACGTCCTGTCAAAGTGACAAAATATGTCCTCCGGCTTATCTATATTAGGAATAAACTGTTTCCATGATAACATAACTTGATTCTGGTGTTTTGCATCTGAGCTAGTAATCAATTTTTGATATAACAAACGTGTTCTGTATGGGCGAGTACGCACCAATCAGAGTATAGGAAGCAAAGGGTCAGACTGTGACAGATCTTTCATTGCCACTGGTAATGAAGTAATAAAATGTCTAATCTGTAAGTATGCATAAAAATAGGAGTTATGTAAGCCAAACCTTTCTTGTACATCTACAAAAGAAAATAAGCCCCCGCCAGGGTCAAAGACATCTGCAATCACTCTAATACCCTTCAATTTCAAACGGTAAAAAATTGCATCATTCAAAACTGGTGTAAATAATGGGTTGCCCCACAACAGTATTAGATGGGAATAAAATGGGTTCCTATTCAGTTTCTTATTTAATGCCTTCCAAGATGAGTTTGTATCCTTAAAAAGCAAATGTTTACGAATAGCATCCGGGATTTTAGTTTCAGGCATATGTAATAAAGCTCCTGGGGATAGCGGAGCAAAAAGTGCGCAATCCAAGGCATACATTGTGTATTTATTACTTTCATACATCCAATCCAGTATATATCTAAAGTGTACAGCGTGTGAAAATTGTAGTACGTCAGGCAGACCAATACCCCCACTTTTACGTGGTAATTTCAGGTGATTGCTAGAAATCCTGCTTTTTCCACCTTTCCATATAAATTTACTAAATAGTTTCTCAATGAGCAGTATGTCCGCTCTAGACATACGGAAAGGTAACATCTGAATCAAATATGATAGCTGGGGGGAAAAGGACCGATTTAACCAGTGCGGTTCTCCCCAGCACTGATAAAGGTAGTGTCATCCATGCATTCATTTTTCTCAATATGGCTAGCATAGTAGGGGTGTAGTTTAGTCAGTAGACATCATGTATTCTGGGTGGAATTTGAATTCCTAGATATTTTATTGCCGTAGTGGCCACTTTCAGGTCATGTAATGGGCCTAATGAGTCAATGTATGCGGGTTCCCCATTTAGAGGTATAAGTTCTGATTTTTGTATATTAATTTTGTAACCAGAAAATTCACCAAATTTCGTAATCAAGTTAAACACCACTGGCAAGGTCACCTGAGGGTAAGAGACGAATAGCAACATGTTGTCTGCGAATAATGATATGCGGAGATCTACATCTTTTAATTCCTTAGTATGATGGTGATTGTCTGATGGCAATAGCCAGGGGCTCCAGGGCGAGTGCAAACAAGAGGGGGGAGAGCGGGCAACCCTGTCTGGTACCTCTCTTAATAGAAAACGCTGTTGATATATAACCATTACATAAAACTTGGGTGTTGGGGTTTGTGTATAAAATTTTTTATGAAACTAATAAATTTATGGGGTATGCCAAATCAGTACATTGTGTCAAACAAGTGATCCCAGTGCACCATGTCAAAAGCTTTTTCTGCATCTAACAATACTATTGCCGCAGGTGTTGTCGACATCGTGCACTGGGATACCTCAATAGCCGTCAGCACCTTTCTTTTGTTTACTACCGAGGACCTGCCCGCTATAAAACCTGTCTGATCGCAGTGAATCAGCGTAGGTAGAACCATTTTAAGCCGTTCCGAAAGTATTTTTGTCAGAAGTTTGTAGTTTATGTTAAGTAAGGATATAGGCATATACGACCCAGGATCAGATAAGTCCCTTCCCGGTTTGGGTAGAACATTTAGCACTGCTGAGTTAAAATAAAAAGGCATATTTCCAGTGGTTAGAATATCATTAAACACCCGAGTGTAAGTGTAGGGACTAATTTAGGGGCCAATAGCTTATAGTATTCAGAGGTGAGGCCAACTGGGCCAGGTGCTTTACCTGATTTAAGGTTCGTGATGGCTTTGGACACCTCCGCTTCAGAAATGGCCATTACTAGATCAGCCCCAAGATCCTCATTCAGATGGAGAATAGGTAAATTTTCCCAAAACAAATTTGCTGCAGGTGGTCGGGGTGGAGGTTCTGAGTATAACGCTGCATAAAATGACTGCATTATCTGGGAAATCTGTTCGCTATTAGTTGTACGCAAACCTGTGTTGGTTTTAAGGGGATGTACAAGCATTGGAGATCTTTGACCTCACAAGAGGCTAGTGAGAAATTTTCCCTGATTTGTTACCAAAACGATGGAACCTAGCGTCTTTTTTAAAAGTATATCTTGACTCCATTTTAGCAAACAGGCCCTCAAATGTTTCTTTTGTGTAAATATTTCTCTCTATTTATGGCAGTCGGAGAGAGTTTATATACCTGGAATGTCTCCATAAGTAACTGTTGTGCCTGAAGGAAATCTGCTTGTGGTGTCTTATAGATTTGAGAAGTGCAGGAGATAATTTCTCCTCTTAATATTGCCTTAGAGGCAGAAAGGGTAGTCTCATTATTATCAAAATAAGTGTCCCAAGCTTTGTCAAGCTTGCATCTAAAGTCAAGAGACAACGCCATTGAAGAGGGGAATCTCCAAGAGCGGAAGGTGCTCCTATCAACCTGTAATTTCAAATCTAACCAAATAACTGCATGATCTGATAATGTAATGGGCTCAATTCCCACTGATATTATGTTGGGAAGCAATGCCACTGAAGGCAGCAGATAATCTATTCTAGAGAGTGTCCCATGGGCTGCCGAAAGGCACGTGTATTCCTTATCAGTAGGATTTAGGGTGCGCCATATATCTATCAGGTTTATGGTCTGTGCGAACCAGGGAATACCTTTTTTGGACAATTTAACCTTGCTATTTCGGGGGATGTCTGTCTGTCTATTATCAGGGAAGAAACCATATTGAGATCACCGCCTACAATAATAGGAGTATCAATGAGAGGCGTAAGGATTTGCAGAACTTTGTGCAAAAAATGGTGTACATTGGTATCAGATGCATATACATTGCATAGTAAATAAGGGTTATTATCTAAGATAACTCTACACATCACATATCTGCCCTCCAGGTCCACAATTGTATTTTTAATCTCCATACATACATTTTGTTTAACTAATATGGCTACGCCTCTAGCTTTGGATGAGTAGGGTGAGGAAGCAACCAGTTTCCATGTTAAGGAATTAAGTTTAAGCATTTCAGATTCAACCAAATGAGTTTCCTGTAGATAAACAACGTCTAGCTTCAACTTGTTGAGATACAATAAGATTTTTTTCTCTTTTGCAGTGAGTTTATCCCACCAACATTCCAGGAACCTAACTTAATCGTAGACATCTATCTAACACCAACATGGGATGTAAACGAGGGTACTGTACATTTGACAATAAGAGAGTGAGAAGTACCTGACTAGCATTTAAACTCTGACCACCATTTCGCCAAGGTGATATAACTAGACGTGGGGAAAGGGGAGAGATGAGAAGGGAGGGGGGAGAAGATAACATATAAGGGGTACAGGCGCAGTTATTTGTGCACCATGGTAAAAATATAGAAATAGCGGACAATGCCACCCGTCTAGCAGTGTGGCATCACGCTGCTGAGCATTTAATAAAACACATAATGAAAGTAACATCCGCAAACATACACAACTTCCGGGAGTAAACATTACGCCTAATAAAAGAGCCAAGTAGAGGGAGGTGAAGGTCCTCGCCTATCCCGCCGAACATCAACAGTGTACAAATTATGGCCTGCAAAACTTATAAATAAATTCCAACAATAATACAGACCAGACTAAACACATGGATATCAGACTAGCAGTGAAACTGGTGTGAAGTAAAGGATATAAAATCACTGAACTATCTTGAATATATGACGTAACATAGCTTTAGAAACTCAAGATCTTAATACGTAGTTGTAACAAAGTACGCATGTATAGTCACTAGTGATGAGCGGGTTCGGATCCTCGGGATCCGACCCGCCCGAACTTCACCTTTTTTTTACACGGGTCCGAGCGACTCGGATCCTCCCGCCTTGCTCGGTTAACCCGAGCGCGCCCGAACGTCATCATCCCGCTGTCGGATTCTCGCGAGACTCGGATTCTATATAAGGAGCCGCGCGTCGCCGCCATTTTCACACGTGCATTGAGATTGATAGGGAGTGGACGTGGCAGGCGTCCTCTCCGTTATAGTAGAACACAGAGTAACTTAGTTAGTTATAATTGTGGGGAGGATTGGGGACGGGGAGCAGCTGTTAGGGAGTACAGTGCAGGGTTTTGATTATACCACACCAGTGAGTTTAATCCTTTGTTTCTCTGCCTGAAAAAAACGCTCCACCATATCTGTGCTCACTCAGTGTGCTGCACTGCTGCATGATATATCTGTGCTGAGTGCACTGCTCTGCTCACACTGCCTAATTATGGGGACTGGGGAGCAGTTATAGCAGGAGTACAGTGCACAGTTTTGCTGACAGTGACCACCAGTCCAGTATACGTTTGTCTGCCTGAAAAACACTCCTGTGTTTTTTTTTATTTTTCTTCATACTAGTTTAGCAGTCTGCTGACAGTGTCCACCAGGTCCGTTATACAGTATATTATATATATAAGCAGCAGTACGGTAGGCCACGGCTGTACCTACCTCTGTGTCGTCAGTGCACTCGTCGTCCATAAGTAATATAATACTATACTATCCATCCATCTACATTGTATACCTGTGGTGTTTTTTTTTCTTTTCTTCATACTAGTTTAGCAGTCTGCTGACAGTGTCCACCAGGTCCGTTATACAGTATATTATATATATAAGCAGCAGTACGGTATGCCACGGCTGTACCTACCTCTGTGTCGTCAGTGCACTCGTCGTCCATAAGTAATATAATACTATACTATCCATCGATCTATATTGTATACCTGTGGTGTTTTTTTTTCTTTTCTTCATACTAGTTTAGCAGTCTGCTGACAGTGTCCACCAGGTCCTTTATACAGTATATTATATATAAAAGCAGCAGTACGGTAGGCCACGGCTGTACCTACCTCTGTGTCGTCAGTGCACTCGTCGTCCATAAGTAATATAATACTATACTATCCATCCATCTACATTGTATACCTGTGGTGTTTTTTTTTTTCTTCATACTAGTTTAGCAGTCTGCTGACAGTGTCCACCAGGTCCGTTATACAGTATATTATATATATAAGCAGCAGTACGGTAGGCCACGGCTGTACCTACCTCTGTGTCGTCAGTGCACTCGTCGTCCATAAGTAATATAATACTATACTATCCATCCATCTACATTGTATACCTGTGGTGTTTTTTTTCTTCTTCATACTAGTTTAGCAGTCTGCTGACAGTGTCCACCAGGTCCGTTATACAGTATATTATATATATAAGCAGCAGTACGGTAGGCCACGGCTGTACCTACCTCTGTGTCGTCAGTGCACTCGTCGTCCATAAGTAATATAATACTATACTATCCATCCATCTACATTGTATACCTGTGGTGTTTTTTTTTTTTCTTCATACTAGTTTAGCAGTCTGCTGACAGTGTCCACCAGGTCCGTTATACAGTATATTATATATATAAGCAGCAGTACGGTAGGCCACGGCTGTACCTACCTCTGTGTCGTCAGTGCACTCGTCGTCCATAAGTAATATAATACTATACTATCCATCCATCTACATTGTATACCTGTGGTGTTTTTTTTTTGTTTCTTCATACTAGTTTAGCAGTCTGCTGACAGTGTCCACCAGGTCCGTTATACAGTATATTATATATATAAGCAGCAGTACGGTAGGCCACGGCTGTACCTACCTCTGTGTCGTCAGTGCACTCGTCGTCCATAAGTAATATAATACTATACTATCCATCCATCTACATTGTATACCTGTGGTGTTTTTTTTTTCTTCATACTAGTTTAGCAGTCTGCTGACAGTGTCCACCAGGTCCGTTATACAGTATATTATATATATAAGCAGCAGTACGGTAGGCCACGGCTGTACCTACCTCTGTGTCGTCAGTGCACTCGTCGTCCATAAGTAATATAATACTATACTATCCATCCATCTACATTGTATACCTGTGGTGTTTTTTTCTTTTCTTCATACTAGTTTAGCAGTCTGCTGACAGTGTCCACCAGGTCCGTTATACAGTATATTATATATATAAGCAGCAGTACGGTAGGCCACGGCTGTACCTACCTCTGTGTCGTCAGTGCACTCGTCGTCCATAAGTAATATAATACTATACTATCCATCCATCTACATTGTATACCTGTGGTGTTTTTTTTTCTTTTCTTCATACTAGTTTAGCAGTCTGCTGACAGTGTCCACCAGGTCCGTTATACAGTATATTATATATATAAGCAGCAGTACGGTAGGCCACGGCTGTACCTACCTCTGTGTCGTCAGTGCACTCGTCGTCCATAAGTAATATAATACTATACTATCCATCGATCTATATTGTATACCTGTGGTGTTTTTTTTTTCTTTTCTTCATACTAGTTTAGCAGTCTGCTGACAGTGTCCACCAGGTCCTTTATACAGTATATTATATATAAAAGCAGCAGTACGGTAGGCCACGGCTGTACCTACCTCTGTGTCGTCAGTGCACTCGTCGTCCATAAGTAATATAATACTATACTATCCATCCATCTACATTGTATACCTGTGGTGTTTTTTTTTTTCTTCATACTAGTTTAGCAGTCTGCTGACAGTGTCCACCAGGTCCGTTATACAGTATATTATATATATAAGCAGCAGTACGGTAGGCCACGGCTGTACCTACCTCTGTGTCGTCAGTGCACTCGTCGTTGAAAGGATTTGCCCTTATATTCTTTAACCCTCGATGTGATGGCCTCTCAGACGTCTGGGAGTGTAAACCTTCATGCTATGAGTTACATGCACAACACAAGCAGTAAAAATTCACACTGTTTATTATGAGGTTAACAAAAGTATATAAGACAATGCATATGGGTGTAACTGACATGTCGTTACACTCCCATTGGCTCGCCAGCAGCCACCAGGCAGAATAGAAAAAGGCGGATGTTCATATATGGGTTTTCTACAAGTTTCTCAAAACATTTAACAAAGTCTGTAACAGGTTTCATCTGGTATAGAACTGTCCTTGAGAAACAGACACATACAAGCCTGGTATTGTATGAGGAGATAAAGGTATCCTGGCACAGGGTAATACGTATCTATGCAAACACATAACAGTTCATATAGCATGTTTTAACCCTTCATTAGGGAGGTAGAAATATTCACTTTTACACTATACTTATTATAAGGAAATTGATCATATAAAAAGTAATATTTACAAAGACAGAAGAGCTAACCCTTCAATCCCCTCTTAGAATCATGATTATTATATGACATGATTCTTGAGTGAGGCTCCTTTCTTGTTCCTCCAGTTCTTGAGATATTGGACATAATCGTCGGGTCCCTTACTATCAGAGGAGGTGACAGGACTGGTGGTTATATCATAGTACATCAGGGCCTTATCAATGCCTTTGGAGGTAAGTTTCTTTCCACAGGGAATTACACAATAAACTATAATGCCTACAAGAATTAAAGTTACAAGTATGAATATGCTTATTTGCACAAGAGCCTGTTTCCAATTTTCAAACCATCCAAAATATTGGCTCCATGGGTTATCAATACCTGAATTTTTCTTAAGTTCTATGGATAAGGTTTCTAACTTGTTTATGGCTAAAGTAACCTTACCATTGGGACCAGTGTTGTCAGGAATATATGTACAACAGCCTTCCACCTTACTAATGTAAACACATGTACCGCCTTTTTCTGCTAGGATCATGTCAAGGGCCATTCTATTTTGGAATGTCATTTGGGAAGTGGCTTCTAGCTGTTCAGCTATACCTTTAAGAGCATCTTTGGTATCATTAACAAATCTTTGTTGATTATAATATATATAATTAATCCAGGCTACGTTTTTATTTACAGTTACTATAGGAAACAATGACTCAAAACCCGCAGCCACCTCATCTCTAGCTTTGAACTCATTTGGAACACCTCTTGGGACCCCTATAGCATCAATGTATACGTGGGGGTCAAAGCTACCTCCTGGGAGTGCTCTTTTCTTTCGATTAGCAGGAGTATTAGAGGGAGGAGTGGGGTCATCGGTGATCATTAGGAGTGGCATTATGACTTTGGCCAGGGCACACTCACCATACCATGGTGTGTCTAATTTAATTCTAAGCTTCATATCCCCACATATGTAATAAATGTCGCCTAATGATCTAGTTTGGTTGACTAAAACAGTTGTTCTTTTATTTGCACAATACCCTGGTGGGAAGGTTTTTAAATTTCTCCCTGTGGTGGTGTTAGATGTATAACAAGTGTAGTTTCCAGGATATATGGTTATGGTGCTTCCTGGGTTGGGATTTTTTGACAATATGGGATATTCCCTTTTCCACATTTCGCACTGACTGTCATTTGTTTTGGTGTCATTAAAAAGGCTGAAAAAACAATTTTCTTGTTCTAGGGGTATATTAAGGGGCACTGTACCTAGGTGGGGCCTAGATTTGCCACAGACATAACAGTTGCTTTTATTGTGTTTGTTAGCACTATACTTCATCCATTCCAACCAAAAATTAATAGACAATCTTTGAAGTAAGTTCAGATGTTGACCATATCTGTTTCTGGCAGCTGATGGGCGATATCCCCAATCTGTTCCTGTATTCCACCCCACAGCTTCCCAGGAATTACAATTAGATCCATAATATCTAATGTCATAGTACCATTCGTCAGTAACACAAATATATACTGTCTCAGACATTCCTGATTTCCTTCTTTGTTGTATATAACATAAAATAGTCAAGGATATATGTGGCTACGTGTGTGTTAGAGGAATTATACCACAAGGTGGGGATCCCATTAGTGTGTGTAATATCAACCTCACATATTGTGTGGTGAGTGAGGGCCAGTAGGGCTATCAAGGTAGTCCCCAGGATAAAGATAGGGGACAGGTTCCTCATCTTCTTCTGTTCTTCTTTCTTCGCTAGGTGGGAGGTCAGGGCTGTCTGCCCCGGTTCGTACCTCACTGGAATCACTTGCTTCCCTCTCTAGGTCTGGTCTACGAACCTTTTTACTCGGGATGCATGGATCCAGGTAGGACTTTCCTCTGTCAGGACTGCTGTTCGGGTAACTGCTACGACCTCTGTCTCTGGACCATAGGTGAAGTCTCCTGGGCTCTTGTTCCTGGGGAGCACCTTCACCACGACTCTGTCTCCGACTTTAAAGGGGTGTGTAGGTTCCTGTGGATTCAAAAGGGTTTTTACAAACAACCTCATGTTCAATTTCATTCAGTTTTGTTATCAGGGACCTGACATACTCTTCTCTGATGAGTTCTAGATCTCCTTCCTGTATTACTAGTGGTTTCTTAGCCCAGGGTGTAGGAAAAGGGTCTACCCATTAGTATTTCAAAGGGTGAGTATCCTAGAGTTTTCTGTGGGGTATTCAAGATGCTGGTGTTTAGCTTTATTAGGGTTGTTCCTGAGGCAAGTGATGCATCTGCTAACATACTGGTCCACAAGTGATTTGGCATTAGTAACATAAAAATCATTGGTTAGTAGGAGGAGTGTTGTGGCTTCACCACGGTGACCAACACCACGGCACTGGGCAACGAGCAAAGGGGCACTGGACTGGGGTATACAGGGTTTCCCCTCTTTGCAGATTAATCCTGATTTAGGATTTTTTCTGCAGAATTGGGTAAGTCCAGTCGGAGAGATCAGTATTAGTCGCAGCAGCTTGAAGTTGAGTGAGCAGATGGACGTTGTCAAGGGAGGGACATGCTCTAGTGAGTGCAATGAGTTCTGCAGCTTGCGCGGACTGATAAGGTGTTGGTAGGGTTTCCAACACAGTGTCAGGGAGGGTGACAATGGCATAGCCAGCCTGGTATGTATTGTCATTGGGCCTACTACAGGAGCCGTCAACAAAAACTATGTCTGCGCCTGATATGGGAACGGGAGACATGTCAAGTCTGGGAGAAGTTTCAGCTTCAATGGAAGCAGCACAGTCATGTAGGTCGGGTGGTTCATCCTCGGGACCTTTCAAGCCTAAAAGGGCATTGAGAATGGGTGCAGGGCCAGAAGAACCAGCAGTGTACTTGATGGTAAGGGTAGGGTTACTCAAAAGGAGTACTTCATATCCACTAAGGCGTTGTGCTGACATGTGCTGTGTGTGTAAGCCTTTAAGTATTGCCAGGACATCATGTGTGGTGTGGAGTACTGTGATGTGGCCTAAAGTGAGGGTAGTGGCCATTTCTGCAACCATTGCACAGGCTGCCAAAGTCCTGAGGCAGGCAGGCATACCTTGCACAGACACTGGCATGACTTTGAAAAAAAATGCCACGGGGCGCAACTTCCCTCCATGAAACTGTGTGAGCACCCCCGCCATGGTTTTACAATTGTCCCTTGCATATAGATGGAAAGGTAGTACATAATTGGGGAGGCCAAGTGCCGGACTTTTCATCAACATACATTTTAAACTTTCATATGCAGTTAACATTTCTTGTGACCATTGTACAGTTTTAGGTTTGTCCTTCAGTGTGGCTTGTCTCAAAATGTTATCATAATAAGAGCAATCAGATATCCACTGTCTGCAGTAATTTACCATACCCAGGAAGGACAGTAGTTCCTTCTGGGTAGTTGGGGTGACCAGGCCCAATACAGACTGTATGCGTTGTGGACTGATTTTCCTCTCTCCCTGAGTGAGCACAAAACCTAAGTAATCAACATGCTTTTTACACCATTGCATTTTTATTTTGGACACCTTGTATCCACATTCACAAAGCCAGTTTAGTAATGAAACACCATCCTCTCGGCAGGCCTCCTCAGTTTGACTACAGAGCAGCAGATCATCTGCATACTGTAGCAGGACTGAACCATGGTGAGGTTGCCAGGGCCTCAATGTGGCCTGGAGACAACAGGTGCGTCAATAATCTGCACCAGGTAAGTTGTTTACCCTCAAAAGAAAAGGCAAAAAGTAATTGTGTCTGTGAATCTACAGGTATGCTGAAAAAAGGCATTCTTCAAATCAATTACAGAGAAGAACGCAGCATCTGCAGGGATTGCAGAAATGAGTGAGTTTACATCTGGAACAATTGGTGCAATTGGGACAATTAGCTGATTGATCGCTCTGAGATTCTGTACAAATCTTATACTGCCATCAGCTTTGGCAACAGGGTTCACAGGAGTACAGTATGGTGATACAATATGTCTGAGAATACCCTGTTGTAAGAATTGCTGTATCATGGGGCGGAGACCTTCTATCTTTTCTGGTGAGAGGGGATACTGCATAGGTCAGAACACAAAACACTGGTTGTTGCACCGCTGTCCACTAAAAAGGGAATTTTACTTCCATTTATAATAAGTGGCAGCAGAGGTGAATCTTTACTATGACGGGTGAGTTGAATAAAGGCTGGGATACCCTCCTCCGGGCCCCGTCAGTGCGCGGGGTCTTTGGAATCTTCCCTGACTGCGGGGTTGGTTCTGTCTGTCAAAGCGTCTGGAGTTCTGATAGTTATGAATGGGTGGGGAAATGAGTAAGCTTTCTGAGTTAAGCAAAGGTAAGCCAGCGTCATCTGTCCAGCAGTCCTTAAACCTTTTCCAAAACGCAGTAACAGACTATGAAGGTTTCTGTTTACAAGCCACAGCGACAGGCAAAAAAAAAGCACAGGCAAAAAAGCACAGGCTTTAAAGACTTCCTTCATATGTGTATAGCTGCGTCCTTTGCAAGCTTTGCGCAAATAAGATATACAGCCATCGAGGGTAATGGTGGGCTTGGGCAGTGTTTTACTATTATCTAAACTCTGGGTTATTGGTGCGTTAGGGATAGAGCTAGTGGACGCACCCTCCAGCAGTGAAGTTGGAGGCGATCCCATCTGTTGTGAAAGGGTTACTGCTGCCAAGAGATTTGTGTCTCTGAGCGCAGGATACATTGGAATGCAAGGGGGAGGGAGAGGGTTTTCAAAGATTTACAGTTTCTCTGCAGCTTCGCTTCTGTGCTGTTGGGAACTGACATTTTTTCTTAAATCTCCATATAGAAAGGGTAATTACTGCCTTCCCGTAGGAATGGGTCCTGTCCTGCTTTCTCTATCCATCCCGCTAAATTATCCACCCATGGGTTAACTAAGTAATACTCTGAGGTAGAGTTGCGGGCGACATACATCTTGCATGTTTCCCCTGGTAAAGGTGGGGGGTAAATGACTGTCTTACTCTGACCCCCTCCCATAGTAAAAAATGCAATTTACACCAACGTTCTATGCAATTTTACAATAACAATGCAATTTACAATAACTTTCTATGCATGCATCAGCTTAACCAGTTAATTAGTCATTGACAATATCACAATATTATCTTGTATAGTGAGAACATGAAATCTTTTGACGTGTACGATACTTACCATTCGTACAAGATGTCAGAAAAATACAGCGTTTTAGACAGGAAGCAAGAAAAGTGTTTGAGTAAAGATATCTGGCAGACGAAAACTTACCAGCCGTCTGGACCAAATATAAGAACTTATCTCACTACAAACATACAAAAATATATAGACGATCAAATCGAGGTATTCTCTACGTTACGTATAGACCCCAGGTCTATTTTTAAGTATCCCAGATACTAACGTCTTTGGAGAATTGCGCTTGGACCCCTGGTCCCTTCTCAGACGTATCTTTAAGTCCCAGACATTAAAGATGTTTGGTCACGTGTTCCCAGAACACTGACACGGATTCAGCTTCAGTGTATCTTTAAGTCCCAGACATTAAAGATGTTTGGTCACGTGTTCCCAGAACACTGACACGGATTCAGCTTCAGTGTATGACCGCAATCCCGCATGACAAAGACAGACAATAAATTCTCTATCTTTACCATTCGGGGACGATCACTGAATCGCGGACGTAGCCCCCAGCTGAAAGGATTTGCCCTTATATTCTTTAACCCTCGATGTGATGGCCTCTCAGACGTCTGGGAGTGTAAACCTTCATGCTATGAGTTACATGCACAACACAAGCAGTAAAAATTCACACTGTTTATTATGAGGTTAACAAAAGTATATAAGACAATGCATATGGGTGTAACTGACATGTCGTTACACTCCCATTGGCTCGCCAGCAGCCACCAGGCAGAATAGAAAAAGGCGGATGTTCATATATGGGTTTTCTACAAGTTTCTCAAAACATTTAACAAAGTCTGTAACAGGTTTCATCTGGTATAGAACTGTCCTTGAGAAACAGACACATACAAGCCTGGTATTGTATGAGGAGATAAAGGTATCCTGGCACAGGGTAATACGTATCTATGCAAACACATAACAGTTCATATAGCATGTTTTAACCCTTCATTAGGGAGGTAGAAATATTCACTTTTACACTATACTTATTATAAGGAAATTGATCATATAAAAAGTAATATTTACAAAGACAGAAGAGCTAACCCTTCAGTCGTCCATAAGTAATATAATACTATACTATCCATCCATCTATATTGTATACCTGTGGTGTTTTTTTTTTGTTTCTTCATACTAGTTTAGCAGTCTGCTGACAGTATCCACCAGGTCCATTATACAGTATATTATATATATAAGCAGCAGTATGGTAGGCCACGGCTGTACCTACCTCTGTGTCGTCAGTGCACTCGTCGTCCATAAGTAATATAATACTATACTATCCATCCATCTACATTGTATACCTGTGGTGTTTTTTTTCTTCTTCATACTAGTTTAGCAGTCTGCTGACAGTGTCCACCAGGTCCGTTATACAGTATATTATATATATAAGCAGCAGTACGGTAGGCCACGGCTGTACCTACCTCTGTGTCGTCAGTGCACTCGTCGTCCATAAGTAATATAATACTATACTATCCATCCATCTACATTGTATACCTGTGGTGTTTTTTTCTTTCTTCATACTAGTTTAGCAGTCTGCTGACAGTGTCCACCAGGTCCGTTATACAGTATATTATATATATAAGCAGCAGTACGGTAGGCCACGGCTGTACCTACCTCTGTGTCGTCAGTGCACTCGTCGTCCATAAGTAATATAATACTATACTATCCATCCATCTACATTGTATACCTGTGGTGTTTTTTTTTTGTTTCTTCATACTAGTTTAGCAGTCTGCTGACAGTGTCCACCAGGTCCGTTATACAGTATATTATATATATAAGCAGCAGTACGGTAGGCCACGGCTGTACCTACCTCTGTGTCGTCAGTGCACTCGTCGTCCATAAGTAATATAATACTATACTATCCATCCATCTACATTGTATACCTGTGGTGTTTTTTTTCTTTTCTTCATACTAGTTTAGCAGTCTGCTGACAGTGTCCACCAGGTCCGTTATACAGTATATTATATATATAAGCAGCAGTACGGTAGGCCACGGCTGTACCTACCTCTGTGTCGTCAGTGCACTCGTCGTCCATAAGTAATATAATACTATACTATCCATCCATCTACATTGTATACCTGTGGTGTTTGTTTTTCTTCATACTAGTTTAGCAGTCTGCTGACAGTGTCCACCAGGTCCGTTATACAGTATATTATATATATAAGCAGCAGTACGGTAGGCCACGGCTGTACCTACCTCTGTGTCGTCACTCGTCGTCCATAAGTATAAGTAATAATAGTATACTATCCACCCATCTACATTGTATACCTGTGGTGGCTTTTAGTTGTGCGCAAAATATGGAGAACAAAAATGTGGAGGTTAAAAAAATAGGGAAAGATCAAGATCCACTTCCACCTCGTGCTGAAGCTGCTGCCACTAGTCATGGCCGAGACGATGAAATGCCATTAACGTCGTCTGCCAAGGCCGATGCCCAATGTCATAGTACAGAGCATGTAAAATCCAAAACACAAAAGATCAGTAAAAAAATGACCCAAAAATCAAAATTAAAAGCGTCTGAGGAGAAGCGTAAACTTGCCAATATGCCATTTATGACACGGAGTGGCAAGGAACGGCTGAGGCCCTGGCCTATGTTCATGGCTAGTGGTTCAGCTTCACATGAGGATGGAAGCACTCATCCTCTCGCTAGAAAAAAGAAAAGACTTGCGGCAAAAGCACAGCAAAGAACTGTGCGTTCTTCGAAATCACAAATCCCAAAGGAGAGTCCAATTGTGTCGGTTGCGATGCCTGACCTTCCCAACACTGGACGGGAAGAGCTTGCGCCTTCCACCATTTGCACGCCCCCTGCAAGTGTTGAAAGGAGCACCCGCAGTCCAGTTCCTGATAGTGAAATTGAAGATGTCAGTGTTGAAGTACACCAGGATGAGGATATGGGTATTGCTGGCGCTGGGGAGGAAATTGACAAGGAGGATTCTGATGGTGAGGTGGTTTGTTTAAGTCAGGCACCCGGGGAGACACCTGTTGTCCGTGGGAGGAATATGGCCATTGACATGCCTGGTCAAAATACAATAAAAATCAGCTCTTCAGTGTGGAATTATTTCAACAGAAATGCGGACAACTGGTGTCAAGCCGTGTGTTGCCTTTGTCAAGCTGTAATAAGTAGGGGTAAGGATGTTAACCACCTCGGAACATCCTCCCTTATACGTCACCTGCAGCGCATTCATAATAAGTCAGTGACAAGTTCAAAAACTTTGGGCGACAGCGGAAGCAGTCCACTGACCAGTAAATCCCTTCCTCTTGTAACCAAGCTCGCGCAAACCACACCACCAACTCCCTCAGTGTCAATTTCCTCCTTACCCAGGAAAGCCAATAGTCCTGCAGGCCCTATCACTGGCAAGTCTGACGAGTCCTCTCCTGCCTGGGATTCCTCCGATGCATCCTTGAGTGTAACGCCTACTGCTGCTGGCGCTGCTGTTGTTGCTGCTGGGAGTCGATCGTCATCCCAGAGGGGAAGTCGGAAGACCACTTGTACTACTTCCAGTAAGCAATTGACTGTCCAACAGTCCTTTGCGAGGAAGATGAAATATCACAGCAGTCATCCTGTTGCAAAGCGGATAACTGAGGCCTTGACAACTATGTTGGTGTTAGACGTGCGTCCAGTATCCACCGTTAGTTCACGGGGAACTAGACAATTGCTTGAGGTAGTATGCCCCCGTTACCAAATACCATCTAGGTTCCACTTCTCTAGGCAGGCGATACCAAGAATGTACACGGACGTCAGAAAAAGACTCACCAGTGTCCTAAAAAATGCAGTTGTACCCAATGTCCACTTAACCACGGACATGTGGACAAGTGGAGCAGGGCAGACTCAGGACTACATGACTGTGACAGCCCACTGGGTAGATGTATTGCCTCCCGCTGCAAGAACAGCAGCGGCGGCACCAGTAGCAGCATCTCGCAAATGCCAACTCGTTCCTAGGCAGGCTACGCTTTGGATCACCGCTTTCCAGAATACGCACACAGCTGAAAACCTCTTACGGCAACTGAGGAAGATCATCGCAGAATGGCTTACCCCAATTGGACTCTCCTGGGGATTTGTGGCATCGGACAACGCCAGCAATATTGTGCGTGCATTACATCTGGGCAAATTCCAGCATGTCCCATGTTTTGCACATACCTTGAATTTGGTGGTGCATAATTATTTAAAAAATGACAGGGGCGTGCAAGAGATGCTGTCGGTGGCCCGAAGAATTGCGGGCCACTTTCGGCGTACAGGCACCGCGTACAGAAGACTGGAGCACCACCAAAAACACCTGAACCTGCCCTGCCATCATCTGAAGCAAGAGGTGGTAACGAGGTGGAATTCAACCCTCTATATGCTTCAGAGGATGGAGGAGCAGCAAAAGGCCATTCAAGCCTATACATCTGGCCACGATATAGGCAAAGGAGGTGGAATGCACCTGTCTCAAGCGCAGTGGAGAATGATTTCAATGTTGTGCAAGGTTCTGCAACCTTTTGAACTTGCCACACGTGAAGTCAGTTCAGACACTGCCAGCCTGAGTCAGGTCATTCCCCTCATCAGGCTTTTGCAGAAGAAGCTGGAGGCATTGAAGGAGGAGCTAAAACAGAGCGATTCCGCTAGGCATGTGGGACTTGTGGATGGAGCCCTTCATTCGCTTAACCAGGATTCACGGGTGGTCAATCTGTTGAAATCAGAGCACTACATTTTGGCCACCGTGCTCGATCCTAGATTTAAAACCTACGTTGGATCTCTCTTTCCGGCAGACACAAGTCTGCAGAGGTTCAAAGAACTGCTGGTGAGAAAATTGTCAAGTCAAGCGGAACGCGACCCGTCAACATCTCCTCCTTCACATTCTCCCGCAACTGGGGGTGCGAGGAAAAGGCTACGAATTCCGAGCCCACCCGCTGGCGGTGATGCAGGGCAGTCTGGAGCGACTGCTGATGCTGACATCTGGTCCGGACTGAAGGACCTGCCAACGATTACTGACATGTCGTCTACTGTCACTGCATATGATTCTCTCACCATTGAAAGAATGGTGGAGGATTATATGAGTGACCGCATCCAAGTAGGCACGTCAGACAGTCCGTACGTATACTGGCAGGAAAAAGAGGCAATGTGGAGGCCCTTGCACAAACTGGCTTTATTCTACCTAAGTTGCCCTCCCTCCAGTGTGTACTCCGAAAGAGTGTTTAGTGCCGCCGCTCACCTTGTCAGCAATCGGCGTACAAGGTTACTTCCAGAAAATGTGGAGAAGATGATGTTCATTAAAATGAATTATAATCAATTCCTCCATGGAGACATTCACCAGCAGCAATTGCCTCCAGAAAGTACCCGGGGACCTGAGATGGTGGATTCCAGTGGGGACGAATTAATAATCTGTGAGGAGGGGGATGTACACAGTGAAAGGGGTGATGAATCGGACGATGATGATGAGGTGGACATCTTGCCTCTGTAGAGCCAGTTTGTGCAAGGAGAGATTGATTGCTTCTTTTTTGGTGGGGGCCCAAACCAACCAGTCATTTCAGTCACAGTCGTGTGGCAGACCCTGTCGCTGAAATGATGGGTTCGTTAAAGTGTGCATGTCCTGTTTTTACAACATAAGGGTGGGTGGGAGGTCCCAAGGACAATTCCATCTTGCACCTCTTTTTTCTTTCATTTTTCTTTGCGTCATGTGCTGTTTGGGGAGTATTTTTTGGAAGGGCCATCCTGCGTGACACTGCAGTGCCACTCCTAGATGGGCCAGGTGTTTGTGTCGGCCACTAGGGTCGCTTAGCTTAGTCGTCACACAGCTACCTCATTGCGCCTCTTTTTTTCTTTGCGTCATGTGCTGTTTGGGGAGTATTTTTTGGAAGGTCCATCCTGCGTGACACTGCAGTGCCACTCCTAGATGGGCCAGGTGTTTGTGTCGGCCACTTGGGTCGCTTAGCTTAGTCACACAACGACTTTGGTGCAGCTCTTTTTTTCTTTGCATCATGTGCTGTTTGGGGACTATTTTTTTAAGTGCCATCCTGTCTGACACTGCAGTGCCACTCCTAGATGGGCCAGGTGTTTGTGTCGGCCACTTGGGTCGCTTATCTTAGTCACACAGCTACCTCATTGCGCCTCTTTTTTTCTTTGCGTCATGTGCTGTTTGGGGAGTATTTTTTGGAAGGGCCATCCTGCGTGACACTGCAGTGCCACTCCTAGATGGGCCAGGTGTTTGTGTCGGCCACTAGGGTCGCTTAGCTTAGTCGTCACACAGCTACCTCATTGCGCCTCTTTTTTTCTTCGCGTCATGTGCTGTTTGGGGAGTATTTTTTGGAAGGGCCATCCTGCGTGACACTGCAGTGCCACTCCTAGATGGGCCAGGTGTTTGTGTCGGCCACTTGTGTCGCTTAGCTTAGTCACACAGCGACCTTGGTGCGCCTCTTTTTTTCTTTGCATCATGTGCTGTTTGGGGACTATTTTTTTGAAGTGCCATCCTGCCTGACACTGCAGTGCCACTCCTAGATGGGCCAGGTGTTTGTGTCGGCCACTTGTGTCGCTTAGCTTAGCCATCCAGCGACCTCGGTGCAAATTTTAGGACTAAAAATAATATTGTGAGGTGTGAGGTGTTCAGAATAGACTGAAAATGAGTGGAAATTATGGTTATTGAGGTTAATAATACTATGGGATCAAAATGACCGCCAAATTCTATGATTTAAGCTGTTTTTTAGGTTTTTTTGTAAAAAAACACCCGAATCCAAAACACACCCGAATCCGACAAAAAAAATTCGGTGAGGTTTTGCCAAAACGCGTTTGAACCCAAAACACGGCCACGGAACCGAACCCAAAACCAAAACACAAAACCCGAAAAATTTCAGGTGCACATCACTATAATAGTCACCAAGAACGGTCATGAAAAACAAGTAGCAACAGGTTCAGAAGCACATTCCATGCGGTACGATTCATATGTCCCCAGAGCCAGCCGTGTTGCGCATATCTGATTCCTCTTCCTCTTTCAGGAAGGCTTCTGCATCATCCGCCGAGAGGAAATCCGTAAAGGAGTTGCCCGAGTAGATGCGAAGTCGTGCAGGATACAATAGTGAAAACTTTCTGCCGAGCTGCACAAGCTTTGAACACAACGGAGAGAATGCTTTCCTCGCTTTCGAGAGTTCAGCTGAATAATCCTGAAAAATTAATATTTTATGCGATTCCCAGGAGATATTATGAACCATCCGGGAGGCTCTCCAAATTTCCTCCTTGTGCAAAAAATGAAGGCATTTAAACAGGACAACTCTGGGCCGAGCTCCATCATAATGTTTCGGGGCACCCACCCTGTGTGCTCTCTCTATGACCATATCCCGGCAAGAGTCCGCAATATTCAGCAGTTCTGGCAACTTGACACGAAGGAAAGTATATAATGCCGCATTTTTAAGTGTCTCAGGTAGTCCAATCACACGTAAATTCGATCTACGCGATCTATTTTCTAAATCATCTAAGTTGTTCCAGATCTAATGATGAGAGTGACAAATATGGGCCACGTCCTGCTTGAGCTCAGATATAGCCTTAAACATTTCGCCTGCTCTTTGTTCAGTTTGCAGTACACGGTGTGTGAGTTGGGTCAGTTGTTTATTGATATCTGCTGTCTGAGGTTGCATCAAGGGTCCCATTGCCTTGCGTATCGCCCCCACCATATCATTGTACGTGACTGGCACCGCTGGTATAAATAGTACCTGATCAAGTGTCTGTGTAGCTGGAGCAGGGTCAGGCACTGGGTTAGTCAGCACAGCCTCCGGCATGTGTGTGGAGGAAGCGGAGGAGGGGGGGGGGGGGGGCGCTGCCTGAGTTACTCCAATTGCTATTGCCAGATGTGCTCATTAGGAGGCGTGTTGCCACCTGTAGACCGCTTTCAGCAGTGACCTCTGGTAGTCTGTGCATTCATCATCATCATCATCATCATTCTGTTTTGTATCTCTGCAGATTGACAGCTCTGCATAGCACACCGGGCCAGGGCCGGCAACAGGAATCTTGGGGCCCCATACAGTGATTTCTCTGAGGCCCCTTTAGATCAATATATATATATATATATATATATATATATATATATATATACATATTAAAGCTCAACGGAATTTGCTTCGCTATATAAGAAACTGTTAATAAATATATGTATGTATTTATTTCTACAAATATATCAATATGTATGTTTCTCCTTCCTCCCATACACTCCACAGTCTGTCTCTTCACAATGACTCAATGCTGCATTCTTAGCTCAAACACCCCATCCCTAATGCCCTGTATCCCCTCACCAATCCACTCTTGCTCCGGGAGAGACTCACCTGCGCTGCACTCCCCAGTATCCAGACATGAACACACACAGCAGGTACCATGAGGCAGAGCTGCTACCATGTGCCGAAACTGCCTGCATCAGAGCTGGACCCAGCATATCGACGCACACTCACATCCCACAGTCACTGTGTGTAAGAGGCAACCTGTCACAAAATGGCATATCCTTGGGTCCCGGTACAGGTGTCCCCTTTGAACTACTCCCCCCATTCCCCGTCGCCGGCTCTTGACAGGGCCAGACTCAGAGAAAGGGGCACATTTTAAATTATTCCCGCAGTGGCATGATGGTGGGAGACTGTGTATGCGCCAGAGCCGCAGTGTGCATGTGCTGCGATGCAGCTTTGGCTCCGGTCGAGAAAGACCACATCCTGTCAAACAATTTTGGCGTCTGCTGGGTATCCATTTCAGAAAACGGGTATCTGCTAAGGCAGATTTACTGGCCTCGGCAGGGAAGCATAGGCGGCTATTCTGAGTAAGCTTAGGATTACTCAGATGGCCGATGGCTGCCCAATGGTGAACTGATCCTCCATATTCGCACACAGGAGCAGATCAGAGAAGCCTGCAGAGGGCGTCTTTTTTCTTAAGACACCTCCTTTGGCATTAGCATATTTCCACACAGTTGCTGTATACAAAGACACAGCAGCTGTCATAATAGCATCCACCTCTGAATCAGGCCCCTTATCCGTATACACAGGCCCGGCGCTACTCGTTCAGCAAAGGGATGCAAAGCAGGTAGGCTCCTGACTGGAGAGGTGCTCTCCCTGCTCTGCATCCCCGCTGCTGCGCCTGGGTCCCCTGCTGCTGCTGCTGGCTGCTGTTCCTGTCACATCGTTTGACAGGCAGCGGCGCGGCAGCTTGAAGCTTCCCCCTACTCCCCTGCAGTGTCCTTGGCTCTGGCCGAAAATGGGGCAGAGCTAAGTGGCACTGAGGGGCAGAGCTACACAGGACCAGGCTGAAGAGGACAGAAACTGCTACAAATCTAGCCAGCCAGATGGTATGTTGAAGGAGCATGAATGAGAAAGTGTGCGTGTGTATCTGTGTGTATGTGGGGTGTGTGTATCTACAGTATGTGTGTGTGTGGAAGGCAGTGTATATGGCACTGTGGGGTCCTGTGTATCTGGCACTGTGGGGTACTGTATGTGGGGCACTGTGTATCTGGCACTGTGTATCTGGCACTGTGAGGAACTGTGTATCTGGCACTGTAGGGTCCTGTGTATCTGGCACTGTGTATCTGGAACTGTGGGGCACTGTGTATCTGGCAGAGTGGGACACAGTGTACTTGGCACTGTGGAGCATATCTGGCACTGGGGGCATATGTGTATATGCCACAGTGGGGGCGTATCTGACACTGTGGGGGCTTTTATGGCACTGCTGGGGGTATTTGTGTATCTGGCACAGTGGGGCATTTGTGTATCTGGCACAGTGGGGCATTTGTGTATCTGGCACAGTGGGGCATTTGTGTATCTGGCACTTTAGGGCATTCGTGTATCTGGCACTGTGGGGGCATATCAGGCACTGTAGGAGCATACTGTATCTGGCACGTTGGAGGCATATGTGTATCTGGTACTATTGGGGTCGTATGTGTATCTGGCCCCCAATATGTGTATCAAGCCCCCATTTTCATTGGCCACGCCCCATGGGGCATTTGGCCACACCCATTTTTGGTGCGCGCACACCGTACCACTAAGACATTTTTTCTACTTGCACCACTGGTGTGATGGGGGTCATAATTTGTATAAATGGCACTTCTGAGGGCATTATATATAACCAGCGCTACTACAGGGGCTATTATGTGTATAACTGGTGCTACTACAGGGGCTATTATGTGTATAACTGGTGCTACTACAGGGGCTATTATGTGTATAACTGGTGCTACCACAGGGGCTGTTATGTGTATAACCGGTGCTACCACAGGCGCTATTATGCGTACAACCAGCGCTACCACAGGGGCTATTATGTATAACTGGTGCTACTACAGGGGCTATTATGTGTATAACTGGCCCCACTACTGGGGACATTATGTGTATAAACAGCACTACTATGCGCAGGGTAATGTGAATAAGATTGTGCTACTGTGTGGCGTAATTTGAAATGGGGCTACTATTGTGTAGCCACGCCCCTTCCTTGTGAGACCACACCCCCTTTTGCAGCATGCTGTCCCTTTGTAAAATATGGAGGGCGCAATTTTATCGTTTGCAGGGTGGCACCGAACATTGACTATGAACGTCCTGATCAGCCTCTTAGCCGTAACTAAGATGATAGGTTTGCGTACTCTGCCTCTCTCACACTTAGGTGCGCACGTACCAGATCTTGCGCAATGTGAGTGTGCAAAGCTGACTTGTGTTCACCTCTGCATCAGCCCCAATGTGTAACATAGAAACATAGTATCTGAGGTTGAAAAAAGACAATTGTCCATCAAGTTCAACCTATTTATGGTGTCCTATGCATGATGATTTGACTAAAATTTCTGACTGATGCTGCTGTCAGCCATTGCATTTTATCCCTATTTATAGTAACTATAATGCATGACTATGCACCATACCCCTGGATATCCTTATCCAATAGGAATTTATCTAACCCATTCTTAAAGGTGTTGACAGATTCCGCCATTACAACTCCCTCGGGCAGGGAATTCCAAACACGTATTGTCCTTACCGTGAAAAAGCCTTTACGCCGTATTGTGCGGAATCTCCTCTCCTCTAACCTGAGCGAGTGTCCACGAGTCCTCTGTGTTGATCTAACCAAAAACAGGTCCCGGCAAGCTCTGTGTATTGTCCCCTTATATATTTGTAGATGTTGATCATATCCCCTCTTAGTCTCCGCTTTTCCAATGTAAACATGCCTAGTCTTTCAAGCCTTTCCTTGTATTCCATCGTCTCCATGCCCTTAATTAGTTTGGTCGCCCTCCTCTGTACCTTTTCAAGCTCCAGGATATCCTTTTTGTAGTACGGTGCCCAGAACTGTACACAGTATTCAAGGTGTGGCCTCACTAGTGATTTATATAACGGGAGTATAATACTCTCGTCCCTAGCATCAATACCCCGTTTTATGCATGCTAATATCTTATTAGCCTTCTTTGCTGCAGTCCTACTTTGGGTACTACTGCTTAGCTTGCTATCTATGAGGACACCTAAGTCCTTTTCCAGTACAGAATCCCCTAATTTTACCCCATTTAGTAGGTAGGTGTAATTTTTGTTCTTGTTACCACAGTGCATTACCTTACACTTGTCTGTGTTGAAGCGCATTCTCCATTTGGATGCCCATGCTTCTAATTTAACTAAGTCGTTCTGAAGAGACTCGGCATCCTCCTCTGTATTTATAGCCTTACACAATTTGGTATCATCTGCAAAAATTGACACCATGCTCTCTAGACCTTCTGTTAGGTCGTTAATGAAAATATTGAACAATAGCGGTCCTAATACTGATCCTTGCGGCACACCACTTAGCACTTCAGTCCAAGTTGAAAAAGATCCATTAACCACAACGCGCTGCTTCCTATTATCTAACCAGTTTTTGACCCAAGTGCATATTGTGCTTCCTAGCCCTGATTCTTGTAGCTTGTATATAAGTCTCATGTGTGGTACAGTATCGAACGCTTTGGCAAAGTCTAAAAAGATTACATCCACGTCTTTACCCTGATCTAGGTTTGCGCTTACTGTTTCATAAAAGCCAAGTAAGTTGGTTTGACAGGATCTGTCCTTCATAAACCCATGTTGATTCCTTTTAATGACCTTATTGGTTTCAAGGAACTTCTGAATACTATCTCTTAGAATACCTTCCAATACTTTCCCCACTATAGATGTAAGACTAACTGGTCTATAATTACCTGGTTCAGCTTTACTTCCCTTTTTGAATATAGGCACTACTTCCGCTATACGCCAGTCTTTGGGAACCATACCTGATATAACTGAATCCTCAAAGATCAAAGATAGCGGTTTTGCCAGTTCAGAGTGAAGCTCCATTAGAACCCTTGGATGAATACCATCGGGCCCTGGTGATTTATTAATCTTTAAATGTTTTAATCGGTCACAGACTACTTCCTCGCTTAAATAAGTACCTATCAGTGTGATATTGTCATTATTGAGATTGTGTGTCAGTCCCTGAATTGGGTCCTCTCTAGTGAATACTGTTGAAAAAAACTCATTTAGTGTGTCCGCTATGTCATTATCATTTTTGCTTAAGACTCCCAACTTGTCTTTCAAAGGGCCTATACTCTCCTTTTTTAATCTCTTGCTATTAATGTATTTAAATAATTTTTTTGGGATTCGCTTTGCTTTCCTTTGCTACTAGTTTTTCAGTTTCTACTTTAGCCGCTCTTATTTCCTTTTTGCAATTTTTGTTACATTCCTTATAGTGCTGAAATGACTCTGCTTCCCCGTCAGATTTGTATTTTTTAAATGCTCGCCTTTTCTTGCCCATAAGTTCCTTAATCTTTTTGTTAAGCCACATCGGTTTATGATTTTTATTCCCTTTTTTGCTACTCATAGGAATATATTTGAGTGTATTTTTAGCTAGCAGGAATTTTAGTACCTCCCATTTCTCCGTAGTATTTTTTCCTAAAAACAAACCTTCCCATTCAATATCCCTGAAAAATACCCTCATCTTTTCAAAATTTGCTTTGCTAAAGTTTAAAGTCCTAGTTGAGCCAGTATAGGGCTGTTTGTAGAAACTGATATTGAATGTGACCATATTGTGGTCGCTGTTTCCTTTGGGTTCCCCTACTATAATACCCGATACCAAATCCTGATTGTTTGTTAATACCAGGTCTAAGATTGCATTGTACCTAGTTGGTTCCTCAATTAGTTGGACTAGGTAGTTATCATTTAGTGTGTTTAAAAACATACTGCCCCTAGCAGTATCACATGAATCGTTTTTCCAGTTTATCTCTGGATAGTTAAAATCTCCCATCACTACTATGTCTCCTACTCCTGCTGCTTTTTCAATTTGCTTTAGTAACAATTCATCATCAGATGCGTTGATACCAGGCGGCCTATAGCATACACCCAATACTAACTTTTTTATTCCTTTTTCCCAGCATGCAATTTCTACCCATAATGTCTCAACAATGTCTACAGTCCCCTCCTGAATATCTTCCCATATATTAGGTTTTAAAAACGGCTTTACGTACAGACACACCCCTCCACCCTTTTTATTTAGTCTGTCTCTCCTAAACAGTGTATAGCCCTCTAGATTGACTGTCCAATCATGAGATTCATCCCACCAAGTTTCAGTAATGCCTATAATATCATACAGTTTGCTTGCTGCAAGTATTTCTAGTTCACCCTTTTTACCAGTAATGCTTCTGGCGTTTACATACATACAACTAAGATAAGTATTTTCCCTTGCGTTAGGGACATCTTTCACCTTATGTGGCAAGGATGTGTCTAGTTCTCTGCCTCTTGTATAATATGGAGCATGCGCACATACTGTATTATACAAGTTTTTAAATATTTGTCAGTCATGACATAAATTCCAAGCAGGAAATCAAACATAATGGATTCCAAATACTATTAAAATGCAAGAAAAAGAGTAAAAGAGAAACAACCCACAGATGAGCCACATCTACAACATTAAATGCCAGGGGGCCGACCTGAATGGAACAGGAAAAAAAAAAAACATTACAATCTCGTAAATACTAGTTTCGCACCAAGGCTATATTGAAAACTAGTCCAAACTTATTTCCTGGGACATAAATACAGCAATAAAGCTTTCCCATGTGGCAAAAACATTTGTACGAGGGGGTACCCTAAAAAGAAACAGGAATCGTGTTCAAGGGGGCAGGATACTTGTAGTACAGGCTTCCGCCGCTAAGTGAATGTTTGCGGAATCCTTCTGAGCCAGTATCCCTGCTGACATTGCGGGAGAGGGTAGCGTTTGACTGCAGTGATTTTTTTTTTACAATGAGTTATTCACTCTTTCGCCTATTTTTAGTGTAGTCAAATGTGAAAAAAATGCTCATTTGTTTCCTTGATGTGAGAGGTATTGGGGGTCATTCATAGGTGATCGCTAGTTGCTTTCGTTCGTAGCGCAGCGATCAGGCAAAAAATTGGCACTTCTGCGCATGCGTATGATGCGCTGTGTGCACGCGCGACGTACTTTCACAAAAGCCGATGCAGTTTTACATAAGGTCTAGCGACGTTTTTCAGTCGCACTGCTGATCGTTGAGTGATTGACAGGAAGTGGGTGTTCCTGGGTGGTAACTGACCGTTTTCGGGGAGTGTGCTGAAAAACGCAGGTGTGCCAGATAAAAACGCAGGAGTGGCTGGCCGAACGTAGGGCATGTTTGTAACGTCAAAACAGGAACTAAATAGTCTGAAGTGATCGCTAGCTAGGAGAAAGTCTCGAGCTACTCAAACTGCACAATCTTTTTTTGTAGCAGCGCTGCGATCCTTTCGTTCGCACTTCTGCTAAGCTAAGATACACTCCGAGAGGGTGGCGGCTTAGCATTTGCACTACTGCTAAAAGCAGCTAGCGAGCGAACGACTCGGAATGACCCCCATTGTGCACTCAGAATTTGTAACCCAGATTCAAACTGTCAACCAAAGTTTTTATTTGGAAGTTTTGAAAAGGTTGCGTCATGATTTGAAGAAAAAATGTCCCGATTTATGGTGAACAGGTGACTGGTTTTTCTATCATAACAACGCAACTCCCACACAGAGCTGAGTGTTAAGCAATTTTTAACCAAAAACGACATGACACCTTTGCCTCACCCACCATATTCACCCGATCTTGCCACGTGCAACCTTTTTTTATTTCCTCGGATTAAAATGTTTTGCTGATATTAAAGAGGGGAAAAAACAAACAGGCAAAATTAATAAAAGACATCAACAAAGATGAGTTTAAAAAATGTTTTGAGCAATGGAAAAAAAACATTTTGACAAATGTGTTGATTCAAGTGGAGAGTACTTTGAAAGTGACTGAAGTTTCAAAATGTGCAAATAAATAATTAATAATTAATTCCTGTTTCTTTTGGATACCCCCTCGTATGTGAGACTATATTTGAAGGGAAGCCTCAATCAAATCCATGGCCCTCATTCCGAGTTGGTCGCAGAGATTCATCGCATCGCAAATGTATGAAAACTAAGTGTCTGCGCATGCGCAAAAGCGTAAATAGGCATGCGCGAGTACATGCGTACGACATTAGTGCAAAAATGCCACATTTAAACCAACACGTAACTGGCAAACGAAAACGAGGAGTGGCGGAGGCGTGGCGGAAGCGAGACTTCGCAATGCTCCGACATGGGCGTGAAAGTGGGCGTACAGTGTGGGAGTATGCAACTCGCAATGGGCGTGTTTTTCGCAATTATACCTTGTCGCTGTTAAATCTAACATAGGAAACCGTAGCAACCTTCACGCAGCAGCCGAGTAGGTCTGCAGTTACTCTACATTTGCGAAGTACTGTTACCAAGTGTGTATGCAGTAATTAGCTGTTAATTGGAGAGCACATTCATCTGATGGCCAATTACTTGCTAATTACTGCGCAGATGAAAGTTAGCAAACAGCAATTGTCTGAACCAACATTACATGTGTATTTTACTCACATATAAATCACACACACTGCCAAATAAGGTTGTTTTTTTTGTTAAAGTTGGTGTGTAAACATTTTTAAAAATTGTTTTAATGTTTGTAAGAATAACAAATACAAACAAGTGAAATAATTAAACATTTAAATTTAAAGCTGCAACATTTTTGCTAAAGAAACCGACACCCACATAATGCAGCATACACTTTCATTTTGTCAGAAATGTAACATTAATATTTGTTTATAATATTTGACAATGTTTTAAATGATGTCCTGTTGACCAATAGAAAAATCTAAAAAGTGTTGTGTCAGTTTACTTAATATGGACATTAAAGTGTGGTGCAAAGCATACCTGTATTTGTTGGATGATGCAATTTTTTAGGGTGAAATTGCAGATTGGTCCACAAGTGTCTATATGCTGACCTAATTTTTCTGGAACTAAGATTTGCCTAATGCATTACCTTGAATAAATTGCACAATTTTTAATTTTTATTTTTTTATTACTGTAGTAAGATTTCACAACATGAAAACAACATGGCTACACGTGAGTCTCACAGGCAGAGATGGACCAAGCAGCAAGCATATGGCACTGACACAAATGATATAGCAGAACTTAGTACTCTGCAAAATTCAGCTTCTGAATAAATTATAATTTGTAATCAAAAATAATACATATTACACACCCTGCCACACAAAAATTTAGCCACAACTGAGAAAGAATTAGGATCCACCACACAAACACAACAATACATAGCACACTAGTAAGAGGAAGATGGCTCTGGTGTTTATAACAAAAAACTCACAGGCTACAATACCTCCAAACATAAATAATACATTTCACTAAGAGGGAGTTATCCATTCTGGCCACACAAGCCAACTCCAAAATAACATAGAGGCAACATGAAAAACATGGGTGCTGCCCATCTGGAGAGACATCACTTTCTTTTTTTTCTCCCCGCCTGAGGCTGTTCTTCTTGGCTTGGTCTGCGGAGCGACCTTCGTTGGGCCTGCCCAGTGGGCTGTTCTTCCTGGGCAGGGGCAGGGGAGGGAGCCGATGTGGGTGGCTCTCTGCCACTGTGGGCAAGGGAGACAGCGATGGCCTGGAGCCCTTGCAAGATGTTATTTGCAAGGCTTTGGAATGAGGAGGCAAGTTGTTCTTGGCCCTGCCTGATCTCTGCCAGACCTTGGCAGAGTTGAGCAACACCTTGCTCAACACTGGTTCGGTGCTCAGTGAGCCGGACAGCTATCTGGCTTACCTCCCGGAGGATCCCGTCTTGAAACGCATTTAGGCTCTCACCATACCTAGCGATTTCAAGCAGGATCTCCGGGATAGCAGAGGGTTGGGTGGGGGGGCCAGTAGGAACCTGCAGAGGTGGGATTTGTGGCCCCACACTGGCAGACCCACTAGGTCCCTCCACCTCAGCCTCAGCCACATAACCCTCCTGTGACTCAAACTGATCATCCCCCTGTGCTGTGTTTTGTGGCAAGCAAATAGAAGAATGTGTGGGAAAAGAGTACAAAAAAAAAATTAGTTTTTATTTTATAAATACAGTTTACATTGCAGACAAATACATGTGTAAACTTACCTGGCAAGTCATGTCCCGTCAGGATCTCAGGCAGGTCGGTGTCCATATTAGACACCCCTTGGCCCTCCTCATAACTGACACAGGCCATCGCCATCTCCTCCAAGTCTGTAAACTCCACAGCGACAGATGGTCCTCCCCCTGTAGCCCTTGAGGCATTCCACTCCGCAGACCTCTTTGCCTTCAGGCGGGATTTGAAGTCGGCCCACCTACATATGTATTGTGAAAGAGGGGCAAAGTAGAGTCTTATTATTTGTGTATGTAAATATCTAGGACACATGTTCTGCTTCTGTTTGCTATACATAACATCACATGTCACTACATTTTTAAGTCAACTTAGCACAGAAAAAGGACTGGCAATATGCACTTACCGTCGTCTAACTTCCTGCGATGTTCTGACGACAGAGCCAACTTCATTCAAAGAATGTGTGATGTCCCTCCAGATGCGATCATTTGTAGCAGCACCCATGTTTTTGGGGCCTCTATGTACTTTGGACATGGCCTGCGTGACCAAGACACGCAACTCCCTCTTAGTGAATGCTGGCTGTCTTTTCTTACGTCTGGAGGTAGCCTGTGAGGTTACTTCCTGTTGCTCCTCTTCCTCCTCACTAGCAGCTTCTGTCTGTTGTGTTTGTGTGGCTAATGCTGATTCCTCCTCAGTTTGTCCAGTATGTGTGTGTGGCAGGGTATCCCCACTCAATTGTTGTAGCTCAGAAGCTGACATTTGCAGAGTACTAGGTCCTGCCTGTTCAGAATCCGCAGAGGCGTATTCCAACATCCGTTTCTGGCACTCTAGGCGTTTTTTCGCCAATGCCATCTGCTGCTGTGCAATGCGGTCCATCTCTGCTGCTAATTCCTCACGAGAAGCCATGTTGGAGATGACGTGTGTACGCCCAGGTGTGTGCCTATTTATACCTACGTGCGGCGCGTTCATTCACACAGGTGTACAGTATGGTAATCTTGCTAATGATTGCACTGCTTATTTAAGGGCCGAGTTTGCACGCTGTGAGTGTTGGTAGTTTGGAGTTTGTAGTAGTTGCAGTTTGGAGTTTTTTGGTCCGTGCGTGAAGGTGCTATTGTACTTTTCAGAGTGAGTAATTGTCAAGCATACATTTGTCCGTTTGTTCGCGTTTAGCATATAGACAGTATTGCATACTTTTTGCGAAATTCCGTTTGTGAGTATTCGTGCATTCGTCTTGTTCAATTTTCCTTTTTTTAATTTTTTTTCCATTTTGGATTATTAAATTTTTAAGTTTGTTAATATATATTTTCCTTGTACATTTTTAACACTAAACCTGTGCTTCAGTGTTGCTGTTTTGTGGACTAATGTTAAAATGTTGTTCTTACTGTCATTTTTGGTCTCTTGTAGGTGTCTTATTTTGGTTGAATTAAACCCTTTTTGATTTATTAGATTAGTGTGACCTCTAACACTAATTTCAAGTATTTTTCTTTGAAGCAGGTAAGTCCCCTTGGCCTGTGTTGGTGCCTGTTTGTGTTAATGGTCTCTATGTTGTTCTTACTGTCATTTTTGGTCTCTTGTAGGTGTCTTATTTTGGGTGAATTAAACCCTTTTTGATTTATTAGATTAGTGTGACCTCTAACACTAATTTCAAGTATTTTTCTTTGAAGCAGGTAAGTCCCCTTGGCCTGTGTTGGTGCCTGTTTGTGTTAATGGTCTCTATGTTGTTCTTACTGTCATTTTTGGTCTCTTGTAGGTGTCTTATTTTGGGTGAATTAAACCCTTTTTGATTTATTAGATTAGTGTGACCTCTAACACTAATTTCAAGTATTTTTCTTTGAAGCAGGTAAGTCCCCTTGGCCTGTGTTGGTGCCTGTTTGTGTTAATGGTCTCTATGTTGTTCTTACTGTCATTTTTGGTCTCTTGTAGGTGTCTTATTTTGGGTGAATTAAACCCTTTTTGATTTATTAGATTAGTGTGACCTCTAACACTATTTGCAAGTTTTTTTCTTTGAAGCAGGTAAGTCCCCTTGGCCTGTGTTGGTGCCTGTTTGTGTTTGTTCAAAGTGTTTTGCTTATGTTTGTCAGCCATCTTTAGAATAAATAATCTAATTTTTCCCAGGATTGTTCTGCAAAGTAGTGCTGGTCTTGCCTGTACTAGCTACTAAAGGGCTAACTTTGTTTTGGATTATTTTTTAGATGTCTAACCTATTTTTCAAAATTTATACTTAGGTGTTTGTGATGTCTTTGATGCTCTTATTATGTTTTTTTTTTTTTAAAATTATGTAAAAATATGTAGGTTTCACACTTTTAATTTGTGTTTTTCCTTTTTTGTATCAATTTCAAATTGTTCCGGAATTGAACCCAGAAAATATGTCTTATGCTCCTGCAGTAAGTTGACACACCGTTTTTTTTTAAAAAAAATGTAATTTAGTTTTTTGGGTTTGCATTTGTCTTCTTCAACATATCTGTTAATCTTTTTTAAAGTGTGTGATGTCAGTGTTTGTGGCAGCAGAAGCCCTCCCACCCCAACCCACGGCAGCACTCCCACCCCAACCGCCAGCCCCACAATCACAACCGGCTCCTCATCAACCAAGGCAACGGAGGCGTGCTAGGCCACCAATTTTCCGAACCCGTGTCCTACTTTTTGGGATGCCAGATGATGTTGTTGTGCGTAGATACAGGCTGCCACCACATCTAATCCTAGACACTCTCTCCATAATAGAGAGTGATCTGGAGTCTTCAATTCGGTATCCTACAGCAATACCACCATTGACACAATTCCTTGCTGTGTTACATTTTTTGGCTACAGGGTCTTTTCAGCATGTTGTTGGAGACCTGGTTGGCATGTTGCAGGGCCAGTTCAGTAAGGTCCTGCGGCGTGTCTGCCAGGCTTTCCTAAAGCGGGTTAAGCAATTTATTGCTATGCCTTTGGATGTTGGTGCCCTAGATGTGGTGAAGCGGCAATTTGAGGAAGGTGGTAGTCGCTTCCCACCAGTGACGTGCGGTGAGGTCAATGACTGGGGAGGCACTGTTGCAAATGAATGTCTATATATATATATATATATATATATACATACAAAACACCGAACAAAAATTACATGTACTGTATATTGAATTTAAAGAATAAAAAGGCACTGTATTTAAAATAATAATAATGACACACAATGAGAATGCACAGGCCTGCCGCCTCCCGCCACTGTCGATGCCCGCCGCCGCCCAGGCAGGGGCGGATTTAGATCTCATGGGGCCCTAAGCAAGGCACCAATTTTGGTCCCCCCTTCCTCAAACAATCCATAGCCCTATATCCTGTCATCACCGCCCCTGGTTGTGCCTGCTGTGTTTGTGCCTCCTTCCCTCGCACGCCCATGAAGTGGCAGCAGAAGTGCAGGTCCTACCTACACTCCTGCAGTGGGGGCAGATACTGGAGCCTCCTCTCGGGCAGCGTGGGGATCGATTCTGATAGTCTCCAGCCTCCGCCACCAGCAGCAGGTTTTTCCAGCAGACACACTGCTTCTGAGAGAGCTGCTACTGGCAGTGGAGGCTGGAGACTAGCAGAATCGTCCCCAAAATGCAGCGCCAGCAGGGACAGACCTATACTTTTCTTTTAGTGGGAGCTGGCAGTGGACATCCCCCCCCGCTGTGATAGGTTTGTGTTGCAGTTCAGAGATAGAACAAAGCCAAAGGGGGCCAACAACAAAGGGGAGAGAGAGACCGTAGACATGTGCAAGAAGCGAGATGGGAGCTGCCGACAGACATTTAAGAAGAGAGAGAGAGCAAGATATGTGGAGAGATAGAGTGGCAGAGGGCAGGATGTAAATAAAGTACTAACCTTGGGACCTGGATTTCGGATGCGGAGGGTAATGAATGCGCAGAGAGCTTCCCGGAGCCAAAACACAGGCGTTCCGGCTTCACAAAAGACAGCTCTTATCATGAGAGCTGTCCTTTGCAATACTAATCGCAAATGTTAGTACATCTGCGATTAGTATCATTGCGATGTTTGGCGGAATATAGTTCGCAGCATTAGTACATCCCGCCCAGAGAAAGGAGAGAGGCACTGAGAGGAAGGCAGAAAGAGAGAGGAGAGATATGAGAGAGAGGAGGGCACAGAGAGGAGAGAGAAAGGGGGGGGGGGGCACAGAGAGCAGAGAAAGGAGAGAGAGAGAGAGAGAGAGAGAGAGAGAGAGAGAGGCATACAGGGGAGAGAGAGGGAAAGACACAGAGAAAGGAGAGAGAGAGAGAGAGAGAGGCAAAGAGAGAAGGGAGAGAGAGAGAGGAAAGAGACAGAGAGATAAGAGAAAGCCACAGGGCAGGGAGGCGCAGGGAGAGAAAGATGAGATAACATAGGATATACTAAAGAGAAAATGCGGCTAAAAACCCCCAAACTGACGTTTTTAGACTTCAGCTGCATTTCCCAAATGTACCAAGCTCTGGAATGCGATGCATTCTGAGGCTTGGATGTGGTGGGTAAAGCAAGCTTTTGATGTGCATGAGGTGTGGACACTGTGACTATACTGGATGGGGGCTTTCTAGGTGCAGGAGCAGTGAGAGAAGTGCAGTGGGCTGGTTGGGAATGGAAAGGAGGAGACACTGGGCCGTCAGGGTGGGAGACACTGGGATGGGGGGGCAGTATTGGTGGGGGTCACTGGGCAGGGTGGGAGACACTGGGATGGGTAGTCCGTAATGGTGGGGGACACTGGGATGGGGGGATCAGTAATGGTGGGGGACACTGGGATGGGGGGCAGTAATGGTGGGGGACACTGGGCAGGGTGAGAGACACTGAGATGAGGGCAGTATTGGTGGGGGACACTGGGCAGGGTGGGAGACACTGGGATGGGGGGCAGTATTGGTGGGGGTCACTGGGCAGGGTGGGAGACACTGGCATGGGGGGGCAATAATGGTGGGGGCACTGGGCAGGGTGGGAGACACTGGCATGGGGTGCAGTAATGATGGGGGAAACTGGGCAGGGTGGGAGACACTGAGATAGGGCAGTAATGGTGGGGGACACTGGGCAGGGTGAGAGACACTGAGATGAGGGCAGTAATGGTGGGGGACACTGGGCAGGGTGGGAGACACTGGCATGGGGGGCAGTAATGATGGGGGACACTGGGCAGGGTGGGAGACACTGGGTTGGAGGGGCAGTATTGGTGGGGGACACTGGGCAGGGTGAGAGAGACTGAGATGAGGGCAGTAATGGTGGGGGACACTGGGCAGGGTGGGAGACACTGTCATGGGGGGCAGTAATGATGGGGGACACTGGGCAGGGTGGGAGACACTGGGTTGGAGGGGCAGTATTGGTGGGGGACACTGGGCAGGGTGAGAGACACTGAGATGAGGGCAGTAATGGTGGGGGACACTGTGCAGGGTGGGAGACACTGGCATGGGGGGCAGTAATGATGGGGGACACTGGGCAGGGTGGGAGACACTGGGATGGAGGGGCAGTAATGGTGGGGGCACTGGGCAGGGTGAGAGACACTGGCATGGGGGGTAGTAATGGTGGGGGCACTGGGCAGGGTGGGAGACACTGGCATGGGGGGCAGTAATGATGGGGGAAACTGGGCAGGGTGGGAGACACTGAGATGGGGCAGTAATGGTGGGGGACACTGGGCAGGGTGAGAGACACTGAGATGAGGGCAGTAATGGTGGGGTACACTGGGCAGGGTGGGAGACACTGAGATGGGGCCGTAATGGTGGGGGACACTGGGCAGGGTGGGAGACACTGGTATGGGGGGGGGGCATTAATGGTGGGGACACTGGGCAGGGTGGGAGACACTGGCATGGGGGGCAGTAATGATGGGGGAAACTGGGCAGGGTGGGAGACACTGAGATGGGGCAGTAATGGTGGGGGACACTGGGTAGGGTGAGAGACACTGAGATGAGGGCAGTAATGGTGGAGTACACTGGGCAGGGTGGGAGACACTGGCATGGGGGGGCAGTAATGGTGGGGGCACTGGGCAGGGTGGGAGACACTGGCATGGGGGGCAGTAATAATGGGGGAAACTGGGCAGGGTGGGAGACACTGAGATGGGGCAGTAATGGTGGGGTACACTGGGCAGGGTGGAGGACACTGAGATGGGGCAGTAATGCTGGGGGACACTGGGCAGGGTGGGAGACACTGAGATGGGGCAGTAATGGTGGGGGACACTGGGCAGGGAGCACTGACATCGGGTTGCTGCTCCTGTCAATGCCTGGCCCCGCACACTGGCTGCAGCACTGCACTATTACACAGCAGCCTGCTGAACAGCCTCTCCGCTCTGGCTGCTGCTGGGATCTGGCAGGCTGCTGCTCCAGGGATCACTGCCTCACGCTGGTGGTGCGGTGCGGTGTGGTGCGGTACAGCTCGCTGGGAGGAGAAGCGGCGGCTTTAGGAAGCCACCATCAATTAGAATGAGCTGTGCGGGTAGGAGGCGGGGCTTCCCTTCTCGGCTTCCGAGCCTCTCTGACTCTGACTGTTTAGACTACTGAGGGAACATGTGATGGGGCCGGGGCCGGCTCCCGATTAGCGCAAGCCGCACACGGATTCTAAAACAATAAAAAAAAAAAAGACACCACAGCCGCCTCTGCCCACTACCGCCCTCCGGGTCTCACAAAGCAAAGTGTGCCTGCTCATCGAACGTGATGAGCAGGCATTAACCTTATGTGTGTGTGCTGTGGATGTTTTAAATAAAATACATTTAAACCTTTATTATGTGGAACAGGGGAGAGGGGGGATGGCGGGGGGGGGGGGGGGGGGGGGGCATTAATATAATATTGCTGTCCAGGGCTTCCATCCATTAACTTAATAGCGCTGCGGGTGCAGCGCTATTGAGTTAGTGAAAGACCTAAACAGTAATATAGGGAGATGTATAGTAAACTGTGTGACAGTGTGTGTGAGTGTAGTGTAACTAAACACTTACATGCACTGACACACTGCAGCAGACACGATCTCTCTCCTACTCTCCCACTGTACAGCACTGACTGTGATAGCCGGATGCAGGTCACTGTCAGTGCTGCAGCTGCTGCCCAGTGCCCAATCACAGTGACAGTGGCTGAAAGCACGTCCCTGCTGCTCTGAGGCACTTTTATAGGTGCCGCTTCCAGTGCATTTTTTAATGGGCTTTTTCAGCCCTCACCATGGCCCCGCCCCCCGACCGTCCCCTGCTGCCGGACTTTACAATGGTGAGCGAGAGGCACCTAGCTCGGTGCCGCAGACAATGTCAGAAATGAAGTTTAAACAGGTATTTATGCCTAAAATGATTAACATAGTATAAAGCAGATACTTATGACACATAATATGTGTCATAAGTATCTTCTTTGTATTATGTTAATCATTAATGACAGGGGAGGCACTGCCTCCCCTGCCTCCCCTGACTGCACGTCCCTGCTTCCCACATGTTATTGGGGTTGTGGATGGCACACATGTAGCTATTCAGCCACCAAGACATAATGAAGAAATTTATAGAAACAGGAAACTGTTTCATTCTCTGAATGTAATGGTTGTTTGTGGGCCATCCCTCCAGATCCTTTCCCTGAATGCCAAGTTTCCCGGAAACTCCCATGATGCTTATGTCATTAGACAATCAGGGATATGGCACAGATTAAGATCAAGTCAACGAGCAGACATGTGGTTATTGGGTGAGTTGGACAACATAATTTCATGTGTTTTTTTTCAAATTTTCAGAATATACTCTTTCTAATTTTTAATTCTCATCAAACAGGAGACCGTGGATATCCTTGCACCCCCTGGCTCATGACTCCTTACCGTAATCCCAGGCCAGGACCACAGACGGCATTTAACTCCGCGCTTACTGCCACTAGACAGCTGGTGGAGCGCACAATTGGGGTCCTTAAAGGCCGATTTCGTGTGCTCCACCGCACTGGTGGCGACATCATGTATTCGCCGGAGATGGCAAGTAAACTAGTGGTCCTGTGCGCTATACTACATAACATCGCGGTAAGGAGTAGCGTAGAGCTTCCTCAGACAGAGGAATTGCCTGATGAGGAGCCAGGGGTTGTCCGTCACTTCGGTGGGGGGAGTGTTACACGGAGGGGAAGCCAAGTCAGGGCAAGCATTGTTGCAGAATATTTCAGGTATAGTGTTTTTTATTTAACTTTTCAAAATTAATACAAAACACAGTATGCTTATGCTCATTTTGTAACGCTGAATTTTTGCTTGATATTGTTAGGTCATTGTGTAATTATTCGGGTGTGTGTGAATCTCTAATTATGTTTATTTCTAAAAGCCAAAAACAGGTTAAGCTTACAATGATTTTTTTTAAAATCTAATAATGTGATGTTGCTAAATATTGTCCTCATTTTTTTACTTTCATAAAATCCTTGTTTTGTGTAAAATAACTCCAACAAATGAAATTGAATGTTGACCACTTTGTGAATGTCCAGCTGAATTATCACTAAAACTGTGGTGAGTACACAGATATTTTTCAAAATGTAATCAAAAGTGTGTGTGTGTCTGTGTTTGTGTGGGTGTTTTAGTTGTTTTTTTTTAATTAATATATCTTCCGCGCCTGCGTATTTCCGCTCGTGCGAAATTATCACTGCTCTTCACAGCATTGCAAACATCAATAAAGTTTATTGTAATGACAACATAGATTTTAGACCAATCACATGCTAACACACACTATAAATATATGCCCAAATAAGGAAAACGCCATTGCCATGATGCGTGCAGCACCTTTCACCAGGCGGGAGCTCCGCGTCCTGGTTGCGGTGATGGACCGCCGCGTAGGCTGCGTAGGGCGATTTATCCCCAATCGGGTTAAGCGCGAGGCCTACGCGGAGGTCCGCCACCTACTCAGGACTCGCGTCAGCAGCAGGCGGACCATCATACAGCTGGAACGCAGATGGAGTGATCTGCGCAGGAGGACTCCGGATCTTTTGGCGGAGATCCGCCAGCAAATCCGCCAACTGCGTGCACGCAGTAAGTTACATTACATTATTATCCAAAACTGCAAATTTACACTGAGTGGTATTCTGTAATTGCAACACTGACTGAACTAGTTGACAAAATATGAGAGTGTGTGTGGTTAGGCCAAACAGTACTGACTGTAGCAAAGTTAGTCAAAACAAGTGCATGCTGTTCATAATTACTACACAGGCTGGAAACTGTACCACATAACTTGATCAGTGGTGTCAATATAATAAGGTGCCTTGAATATTGATATGATGATGTTGCCTATAACAATCATTATGAGTCAATGGAATAGATTATGTAATGAGCAACACAAAAGTAATGTAGAATCAGATTGTTTGCTATGGACAACATAAACATTATAAAAATTAGCCCTTTGTCTTTTACACGGGACAGCACAGTGTAATTGCCAAATGGTGTTTTGATTTTTTAACATGCAACAGAAAATAAATAACATATCTCATTCTAGGACGACCACAACGGCAAGGTGATGCAGGGAGCCCACATCATGTCCCTTCTCAGCCCCCCTCCCCTTCTCAGTCCCCCTCCCCTTCTCAGTCCTCCTCCCCTTCTCAGTCCTCCTCCCCTTCCCAGTCCCCCTCCCCTACCCAGTCCCCCTCAGCTTCCCACTCCCCCTCAGCTTCCCACTCCCCCTCAGCTTCCCACTCCCCTTCTCAGCCCACCTCTCCTTCTCCTTCTGTGCCCCCTTCTCCTCCTTACCAGTCCCCTTCTCCTTCTCCTTCAAAATCCCCTTCTCAGCCCCCCTCAACCTCGATTGGCCAAACATTCTCTCCGCCCCCCTCGCCCTCACAATCAGACCCACCCTCAGAAAAAACTTCCCCAATCCCTCCTCCTTCCCCCATCCCGCCTCCTTCCCCCATTCAGCCTCCTTCCCCCATCCAGCCTCCTTCCCCCATCCAGCTGGCATCACCACCCAGCGAATGGGCAGAAGAAGCCCCAGATGGGCTAAGTGACAATGTTGTGGAGGAAAGTAAGTGTTTTAACATTTTTACAATAATGATTACCTACTTCGACTTACAATCTCAAAACATGCCCTGTTGTACTGTTGGAAATACGCTACCAAGAAAAAAAATAAAAAATATTATTCATGGTGTACATGTTGCATTTAATTTTTAAAGAGTGTCATTATATGTAGTGTTATGTGTGCAATGTTTTGTGTGTCCACTCTAGGTCGACACTCATTAGTTCAAAAGGGTTGCCAGGACAACATGGTTTATATGTGCTCAGTTTTGATGCTAACATTTCTACCTGAGTGGAGTTCTCTTTAACATGGGACGTTGCCCATAGCAACCAATAAGATTATAGTTGTAATTTGTAAGTCCACTTTTACAAGATAATATGTCTAATTTTATTGGTTGCTATGGGCAACGTCCCATCTAAAATAGAACTCCAGTAGTAATAAATGTACCCCATGGTGTGGTCCACTTTCTTGTAATAAACAAAAAAACATTGCTGAGCAGGCTTGTGTGTTGTTCTGCTACTGATTTATCTTTAAAACAGCCATGATGACGTAACTTAGGATTTAAAGCAGGCCTGTCCAAACTGCGGACATACAGCTGCTGAGAAACTACACATTCCAGCATGCCCTGACACCGTTTTGCATTCTCTGTCCCCAAAACTGTGTCAAGGCATGCTGGTCTATGTAGTTTCACAACAGCTGGAGGGCATCAGTTTGGACAGGCCTGCATTAAAGTGTGCTTTGTGCCCTGCTTGTATAATAGGTAATGTGAGTAAGTTATTAATGTTTTCTTTGACTCTTCTTTTCAGATGCTGCAGTTGGAGATCCAAGCACTTTGCCAGAACTTTTAGGGCGGCTGAAAGCCCATTTAAGGGAAGTGATAGCAGACATCGAGGCTATTGAAAAAATACTGTGATTTTATTTTTTTAATTTTGATAAAAGTTTCTTTAAAAAACAAAACTAAAAAAAACATAAAAAAATAAAATTGTTGAAGTTAAGTGGGTGTTGTGTTTATTTATGCTAGAAAGGAACTGCACATTGCCTTGCAGAAATTGGTGACCTTAAACAGTTCACACATCTTACTTAAGATTAAAAAAAAAAAGATAAAACACAAAATTCTACAAACACAAAACTCGTTAGGAGGTTATGGTTTCTAAATACATGAAAAGACATTTATTCACACACTACACATATACACAATACTTCAAACATTTGCATTAGAGCAATAAAAATTACAATATCTATATTTGACAAATTTAAACAACAATGTTTCTGGCCAATTAGAGCTACAAAGTGTTCTTCTGGTATTCCTTGGAGACTTAATTGGTCAGGACCATTGACATTAATTACACTAATTGGGTTCGTAATTGAGGAGGGCTTGTGGACTTTTAACATAAAGGTGTAATTCCACTGAATAGGGAAAAAAAAAGCATTGTGGTGCGTTTGTCCACAAAAGTGTGCACTTTTAACATGGATGGGTAAATATACTAAAACTTAGTAATTTTACGATGAAGTATGTGTTAATGCGATAGTTTCGCAATGCTGCGATGGTTTCGCATTGCTGCGATGTCATTTGGCGTACGCCCACTTTGTGTAATACTGCGTACGAATGTGCAAAAATACGTTGGGGGCGGATGTTCGCAAATTTACTACACTAACGCAACTTTGCGAATATGTGGTGCGAACGAAAAACTTAGCGACCAACTCGGAATGAGGGCCCATGTGCAATATATAGTTTGTGTGTGTGTGTGTGTGTGGGTGGGCGGGCCTTTATCTCATCTTTAGTTACATCTCGGTCCATGAGGCTGTTCTGGGAGGGTGGGACAACTCCCTGGAATGAATGGAAGACTTGGACATGGGAATTTCTTCAGGGCGCAGGCAGTGGTGCAAGTAGAAAAAATGTCTTACGGGTACTGTGTGCGCGCGCCTTTGGCGTGCGCGAAAAAATGGGTGTGGCCAAATGTCACATGGGGCGTGGCCAATGAAAATGGGGGCGTGATACAAATATGGGGGAGGGGCAGATACACGTATGACCCCAATAGTGTCAGATACACGTTGCCCCACAGTGCCAGATATACATTGCCCCACAGTGCCAGATACACATAACCCCACAGTGCCAGATACACATTGCCCCACAGTGCCAGATACACAAATGTCCCCAGAGTGCCAGATACACAAATGTCCCCAGAGTGTCAGATACACATTGCCTCACAGTGCCAGATACACATTGCCCCACAGTGCCAGATGCACATTGCCCCACAGTGCCAGAAGCACATTGCCCCACAGTGCCAGATACACATTGCCCCACAGTGCCAGATACACAAATGTCCCCAGAGTGCCAGATACACATTGCCCCACCGTGCCAGGTACACATTGCCCCACAGTGACAGATACAGAAATGCCCCCAGAGTGCCATACATTGCCTCACAGTGTCAGATACACATTGCCCCACAGTGCCAGATACACAAATGCCCCCACTGTGTCAGATATACATTGCCCCCCGTGCCAGATACAGAAATGCCCCTACAGTGCCAGATATGCCCCCAGTGCCAGATATCCCCCAGTGCCAGGTATACATGCCCCCCTGTGCCAGATATCCCCCAGTGCCAGGTATATATGCCCCCCTGTGCCAGATATGCTCCCAGTGCCAGATATCCCCCAGTGCCAGGTATACATGCCCCCCCCAGTGCCAGATATCCCCCCGTGCCAGGTATAACATGCCCCCCCAGTGCCAGATATCCTCCAGTGCCAGGTATACATGCCCCCCTGTGCCAGATATCCCCCAGTGCCAGGTATATATGCCCCCTTGTGCCAGATATGCCCCCAGTGCCAGGTATACATGCCCCCCTGTGCCAGATATCCCCCAGTGCCAGGTATATATACCCCCCCTGTGCCAGATATGCCCCCAGTGCCAGATATCCCCCAGTGCCAGGTATAACATGCCCCCCCAGTGCCAGATATCCCCCAGTGCCAGGTATAACATGCCCCCTGTGCCAGGTATCCCCCAGTGCCAGGTATAACATGCCCCCCTGTGCCAGATATCCCCCAGTGCCAGGTATATATGCCCCCCTGTGCCAGATATGCCCCCAGTGCCAGGTATACATGCCCCCCCAGTACCAGGTAAACACGCCCCCTCCCCTACTCACCGCTGCCGTCGCCGTCCTGTCTGTCATGTGAGGGAAGGAGAGCGCAGCCTGCGCCTCTCGTTCCCCTCAGTCTCCGGCGGGTGTCTCAGTTTACTTCAGCGCCGATCCGTGAGCCAATCAGAGCTCGCGGGTGCGAGCTCTGATTGGCTCACGGATCGGCGCTGAAGTAAACTGAGACACCCACCGGAGACTGAGGGGAAGGAGAGGCGCAGGCTGCGCTCTCCTTCCCTCACATCAGCGGCGGTGCGGCGGTGCAGCGGGGACGGCGGGTGCGGCGGGGATGGCGGGTGCGGCGTGGAGCAGGGGAGGGAGGGAAGGAAGAGGAGCGGCGGCCCGTCGGTGTGGGTACGGCATACCCACGGCTAAATTCTTACGGGTACGCCGTACCCACCCGTACCTGCCCACTTGCACCACTGGGCGTAGGTGACAGAAACAGTCAGGACAGACCTAGCAACACCAAGAGGAAAATAAACTTAAGGATGAATCAAAATGTCTGAAGTCAAAATGTGACTGCCCTCACAGATTTTGGTGACAGCATAGCCCAAGCTGTGAGCCTGATTCTGCGACAGACGCAAGCCCAACAGCGGGTCCTGCATGCGATTATCAGCAGAATGCGCATGCGTTGCACCATGCGTATGCATCTTTATGGAGGGTATAAGAGCAGATGCTTATTCTGTGTGTGACTGGATTACTCTGCCTGTGAAATGGGTGTTTCTGGGTGGATACTATATGAACGCATAAAAAGATCTGTCTTATGGGCGTGTAGTAACACTTCTGTGTCTGTTTGAGGAGTGATTACGGAGAAGGGACTTCCGGAAAAATAGTGGGAGGAGTGATGCATATGCATGGAGATGGACGCACATAGACATACAAGTACTCACATACATAGCTGGGTGCTCACATAGACAGACAGGTACTCACATAGACAGACATGTACTCACATAGACAGACGGGTTCTCCCATATGTCACAGGCCACCGGGTGGTGAAGTGGCGTTGTTTCGTACCTTAATTTCCCCTGATGATGTCGGTCCCAGTCTTCTTGGACTTTGCTTTCTTGTCACCTCTGGATACCCAGCAGAAGGATGAGGCCCCCAAACAGACCCCAGACAAACAAGTCACCACACTTTTGGACAGTGACTGTTATTTTATTATCACCAATAAGGTGTCACTGCTATTGTGTTAAACGGTTTAGTAGAGTAGAATTGAAATTAAGCAATGTCACTATATATAGGAACAGATCAATATGCAGATCAGCAGTTCGAGATCATATGGTATCACAGGTAATATAGTCAAGCATTAAACATTTTAGTTACATATAACAAATTCACGGCTTTTAGAAGAACTCACAATTGCAAGTATTTCTTCAATATACTCGTAAATGAACTTCTCACAAATTATTTATCGTATACTATTACGTCACTATTAACCATAACCTTAAATGTCTACCAATTGACTGGCAGCAAGTAACCAGGAACGGTGTCCAAATTAGTGTCCCAAGTGTCCACACGGTGGCTGTAGAATTACTATTAACCGTAGTGTTCCTTACAGTATCTCAAGTGTCCACTAGAGGGTGTAGGAGTACAATCCGGCAGTGACTAGTAACTGAGTTTTGTATATTATCTCAGATATCTTATAGGAAGGCTTTCAGTATAAATCCTGAGGTAAATACGGACTAAAATAACTGGATGCAATTCTGTCAGATAGCCACTCACTATTTAGGGTAAGGGGGGGATCAATACTGTTCGCACGGGCTGGTTCTGTCGGTACTAGTGCTAACTAATATCACCTTCTTTAAGGTAACTCCTAATAGGCAGTAACCTTTTTTTCTCATTCCTTGAACACAACACTGTCGCTGTCCCCGGGTGACCTTGCGTAGATTAAAAGCATCAAATTCTCCCCCTGGGCTCTGCCTGTCGGACACGGCTGTGCTGCTGCGGTACTGGTTGGCTGACAGGTGTCATATATCTCAGGGCTCTTCCCCTCTCTGTCTGTAGTAACAAATGGGAATATTGCTGCATGAGGGAAGCACCTGGCTGAGTTGGCAAGGGTTGGCTGGCTGTCAAGTTGAGCTGCTGCTGAAATGGCCTCACTGACTGACAACACCTCTAACTGTCTGTCTGACCCTGGCAGCCTCAGGTGATGGGTGACAGGGGTCTTAGGCTGTGCTGACAGACTTAAACAGGGCTGACTGGAGAATGACACAAAAAGGGGTTCTGACTGTCACTGGGGTATGGCTGGCTGTGCTGAGGCACTGTCACTGAGGTACGGCTGGCTGTGCTGAGGCACTGTTACAGACACAATGTGAAGGGGCAAGGTTACTCACTGTTCCCCGCAGCTGCACTCCATCCTCTCACTGTCAGGCAGCCTCTTCAGTGCTTCCCAGCTGTGATGACAGAGACTCCATGCTGCTTCACTTGCGGCTCGCACGCTGATATGATTCCTGTCAGCACTTCTCTCTCAGCAGCTGTGACGCTTCCTTCCCTAGCGTCTCACTCAGTTGTCGGGCGCAGACGGCTCCACTTGCGACCGCACTCCTTTCGCCGCTGGTCACCCCTTTTAGGGCTCTCTGGACGACAACTCTCCACACTGCAGCCTCACACACTCTCCTCAGAGCAGTAACCCTGCCTCCTCAGCTTCCCGCTCTGTAAAGGTCATGGGGTCAGCCAATCGCAGGGTACTTTTCTCCCAGCTCTCTGGCTGTGACAGTTGGGCTCCTCTGGTTCTAGACTTGACTCCCCTGGGTCCTAGTGCCCCCCATGTCAGCTCCTGCTGACATCACTAAAAGTTAGGGGATAGTTAACCTATGCAGTGCTGCGTTGCTAGGCATGGGCCTGTACTGTAGTGGGAACACCACAGGATAGTGCCACATATTCCTCCACTTGAAGGTTGCGTGTCCTCACGCAAAAGCAACATTTATGTACAATGTCCTGACAGTCTTTCTCATAGCAACATACACAACATCTAACTTTAAAATTGGATGTCCAAACACTTTGTTAAGTAGTCCTTCATGCATTACTTAAGAGTTCAATTGGCATGAATACAAAGTACATCAAGAATGCAATTTTTACAATCACAGGTAAGTATGTATACAGTGAACACATACACATTTATTCCCTATACCTTAGGGGCAAGACACCTTGGGTGCTTCTTTCTGACCTTCTGACTGCAGGGTCAGGTACACCACTGAAAGATTGCTCAACAGCATGACTGGGACCACTTGGATTATCAACAGGCCTGGGTACTGGCTGTTCTAGGGTGATGACCCCTGACGGGCCTGAAGGGACTGAGCCACACATGAAGAGAAGTAGCTCTATGGGGTCATGTAGTGGGGCACCCATTGAAGGTCCGCATTCCTCTGCCACAGGTACATCCTCTCGCTTGGATTCACACACCTTGGTGCTACATCTTTTAATCTGATCACGAGGTACTGTGCTGATGGGACCTTCTTTTCCTTTTTGAATTCTGTAGGCATACAGGCCATCAGTGGGGACTCCCACCACAATGTACGGGGTATCCTCCCACATGGCATCAAGCTTACTCGTACGGTGATTTTTCTTTTTCCATACACAATCTCCGAGTTGCAGGGGTGTAGCATGGATATTGCTGTTATAGCCCATCTCTTGACGGTGATGTGCTGCTTCCATGCGCTGATTAACTATTTCTCGTGCGGATTCAATACGGTGTTGGTGCTCCCGCACCCAATCATTCTGTGGAATCATTGGCTCAGTCACTACAGGAGTCAACTCGAGGTCCTTCGGAAGCTTTCCTTGACGTCCAAACATAAGGTAGTATGGGGTGAAGCCAGTGGAACAATGCTCAGTATTGTTGTACAGGTAGGCCAATTCAGGTAGCAGTGTTGGCCATTGTGAGCGTTTCTCAGCAGATAGGCTTCGCAGCATGTTGATGACCGTCTGATTTGCCCTCTCACACAGTCCATTACACTGAGGGCGATAGGCCGTCGTCCTCAGCTTCCGACATCCATATAGGGTGCACAACTCCTGAAACAGCTGTGACTCAAATGCTGGGCCTTGGTCAGTAAAGATCCGATCGGGGTACCCATAGGGCCTTGCAAAGTTCTTGAGGAATACTTCTGCGGTGGTTTTAGCAGTCAAGTCACGAACAGGGGCAACGACCAGGAACTTGCTATAGTAATCAGTCATTGTTAAGGCATACTGGTACCCACTGGGACTGGGTTCGAGTTTTACATGGTCCAGGGCCACAAGCTCCAACGGCCTATGGCTTTTGATGGGATGCAGGGGATCCTTTTGGCTGGCTTCGGGCCTCCTCTTCAGGTTGCAGGCCACGCAATCACGGCACCACTGCCCGATATCCTCTCTCATGCCGACCCAGAAATACCTCCTCCTCAAGGTGGCTTCCGTTTTCTGGGTGACAAAGTGACTGGACTGATTGTGATAAGCGGTCAGCAGGAAGTGGGCTTGTTGTCTGGGCACCACGGTTTGTACGATGGTCTGGTTCGTACTGGGATCGGTACTGGTTCGAACCAATAGTCCATGCTTGATGCTGAGACGGTCTCGGTGTCGTAGCAGTTTGACCAACTCGGGATCGGCAACGGCTCTCTGGGTCTGGGTCAGTTGACTCTTGCGACGAAGGTGGCCCATCAACTCTTGCATCACTGGACTCTCGTGTTGCACTTTCACCCAATCGAACCCTAAGTTGTCACAGGGCAGGCTATCAGGACTCGCATCAGATGTGGCGGCAACAGGGTCAGAAGTGACGATGCAGTATCTCCTCCTTTGTGGCTTGAAAGTTGGGGTCTCTACATCTTCCGACCAATCCTTCTCCTCTTCAGCTATGTCATCAGTGGGCAGGCGGGACAAGGCATCGGCATTTCCGTTAGATTTTCCACTCCGGTAGACTACCGTGTAGCGAAACCCAGCGAGACGGGACATCCACCGCTGTTCCAGAGCCGGCAGGCGTGCTGTAGACAAGTGTGCCAATGGGTTATTGTCTGTCACAATCTCGAAAGGTGTGGCGGCCAAGTAGTTTTTGAATTTCTCGGTTACGGCCCAGACAAGGGCAAGAAGCTCCAACTTGAAGGCCGAGTAATTCTCACAATTCCGTTTGGTCTTCTTCAGGCCTCGGCTGGCGTATGCAATGACTCTCTCTCGGCCATCTTGCTCCTGGGATAGTACAGCTCCTAGTCCACGGTGACTGGCATCGGTATACAGCTTGAAAGGCCTCCCGTAGTCTGGATAGGCTAATAGCGGTGCCTCAATCAATGATGCCTTCAGCTGATCAAAGGAGGTCTGTTGTGCCTCTGTCCACTTGACTCTGGACGCACTTCTCTGCTCTTGACCTGACTTGGCTCGTAGCAGCTCATTTAATGGGGTAGCCACTTTTGCAAAGTTTTCAATGAAGCGCCTGTAGTATCCAACAAAGCCCAAGAAGCTTCGGACATCCTTCACTGTCCTCGGTACAGGCCAATCTCTCACAACACGGATCTTCTCTGGTTCTGGCTTCACACCCTTAGCACTGACGATGTGCCCGAGGTATTGCACTTTCGGCTTCAATAGATGACACTTCGATGGCTTTAACTTCAGCCCGCATTTGGTCAACTGGGCAAACACCTCATCCAAGTGCTGGAGGTGCTCCTCATAGCTCCTGGAGTAGATGATGACGTCATCCAGGTAAAGCAGGACCATCTCAAAGTTCCTGTGTCCCAAACAGTGCTCCATGACTCTCTGGAAGGTGGCTGGGGCATTGCAGAGTCCAAATGGCATCCTGTCGAACTCGAAAAGACCCATCGGCGTTGTAAACGCAGTCTTCTCCCTGTCCTCCACAGCCATCGGGATCTGCCAGTACCCACTTGTGAGGTCAAGAGTGGAGAAGTACGTCGCTGTCTTCAACGCCGTCAGAGATTCTTCAATTCTCGGTAGCGGATAGGCGTCCTTGTGAGTCACTGCATTCAACTTCCGGTAGTCCACACAAAAGCGCAAACTGCCATCCTTTTTCTTCACTATCACCAGAGGGGCGGCCCATGGGCTGTGGCTTTCATGAATCACACCCGCATCCTTCATCTCGGAGATCATGTTGCGTACAGGTTGGTACATAGCTGGTGGCAATGGTCTGTGCCGTTCCTTGATGGGAGGACTGCTCCCGGTGTGGATGTGGTGGTACACACTCTCTGCTTTTCCGAAGTCGGATGGGTACTGACTGAAGGCCTGGGCATTCTTCTTTACCACCTGAAGCACTCCCTGGCGTCTTTCCTCAGGGGTGTCAGAATCGCCAATTCGGATCTCCTCCCACCATGGGGTTTCATCTTCAGTAGCCTTGTGCCCTGTCATAGCCCTCTGCTGGACCACCGGCATACTTGTCTCCATCACGTCCTGAAAATCCACTTGAATCACTTTAGCCACCGGGCAATGCTTGAACAGCTGAATAGGAAAACTGTGTGGGTTCAAGACACGGACTGGAACTCTTCCATGTTCCACCTTTGCCAATGTCCTCGCCACCGCAAATGGTTGTTGTCCATCAGTATCGCAGGATTCGATCATTGCCTCGTAGTCCTGCCCACCTGGGCCGATCCTTGCCTTGCACCACACGACATGTTCAGAATTGGGTAGGAGAATTACAGGTCGATGATCAGCTACTCTGGCCTTGCCAACTTCTCCCCTGGCATTAACGAACCTCTTCTGACCCTCAAGCAGCCGTACTGTCTGCTGCAACGTCTTCCGTTCCTGCGGGGCTGCAGATCGCATCTCGAACCGGAGAGCCTCCACCAACTCATCGGGACAATTCTTTAGGACATTCATCCCGAGTATGATGGGAGGTAGGTGTCCACTATTCGCGGTGGTCACCAGACACCCTTGCTGCTTTAGGCTAGCCTTGCCGATCATTAAGTTGGCCTCCCAATAGCCACAGAACTTTATCTGCTCTCCGTTGCTAGCCAATAGCTGGAGCCATGTGTTTGGTGGCGTCACAATCTCGCTTTCATCCCAATGCCGTTGAAACTCTGCAAGTTGAATCGTAGTCACTTGAGACCCAGTATCTAGAAGAGCTGGTATTTCGACTCCGTTGACCCAAATCTTCAAGTGAGGGCACTTTCCAACATATCGAGGCCACCATTCCTGCGTTGATGGACCTATTGGCGAGGTTCCTCCCGAGGGTCGGTCCCTCGCCTCGGGATCTCGTCGTTTAAAGCCTCACTCCGGCAGTTTCTTTCGATGTGACCGCTCTGACGGCACCGTCTACATATCGGCCGCCCCTGTGAATCGAACTGGTCTGTAGGGCGTCGGCCTGAAGATCTTGGGAAATCCCTTCGCCATTGGGAAATGTTCCTTCCTCCGCGCTCGTGGTGCCAATCGCTGCAACCGACTCTCTGTTGGTTCTGTTGAAGTGCTTGTAGTTGTCGACCCATGTCAGACATACCCTGTCGTATCTCTGCCAGTGCGTTGACCAGGCCCTCATCTTGGGCAAGGGCGGATCGAGACTGCTGGGTAACAGTGCCCTTGGTGGTCTGAGGTATACATCGTATGGGCTGCGGGACGTCCTCATGCTCTTCATCGGTCAGACAGTTCGACGAGAAGTCACCTCCTGGTCTCACCCGGTCCCCTCCGAGAGCATCCATCATCGTCTCTTTAAATTTGGCAAAAGTGCACCCAACATTCTGCCCCTTCCACAGCTTCAGCTGTGCGCGAGTGGCTTCTCCTCTTGCTCCCTTAATAAAAAGGTCGCTAAGGATCTTCTCTTTTTGCAGTCCTTCATTTGGGTCCAGAGCTATCACAGCTTGCATCGCCTCATGCAGCCCCAGAGTGAAGTCCCTCAATGACTCGTGAGGCTTCTGTTTCCGGGCATATAGTAGTTCTTTGAGCTCGGTAACTGTCCGTGAGTCGAAGGTGGTCCTCAATTTTTCCAATATGCCCTCGACAGTTGCTCTCTGGTCGTTCTCCCAGGATTTCACCTCGCCCAGAGCGGATCCCTTCAGTTGGGCAATCAGTATCGCCACCTGCTGCGCTTCACTCAGTGGGTATAGTTGAAACAAGGTCCGCATATTATCTCTGAAGTCTCTGAAAGTACTCGTGCCAGGGAAGTGGTCATCACCAGAATACGTCAACACCCACGGAGCCCCCATGTAATATGGCATAGTGATGGGTGATGCCATTGCTGCTGGTGGAGGCAGGTTTGTCCGGCTGGGACCTTCCTCCTGGCCTGATCCTTTCTCCTGGGCCGGCGCGGGTGATGAGGGTTGTGGTTCCGACATCTTGCTTTAATCTGATTCGATCCTGTTCGTGGACGCCAAGTTGTCACAGGCCACCGGGTGGTGAAGTGGCGTTGTTTCGTACCTTAATTTCCCCTGATGATGTCGGTCCCAGTCTTCTTGGACTTTGCTTCCTTGTCACCTCTGGATACCCAGCAGAAGGATGAGGCCCCCAAACAGACCCCAGACAAACAAGTCACCACACTTTTGGACAGTGACTGTTATTTTATTATCACCAATAAGGTGTCACTGCTATTGTGTTAAACGGTTTAGTAGGGTAGAATTGAAATTAAGCAATGTCACTATATATAGGAACAGATCAAGGGCCCTCATTCCGAGTTGATCGGTCGCAAGGCGAATTTAGCAGAGTTACACACGCTAAGCCGCCTCCTACTGGGAGTGAATCTTAGCTTCTTAAAATTGCGACCGATGTATTCGCAATATTGCGATTACTAACTACTTAGCAGTTTCAGAGTAGCTTCAGACTTACTCTGCCTGTGCGATCATTTCAGTGCTTGTCGTTCCTGGTTGACGTCACAAACACACCCAGCGTTCGCCCAGGCACTCCCACCGTTTCCCCGGCCACTCCTGCGTTTTTTCCGGAAACGGTAGCGTTTTCAGCCACACGCCCCTGAAACGCCGTGTTTCCGCCCAGTAACACCCATTTCCTGTCAATCACATTACGATCGCCGGAGCGATGAAAAAGCCGTGAGTAAAATTACTTTCTTCATAGTAAAGTTACTTGGCGCAGTCGCAGTGCGAACATTGCGCATGCGTACTAAGCGGATTTTCACTGCGATGCGATGAAAAATACCGAGCGAACAACTCGGAATGAGGGCCAATATGCAGATCAGCAGTTCGAGATCATATGGTATCACAGATAATATAGGCCCTCATTCCGAGTTGATCGCTCGGTAATTTTCTTCGCATCGCAGTGAAATTCCGCTTAGTACGCATGCGCAATATTTGCACTGCGACTGCGCCAAGTAATTTTACAATGAAGATAGTATTTTTACTCACGGCTTTTTCTTCGCTCTGGCGAACGTAGTGTGATTGACAGGAAATGGGTGTTACTGGGCGGAAACACAGCGTTTTCGGGGCGTGTGGATAAAAACGCTACCGTTTCCGGAAAAAACGCAGGAGTGGCCGGAGAAACGGGGGAGTGTCTGGGCGAAAGCTGGGTGTGTTTATGACGTCAAACCAGGAACGACAAGCACTGAACTGAACGCAGATGCCGAGTAAGTCTGAAGCTACTCTGAAACTGCTAAGTAGTTTGTAATCGCAATATTGCGAATACATCGGTCGCAATTTTAAGAAGCTAAGATACACTCCCAGTAGGCGTAGGCTTAGCGTGAGCAACTCTGCTAAATTCGCCTTGCGAGCGATCAACTCGGAATGAGGGCCATAGTCAAGCATTAAACATTTTAGTTACATATAACAAATTCACGGCTTTTAGGAGAACTCACAATTGCAAGTATTTCTTCAATATACTCGTAAATGAACTTCTCACAAATTATTTATCGTATACTATTACGTCACTATTAACCATAACCTTAAATGTCTACCAATTGACTGGCAGCAAGTAACCAGGAACGGTGTCCAAATTAGTGTCCCAAGTGTCCACACGGTGGCTGTAGAATTACTATTAACCGTAGTGTTCCTTACAGTATCTCAAGTGTCCACTAGAGGGTGTAGGAGTACAATCCGGCAGTGACTAGTAACTGAGTTTTGTATATTATCTCAGATATCTTATAGGAAGGCTTTCAGTATAAATCCTGAGGTAAATACGGACTAAAATAACTGGATGCAATTCTGTCAGATAGCCACTCACTATTTAGGGTAAGGGGGGGATCAATACTGTTCGCACGGGCTGGTTCTGTCGGTACTAGTGCTAACTAATATCACCTTCTTTAAGGTAACTCCTAATAGGCAGTAACCTTTTTTTCTCATTCCTTGAACACAACACTGTCGCTGTCCCCGGGTGACCTTGCGTAGATTAAAAGCATCAAATTCTCCCCCTGGGCTCTGCCTGTCGGACACGGCTGTGCTGCTGCGGTACTGGTTGGCTGACAGGTGTCATATATCTCAGGGCTCTTCCCCTCTCTGTCTGTAGTAACAAATGGGAATATTGCTGCATGAGGGAAGCACCTGGCTGAGTTGGCAAGGGTTGGCTGGCTGTCAAGTTGAGCTGCTGCTGAAATGGCCTCACTGACTGACAACACCTCTAACTGTCTGTCTGACCCTGGCAGCCTCAGGTGATGGGTGACAGGGGTCTTAGGCTGTGCTGACAGACTTAAACAGGGCTGACTGGAGAATGACACAAAAAGGGGTTCTGACTGTCACTGGGGTATGGCTGGCTGTGCTGAGGCACTGTCACTGAGGTACGGCTGGCTGTGCTGAGGCACTGTTACAGACACAATGTGAAGGGGCAAGGTTACTCACTGTTCCCCGCAGCTGCACTCCATCCTCTCACTGTCAGGCAGCCTCTTCAGTGCTTCCCAGCTGTGATGACAGAGACTCCATGCTGCTTCACTTGCGGCTCGCACGCTGATATGATTCCTGTCAGCACTTCTCTCTCAGCAACTGTGACGCTTCCTTCCCTAGCGTCTCACTCAGTTGTCGGGCGCAGACGGCTCCACTTGCGACCGCACTCCTTTCGCCGCTGGTCACCCCTTTTAGGGCTCTCTGGACGACAACTCTCCACACTGCAGCCTCACACACTCTCCTCAGAGCAGTAACCCTGCCTCCTCAGCTTCCCACTCTGTAAAGGTCATGGGGTCAGCCAATCGCAGGGTACTTTTCTCCCAGCTCTCTGGCTGTGACAGTTGGGCTCCTCTGGTTCTAGACTTGACTCCCCTGGGTCCTAGTGCCCCCCATGTCAGCTCCTGCTGACATCACTAAAAGTTAGGTGATAGTTAACCTATGCAGTGCTGCGTTGCTAGGCATGGGCCTGTACTGTAGTGGGAACACCACAGGATAGTGCCACACATAGACAGGCGGGTACTCACATAGACAGACGGTTACTCACATAGACAGACAGGTTCCTTCTCACATAGACAGACGGGTACTCACATAGACAGATGGGTTCTCACATAGACAGATGGGTACTCACATAGACAGACGGGTACTCACATAGACAGACGGGTAGTCACATAGACAGATGGGTTCTCCCATAGACAGGCGAGTACTCACATAGACAGATGGGTACTCACATAGACAGACAGGTTCCTTCTCACATAGACAGACGGGTACTCACATAGACAGATGGGTTCTCACATAGACAGATGGGTTCCCACATAGACAGACGGGTACTTACATAAATGGATGGATACTTACATAGACAGACGTGTTCTCACATAGACAGATGGGTACTCACATAGACAGACAGGTTCCTTCTCACATAGACAGACGGGTACTCACATAGACAGATGGGTTCTCACATAGACAGATGGGTTCCCACATAGACAGACGGGTTCCCACATAGACAGATGGGTACTTACATAGATGGATGGATACTTACATAGACAGATGTGTTCTCACATAGACAGATGGGTACTCACATAGACAGACGGGTACTTACATAGACAGACATGTACTCACATAGACAGACGGGTTCTCCCATAGACAGGCGGGTACTCACATAGACAGACGGGTACTCACATAGACAGACAGGTTCCTTCTCACATAGACAGACGGGTACTCACATAGACAGATGGGTTCTCACATAGACAGATGGGTACTCACATAGACAGACGGGTACTCACATAGACAGACGGGTACTCACATAGACAGATGGGTTCTCCCATAGACAGGCGAGTACTCACATAGACAGATGGGTACTCACATAGACAGACAGGTTCCTTCTCACATAGACAGACGGGTACTCACATAGACAGATGGGTTCTCACATAGACAGATGGGTTCCCACATAGACAGACGGGTACTTACATAGATGGATGGATACTTACATAGACAGACGTGTTCTCACATAGACAGATGGGTACTCACATAGACAGACAGGTTCCTTCTCACATAGACAGACGGGTACTCACATAGACAGATGGGTTCTTACATAGACAGATGGGTTCCCACATAGACAGACGGGTTCCCACATAGACAGATGGGTACTTACATAGATGGATGGATACTTACATAGACAGACGTGTTCTCACATAGACAGATGGGTACTCACATAGACAGACGGGTTCCCACATAGACAGATGGGTTCTCAAATAGATGGACGGATACTCATATAGATGGACAGGTACTCACATAGATGGGTACTCACATAGACAGATGGGTACTCGCATAGATAGACGGGTACTCACATATAGACATGGATGGATGGATAAAAATTAGCATATGGAAGTAAAAATTGCATCTTTGAATTTCCGCATATGCTGGCATTTTTCGTCCAACTCAGAATCAGGCTCGTACTGTTGATCACAAACTTCCCATAATGGGGAATGTAGCTGTACACCTAGCTATGTAGACAGCAGCGTAACAGGGCTCCAGAGCACCTTGTGCTGGACCTGACCCCTAAGTATATGATACCGCATAGAGGGGGTGGAACCACCATTATCAGGAAGTGCAGCACTGCCCAGAGCATCTTGAGAACCCTCCAAGCGACTGCACAGACTGCTGGGTACCTGTCTTGAGCATCCAAAGAACACTCTGTGCAGAACTGCAGCAGCAATACTGGCTGTCATTACAGGCAGCCTGCTAGCCAGGAGCAAGGGTCATGGGGCAACAATGGTTCTTCTCCCAGACGCCTGCATTGTATGTGACGGCAATACTTGCAGATCTCTAGTTACGGCAGTGTATGTACAAGATGAACACCTAAATAGAAATTAATACAGTACAACCTATGATGTCTTCTCCAATTCTGTCAGAGAGGCCAACTTCAGGCAATGTACAAAATGTATTTTAAATTAATGGCTCAAAACATGAGCACGGAAACGATATTGATATGAGATTGTCTGGAGGCCGTGTTCTCACTGACTTGGCCCTATTTTCATCAAAGAAAACAAGAGAATAATCATCCAAACCACATTTGTAAAACAAAACCATGCCAGGAAACAATACAGCTCATCTCCTCATTATGCTCAGTCGCAATAAACGATTGAGACGGAAAATACTACATCACAGTAATGCAGCATGGCTATAATCAGTGTCTGAAAAGCTTCCTACATTTTAGAGTTATGTCCCAAGCATATAATAAAAAAAAGAAACACCAAATTAGTTCTGAAGTATTTTATTGTATATTTATAGAATTATCAGGTTTTTGTTTGCTTTTATCTTCAAGCATAGAAGTCATTTAAGAGCTAATTCACTACAAGAGCCCACACAACTGGATTCCCCTGCACTCATCTGCCAACCAGCAAAGCAGAACCTAATCTGAAGCTGCCTCTAATATTATAATAAAAGCAGAAATCTCGCCCACACAAGTTTGCAAGGATTTGTGTGTGTGTAGAATCCAGATCTGCAGCATTTTTTCCCCCCAAAATATTATTATTCCGATTTCTCACATTACAAAAATGCAAATATAGCAATTCTAGACATAGAATAATGAGACAGTAATGTATAACAGTGCAGACACATGGTCACCCTGCCAGAGGGCAGTGGGATATAGAATATTCAATCTCACAGTGGAACAAGGAGAATTCAAAACACATTTTCAAAATTTTCCACAAATAAAACATTTAAACATTCCAATAAAAGAGAACATGTGCGTAACAAGTAATAGCGGAGAATAAAATGTATGAGCACAATGTAAGAAGAAAAAGAGAAAGAATATATAGAGTGAAAGTCCTCTGCCGGTACAGATACATTGCATTCATTTCTCCAGATATAAACACAATAAAGTAAAAAAAAAAAAAAAAAAAAAAAAAAAAAATTAAACCGAAAGTACTTAATACCTGCCAGAAGTCACGGGTCGTCGATCCATCCACAGAGATATTCCCAAATCTAGGAGATCAATCTCCCAATCAGCCCGGTGTATAAGAGAACAGAGAAAGAAGTAGAAAGAGAACTAAAAGAAGGGATAAAAAGGTACAGTATTCAAAGGCCCAAGGGGTTAGGATGATCTATAGTGTGGAGTAAATACCATGAAGTAGACTGGAAGCAGTTTTGAATTGCCTGTTTAGTGGTCATGGGAAGTGTCTGAATATAATTATCCCAACACTGGAATAGGGTTGGAGTAAGTTTTTCTTTATGGATGGATGCCTCTAGCCAGTCCATGGTAAATAAAAAAATAAACTTGATGTTACCATTGAGAGAGTGGAAGTAGAGTTATGAATCCACTGTTGTAAAATAGCTTTCCTACTAACCGCTGACAATATCACAAGAAGTTTTTCATTGGTCCTTGGGATGTCCGTCTGGTCCGCTAAGTAACCAAATAGTGCCCAAGACATAGTGCAATGGAAAGACACGCCTAGAATTGTAGTTCCATATTGATGTACCTCATGCCAAAACTTTTTCACCGAACTACAATCCCAAAAACAATGCAAAAGATCCGCCCCATCAGTTAAACATTTAGTACATCTCGCTTCTTCCAAGATGTCCATTAAATATCGGCGTTTAGGTGAGATATAAGCTCTATGGAGCATTTTGTAGGCCATTTCTTGGCACGAGCTAGCTGGAATAAGTTTCAGAGTTAACTGAAAATGGTCTAAGAGGGAGTCAGGGGTGACCGACGGAATACGGGTGGACCATTGGGACAGTTCCGGAAGATCCGTGTCAGGGTCAATTTCTATGCATATACGTGCATATATAGTCGAGATAGAATAAAAGCCAGAGTGGAGAAGTGTGGTAGGAGGATCTAGAAAGTCATAGTCCGTCAATTTGGGCAAGACAGTTTTAAGATAGTGGACTGCCTGGAAGTAAGAAAACTCCTGTTGAGAGTGTAAGCCATATCTGTCCTTCGCTTCTGCAAAGGAAAGCGGGAGGTGGGAAGCATTAAGTAAGTTATGCAGGTTACAGATACCAGAAGAATACCAGGTAGTGAAGGGTCTCAAAGCCCTCCCCTCCTGAAACTCCAGGTTACCGACTAAAGGCAGTGAAAGCGAGTAGAGATATTGAAGCTTAAGAGGTTTCCTCGCCATTCTCCACGCCTGTATAATGGGAAATAATAATAACTTATTAGTGATATTCAAGGTCAATTTGGAAGGTCTGGCATGAAGTAGGTAGCGAGGGACAGAGAAGGGCAGAATTGAGAGTCCAAAATGGAGTCCGTAAAATAATTGTTATCGCCAAGCCAATCCATAGCAATGTGGAGAAGACAGGCAAGGTTATATTGTTTGATATTGGGTAGGTTAACTCCACCTCTAAGTACTGTTTGGGACAATTTTTTCATACTAATCTGGGGTCACTTGCCAGACCAGATAAATTTGGTAATAGAGGCATTCAGTGAGGATAGATCCGAACTGGATAATAATAAAGGAGTCATCTGTAAGACATAAAGAAGTTTCGGGAAGCTGGCCATCTTAAACAGGTTGCAGTATCCCGGCAAGTTAAGAGGAAGGGTCTGCCAAAGACCAAGCTCTGTTTTCATCTTGCGCAAAACCGGGGTAATATTGTACCGATATAAATGACAGGGATGAGAGGGGAGCACTATGCCTAGAAAAGTTATATAAGTAGCCGCCCATTTAAAAGGGAAAGTGTCCCCCCACCCTGTTCTCGCCCGTCCAAACATGGCCAATGCCTCCGACTTCCCATAATTAATAGAAAATCCTGCGAAAGAAGAAAAGCGGTCAATTGTGATGATCAACTGAGGAATCGAAAGGCGGGGGTCGGACATAAAAAGGAGAAGGTCGTCAGCAAATGCCACCACCCTCAGTTCCTGAGTGCCCATGGCAATGCCTCTGTAATCCCTATGTAACAGAATAAACCTGATAAGGGGCTCCAACGCCAAATTAAAAAGAAGGGGAAATAACAGGCATCCCAGTCTGGTGCCTCTTTCCAACGTGAAGGGGGCGGATGCTACACTGTTAACTAAAATTTGCGCCACAGGGTTAGTGTAAATGGTCTGCAACAAGTTACGGAACAATGGGTCAAATTGTTGGTGGGCAAGTACTCTAGTCAGATGAGGCCAGGCGATCTTATCAAATGCCTTTTCTGCATCTAGATTTATAATAATATTACTTTTGGCCTGACAGAGATGAGTGTGAGATATTGCAGCTAAGGCTGCTCTTATTCCCCGTGTGGACTGTCTACCCTTGACAAAACCCATCTGCGCAGGTGAAATTAGGCGGGGCAGGCAAGTCTGTAATCTGTTAGCCATTATTTTAGTTAAGATTTAAAAATCCTGATTGAGGAGTGAGATAGGGCGGTAGGACCCTATCAGGACGGGATCCTTACCAGGCTTCGCAAGCACAATGAGCCTTGCCTCATTAAAATGGAGGGGAGACTCTCCTGTCGTAAGGATATGGTTATATAGCTTAGTTAGAACAGGAAGTATATCAGCATGTAGCATCTTATAGAATTCGGCACTGAAGGCGTAAGGACCAGGGCTCTTTCCATTAGGGAGAGACTTAATGGTGGCCCGAACCTCATCATCGGTGACAGGAGCATCTAACAAGTCTCTCTCTTCTAACGTGAGCTCCGGCAACTGTGTTTCGTTCAAAAAGGATTGGCCATCTATTGCACTGTCAGTGTCCGCAGTATATAGAGATTTATAAAAGCGCATAAAAGCAGAACAGATGTCAGTGGGATTAGAAAGAATAGTTCCAGAACTGTGTAACGCATCAACCCACGTTTTGTTCTGAGGTCCTCTGATTAGATTAGCCAGAAGCTTCCCTGACTTATTTCCCCATCTATGAAACCTATTCCTGACATAGTCATAGCTCGTTTGGGCTTGTTCGGTATCATAGATTTGTTTTGCCATGAGGTATGTTTCCTTGTGAATAGGACTATCGCATCGTATATAAGTACGATAAGCAAGCGTGAGCGCCGCACTCAGCTCTTGCAATTTAGAATTACATTTCTTACGTTTAGAGTTGACATAAGAAATAATGTGTCCTCTAAGGACAGCCTTAGAAGCCCCCCAAAAGAGTGGGTTATTAGGTTCTTGTTCTAAATTGTCAGTGACGTAGTTAAGCCAGGTGTGTTTAAGATGTCGAAAAAAATCCTCAGAATGTATGAGATATGCCGAGAACCTCCAACATTTGGAGATACATAGAGGTAAAGCTAAGTGTAGGGACAGAGTTACGGGGACATGGTCTGAAATAATTATGTCTTTGATCGAGGTGTGAGATACTTTATAGAAAAGGTGTTTAGATTAGAATAAATAATCAATGCGAGAGTGAGTGGAGTGTGGATTTGAGTAAAAAGAATAGTCTCGATGGAGGGCGTGATGTATACGCCAAGGATCTAGTAAAGCAAGTTGAGAACAGAAAGAGAGAAGAAGATTAGGAGACGGTCCGGGTCTTTTGGTACTCACCCCCAATCTGTCCATGGATGGATCGACGACCGTGTTGAAGTCACCCCCTAAAATCAAATTCTGACCTCCCCAAGATAAGACTCTCTGGAGAACATCTGCAAAAAAGAGGTTGTTAGATCCAGTAGGTGCATAAAGGTTCAAAAAGGTATATATCGTGTTATCAATAGAGACATCTAACAAGATAAATCTACCCTCGGGATCGATACAATTTTTAAGAATTGAATACTGGAGATTCCTATGAAAGAGAATAGCAACACCCCTGGTTTTATTGGTATAAGTGTTAGGGTCTCCTGCCCTGTGCTGCCACGTCGTCATGGCAACCGGGAGACAAGTGCTAGTGGAGTAACCTGAGCGCAGCTGATACTCCGGTTCGGGTCTTTTGCTGTGCAGTGGTTATAGGCTCTGTGCACGGCAGGGGATCCGGTGCTGGTTTTTGTGCTCACAGTCTGTGAGGTCTGAGTGGGGCGTGGACAGCACCTGCTTTATAAGGCCTCTTTTCAAGGTAAGCAGATGCTGCTGAATCTTTGTTGGTTAGTCAGTTCATGAAAGTTAGCCAGTACTGTGTAGCTTTGTATTTGTTTGTTGCTTACTGCAAATAGGCCTGGGGATTTGGTATTACACTCTGCCAATCCAGACCTAGCAGTAAGACTGGAGTCAGTCGTTTAACCTGCTGGGGTTCTGTTACTACTCTGTGAACTTAGCAAGTTTGCGGCTGTATTCTAAGACTTGCCTGTCTAATCCTGTCTCACTGTGCTAGGTGTCAGGGGTCAGTTTAGTGGCAGTAAGCTAAAACCTGTGCACTGCAAGTGAGAAATAGGATTGTGGAGACTCTCCTTGTGTCTATCATTCCATCTCTGACCAAGGAGTTTACTGCCACACCCGTTGGTAACCCTTTAGGGTTTTGCTGTTGCCCTTAGCAACAGCATTTCGGGTTCTCTACGTATTAAAACACAACATCTTGCTTTTTCCATCTGTGCAGTTCTAATACAAGGGAGATACCCAGTTCCTTAGCCTCTGGGCTTCTCTGTTCACTTTGTGTGTATTTTGTTACCCTATTACCTTCTGTGTACGTTATGTCATATTCCCCAGTTTGTCTGTGAGTCCATTTGTTTTGCATAACAGTTCAAACACCAGTACATTCCTGCAGACACTGGAGTGCATAACAGTTCTGACACCAGTACTTTCCTGCAGGCACTGGTGTGCATAACATATTCAGCAGCCCAATACTCCTGTTGAAATTTTGTGGGAATATGGAGCATACCCCTCAAAATATGTTGCAACAGGTGGTCGATCAGGTGCAGGTCCTGACTCGACAATTAAATGATTTGTCCATTAAAATGCACACCTCCCAGGCTGCTGGCGGAGCTCCCGCAGCAGCAGCACCTGCAGGGGTTAAGGAGCCGAAAGTAAATCTCCCGGATCGTTTTTCTGGAGATCGCTCGCAGTTCTTTTGTTTCAAGGAGAGCTGCAAGCTATACTTCCGGCTTAGGCCTCAGTCTTCTGGGTCGGAGATTCAGCGGGTGGGCATAGTGATTTCCTTGCTACAAGGAGACCCACAGGTCTGGGCATATGGGTTGCAGCCTGACTGTCCGTCGCTTAAAAGTGTTGATGCTTTTTTTACGGCACTGGGCATGTTGTATGATGACCCTGACAAGACGGCCTCAGCCGAGGCTCAGATTTCGATCCTTAAGCAAGGGCGAAGGCCAGTTGAGGTTTACTGTACGGAGTTTCGGAGGTTGGCCCATGATACCCAGTGGAATGACCCAGCCCTGAGACACCAGTACCGAAGAGGTCTTTCTAACCAGATAAAGGACCAACTGGTACAATATCCCTTGCCTGATAGCTTGGATCAGCTCATGCAGTTATCCATCCGGGTGGATAGACGGCTGAGAGAGCGTAGGCTTGAAAGGGAGATTGAGATTTCCTTCCTTCCCAAGGGAACCTCAGACTCTGAGGAATTCTCTGAGGAGCCTATGCAGATTGGGGCTACCCGCCTCTCCTCGCGTGAGAAGACGCGGAGGAGACAGCAGGGGTTGTGTTTGTACTGTGGGAATAAAGGTCATGTGGTAGTATCATGCCCAGAAAAGCCGGAAAACTTCAGGGCCTGAGGGTGATGGGAAATATCCTGTCAGGCCAGAAGTCAGAATTTCCCAAGAAGACTTTTATCATTCCGGTGACCTTGAAGATCCTCGGTCAAACTGTCAAGACTGAGGCCTTTGTGGACAGTGGGGCCGACGGGGTTTTTATGGACCGCCAATTCGCCCTGAAACACTCTGTTCCCTTAGTACCCTTGGCATCGGAAATTGAGATTTGTGGGTTAAACGGGGAACCATTATCCCAAGGTAAAATTACCTCTTGCACTAGCCAGATTTCTTTGTTTATTGGAGCCACACACTCTGAAAAATTGTCCTTTTATGTGACTGTCTGTACTTTTGCCCCATTGGTGTTGGGGTTACCCTGGTTAAGGGCCCACAATCCTCAATTTGACTGGGTCTCTGGGGAGATTCTTAGTTGGGGTACTGATTGTTTCAGGAGTTGCTTGAGCCTTCCAGTCAGGCTCTCGCAGCTAAGTTTGCCAGGATTGCCAGGGTGTTATGCAGATTTTGCGGATGTGTTCTCCAAAAAAGTTGCAGAGGTACTACCTCCCCATCGCCCCTATGACTGTGCCATTGATTTGTTGCCAAATGCTAAGCTTCCCAAGAGCAGGTTGTACTCCCTGTCACGTCCTGAGACTCAGGCTATGGCAGAGTACATTCAGGAGAACTTGGCTAAGGGATTTATCAGACCTTCACAGTCTCCAGTTGGGTCGGGGTTCTTCTTCGTGGGTAAAAAGGACGGTTCGTTGCGACCCTGCATCGACTTCAGGGAATTGAACCGTATCACGATTAAAAACTCATACCCACTGCCTCTCATTTCGGTCTTGTTTGACCAGCTTCGTACTGCCACCATTTTTTCTAAGATTGACCTACGCGGTGCGTACAATCTAATCCGAATAAGAGAGGGGGATGAATGGAAGACTGCCTTTAATACCCACTCAGGGCATTATGAATATTTGGTGATGCCTTTTGGGCTCTGTAATGCCCCGGCAGTCTTCCAGGATTTCATGAATGATGTGCTCAGGGAATATTTGGATAGATTCTTAGTTGTATACTTAGATGACATCCTAATCTTCTCCCATTCCCTGGAGGAACATCGGAAGCATGTACGCTTAGTCCTCCAGAAACTCAGAGACCACCGGCTTGGGGCGAAGCTGGAGAAGTGCGAATTTGAAGTTCAGCAAATCGCATTTCTAGGATATATTATCTCCCCAGAAGGTTTCCAAATGGAGGGTTCCAAGGTACAGGCAGTCCTGGATTGGGTGCAGCCCACTAGTTTGAAGGCGCTTCAGCGTTTCCTGGGCTTTGCGAATTTTTATAGACGATTTATCGCTGGATTTTCGTCTATAGTGGCGCCCTTGGTGGCACTCACTAAGAAAGGGGCGGATGTTGCTCACTGGTCTTGTGAGGCTAAAGCGGCTTTTGCCCGTCTCAAAAGGGCATTTGTTTCGGCCAAGGTGCTGCGACACCCAGATCCAGAGCGTCCTTTTGTGGTGGAGGTGGATGCCTCTGAGATGGGTATTGGGGCAGTGCGTTCTCAGATGGGAGTGTCTGATAATCGCCTTCATCCCTGTGCTTACTTTTCCCGTAAATTTTCGCCTGCCGAGATGAATTATGACGTGGGTAACCGGGAATTGTTGGCTATTAAGGATGCACTCGAGGAGTGGAGACACTGGCTTGAGGGGGCTAAGTTTGTGGTCTCAATTCTCACTGACCATAAGAATCTGTCATATTTAGAGTCAGCGAAGCGTCTCAATGCCAGGCAGGCACGATGGGCTTTGTTTTTTGCTCGCTTTAATTTTTTGATAACATATCGCCCTGGGTCAAAAAACATCAAGGCTGATGCGCTCTCGCGGAGTTTTGCTCCAATCCAGGAGACCACCGAGGAGCCGTTGCCCATTGTTTCCCCATCATGTATTAAAGTGGGCATTACCCAGGACCTCTTATCATTAGTCCTTAGAGCACAGGAGCAGGCTCCTCCAGACCTTCCGGTAGGTCTTTTGTTTGTGCCTCCTAGGTTAAGACAGCGAGTGTTCCTGGAATTCCATGCCAAGAAGTCGGCAGGTCACCCGGGTATTGCCAGAACTCGGGAGTTGCTATCTAGGGCGGTGTGGTGGCCCTCGGTGGCTAAGGATGTGGATCAGTGGGTTCGGGCATGTGACATCTGTGCCCGAAATAAGACTCCTAGAGGGGTTCCTGTTGGCCCATTACATCCACTCTCTATCCCATCTAAGCCATGGACCCACATTTCAATGGATTTTGTGGTGGACTTGCCCAAATCCTCGGGGATGACAGCCATCTGGGTTGTCGTTGACAGGTTTTCGAAGATGGCGCACTTCGTTCCACTGGTTGGGCTGCCATCAGCCAGACGCCTGTCTGAATTATTTATGCTGCATGTTGTGCGTCTCCACGGGTTGCCACTTGATGTGGTCTCTGACCGCGGATCCCAGTTTGTGGCCAAATTCTGGAGGGCATTTTGTTCCGATCTCCAGATTTCTGTCAGCTTGTCGTCAGGCTACCATCCGCAGTCTAATGGGTAGACTGAAAGGGTGAACCAGTCCTTGGAGCAGTTCCTCAGGTGTTATGTCTCCAAGTGTCAGACTGACTGGGTTGCTCATCTGTCCATGGCGGAGTTTGCCTATAACAACGCGGCTCACTCTGCTACAGGGATCTCTCCCTTCCTTTGTGTGTATGGGCATCATCCTAAGGCCAATTCTTTTGACCCCCTGGACTCCACGCCTGGTGGTTCCTCTGTGGTTTCGGTCCTTAGAGGTATTTGGCGGAAAGTGAAGAAAGCCCTTGTGTCTGTGTCATTAGTGACCAAAAGGGTTTTTGATAAGCGGAAAAGACCCTGCAGCTTCAAATTAGGAGACTTCGTCTGGTTGTCTACCAAGAATTTGAAGTTGAGACAGCCATCTCATAAGTTAGGGCCCCGGTTCATCGGCCCTTATAAGATCACCAGGGTTATCAATCCGGTGGCATTTCAGTTAGATCTGCCCCGTTCTTTGGGTATCAATAAAACATTTCATTGTTCCCTTTTAAAACGGGCGATTAGTAATCCTTCTTCCAGTGGAAGACCTTCCCCTCTTCTGATACGTGGCCAGAGGGAGTTTGTTGTTGAAAGGATTCTTGACTCCAAGGTGGTTCGGGGTCGGCTGTCATTTTTGGTGCACTGGAAGGGGTATGGCCCGGAGGAGCGGTCGTGGGTGCGCAGTTGTGATCTTCATGCCCCCAGACTGATACGCTCTTTCTTCTCGCAGTTCCCCGATAAACCCGGTGGTAGGGGTTCTTTGACCCCTCGTCAGAGGGGGGGTACTGTTAGGGTCTCCTGCCCTGTGCTGCCACGTCATCATGGCAACCGGGAGACAAGTGCTAGTGGAGTAACCTGAGCGCAGCTGATACTCCGGTTCGGGTCTTTTGCTGTGCAGTGGTTATAGGCTCTGTGCACGGCAGGGGATCCGGTGCTGGTTTTTGTGCTCACAGTCTGTGAGGTCTGAGTGGGGCGTGGACAGCACCTGCTTTATAAGGCCTCTTTTCAAGGTAAGCAGATGCTGCTGAATCTTTGTTGGTTAGTCAGTTCATGAAAGTTAGCCAGTACTGTGTAGCTTTGTATTTGTTTGTTGCTTACTGCAAATAGGCCTGGGGATTTGGTATTACACTCTGCCAATCCAGACCTAGCAGTAAGACTGGAGTCAGTCGTTTAACCTGCTGGGGTTCTGTTACTACTCTGTGAACTTAGCAAGTTTGCGGCTGTATTCTAAGACTTGCCTGTCTAATCCTGTCTCACTGTGCTAGGTGTCAGGGGTCAGTTTAGTGGCAGTAAGCTAAAACCTGTGCACTGCAAGTGAGAAATAGGATTGTGGAGACTCTCCTTGTGTCTATCATTCCATCTCTGACCAAGGAGTTTACTGCCACACCCGTTGGTAACCCTTTAGGGTTTTGCTGTTGCCCTTAGCAACAGCATTTCGGGTTCTCTACGTATTAAAACACAACATCTTGCTTTTTCCATCTGTGCAGTTCTAATACAAGGGAGATACCCAGTTCCTTAGCCTCTGGGCTTCTCTGTTCACTTTGTGTGTATTTTGTTACCCTATTACCTTCTGTGTACGTTATGTCATATTCCCCAGTTTGTCTGTGAGTCCATTTGTTTTGCATAACAGTTCAAACACCAGTACATTCCTGCAGACACTGGAGTGCATAACAGTTCTGACACCAGTACTTTCCTGCAGGCACTGGTGTGCATAACAATAAGGAGCAGAGATACAATCTCCAATCTAAGGGGCTTTCAAGGAGATAGAGAACTCATGTTACCAATGTGTCTCCTGCAAAAACACAACGTGAGGGGTCATACGAGAGAGGTGTGTGAGCACCTTTTTGCGTTTGATGGGGCTATTAAGACCCTCCACATTCCAAGATATTATATTAAAATCAAAGAGTGGGGCAACTACCGGGCCAGAGGGTTGGGAAGTAGTATCGTTAGTCATTCTACCCTATCCCCACAGATGCAGAGTAGAGCAGCAAGATGTCATAGTTAAAACGGTGTCCCTCCCAGTCCCAGCGAGCAAGGAGAGGCCAACCTATGGAGGACCAAGACCCATCATCCCAGCAGGCAAAATAGAAACAAAAACAAACAGTCAAGAACAACAATCTAATAAACACAAAACAAGTAGATGCATAGCCTCTGGCATACATGGATGGTATGACAACATTGTACCCTTAACACCATGTGACCCGTACGTGATAACAATTGAAAAGGAGAGCAAACTTTAAGAAGGACTCAAAAGTCAACTATCAAGAGGAGCAAAATGGGCCTTTGCCGCCAATGGATCATCGAAGAAAAGCGGTTATCCATTATAGAAAATTCGAAGGCGGGCTGGGTATAGCAATGAGAACTTGATTTTATCTTCAAATAGCTGTTTGCATAGTGGGGCGAACTCTGTGCACCTATTAGCGACATAGGGGGAAAAGTCCTGGAATATAAGCAATCTTTCTCCCTTGTAAAGTAGATTTTCCGACTTACGGTAGTGATCTAATAGCTTGGTTTTGTCCGCATAATTGAGGATTCTCATAATAACAGGGTGAGGGCGTCCAGTAGAGTCTCTGCACTCAGGTCCTAGTCTATGAGCCCTTTCAATGGCTAAAGGTGAGCCGTGGAGGTCCATGTCCAATTTTTCTGGCAGCCAGGTAGAAAGAAGGTCTAGCAACTCATGACCCATCACCGACTCCGGAATGCCCACCACCATCAGGTTATTTCGACGGCTCCGATTCTCCAAGTCTTCAAGCTTATCAGTGAGGCCCTTACTTTCCTTAGTTTGGGCCTCTATAGTGGTCTGTGCAGACTGTAGGTCCTCCTCCAATGTTGAGACCTTCTGCTCGACATCATCCAAGCGGCCATTATGTTGGGTCAGTTGGGTCAGGGTGGAGTCTATGGCCTCTTTATTGCCCACCAGTTTTTCATCTAGGAGAGGCCCCAGCACCGCTGCAATATCTGTAGGTTTAATTTTAGGCTGTTTAGTAGCCATAGTGTTGGTACGTTTCCGTTGGGAACGAGAGCGAGTGGTGGAGCAGTCAGAGTCGGAAGAGTTTCTGTGGAAGGTATCCTCGCGAGTGCCCGAAGTAGGACCACAGGAGGACATAGGTGTGGACATCAGAAACTTTTCCATGTGAGGTCACAAGAGACAAAAATACACTATGTGCAGTAGTAGTTGGCGTCGAGAGTAGATTAATAAGGGTCACATCAGTGAAAAGGATAATCTAGAGCGTTACATCACAAAGGTAGACAGGCATGTCAAAGTCCCGTGTGGCAAAGGCGCGTAGGAGCAATGCGTCTGAGGTACACATGTTACATCTCAACGTGACAGAGCGGAGCAACTGGAAATGATGACAATGAGCAGATCATTGATATATATTGCAATAGATAAAAACAGCACCTACAGTGCGGATCTGTGCCATGGCATACACCAAGCAGAACACGATTCAAATGTCCAGCAATAATGGCTCTGTGATCTGTGCGATGAGGAGGGTGCTCTATAACGTTGGCGACCCTAGAGCAATCCAGCGGTGTTGTATGTGTAACAGCAGTGAGGCAGCATGTCAGTAGCGTGACGTATATGGCCTCCGGCCGCCAAAATCAGTGATAGGGTTACTGTGCAATAAGGGGGAGGTACCTTGACCTTTTCTCAAGGTGCTGTGTGGCATCCCACGGTAACGGCTCTTCTCCAGTGCTCCAGGTGCTTTTAACAAAGTCGACATACATTCCACAGGGCCGGAAACATAGGGCAGCTAAGGCCGAAGCTCTGTCCTGTAGTAGGTGGGAAGGCAGGCATCAGGGAGCTTAGGGTTGTCAGTGTTGGCATGGGAGGCTGTCCTGTCAGGGGGCCCCCCAGCAAATATATGCACCTGCAGTGCCCCACAAGGGCTCCAGACCCCACACAGCCAGCAGCCAGGAACACCTAGGGCAGCCAACAAACAAGTCCAGCAGGAGCTTGGGAATCCAAAATGGTCACCGTAGCACTCAGGAGGCAGCCCCCCGTCAGATATATGCAGCACTGGCTCCCTTCCCGGGCGGTAGCCTCAGCCACTGGAGACCACAGGCAGCCAGAGATGCAGTCAGGCGATGGGGGAGCAGCAGGAGAAGATCTGCAGCGTCTGTATGCGCCGTCACGCGCGATCGCGGGATGCCCGCGCCCCGGAGCTCAGGATGCGGGTAAGCGTTATACGCGAGTCCCCAGATCGGTGGCACGCCTAGGCCGCAACCTGCAGGGACTGAGCAAGCAGTCCCCCAGCTCCGCAGCCATCAGCAGCCAGTCTAGATGGCTGCTAGGGAGGGTGGGGGAGCATGGTGGGCAGAATATATGGCTGTATGAACCCAACAAGGGGGTAAATAAAGAGTTGGAGCAGGAGCTCTGTGGTAATGCGACCTCTCCCCAGTGCTGCTAGGCCATCTGCAGCATTTTATGAAGAGAAATAGCTAGATTCACTTTTATTCAGAAATCAGGCATTCCCCAGACTTAGCATGCAAGACAATCCCTCTCCACCTCATAAAGTGGTTAGACAAAAATAGCTATCAACTTATTGTACATGTTCTGTAAATAATTTATAAATAAAAAGTCTTTTACACATTGCTTTTTTGGGGGGTAATTACACAAACTTAATAAAACATAAAGATAACTTTCCATCTTGAATTCTAAGGCCTATTCTATGGTTTTCTACACATAGGATGGGTTGGTGGTATTGATATCCCGGCGCACAGGATCCCAAAGGTCAGAATGCCTATATATATATAAAAATATATATATATATATATATATATAGACACACACACACACACACACACACACACACACACACACACACACACACACACACACACACACACACACACACAATTTATGTAATCCACCAGTTTAATGGGGTGGTATTGTAACCCACCTCCAGTCACTAGGTATTTGTGGTAAGCCTCCCTCTAATTGTGTATTTATGCACTTAGTCAATCTGAGTACATATTCACCATTTTTCCCCCCGATACCTGTTCCTTTTCCTCAAGGCTCTACTATTCTAATTCCAAGTCACCAAGTATATGGTAAGTATAACAGATTTATTAACATGCACTACATAAGATTTCTTTTACATTACTACCTTCTGACAGACATACTGAAATAATATATTCACTACAGTTCCCCCAAATACCTATACATACAATAATTGCATGCAATACAAAAAAAAACCACATTTTGTTGTGTTTTCCTGAATGAAAATTAGTGACCCGGGTACTCTTAAACCTAGAGCGCACAGTCGGGGCCCATGAAGATATTGTATATTATAAAAATCTTATCCGGTATCCAATGTAGAAATGAAACAGTAAGTCTCCTTTTAATGTTAGGTCTCCTTAGATGCTAGAAAGAAATTCTCTTATGTGTTTGAGATTCCTAGATATGTGACTATATCCTCTCTGCAGGTTTACTTACCACCAGTCGGGTCCTGCAAAAGTATTATCCTGGAGTTCTGAATTATAATCCTCATAGTACTTTAAGGCAAACAGTTTTAGTAACACACTATCTGTAGGTCTGTATAACCCTCAGTACTTTGCTACTTATGTTTATTTCTCCAGATGGCAGGCTAATTCCTGGACACTTGTAATATGTGTCCTGTAACAGTTTTACTTTCAGCTCACTTAACTGTCATAAAATAAGGGATACAGTATATTAGTTACATTGGCTCAATTTCCTTAGACTTTTATATATATATATATATATATATATATATGCATACTAGCTGTGTATACTGCTGCTAATTAGTTCTCAGTTTAGCATACTCAGTCCCACCATGTACTTTTTAAAGCTGCCATCCATTATGGCTTGTTGAACCAATGAATATGAGCTCTCCCACTGTCACCTTATCCTCAACTGTCTGGCGCTTTACTGTACAGTTAGTCTGTGAGAGGCTAGGTAAGTGTGTGGTACTGGTGCTGTATTATCACTTACTCTCCTCTAGACATCATCATAACAGTATAGTGTAGGGTAGCCACTCCCCCATCTCCTCCCAGGCTGATGAGGATCGCATCTACAGGGTCTGGCCTGTCCACGCTGATGGCGGTGTCTTGGCTGGGTAAATTCCCCCTCCATTGCTATGGAGCCGCTCAATATTCTGCTGCCCAAGCTGCCTTCTCTGCAGGCAGACCCGGCCGAAACGTCTCTGGCTCTTCCCGCCGCCTCACTCCGCCTACTCAACCAACATCCTCAGGCACATCAGCAGCACTAACAGCCTCACCTCTGTCTCCACCCGCCACTCCAGGTATGCCTAGCATGGGTAGCACTACACAGTCACAGCAGCGCTGCTGTATGTCTACAGCATACAGCTTTGTCAGTGGCGTGCTGGAGTACTGTGTGCACACACTTGCCATGGGAACTGCAGACTGCCTCTGCAGCCGCTGCCCTCTGTATTTATATCCCCTGTCACTGGCTCGAGCAGTGCTCGCTCTCCCCCCTTCCCACCTTGGCCGCGCGATATACCCCCCAGTGAGCTGCAGCTGTATGTTCTTGTGGGGCTTCTAGAGCCTTCTCCCCCTCCAACTGCTGCTGACTCATACTACACAACAAACAAACAGCCCTCAGCACCGCTTGGTCCAAATGCCCAAACAGTTATATATCTTTAAATGTTCACAATACTATACATACACTATTTACATCATTCCACCCCATATATCTATATCTACCACTCTCTATAAACATTATAAATATACATATCATACATCACACAGATATAATAGAGAAATAGTCAATGTTAATGCTACACTCTCCCCCTGGTGATCTGCATACCACTCCGTCCCATTTCTTCAGATCACCATAAATCCGTTCATATCAATGGGTCATACCCAAAGTAGGGCCATGTGAAGACTATACTTGGGTGAATTATTTGAGGTACATATACAGGTTTACCCAAATCAGGATAGGTTAAAACTAAAGGCAGCCTTCGTTCCCTTAAAGGCCGGTCGCTTCCCCATATATCCGCGCCAGTATCTGAGATATCTGGTTCAATATAAGAGTCCCTACTTGGGCTAACCACTAGGTCATTAGACTCACATTCTGATGCAATTTCCCCCTCTAACTCTACACCACCTTCATTGCGATTATTAGATGATATAACACACTCTTCTTCCACGGGACTCCCATCAAGCACATGAGGTGGGTTACACTCGGAGGGCCGTGGAATTTGCCAGTTATATAATTATCATAATAAAAATATCCTGTGCCTCTCTCATTGCTTTCAGCCTCATCATTATTACCTACTGAGATATCTGGTAATTGGTTTTGGCTTTTAGAAGATCGTAATCTACCACTATCTCTCCAAGTTGATCTTCTGAGTGGCTCAGCTTCAGCAATGTCAGGGAGATGAAGATCTTGGGATATAGGCAGAAGATGCTGTCGGTGGTAGATAACAACTGGTCCTTCCCCCGACTCAGGCCATAGTTTATAAACCGGTATATTGGGCAGTTGTTCAATTACCACATACGGATCAGGCCTCCACTGATAAGCTAATTTTTGTCACCTGGGAAGTCATAATTGCTGTACTAGAACTCTAGACCCTATTCCCACTACATTTTCCTTCAATATCAGATCATATCTAATTCTGTTCTTAGCACCAGATTTTCTAGCAGCCTCCCTAGCTGCCTGATAAGCATATCTTAGCTCTTTTCTTAATTTAGTTATATAATGTGTACGAGATTGTCCCCTAGCATCCTGGCAGTGAAGCCCTAGAAAGACATCTATGGGCAGTCAGGCTTCACGCCCAAACATCAATTCATACGGTGAGTACCCAGTGGATTCATTCTTAGTGCAGTTGTAAGCATGCACCAGATGGAATATCTTCCTACACCACTGTGTCCGGCACCTTGGGTCCCAGGTGCCCATCATATTGTCAAAGTCGAAAAATATCATGATTCACATGCCTTGTACTAACCCCATGCACATGCCCGCTGCACGTGCACCTGGTCTGCGGTGAGTGCACATGTCCGCAAATTGCGTAAGATTGCTCCGGCGATCACGCGTGTGTTATGCGCATTTACGGTAGAGTTTGTGAGCGTGTAGCGGGCGACTCGATCGTAACATATTTAACCTATATAGTGTGTTTTATATTGATTATTTCCCTTAACAATGTCAGTAAAAATGTTTAGTTTAAATGGTTTGTGGACATGGGGATTCCTCTTTGCATGATATGAAAGGTCAGACAAAGGTTGAATGGTGGTGTTTAGTATCCAACTGAAGAGTATTTTAATAGTAACATTTCAGTGTTGGTTAGGAAGAGATTGTTCGCTGCTGCGTATAGTTATGTTTAAAAGTAGTTTATAGACATTCACTGTATTTGCAATTCATTACACATGCAGGGGGGAATCCAGAGGATACCTCCCACCTGGGCAGTTGGAGAAGGACACAGCCCATCTGTTTAAACCCACCTATGACCTTTACTATAATATGCAGACACATTCCTGTGTCCAATGAACAATGAGATTGTAGGGACCATTGTATTGTGAATGTATGCTGTAAATAAAAAGACCACCATAGCTAGACCAGCACTCACTTCTCTCTACAAAGGTTTTCATGGTGAAAAGCTGAGGGCTGGTTTCCAGATAGCGCCTGCGAGTCATTCCCACGTGTGTAAGTTTCTCTGTGGCCATATCGTTACTCTGTGTGTATGCAATTGTTCTCTTTTTGTTATCCTTTAAGTGTTTGCCATTTATTCTCTTTCTGTTTATGTGTATTTGCGATCGTTCGCTATTGTTTATAGTGCTGTTTAGTTATTCTGTTTAGTTATTAATGTTAGGTCTGTAGTGTATAAGCTGTAACTGTTTTCTTTTCCCTTTTACATACTAAAATCAGCTAATTAGGTGTTGGAACCTTACCAAGTGTTGTGTGTTTCACCATTTATTACTAAGGGTTTCTGAGCATCTCAATCGCTCAAACAGCTTACTTAATAACAAGGTTAACCAGTGTTACATCATTGCAGTATCTCAGTACTAAGGTTTACAGTATAAGCATATTCTGTGTTTAAGGTTTAAAAGGTTATTAACTGTGTGTACGCTCGCTGTGTGTAATCCGTACACCCAGCGCAGCGTGTGTACGTAACTTGCGTACCACGTGCGAGGTCTTTGTATGCAAATAGCGTACAAAGTGCGTAGCACGTGCACGTGGTTTAGCGGCCATTACGGCTTCACGGTATTAGTAAATAGCTTATGTTAAAAGGTAGATATTTGACTCTATCAATTGAGGGCTCATCCGTCCACCTCATATCCGCAGTCAAGCGAAACCAGGCAGACTTTATCCGTCAGCAAAGAGCGGAAAAGCAGTATCCCCTGTATCCGTGTTTGTGGTTGGGGATACGGTAGTGCTGATCAGATAAGCGCCTGCTTCGCTTGGTTTGTAGGGATGCTGGTGGAATCCGGTTCCAGAAGGTAAGAACGTTAAGCTATTGTCTTTTTAAATCTGGTTTTAATTTCTGTTTGGTGCCAACTGCACACGCAACACATGTAACACACGCACACACCTGTACTCTGCATATCTGACCATATTGTTGCAAAACAAGGTTCAAATGAGTCTCTATTGTGTTTGATTCAGATTGGATTGCTTATCTGTTTAAGTAGGTTTAAGAGTATTTTTAAAAGTTTGCATAGGTTGATAGTTTTATTTTTAACCCAGGCCTAAAATAACTTCAGGGGCTTGCATGGTGATTTTTTTTGTGACAATAGAAGCCACATGGTCTGTCCTCCATTTTGTGTAACCCTCATGGATGTGGAAGGGGGAGGAGCAGCGGCCATTTTGGAGAAAGTCATTTTTTTTAAAAAATAGCTGATTTTCAGTTGACTCAGGAATAATCAGCCGTCCCTTGTCAAAAAGAAATCACCATTAACGAGTTTCCAATGCATTTATTTAACCCATGTCACAATAAATTATAAATAGTTCAGATGGGGCTTAATGAAAATTAATAATAAAATGAATATTTGATTTAGGAACGACACACAGAGAAACAAAGTTTTGCTTTTTGTTTTTTTCCCCCTCTCCTTACCTCTAAGATTCTGTTGAACTGCTTCTTGTGAGATGGGCCATTGAAATGCAAATTGACCTGTGTAACTGTTTTTTTCCCCCAGCAGTGAAGAGAATTACCTTCACACACAGTCAAGGGCACATTCATATGCAAATTAGAGGAGTGAATGGGTCTCGGGAGACCAGTGATTAGTACATGGATGTAATATTATAATTATGTGTGTGTTCATATCAATGTATGTTCTACAAGATAGCTATACAATGTGAATCATACTATTGGAAGCATTGATTATTAGATTAATTTAGAATTGTATTGTATCTGTGTATTTTCACCTATCTACCTTCCTGTTTGCCATTTGCATTGATAACGTGCTGAGGAAATTTGGTGCTATTTTAGTTAAAAGTAAGATTAATACTTAAAGGGAGTAATTGTAAAGCACGCACACAGCCTGGCCTAGTTAAAGGTTGATACAGTGGAATCTGTGTGGTGTTTGGTAAGCGATTATAGTTAAATATCGCTTACATTTATAGAAGCGTGTTATTTGTGTTACTGTAGACGTATCCAGCCTGTGTACACGTGTCTCTCACCGAGTGCGAGTCAAGCGTATGCGACGTAAAGGCCTACGCAAGTAGCGTGTTTACGCAACATGCGTACAGATACGCCCACTAGATACAAATCACACGATAACATTGTTTTAGTAAGGCGACACGGAAGCCACGAAGATAATAGTACACATTTGTTCAGTTTCCAAAATACCTTACTTTACTGTAATACCTCTGGGGAGAGCTATCAGATTACGGGAAATTATTATTTTTTTTCTGATCAGAAAACTATAGAATGATAGTGTGGGAAAAAAAAAGGAAAAAGGTATGAGTGTATTGAACTCCGCTTGGTGGTCTTGGTGAAGTCTTGGTGAAGTCTTGGTGAAACTTGGTGAAACTTGGTGAATCACGGTCTAGGTGAAAATGTGCGAGCACGGTCTTGGTGAACACGTGCGACGGAGTGTGATAAAAGTTTTCGTGGTATTACGCTCCGGCTGTTGTGGAGCACAGTAGGAAGACTCCAGTGATCCTACCACTTATAGATAGCAAGTGTCTATAAGCGGTACGATTGGATCGCACGGTTGTATGGGCAACACGGCGCAACGTGATATGAAGTTTTGCATATTTGTGCGTAAATCTCGTCATCATAAGCGTTATGTGAAGCACATGTAAGCGTGATTTGTGTAAAATATAAAGGTAGGCTGGTAGGGCCTGCAACGACTACACGTGTCTGCTAAAAGAGGCGGATCCGTGATACTCGGAGCAGAAGAAGCTGGTGGAAGAGCTTGAAGAACTCCCACCGTAGACTTCTGTGTTTGGTGCATTTTAGGAAGTTTTTCTGTGTTTAAAAGGTCCACAATGGAAGCCAAATGCACAACACAGGGACGTTTAGCAGTCAGGGTTCAGACTGAAGAGGCTTGCAGACCCCGAGGGTCTGCTCGGTTAGTAATGTGGGGGAAGTATGGTCCCCACACTGAGACCTTTTGTGATGAATGGACACGAATGACTGTGGGGGATAAAGCACCATTTCCTGGGATAGGTAGTTTTGACTCAGAGGTATTGCATAATCTAAGGAGAAGGATCTGTCTCATAAAATCCAGGAAGCAACGGATTAGACATTATGATTGTTTACAGATATGGCAACAGGAAGGTGAGATACAAAGGGAATTAGCTTACACAGCTGGTTCTCACCTTAGCAGGAAACACATGGCAACTAGAGAAGCAATGGCTACAGAGAATGGCATACTGGGATATGATGATAATAATGCACTTAGTAACTCTATTAATGATGATCGTAATAAATGTAATAATGATAGAAGTAAAACTGATGAATGTACAAATTCTAACCCGTGCAAGTTGCACCCCATGTTAAACTCCCCTCAGGATTACAAGCAAGAAAGTGAGCCCAGCACGATGTCGGCATCTTTTCAAGCAGCCATCATACGAGACCCCCAGGTGGGCACGACCCGATCGGTAAAAGTAGTAGTAAAGCCCCCTAACGGAGGGTCAGGTGAGGTCGTGTCCACAGGTAAGTATGGTATTGTATGTCATGCACAGACAATTGTACCTCACATTGTAGAGTCAACACAAGATGGTGTAATTGAACTAAATCCTGTCAGGGTGATCACAGTCCCCAATGGTAGGACTGACGCTCAGGGAGTCACTCCCGTCAGAGACATTGCTATGCATTGTCCCTGGTCCCGGATGGAATTGAGGACAATTATGTCTGAATTTCCTGATCCCAGGAGAGATCTAGCCGCATGTCAGAGGTTTATTAAACAATTAGGTAACGCCGCAGAACCCACAAACAAAGATTGGCGAACAGTGCTACGAGTATGTTTACCTTCCAACATTGATCCTGCAAAATTCATCACTGATTGTAGATTAGACGCAGATGTACCTCTCACTGAGGAATACACCCAGGAGAATGTACAACAAATCAATCTGCAATTAGGAGTATATTTCCCAACTGTTGTCGAGTGGAACAAAATTTTCTCCATTAGACAAAAAGAAGGTGAAATGGCAGCGGAATATTTCCACCGAGCACTGCAGGAAATATCTAGATACACTGGGATCACGGACATTGAGGATAATGTACATCATAGGGAGGTAGCTGTGTCCATATTAATGGACGGCTTAAAAGACACACTAAGAATCAGGGTACAAACCTCTCTACCTCACTGGAGAGGTATCTCGGTGGCTGCATTAAGAGAGTCCGCTATCGAGCATGACCGTAATATCCAAAGAACCAGGGAAGCACAGGGAGAGCGGTTGATGGTGATGAGCATCCAAGCACTAGAAGAGACATCAAATCGACCAAAACCCCAGGCCACTGGCACATGGAGGAAGCCAAGGGTTTGTTATCTTTGTAAAAGAGAAGGGCATTATGCCAGCAACTGTAACAGCCCACATAAAGTCAGACCCCCTAGACAAGAACACGAGCAAAGTTATGACACACGCAATTGTAATCAGGGATCATATAGGAAGAATTTTGGTCCGCACCTGTAATTTGCAGCCAGTAAAATTGATCATTAGCCTTGATAGTAAGCCTGAGGTTACAGTCAATGTAATTGGGAGGTCAGTTCCTTGTGGACACAGGGAAAGCCGGATAAACTTTGTTATTTATCTTTAAATGTTTTCTTCTCATCTCTAACGTTCACCAACAGAACTCAAACGTCACATGACTACTTGGTCTTTTTCAGAGGTCTACCCAACCCCAGTATATCTTACCAGCATCGTTGTGTTTGGCCAGACGCAAAGGGTGGAGAGTGGAGATACTGGTGGGGGAGACTGTGCAGAGATACCGGTGGACATGTTGGTGTGACAGCCTGATGGTGAACGAAAATCTGATAATGTTTTTTTTCCTATTGTTCTCTCTCTTTTTGTTCTTTCATGTTTTACGGATAGTATGTCACACATCAGTTAGACAAATGGTAATGCAAGATTTATGCTCCTTACAGAAAGATCGCTGATTTAGAAAGAATATTGTATCACCGGAGTGTTCGTTTTGGGAAGACTGAGAGACAGCACCTTTGAGATGACAGCCGAGCAAGAAGAACAACAAGACTAGAGGACAAATTATCGTAACAAGTTTCTTTCCCCTTCAATTATTTTCTGTACCCCCATTACAACTTTCCCTTTCTCCTCCTGTAAGATGGACTCGCCTCAAGAGACTGCAGTCCGTGTTTTCCTGTTGGCCCTGTTGTTGACCAGAGCAGTCTGTTTCGGTGAGAGTACCAGTGAGGTCGAGAAAGGATCTGGAATGGGTTCTGATGATCAGGATGGAGTCGTAGAATTCCAAGAGCAACACAATCACTGAGCAAAGGCGAGTATCAGAAAACGATCTGGTAGCCATGACATTAATAGACATTGTGAAGGATTGTTAGCTGAAGAGAACTGCATCTGTAGAAATTGTAAAAATGTAGTTGAGGACGGCTGCATCAAGAAATGTCAGTCCAGTTTCAATATCAACATGGACCGGCATCCATTGAGTGACTATCACTCATTGGTGGGTAAAGTGTTAAATCAGACAGACTGGCTGGGTGTCATGGTTGAACCCACGGAATTGGTTTTCAGGTTTAGGAGAATGGGCTCAAGGAGTCATCATGGATGTGGGAAAATTCCTCTTGTGTATTCTGGGAGTTATCATACTGATTGGCCTGGTATTCAGATGTGTTCGGATTTTAATGCATTGCAAGCGTAGTACCAAATTGATGAGTCTGAGGAGTGAGGGCATTGTAACAACAACTAGTTTAATTTATGACCCGTCAATCGAGACAATGTTGTGATAAAATGTGATTCCGCGGTCCGTTTCTTTCACCCGTTTCTCCTATGATTTTCTCCGAGGTACCAAGAGATCCACCTGGAAGAAGAAGAATTTGATGACCATTTATACAAGACCACTGATGAACTGTGTCCCAGACACCTAATGAGCTTTTTAGAGACTGTAATTCTTTCTTTATGGACACTTGAAGAAGCTTTCGATTGCCAATAACCGCAAAGCTACAGTAAAGATACGACAATCCGGACAAGACATCAGACAAGACCCCAATCGGCGACCACATACATAATCATACGACTGCATTTATAACGCATGTTTCTTATCTTCATCTCTACTATCTTCAGGTAGTGACACACATAATCGACAGGTAATATAGGCACATATATTAGCACTCACATATTTTCCCCTTTCATGTATCATCAACTAATGTGCACCCCATTTGTTGTAACCAAAAGCCGAAAAGAGCTCGGTAGAGTTTGACAGCCCATCCACAGACCCTTGATACGGGATAAGAAGGATTCAATGTATACTTCGCAATACCTCGAAGCTTGATTTAGAACACGTACGGCACAATGATACATGACCCCTCAGACATGGATTTCATACACACATGCTATTACTATCTCACTAGGTCATACATTTCCCACCTCCTCCTCTCCTCCCTACTCCCAATCATAATGAGGTATTTCATGATAACATATATTTTTCTGTTTGGATTATTTAGATAGTGGCAGTTATTGTTGACTGCCAAAGGCTGGACTGTCAAAGTCGAAAAATATCATGATTCACATGCCTTGTACTAACCCCATGCACATGCCCGCTGCACGTGCACCTGGTCTGCGGTGAGTGCGCATGTCCGCAAATTGCGTAAGATCGCTCCGGCGATCACGCGCGTGTTATGCGCATTTACGGTAGCGTTTGTGAGCGTGTAGCGGGCGACTCGATCGTAACATATTTAACCTATATAGTGTGTTTTATAGTGATTATTTCCCTTAACAATGTCAGTAAAAATGTTTAGTTTAAATGGTTTGTGGACATGGGGATTCCTCTTTGCATGATATGAAGGGTCAGACAAAGGTTGAATGGTGGTGTTTAGTATCCAACTGAAGAGTATTTTAATAGTAACATTTCAGTGTTGGTTAGGAAGAGATTGTTCGCTGCTGCGTATAGTTATGTTTTAAAGTAGTTTATAGACATTCACTGTATTTGCAATTCATTACACATGCAGGGGGAATCCAGAGGATACCTCCCACCTGGGCAGTTGGAGAAGGACACAGCCCATCTGTTTAAACCCACCTATGACCTTTACTATAATGTGGAGACACATTCCTGTGTCCAATGAACAATGAGATTGTAGGGACCATTGTATTGTGAATGTATGCTGTAAATAAAAAGACCACCATAGCTAGACCAGCACTCACTTCTCTCTACAAAGGTTTTCATATTGAAAAGCTGAGGGCTGGTTTCCAGATAGCCCCTGCGAGTCATTCCCACGTGTGTAAGTTTCTCTGTGGCCATTTCGTTACTCTGTGTGTATGCAATTGTTCTCTTTTTGTTATCCTTTAAGTGTTTGCCATTTATTCTCTTTCTGTTTATGTGTATTTGCGATCGTTCGCTATTGTTTATATTGCTGTTTAGTTATTCTGTTTAGTTATTAATGTTAGGTCTGTAGTGTATAAGCTGTAACTGTTTTCTTTTCCCTTTTCATACTAAAATCATCTAATTAGGTGTTAGAACCTTACCAAGTGTTGTGTGTTTCACCATTTATTACTAAGGGTTTCTGAGCATCTCAATCGCTCAAACAGCTTACTTAATAACAAGGTTAACCAGTGTTACATCATTGCAGTATCTCAGTACTAAGGTTTACAGTATTTGCATATTCTGTGTTTAAGGTTTAAAAGGTTATTAACTATGTGTACGCTCACTGTGTGTAATCCGTACACCCAGCGCAGCGTGTGTACGTAACTTGTGTACCACGTGCGAGGTCTTTGTATGCAAATAGCGTACAAAGTGCGTAGCACATGCACGTGGTTTAGCGGCCATTACGGCTTCACGGTATTAGTAAATAGCTTATGTTAAAAGGTAGATATTTGACTCTATCAATATTGAGAAGAGTAAGATTAGAACGCTCTGGCTGGGGATTCCCCTGAGGATAGTAAGGAGTGGTCCGGGATTTTTTTATTCCACAGCACAGACACAGCTCCTGAATAATTTTCCCTTCAAAATCCCTCCCTTGGTCAGAGTGTAACCTAGCAGGTAAGCCATAGTGAACAAAGAACCATTCCCATAAGGTTTTGGCCACAGTCACGGCCGTTTGATCACAAGTACCATAAGCCTCGACGTAATGGGTAAAGTGATCCGTGACTACAAGGATATTACATTCCTTGCCTGGTGACGTTTCCAATGATAAATAATCAATGCATACTAGATCCATGGGGCCATGACTAGTGATGTTAACAAGGGAAGCAACCTTAGTGGGAAGAGTCTTCCTCAAAATACAACTACCACATGTTTTACAGTAGTTCTCAATATCCTGATCCATTAAGGACCAATAGAAACAGTCAGTTATCAGCCCTGCTGTCTTTTCTACCCCAAGATAACCGTGCTGATCATGCAATGCATTTAAAATAGTTGCTCTATAGGACTGAGGAACTAATTGAAATTTGAGTTTTCCATTAGATTTAACAAATTATGGTTCAATATCCCATTTTTCAGGAACAATTGTTTTGCCTGCCTCATCAATAACTTGGAAGCATGTTTCATAGTACTTGCATCACATTCAGCACAACCAGACTCAAGGTAGAATATGACAGGGGATATAGCTGGATCATCCCTTTGATCCTGACGGATTTGTTCATGTCCCATTCTAGGCAAATCCCCTAATTCTAATTGGCTTAACCAACAATAAGGTAGGGGCAAAGCCTTTTCAGAGGTGCCAAGTGCACTGCTACATTCACTTTCCTCTGACACTACACACTGTATATTAAAGCATAACCCTTTAATGGTGGTTGACGGAACTTCAATCCATTCTAACCCCTCTGGTTCACCTTCAGTCTGGGTAATCTAGACAAAAAATCTGCATCTATGTTATTGATACCCGGGTGTTACTTAATTTTAAAATCATATATAGACAAAGCAGCTAACCACCTGTGCCTGGTAGCATCTAATTTGGCAGTGGTTTGAACATAGGTCAGGGGATTGTTGTCAGTAAACACCTCAAAGTGTGTCCCATATAAGTACTCATGAAATCTGTCAGCCACAGCCAATTTAAGAGCAAGGAATTCCAATTTGTGTACAGGATATCTCCTCTCACTATGGGACAGTCCCCTGCTGATGTAAGAGACCGACCGTAATTTTCCATCCTGAGTTTGGTACAACACTGCACATAGATCATCAAAGGAGGCATCCACATGTAATGTGTAGGGCAGTGTGGGGTCAGCATATGCCAATAAAGGAGCATTGGTAAGACTCCATTTTAGTTTGAGGAAGGCCTCCATACTCAGATGTCCATCTATCCCCAAACTCCTCAGAGGGATTAAAATAGTCCTCCTTTTTACATGACTTGACAGAGGAAGTTCCACCAGATGGCAGATATCCCTTAGTCAAATCATTGAGAGGACAACATATCACAGAATAATAGGGTACAAAGTGGCGATAGTACCCACAAAACCCAAGTAAAGATCTTAATTTCTTTAGCTTTGTGGGTCGGGGCCACCCATTCACCGCTTCCACCTTAGTTGGGTCAGTAGAAATACCATGTCGACTCCCCACGTATCCCAGGTAAATCACAGAGGGCTGGCAGAATTTACACTTGTCCACAGAGAGCGTAAGTCCCTTTTTCATTGTTACGCACACCAGTGCTAACAGGAGTATACCGGTGTATGAACAGAGAGGGAAGCGAAGCAAACGAACTCACAGACAGTATAACATAACATACACAGGAGGTGATGGAATAACTAATAAACACAAAGTGAATGGAGAAGCCCAAAGGCTCAGGAATTGGGTGTCTCCCTAGTGTCAGGAATGCTCAGATGGAATAGAGTGGACAATGAAGCGATGTGTAGTGATTTAACATGTGGAGCACCTGAAATGATGTTGCTAAGAGCAACAGAAAAAACCCCAAAGGGTTACCAACGGGTGTGGGAATAAACTCCTTGGTCAGAGATAGAAATATAGACACAAGGAGAGTATCCACAATCCTAACCCCCACTTGCAGGGCACAGGTTCAGCTTACTGCCACTAAACTGACACCTGGACGCCCTGCACAGTGAGGGAGGATTAAGCAAGCAGGTCTGAGAGTACATCCGCAAACCTGCTGGGTTCACAGAATAGCAAAAGAACCCCAGCAGGTCAAACAACTGACTCCAGTCTTACTGCTAGGTCCGGATTGGCAGAATGAAGTACAGAATCCCAAGGCCTATTCGCAGTAAGCAACAAGTAAATACAAAGTCACACAGTACTAGCTAACTCTCTGGAACTGACTAACAAACAAAGATTCAGCAGCATTTGCCTAGCCTGAGAGGATGGTTTATATAGCAGGTGCTGTCCACGCCCCACTCAGACCTCACAGACTGTGAGCACAAAACCAGCGCCGGATTCCCTGCCGTGCACAGAGCCTGTAACCACTACACAGTAAAAACCCGGACCGGAGTATCAGCTGCGCTCAGGTTACTTCGCTAACACTTGCCTCCCGGTTGCCGTGGCAGCACAGAGCAGGAGATCCTAACATTCATCAACCTGACGGTGATTGTTCCTGCAGAGAGGACCCAAATACAATGATATCATCAAGGTAAACTAATGCCTAATGGTAATTCATATCACCCACCATCTGCTCCATGGTCGGCTAGAAAGTGGCCGGGGCACCCTTTATACCCTGAGGTGTCTACAAAAATTCAAAGAAGCCTAGAGGGCATATGAAAACGGTCTTTTCTCTATCATTAGGACTCATAGGTATTTGGTAATACCCACTCTGTAGATCCAACACTGTAAACCACTGACTCCCCTGCAGACAGTCCAATGCCTCCTCTATCCTAGGGACAGTGTACTGATCCTGCACACTTCATTGGTTAAGTATACGTTAATCAATACACATGCGAATATTGCCATTCTTTTTATAGGCTACTATGATAGGGGAAGCATATGGACTCTCTGAAAGTTGAATAACTTCAGTTTCCAACAGAGTTTGAAGATGCTAATATCCTCAAAATCTGCAGGGGCAAGTCTTTGTGATCTCTCCGTGAATGGAGTCTCATCAGTCAGCTTAATACTGTGTTCCACACCTTCAGCTTTTCCCAAGTCCCATTCCTCATTCACCTTAAATAAGTGAGTATTAGTCTCCACGATCACCGGCATTACAGTTTTATCACCTGGGGACTCTGGTAATACCAGAGCAATTAGGGGTAATGGCTCTGACACTGACCCAATCAAAAGCTTCACTAGCTGTACATTGAGTCATTTTGGCTACTGTGCTTCACCTACCCCTGATAAGCTTTCAAAATATCTCAGCAGTGCCTCCAAATGTTACCCATCTCCAGTATTTGTGGATTACCAATATATTTTAGTACCTCCACCCAAGCTAAATGTTTACCTAGGCTTGCCTGGGTAAGCCTCCCTCTTATTGTGTATTCATACACTTAGTCAATCTGAGTACACATTCACCATTTTCCCCCCTGATACCTGTATCTTTTCTTCAAGGCTCCACTGTTCCAATTCCAAGTCACCAAGTAGGTGGTAAATATAACAGATTTATTAACATGCACTACATAAGGTTTATTTTACATTAATACCTTCTGGCAGACATACCGAAATAATATATTCACTACAGTTCCCCCAAATAACTATACATACAATAATTGCATGCAATACAAAAAAAAAAACATTTTGTTGTGTCTTCTCAAATGAGAATGAGTGACCCGGGTACTCTTAAACCTAGAGCGCACAGTCGGGGCCCATGAAGATATTGTATATTATAACAATTTATCCGGTATCCAATGTAGAAATTAAACAGTAAGTCTCCTTTTAATGTTAGGTCTCCTTAGATGCTAGAAAGAAATTCTCTTATGTGTTTGAGATTCCTAGATATGTGACTATATCCTCTCTGCAGGTTTACTTATCACCACTCGAGTCCTGCAAAAGTATTATCCTTGATTTCTGAATTATAATCCTCATAGTACTTTAAGGCAAACAGTTTTCGTAGCACACTATCTGTAGGTCTGTATAACCCTCAGTACTTTGCTACTTATGTTTATTTCTCCAGCTGGCAGGCTAATTCCTGGACACTTGTAATATGTGTCCTGTAACAGTTTTACTTTCAGCTTACTAAACCGTCTCAAATAAGGGATACAGTATATTAGTTACATTGGCTCAATTTCCTTAGACTTTTATATATATATATATATATATAACAAACAGAAATGGCCGGCACTCTCAGAGACTTAATGAATGAATTGACACAGCACAGCAGCTAGAGTCTAGCTGCTGTGCTTGTCAATTCATTCATTAAGTCTCTGAGAGTGCCGGCCATTTCTATTTGTTATATGCTTTACTGCTAGCAGGGCACCGGAGCAAGTTGTGACTTTTACCTGTATTAGAGTGCCGAAAACTTCCTTCTTTGTATATATATAGGCACACTAGCTGGGCACACTGCTGCTAATTAGTTCTCAGCTTAGCATACTCAGTCCTACCATGTACTTTTTAAAGCTGCCATCCCTTATGGCTTGTTGAACCAATTGAATATGAGCTCTCCCACTGTCACCTTATCCTCAACTGTCTGGCGCTTTACTGTACAGTTAGTCTGTGAGAGGCTAGGTAAGTGTGTGGTACTGGTGCTGTATTATCACTTACTCTCCTCTAGACGCCATCATAAAAGGATAGTGTAGGGTAGCCACTCCCCCGACTCTTCCCAGACTGCTGAGGATTGCAGCTACAGGGTCTGGCCTGTCCCTGCTGATGGCGGTGTCTTGGCTGAATAAACTCCCCCTCCATTGCTATGGAGCCGCTCAATATTCTGCTCCCCAAGCTGCCTTCTCTGCAGGCAGACCTGGCCAAAACATCTCTGGCTCTTCCCGCCGCCTCACTCCGCCTACTCAACCGACATCCTCAGGTGCATCAGCAGTACTAACAGCCTCACCTCTGTCTCCACCCGCCACTCCAGGTATGCCTAGCGTGCGTAGCGCTACACAGTCACAGCAGCGCTGCTTTATGTCTACAGCATACAGATCTGTCAGCGGCACGCTGGAGTATTGTGTGCGCACACTAGCCAGGGGAACTGCAGACTGGCTCTGCGGCAGCTGCCCTCTGTATTTATACCCCCTGTCACTGGCTTGAGTGGTCCTCGCTCTCCCCCCTTCCCGCCTTGGCCGCGTGAGATACCCTCCAGTGAGCTGCAGCTGTATGCTCTCGTGGGGCTTCTAGAGCCTTCTCCCCATCCAACTGCCACTGACTCATACTACACAAACAAACAGCCCTCAGCACTGCTAGGTCCAAATGCCCAAACAGTCATATATCTTTATATGTTCACAATACTATACATACACTATTTACATCATTCCACCCCACATATCTATATATACCATTCTTTATAAACATTATACATATACATATACATATCATACGTCACACATATATAATAGAGAAATAGTCAATAGTCATGCTACACTATGGTAAGCCTATATATAAGAGAGGAGGCAGGAACATATGAAGTGAGAAGGGCACAGGGCTAGTCCCAAGAGCAGGGGCCAGAACAAATAGCCTCACACTGTAGGGGTCGGTGCTAGGTGCAGGGGAGGAAGACCCAGGAGCAGGGCTGTAACCAGGTGTGTAAGGGGCACCGTACGTAGCACTGCAGGGTAGGAGGTGCTGTTGGCAGCACTTGTCAATTATCTGTTTTAATTATTTTCACTTGCAGATTCCACCTTTTTTGAAGCCCAGCATCTCCTGGCCACCCGTCTCCTACCCTGACCTCTTCTGTCGCTAATACCTATACAACATTCATGACCTCAACTTGAGATTTCTTTGCTGTTCAGTCACACTGTCCTTTATTACATTTCAAGATGCTAACATACCAAGGATTCAAACCCATTGCTTGTGCTATTGCAGACAGAATCTATTCATTGAGCAATCTGCCCTTGCGTAGAAAGGTAGATAAGTCTAAGCTAGAGAATTCTAACTATTTGAAGTTTACCTTTTATTTTGTGAAGAAATGATTAGCATTGTGGCTGAGGAGATCTATGTAGTGCTTGGCTGCAAGGGTTTGGATGTGTGGCTACACACTACCAGAACTGGCCCTAACCAATAGAACTGCCACAAGTTCCATCTCTGACCCTGCACCCCTTTCCTGGCACCATCATCCCTCACCCATAGCAGTCCTCAATTTGGTGCTCCTAGCCTCCTACCCCCTATATTTTAAATAGGAATACACAGCCCAAAAAGGGGCATGTTCTTGCTGGGAAGGGGCATGGCCACACAATAGTACCCCCCAATTCAAATTATGCCTCACAGTAGTGCAACTTTATTCACATTATATCATGCGATAGTGTCCCTTATTCACGTTACATCACACAGTAGTACCACGTTACCTTATATACATTACTCCTCACAGTAGTGCCCATTGGGGGTAATTCAGAATTGATTGCAGCAGCAAATTTGTTAGCAGTTGGGCAAAACCATGTGCACTGCAGGTGTGGCAGATTATAACATTTGCAGAGAGAGTAAGATTTGGGTGGATTATTTTGTTTCTATGCAGAGTAAATACTGGCTGCTTTATTTTTACACTGCAATTTAGATTTCAGTTTGAACACACCCCACCCAAATCCAACTCTCTGTGCACATGTTATATCTGCTTCCCCTGCAGTGCACATGGGGGTCTTTCCGAGTTGTTCGCTCGTTGCCGATTTTCGCTATGCTGCAATTTGTTGCTAACTGCGCATGCGCATGGTACGCAGAGCACATGCGCTAAGTTATTTAACACAAAACTTAGTAGATTTGCTGGTGTTCTTGCGGCGCTTTTCAGTCGCACTGCTGATCGGTGAGTGATTGACAGGAAAGGGGCATTTCTGGGTGGTAACTGAGCGTTTTCCAGGAGCGTGCTAAAAAACGCAGGCATGTCAGGAAAAAACATGGGAGTGTCTGGAGAAACGGGGGAGTGGCTGGCCGAACGCAGGGCGTGTTTGTGACGTCAAACCAGGAACTAAACGGACTGAGGAGATCGCAATCTAGGAGTAAGTCTGGAGCTACTCAGAAACTGCAAGAAAATATTTAGTAGCAGTTCTGCTAATCTGTCATTCGCTATTCTGCTAAGCTAAGATACACTCCCAGAGGGCGGCGGCCTAGCGTGTGCAATGCTGCTAAAAGCAGCTAGCAAGCGAACAACTCGGAATGACCCCCCTGGTTTTGACCAACTGCTAACAAATTTACTGCTGTGATCAATTCTGAATTAGGCCCCTTATTCACATTACATTACACTGAATTGCTCCTTATTCACATTACACAACACCATATTACTCTTTATTCCCATTAGACCACACAGTAGTGCCCTTTCTATACGTTACGCCACACAGTAGAGCATCTTATACACATAATACCACACAGTAATGCCCTTTACACATATGGCACACATTATTAATGTCCATATAAACATAATATGCCTTACACATTATGCCAACCTTTATTAATGCCCTTATACACATAGTGCACCTTACACATGCTGCACATTATTAATGCATTTATACACATGACACACAAAATAACCCTTACTTTCACATATGCTAAACACTATTACACAACCAACCCACCCGCACACAGCACTCACACGGCCGCTAACACTGTGACCTCTGCTTGGATACAGATATTTGCTCATACATCTTGCCTCAATACGCCATGCAGCAGGAGATGCCAGGCGTGAGTCAGCTGGCAGCTCTAGGCCAGCTCTGCTAATGTTGGGCACCTTTTTTGACAAAAAATGTGTCCTATTTGCATAGCTAAGGGACTAGGATGCACAAGCAGCTTCTGCTGATTAAAATGATATGCAGCATGCCTATATTCTGTGTGCGACTGTGACTGTATCTGCATACAAAATGCTACATTAAAGTGATTTCCAGGAATACACTGTAACGTAGCATTTCATATGCAGATGCAGCCGCATTCACACACAGAATATAAACATGCCATATATAATTTTAATCAGCAGAAGCTGCTTGTGCCCCTAGGCATTCCAAATGCCCTAGTCATTTGCCTAGTATGTCTATGGCTAAGGCCAGCTCTGCACACTACACAGATCTGCTCAATTGCAAAGCTGATTTTTTTTTTTACAAAGTACCATTAACTTCATATAGTTTTAAGAGTTTTTATGCAGTATCAAATAGCTCAATTAGTAGGGCGTTTGATTAGAATTAAACAGGTTATTGGTTTGAATCCTGGGTATGGCAGTATATTGAAATGTGTTATTTAATAAAGGGTATTGCAACTGAATAATAGCAAGCTCTCAAGTTAAGTGCATGAATGTGTCCAAATTTGTGGGAAGGGGCATCATAACATGGGGTTTCTCTGGGATCAATCTGGTCATGCCCCTTCCCCACGAGGCATGCGCCTTATGGGGGTCATTCTGACCCGATCGCTCGCTGCAGTTTCTCGCAGCGCAGCGATCGGGTCGGAACAGTGCATGCGCTGCAGTGCGCTGGCGCATGTCAGCTGTCGTTGCCTAGGGATTGCTTCTGAGGCAGAGGTGATCGCTGGGCGGGAGGGGGCTGGGCGGCGGCATTAAGCTGCCATTTAGGGGGCGCGGTCTGGCCAATGCAGATGTGGCCAGACCATTTGGGGGGCGGGCCACGGCATCTGTGTGACATCACACGCAGCCGCTGCAGGCCGAGGAGCGACGAGTAGCTCCCGGACAGCATGCTAAAGCTGCGCTGGAGCTACTCTTGAAGTGCAAAGGCATCGCCGCTGTCGCTGCACCGACATGAGGGGCGGATTAGACCTGTGCTGGGCGACCCCCCGCATGTCAGTGTGAATAATCGTAGCTACGATCAACTCGGAATGACCCCCTATGTCCCTCAAAATGTTGATACACTGGGCTACACATACAAGACTCTGTATGGAAGTAGTGAACAAAGCTCCTGAATAGGCAGCATTCATACAATACCTGCCGTATTTGTTAAAATACTTTCTAGGTAATGGTTTGTTTTCATAGGCCTTTGATAACAGGTATACAAAGAAAATTGCACCCACATCTATTTGCACTATACACGAGGCAGCAAGGAATAGGCTATTCCCTTGGGTGCTATCCTAACCCAGAAGAGATACAAATTTGGAAAAAATGGAGTAGCCCCCTCTCTGCGCCTCCTAATGAGCCAATACCATAACATGTATATTTACTTAACTTATGAATAGATGGAACTCTTTCAATCTGCTTGTTTCTGCTCAGTTTTTATGAGATATAATTTCCAGGCAGTTAAACATGTAAAAATATAAAAATAGACAATCTAGTGCAGCATATTCACAAGAAGTGTTACTCATATATTTTTACCAGCATATGATTCACTGATAATGGACAAGTGTAATTCTTATTAAAAAGATTTTTTAAGATTTATTTTATTTTAGAATATCATTAGGAGGGAATCATTGGAACTATGAAAAATTACATGATGAATGAATTGTTATAAAGTTTTTTTTACATTTTTCTATATTGTTGTATAATTAAGAGAGAGTACCTGAGGGGTATTTATACCTGGGAGAGGAGGCACTTGCATATATGCCTTGATAAAGATCAGAATTACTGACTGAAACGCGTTGGTTGATGAGAGGGTAAAATACCTAACTGCTTAGCAAATTTACTTGGCGCAGTCGCACTGCGGACATTGCGCATGCGCATTAGCGACTAATCGCTCCGATGCGAGAAAAAAATAACGAGCGAACAACTCGGAATGACCCCCGTAGTTCAAATAGCATGTAGTTCAAATAGCATACCCTACTTAGTCCAAATTGCATAACACAGATTGTATAGGCTCAAATCTCACCTAGCACAAATAGCACCATGTGTGGGCCCCATTAGATTTGGGTGGGTTATTTTGTTTCTATGCAGGGTAAATACTGGCTGCTTTATTTTTACACTACAATTTAGATTTCAGTTTGAACACACACCACTCAAATGTAACTCTCTCTGCACATGTTATATCTGCCCCTCCTGCAGTGCACATGGGGCGTCATTCAGACCCGATCGCACGCTAGCGTTTTTTGCAGCGGTGCAATCGGGTCTGAACTGTGCATGTGTATGCTCCGCAATGCGCAGGCGTGTCGGCCACCGGCGATGGGGATAGCCGGACAGCGACGGATTTAATGAAGAAAGCGATCGCACCGGCAATCGCAAGAAGATTGACAGGAAGAGGCCATTTGTGGGTGTCAACTAACCGTTTCTAGGGAGTGTCCGGAAAAACACAGGCGTGCCCAGCCGTTTGGAGGGAAGATTCCTGACGTCAGCTCCTGGCCGGATCATCGCAGCGGCTGAGTAAGTCCTGAGCTGTGTTTGTGGAGCTCTCTGTACAAGCGATCGCACCCCTGCACAACAACTACAGCCTCCCTCTGTAGGCGGCAACTACCTGATTGCAGCACTGCAAAAAAACGCCTGCATACGATCAGGTCTGAATCACCACCATGGATTTGCCTAACTGCTAACAAATTTGCTGCTGCACTCAGGTCTGATTTACCCCCACAGTCATTAAGTGACAGACTACACTAAAGCCATATTTCTCAATAAAAATCTGCAATGTCAATCACATAGGGGTAGATTCAATAATTCACAGGATTTACAGTGCGCTGCAGCTTCATGGTTTAATGCCCGGAGCTATTCAAGCATTTGACCAGAGATATGGAATTAGATTGGAAACTCCTTAAGGCCAGTACTGATGGGAGAGATGTGTGCTGAGCAATCTTAACACAGACCGCTCATCCAGGGCCGGTGCTAGTGTGTTCGGCGCCCCCCTGCAAATAATAAATTTGCGCCCTCCCATCCGTAAAAAAGGGATAGTGCGCACTGCAAAAAGGGGTGTGGTCACAAAAGGAAGGGGCGTGGCCACAATGGTACCCACAATTCAAATTACGCAACACAGTATTACAATCTTATGCACATTAACCCAAACGTAGTGTCCCTGATTCATATTATGCCACATAATAGTGCCCCTTATTCACATTTAAAATCGATGACAGGGCCGGTTCTAGATCTTGAAGAGCTCAGGGCAACAGTTTTCCCTGGCCATGCTGAGAATAGGAACAATGTGCGCCGAAGTCGCACGCCAAAAATATAGGGCCACAGAATAGTACCAGTTCCCATAACCCCACACAGTAGTGTCCGTTAGTCACATAACCCTGCACAGTAGTGTCCGTTTGTCACATTACACCGCACAGTAGTGTCCGTTAGTCCCATTACACCGCACAGTAGTGTCCGTTAGTCCCATTACACCGCACAGTAGTGTCCGTTAGTCACATTACACCGCACAGTAGTGTCCGTTAGTCACATTACACCGCACAGTAGTGTCCATTAGTACATTACACCACACAGTAGTGTCCGTTAGTCACATAACCCCGCACAGTAGTGTCCGTTAGGCCCATTACACCGCACAGTAGTGTCTGTTAGTCCCATTACACCGCACAGTAGTGTCCGTTAGTCCCATTACACCGCACAGTAGTGTCCGTTAGTCACATTACACCGCACAGTAGTGTCCGTTAGTCACATTACACCGCACAGTAGTGTCCGTTAGTCACATTACACCGCACAGTAGTGTCCGTTAGTCACATTACACCGCACAGTAGTGTCCGTTAGTCACATAACCCCGCACAGTAGTGTCCATTAGTACATTACACCACACAGTAGTGTCCGTTTGTCACATTACACCGCACAGTAGTGTCCGTTAGTCCCATTACACCGCACAGTAGTGTCCGTTAGTCCCATTACACCGCACAGTAGTGTCCGTTAGTCCCATTACACCGCACAGTAGTGTCCGTTAGTCACATTACACCGCACAGTAGTGTCCGTTAGTCACATTACACCGCACAGTAGTGTCCGTTAGTCACATTACACCGCACAGTAATGTCCGTTAGTCACATTACACCGCACAGTAGTGTCCGTTAGTCACATTACACCGCACAGTAGTGTCCGTTAGTCACATTACACCGCACAGTAGGGTCCGTTATTCACATTACACCGCACAGTAGGGTCCGTTATTCACATTACACCGCACAGTAGGGTCCGTTATTCACATTACACCGCACAGTAGGGTCCGTTAGTCACATTACACCACACAGTAGTACCCTTATACACCTTACGCCATACAGGAGAGCCGCTGTTACACATTACGCCAGAGTAGAGCCCATTATGAAGGTCATTGAGACCCCGCTGTAATAGCGGCCCTCAGCGCAGTTTGCCAGTGGCAGCAAACTGTGCATGTGCAGTGGGTATGAGGCCACACACATTGCGGTCGCTTCCCCAATGGATGCGACCACAATGTGATTGATAGGCGACAGCGTAGCGGAGTTAAGGTGTTGCGGGGGTGACGCTGGTAAAAATATAGGGCCACAGAATAGTACCAGTTCACATAACCCCACACAGTAGTGTCCGTTAGTTACATAACCCCGCACAGTAGTGTACATTAGTCACATTACACCACACAGTAGTGTCCGTTTGTCACATTACACCGCACAGTAGTGTCCGTTAGTCACATTACACCGCACAGTAGTGTCCGTTAGTCACATTACACCGCACAGTAGTGTCCGTTAGTCACATTACACCGCACAGTAGTGTCCGTTAGTCACATAACCCCGCACAGTAGTGTCCATTAGTACATTACACCACACAGTAGTGTCCGTTTGTCACATTACACCGCACAGTAGTGTCCGTTAGTCCCATTACACCGCACAGTAGTGTCCGTTAGTCCCATTACACCGCACAGTAGTGTCCGTTAGTCACATTACACCGCACAGTAGTGTCCGTTAGTCACATTACACCGCATAGTAATGTCCGTTAGTCACATTACACCGCACAGTAGTGTCCGTTAGTCACATTACACCGCACAGTAGTGTCCGTTAGTCACATTACACCGCACAGTAGTGTCCGTTAGTCACATTACACCGCACAGTAGGGTCCGTTATTCACATTACACCACACAGTAGGGTCCGTTATTCACATTACACCGCACAGTAGGGTCCGTTATTCACATTACACCGCACAGTAGGGTCCGTTATTCACATTACACCGCACAGTAGGGTCCGTTAGTCACATTACACCACACAGTAGTACCCTTATACACCTTAACCATACAGGAGAGCCGCTGTTACACATTACGCCAGAGTAGAGCCCATTATGAAGGTCATTGAGACCCCGCTGTAATAGCGGCCCTCAGCGCAGTTTGCCAGTGGCAGCAAACTGTGCATGTACAGTGGGTATGAGGCCACACACATTGCGGTCGCTTCCCCAATGGATGCGACCACAATGTGATTGATAGGCGACAGCGTAGCGGAGTTAAGGTGTTGCGGGGGTGACGCTGGTAAAAAAGGGGCAGGCCGGGACGTCACACACAGCCGCTCCCATAAAAAAATGGCTGCTGACCAGGCTTCACTGCCAGGGGTCAACCTTAGATCATATGCGTCCGCAATCAAATTGCGGATGCATCGGGAGGCAGCGCCACACATGCTGGGCGGCCTTGCCTTGTGCTGGGCGGCCCTCAGCATGTGCAGAGATGAACGCAGATCTGGCTGCATATACACTGCATTCATCTTTGAATAACCCCCTATGCCAGGTACAGCCACTCATTCCCTCCACAGTGCAGCCCCGTTACCTGCAGGAGGTCCCGGCGCTGGCGCTGCTCCTCCTCTCCCTTCTCCGCCTCCTTGCAGGCTCCGTTACTTCAGCGGCTGTAGGATGTCGGCAGTGATGATGGGGGGGGGGGGGGGGAGCGGGTACTAATTACCCAGGCCTGGGACTTATGGAGTGGCCCAGCATGGACCCTGGTCTGCCATACTCCCACCACCATCCCTCTTTACTGGGCAGCAGCATATTGCTGAGCCTCTGCCTGTTACTGTATAGGTGGGGACGGAGGGTGCTCACACTGTTCATGTTTCTACTCCGAATTTACCCTGCCGGAGGGCTGGCCAGGGGCTCAGGGATCATCAGGCGCCATAAAGATTTAAAAAAAAATAAAACTTTTTCCATAAGGGGGCGTGGCCACGCCTCCCGCGATTAGGCCATGCCTCCAATACAGTTCGGAACGGGGGATGGCGGCGGCAGCAGAGTTGTGTGAGGGGTGAGTCTGCACAGTGCCTGCAGTCTCACTGGGGAGGAGGAGAGGAGGGAGCCACGCTACCCGCTGCCAGCGCCGCTACCTGTCATCCAGACTGACAGGCGCAGCGGCAGGGTAGCAGAGCAGGGAGAGCGCCTCTTCACCTCAGCGCCTCCCTGCAATGCATACCCTTGCTGAGCGGGTAGCGCCGGCTCTGCGCTCATCACACATCTCTCCCCCCACTCAGCACAGCGCAATGTGTGCTGAGCGAGGGGGATAGACGGGGGGCATGCATGTACTGTGCATAATGCCACCTCTTACATACAATAGTCACCCATAGTCACACGGGATACGGTCATTAGGTCGACACCACTTAGGTTGACAGTCATTAGGTCGACCACTGAAGGTCGACATGCATTAGGCTGACATGGTCATTAGGTCAACATGTATTAGGTCGACAGGTCAAAAGGTCGACATAAGTATTTCAAAAGAAATTTTCAATCCACGTGGACTACAATTGGGAACGGCAACATGTGCCGAGCGCAGTGGTAGCGGAGCGAGACACCTTGCCCGAAGTATGGTGAGTAAAGAGAGCCATGCGAGGGGACACAGTGCACTAATTGGGGTTCACCGTCACTTTACAAAGAAAACAACACCAAAAAAAGTCCAAAAATGCATGTCGACCTTTTCACCTGTCGACCTAGTGCATGTCGACATAATACCCATGTTGACCTTCAGTAGTCGACCCAATGACTGTCGACCTAAGTTGAGTCGACCCAACGACCCATCCCCTGTCACACACAGCAGTCACCAATTTCAGACACACAGTAATGACATATTATCTCACACAGCAGTCACCCAGTGTCACACACATAGTGTAGCAATTGCCTATTCTCACACAAAAGCAGTCACCCATTGTCACACACATCTGTCACACATAGCAACCACCCATTGTCACACACACACTCACAGAGTAGTCACTCATTGTCGCACACAGACAGCAGTCACCCGTTGTAACACACACAGCAATTGCTTATTCACACACACACACACACACACACACACACACACACACACACACACACACACACAAGTCACCTATTATCACACACAGCACACAGCAGTCACCAATTGATATGCACATACAGACAGCAATTACTTAGTATTATCTCATCCATTGTCACACACAGCAGTCACCCATTGTCACATACAACAGTCACACACACACACACACACACACACACACACACACACACACACACACTCACACAAACACAGCAGTCATGCATTGTTACGCACACAGGAGCAGAGGTGAGGACAGAGGATGCAGCATCTACATAGTGACAGCTGTACCGCCTGTGTTATTAGCAATGCTGCTACTTGACATTACTTCTGCCCCAGCACCAGGAGCACCGACTCCACCAGATCCACCCATGCTGCAATCCGGCATTGTGGCACTGTGATTGGTTAGCTGAAGCACTGCATTAATATTTTACAGTCAGGATTTAAATGACATCTTATTTGCTGGCTGGTAGATGAGTGTTGGGGTGTTCTGTTTCTGCGTTTGTAGTAAATGAATTCTGCTTTATTTGCACCTTATGCTCATTATAAATTGATTGAGCAAGTGTTGGAATAAAAATATAAATTAGTATATTAATCTGGTAAAAAGTATTGCAAGTGTTGGCAGTAATTTATTGTTTTATAGTAAGATTTGTTTTTTCAAATAGCTTATTGTAGAGTTACTATTTCTGCAACATTTTAGTCACATCATAGTTGCAACTGTGCCATCAATAAAATAAATAAAAATAATATTATATCTGCTCACCTAAAATGTGAAAGAGGCGTCTTCCATAAATAGAAGTATCCTTGTATTGCAAATATTTGTTTCTCTATGAAAGAGAAAAAGCCATGTAAAAGTAACATAGAAAATAAATGAAAATAAAAATAACAGCTTATTCACAAGTGACGGTATATTTTTGGTAAACATGTATCTTGTTTCCTCTTCATTTTAAACTTCTATTAACTTGTTCATTCTGTTTATTTAATAAAATATTTAGCATTACATCTCACAGATGTGTTCCGACCCACACTGAGACACATGGCATGACTTAGACGCTGTAGGAATTCCAGGTCTCTCATACTTATTACCAGGGTTGGATTATAGGCGGGGTGGATAGGGCAGTAGCCCAGGGGCCCCCACACGTTGCTGGAGGACAACCTTCCTCTCTCTCTCTCTCTCTCTCTCTCTGCATTTCCTCTCTTCTTTACACACATCTCTCCCTCCCTCCCCCTCTTTCCCCTCCCTTGCTACCCTCTCTATCTGACAGTTTCTCGCTTTCTCTGTCTCCATCGCTCTCTCAATTCCCCCTTCTCTCACTTTCTCTTTCGCTACCCTCTCTCTCTTCTTGACATCCCCCTCTCTCTCTCCCCGTCTCTCTCTCTCCTCGCTTTCTCTCTCCTTGACCCCCCCTCTCTCTCTGACACACTCTCTCTCCCTTACACACTCCCTCACTCCCCCCAATTCCCTCCCTCCCTTCTCTCTCTACCGTCTCTCTCTTTTCTTCTGTCTCCATGTCTCTCTGTCTTGATCCCCCCTCTCTCCCTCTTGCTCCCCTCTTTCAATCTCTCTCCCTGACATACTCTCTATCTCTCACACCCCTCTCTCACCTTTCTCTCTCTGTTCCTGGCAGACATGATGGAATGTATTATTAGTATCTGCATTGCATTAGTCAGCCAGCCCCGGGGTCCCAGCACCTGTGCAATGGATCTGGCAGGTGCTGGGACTGGCGTATGCACAGTCCTTTGTCACCCCATTCTCATAAAGTCATTCGGGTTTTGACCTTCACTCATTGTGCTTTGTTACAGTGTTACTTTGGACATTTACTAAAAGATGTGCCCACAGTTAGAGCAGTCAAAGTGTTTATATGGAAAACGTGTTTGTAGCAATGTCAGCTATGATAGATGATAGCCTGAACATGTAGCCTGTTTTGATTGGTAATTGTTTAATGTTACAGCTGCCATCATTATAGAAACATCATTTGTCATTGTGGTATATTAATGACTATTTTGACAAGTGCTCACTCTGCAAACACCTCCCAGCGAGCACATCTGCAGTGGGGAATGTACCATTGCATGTACCAGTACCGTGTTGCATCCATTAGCAAAGTATTCTGACAGATATTAATATCCCTAGTGATAAGAATTCCATTCATCAATCCCCTCCTTCATCATTTCCAAATGGATTAAATCCCTAATGTATGAAATGATTGCTCTTGCTATATCATAATCTGATTAGCCATGTGTGCAGACCCGGGTGTTTTGGTTCTAAGTCATTGTCGTGTTTTGGTTCTGGATCTGGGTCTCTAATAATTGATAGAACCAGCTAATATCATGCAACTTGGACCTATGTTTGTTCCTATAGTGTTATTAACATCAGTAGCATTAATTTCCAGTAATTTCCAGTCAATTTTGCCCACATCACCATATACCATACACTCTCCTGAGTGAAATGTTACCTGAAATCACATGCGAGGAACTTACATGCAATCCGAAACCCCAGATTCATTTTTTAAATCCAAGTTCTGAACTCTAGGGAAGACCCGACTCAGGACACTTGGATCTAGTGTCGGACTGGAGCATGAAGGGCCCACCGGGGAAATGCAGTGGTAGGGGCCCATATTTTGCGGTGTGGCCAGTCTTCAGAAGGGATGTGACCAGCCACCACATTAGCAAAGCAAATTTTGAAAAGATGAGGGTATTTTTCAGGGATATTGAATGGGAAGGTTTGTTTTTAGGAAAAAATACTACGGAGAAATGGGAGGTACTAAAATTCCTGCTAGCTAAAAATACACTCAAATTTATTCCTATGAGTAGCAAAAAATGGAATGAAAATCATAAACCGATGTGGCTTAACAAAAAGATTAAGGAACTTATGGGCAAGAAAAGGCGAGCATTTAAAAAATACAAATCTGACGGGGAAGCAGAGTCATTTCAGCACTATAAGGAATGTAACAAAATTTGCAAAAAGGAAATAAGAGCGGCTAAAGTTGAAACTGAAAAACTAGTAGCAAAGGAAAGCAAAGCGAATCCCAAAAAATTCTTTAAATACATTAATAGCAAGAGATTAAAGAAGGAGAGTATAGGCCCTTTAAAAGACAAGTTGGGAGTCTTAAGCAAAAATGATAATGACATAGCGGACACACTAAATGAGTTTTTTTCAACAGTATTCACTAGAGAGGACCCATTTCAGGGACTGACACACAATCTCAATAATGAGAATATCCCACTGATAGGTACTTATTTAAGCGAGGAAGTAGTCTGTGACCGATTAAAACATTTAAAGATTAATAAATCACCAGGGCCCGATGGTATTCACCCAAGGGTTCTAATGGAGCTTCACTCTGAACTGGCAAAACCGCTATCTTTGATCTTTAAGGATTCAGTTATATCAGGTATGGTTCCCAAAGACTGGCGTATAGCGGAAGTAGTGCCTATATTCAAAAAGGGAAGTAAAGCTGAACCAGGTAATTATAGACCAGTTAGTCTTACATCTATAGTGGGGAAAGTATTGGAAGGTATTCTAAGAGATAGTATTCAGAAGTTCCTTGAAGTCAATAAGGTCATTAAAAGGAATCAACATGGGTTTATGAAGGACAGATCCTGTCAAACCAACTTACTTGGCTTTTATGAAACAGTAAGCGCAAACCTAGATCAGGGTAAAGACGTGGATGTAATCTTTTTAGACTTTGCCAAACCGTTCGATACTGTACCACACATGAGACTTATCTACAAGCTACAAGAATCAGGGCTAGGAAGCACAATATGCACTTGGGTCAAAAACTGGTTAGATAATAGGGAGCAGCGCGTTGTGGTTAATGGATCTTTTTCAACTTGGACTGAAGTGCTAAGTGGTGTGCCGCAAGGCTCAGTATTAGGACCGCTATTGTTCAATATTTTCATTAACGACCTAACAGAAGGTCTAGAGAGCATGGTGTCAATTTTTGCAGATGATACCAAATTGTGTAAGGCTATAAATACAGAGGAGGATGCTGAGTCTCTTCAGAACGACTTAGTTAAATTAGAAGCATGGGCAGCCAAATGGAGAATGCGCTTCAACACAGACAAGTGTAAGGTAATGCACTGTGGTAACAAGAACAAAAATTACACCTACCTACTAAATGGGGTAAAATTAGGGGATTCTGTACTGGAAAAGGACTTAGGTGTCCTCATAGATAGCAAGCTAAGCAGTAGTACCCAAAGTAGGACTGCAGCAAAGAAGGCTAATAAGATATTAGCATGCATAAAACGGGGTATTGATGCTAGGGACGAGAGTATTATACTCCCGTTATATAAATCACTAGTGAGGCCACACCTTGAATACTGTGTACAATTCTGGGCACCGTACTACAAAAAGGATATCCTGGAGCTTGAAAAGGTACAGAGGAGGGCGACCAAACTAATTAAGGGCATGGAGACGATGGAATACAAGGAAAGGCTTGAAAGACTAGGCATGTTTACATTGGAAAAGCGGAGACTAAGAGGGGATATGATCAACATTTACAAATATATAAGGGGACAATACACAGAGCTTGCCGGGACCTGTTTTTGGTTAGATCAACACAGAGGACTCGTGGACACTCGCTCAGGTTAGAGGAGAGGAGATTCCGCACAATACGACGTAAAGGCTTTTTCACGGTAAGGACAATACGTGTTTGGAATTCCCTGCCCGAGGGAGTTGTAATGGCGGAATCTGTCAACACCTTTAAAAATGGGTTAGATAAATTCCTAATGGATAAGGATATCCAGGGGTATGGTGCATAGTCATGCATTATAGTTACTATAAATAGGGATAAAATGCAACGGCTGACAGCAGCATCAGTCAGAAATTTTAGTCAAATCATCATGCATAGGAGACCACAAATAGGTTGAACTCGATGGACAATTGTCTTTTTTCAACCTCAGATACTATGTTACTATGTTACTATGTTACATTGGTTGCCTAACCATTAGAGAGTGCAAAGTTCGGGTGTGTTCGGTTTTCAACAAAGCCAAACCGCTCATCTCTAGATCTGACACCTATCTACTCTAACTGTCCTTTCTTTCAGGACTTTATTTTCTAACATGAAATCTCGCAGTGCCAATTCCCATTACAAATACAGATCACCTGTTTCCACCAGTAACTAAAGCACAATTGATTGCGAAGTTAATAGCGCCGGGAAGGAGGTCCGTGCGCTATTCAGTTCAGCAAGTTGCTTTGTCCGAGAATGCCCATACTTGCATCTTTAGGCATGAGAACAGGCACTCTCCGACATTAGTGCCCTGCCTTTATGCTGTTTGCACCACGCAAGGGCACAAAACAGCATTGCGGCACTAGTAACGAGTGGATGGATTTTAAATTTTTTGTTTGCCATAATAGAACATGTATAAAGTGACATATTAAAGAAACAAGTTTTATATTTGTTCTGCCTCTGACCCAGCATGCCTCTCCCAGAACAGCACCTCCATATTTTGAATAGGGACAGTGCGTGCTGAAAGCGCATCTCCCAAAAAAGGGGCGTGTTCTTGCTGGGAAGGGGCATAGCCACACAATAGTACTCCCAGTTCAAATTACACCACACAGTAGTGCAATCTTATTCACATTACGCAACACCATGATGCTGCTTATTCACATTATGCCACACTGTAGTGCTCCTTATTCACATTAGGCCACACTATTGTGCTCCTCATTCACATTATGCCATACCATAGTGCTCCTTATTCACATTATGTCACACCATAGTGCTCCTTATTCACCTTATGCCACACCATAGGGCTCCTTATTCATATTATGCCACACCATAGTGCTCCTTATTCACAATATGCCACATCATAGTACTCTTTATTCACATTATGCCACACCATAGTACTCCTTATTCACATTATGCCACACCATAGTGCTCCTTATTTATATTACGCCACACCATAGTGCTCCTTATTCACATTATGTCACACCATAGTACTCCTTATTCACATTATGCCACAAAGTAGTGTCCTTTATAAACACGTTATGCCACCCAGTAGTACACCTTATACACATAATGCCACACTGTAATGCCATTTACACATAGGTTTACACATAGTAATGGCCCTTTACACATACAGCAATGGTCCTTTACACATACAGCAATGGCCCCCTTTAAACATACAGTAATGGCCCCTTTTACACATACAGTAATGGTTCCTTTTACATAGAGTAATGGCCCCTTTACACATACAGTAATGCCCTCGCTGCCCCCTACTCACCACCCCATGTGTCCCCCAGGCAGCAGGGCTCAGTGGCTGGCTGGCTGAGGCTGCAGTGTACAGGTGAGGGTTGCTGCTTCGCCTCCATCTTCTCTGCCCCGTGTCAGCTCCCATAATACCATGTGTGACGACGTCACATCCGGCACTGGCTTTCTGGGAGAGCAGGAAACCAAGAGGAGTGGAGGGACATTGCTGCTGTGCAGCTTGCATGCACACTGTATATCGGCTGCTGGCAAGGGCATGTGGGTGCTGTCTAGGGCCTCACAAACCTCTGCTCCCCACTGTCAAGCTGAGACGGCCCTAGGATAGATTGCCTATGCCTAGGGATGGCTCTGCTCTGAGGTAAAACTTACATCATAGTGGTTGTTGTCACCATTGGAAACTGATAGGATTTCCCTACCATAGCATTGTTATCATGACTATTTGTGATACTGTTGTAGAATCTCTTGTCAAATAATTTTGATTTTATTCACAATATTTCTATTGAACCTTGCCAATGGTTCTTTGTATTTGTAATATAAGACCTGATTTGTGTGTTCTGTACATCCTTTGCTAATCACACTAACCTTTGATAAGCCATTACTGACCATGTAGACGTCCTAGTGACATCCAAGTAGCGTTAAGTATATATGGCTATAAAGAACAGGTGGCTGTTATAGGTGAAACAACTGATTCTGTTTCTAGATGCTTATCATGGGTCATCAGTGTGATTCATTGCACTCCTTGCCAGACACTGTGCATCAATTCCAAGGATTGTGAAGTGTGTGTACCTTGAAATGCGCTGGTTGGACAAGTGTTCACATAAAGAAGCATTGCAGCAGGTCCACACTTTTTGCAGTTATGAAATGGCCATTAGGTGTATGACATATCAGCAGCTGGAGGTCCCATAAATTGTTCTGTCTACTGAATGAGGCGGCTTGTATTAGCAACAAATAAAATCTACACTCAGAGCTAGCTAGACCTCTAATCAGGCATTCTGCCTTTGGATGTGTTTATTCAAAATCCTGTCTAGATGTTGGCTTTTTTAAATCAGGATACTAGACCGATACACACAGCCTTCATAAAAGGATGTACAACTCCTAATCAGACACAGAGTATGTTTGGTTTTCTGCATCTGGCAGATACTATGGTGCTTATTCGTAAACACACGTAATGCGGAGGCAGGTAATGGCAGATCTATGGTGGTATTCAGAGGTGGCCGCATCTATGTGAGTGTTCCATCTCCATATGTCCGCTTGTGTAAGCCACCATTACAATCAGTGCAGCTCTGGATGGAACAACAGTGGGCCTGATTCATAGTTGTAAGCTAATGGATTCGCAGCTGCCATCCCTTACGCAGGTACTATGCGTAAATATGAAAATGTCACAGCCGATAGGATCTGTATTGAGATGCCCACCAGTGGCTTTGTTAATCTCAGCATCTGCAAACAAAGGTGCAGTGTGATCGCAGATCCTTCGATAATCGTCCAGCTCAGTAACCCTAGGGTAGCGCAGTATGGCCATCAGGAGCAGCCAGTGCCACCTTTAATGCATATGACATTGCAGCTGTAGGCTGAAACACTTCCCAAAAAAGGTCGTGGCACATATGCATTTTTGCTAATACTCCACGTTACCTTCCTGAAATGGTTCCTTCCTGTCAATCACTTTGCGAATGGATTCTTACTGTGAACAACTATGGTAATGGACTTTGAGGTGTGCACAGTGCGATTAAGGTGCATGCGCAGTCGGATAATAATCGCTGAACTGTGAAAACTCTGGTATAGCTTACAGCTAAGAATCAGACCCAGTGAGCAGTGCAACTCATCTCCATGCAGATGCACAGGTTCCTGCGGTATCCGGTCTCTAGGTCGACCACACTTAGGTCAACACTGTCTAGGTCGACCACTATTGGTCTACAGTAAGTAGGTCGACATGGTTTCTAGGTCGACAGGGACTCTAGGTCGACATGTTCTAGGTTGACATGACAAAAGATCGACATGAGTTTTTCACAATTTTTTTTATTCTTTTCATTTTTTGGACTTTTTCATACTTTACGATCCACGTGGACTACAATTGGGAACGGTAACCTGTGCCGAGCACAGCGGTAACAGAGCGAGGCACCTTGCCCGAAGCATGGCGAGCGAAGCAAGCCATGCGAGGGGACACAATGCACCAATTGGGGATCCCGGTCACTGTACGGAGAAAACAACACCAAAAAAGGTGAAAAAACTCATGTTGACCTTCTGTCATGTCGACCTAGTACATGTTGACCTAGAGTCCCTGTCGATCTAGAAACCATGTTGACCTACTTACTGTTGACCAATAGTGGTCGACCTAAGTGTGGTCGACCTTGCATACCACACCCGGTTCTTGCATAGACAGACTGATACTCAAATTAGTATGTAGCAGTAAGTAGGCTACCACAGTGGACACAATAGCGGCCAAGGATGTGTCTGACTCAGAATCAGCCCCAATCTCTACTGTAGAAGAGAAACAAAGCACATAATTCCCTTAGCACTCTGCACTTTGCCAGCATGGGACATCCATCCTCCATAATAATGAAATACAGCAATCTCAATTACACACATTTGTCAATATAGGATAAGCCACCAGCCACGTCAGGGTATCTCAATTTAGAAACACAAAATAATATCAGTTAAAGTGGGGCTATTATTATGTAACATAGGACACATTGATGTGGCTGGTGGCTTATCATATATTAAATGTGTCTAAATGAGTCCTATTCATTGTATTATTATGTAGCATGCATTTTTGCTGGCCCATTGCAAAGTGCTGGGGCAATTTGTTTTTTTTCTCTTCTTGTCTAGATTAACCCTTCCTTTACACACACCTGTGATTGACCAATAAATTGATAGTAAGCAACCTCCATTGTGTATCACCTGTACTTTTAAAGGCCATACTCCACTCGACTCCTCCTACTGAGTGATGTAAACTTGCCTTGCATATTGAGGCACACAGAGGATGTTGCCGTGTGCCCAGAGGTGCAAGTCTGGTGGTATGGGGCGGCGCGATGTACCATTAAGAAATTAGTATCCAGTATGCTGTACCTCCTACCAACTTACCTCCGGCGGGACAGAGTTTGTCCCGTTTTCATATCTGACATGAAAAAGGGACAAACTGCAGGGTGAAAGGAAAGAGAGCAGATGGCAAGATCACGGCACAATACAATTTTTTTTTGTGAAGATGTAGCGGTGTGACATTATGATCTCATGCCATTGGACATTGTAAAGGAGCAGAGCCGCCTTTAATATGGTGCAGCAAGCAGAATCCTCATCATATTGCTGGAGGTAAGGCTAAAAGACAGAGAGGGTAATACTGAGAGACACAGACGAAGAGGCTGAGAGAGACACGGTGAGGGACACATAGGGGGAGGCTAAGAGACACTGAGTGAGGGTGAAGTTGAGAGAAACAAAGTGAGAGTGAAGCTGAGGGACACAGTGAGTGAGGTAGATGGACACAGAGGGGAAGGCAGAGGGACACAGAGGGGGAGGCTGAAGGCCAAAGAGAGGCAGACTGAAAAGACACAAGGGGCAGGAGGCTAGAGTGGATATAGGGGGCTGGAGGTGACAATGGGGCATGAATTCGGTTGAACCTCTCTTGCATGATGATGATGACCTTGGTTATATTTCTACACAAATAGGCATCTTCTGGACCATGGGGGTCATTCTGACCTGAACGCTCGCTGCAGTTCTTCGCAGAGCAACGTTCAGGTCAGAACTGCGCATGGCTGACAGCCTATGGTTGTCATTGCCTAGCAATCGCCTCTGCCTGATTGACAGGCAGAGGCGGTCGCTGGGCGGGAGAGGGCGGCACAGTGGCATTTGGCCATTGTTTTGTGGGCGCGGTCCGGACAATGCAGGCATGGCTGGACTGTGCGGGAGCGGGCCGCAGACACTGCGTGATGTCACACGCAGCCGCTGCGAGCAGGGCAGCGATGAGTAGCTCCCGGCCAGGACGCAAAAGCTGTGCTGGCCAGGAGCTATTCCTGAAGTACAAAAGCATTGCCACTGTGCGATGCTTTTATACTTCAGTGGCCTGGCAGGGACTGACATGCGGGGCGGGCTAGCCCTGTGCTGGGCGTACCCCCGCATGTCTGTTTTCCTGATCGTAGCTGTGCTAAATTTAGCACAGTTACGATCAACTCGGAATGACCCCCTATGTGAATTCATTGTATTCCTGCACAAACAGTCATTTTCTGGACATACATGAATGATGGACATGGGGGACTAAGAGACACAGGGTGAGACACACAGAGGGTGAGGTTGAGGGAGACAGAGGATGAGGCTGAGGGACAGATTGGGTGAGGCTAAGAGACACAGAGGTGGGAGTTTGAGAGACACTAGAGAGGGATTTAAGGCTGAGAGACACAGGGGACAGGAGGTTGGAGTGATGGGGCAGAGGGCAGGATGCTGAAGTGATGGAGCAGGAGACTGGTGAGACACAGGGGGCAGGATGCTAGAAAGACTAGAGGCTGAATCCAACAGCGGGATGATGACGTTTTGCCTCATTCGGGTTTTCCGAGTCAGGCGGGAATAACCGAGCCGGACTCGGAACCGTGTTTAACACGTGGAGTGTGGTAGGGTTCGGTTCTCGGCGAACTGAACCCGCTCATCTCTACTTGTGATGTGTGGACACATTCTTTTTTTGATTGCGCGCCCTTGGCGTGCTCATAGAGTACCACTAAGAATTTTGCTTTGCTTGCACCACTGCCTGCACCCAGAGTCAGCCCTAACCAATATGATGGCCTAGGCAAGATTTTGGTTGGTACCCCCTAGCACCGCCGCTAGTTCCGCATCTGACCCTACACTCCTTTCCCAGCACCATCACCCATAGCAATCCTCATTTAAGTGCTCCTACCCCCTATATTTTAAATAGGAACAGTGCGCATATTTGGCGCACAGCCCAAAAAGGGGCGTGTTCTTGCTGGGAAGGGGCATGGCCATACAATAGTACCCACAATTCAAATTACGCTACAGAGTAGTGCAACTTTATTCACATTATATCATGCGATATTGTCCTTTATTCACGTTACATCACACAGTAGTACCACTTTACCTTATTTACATTACTAATCACAGTAGTGCTCCTTATTCACATTACATCACACTGAATTGCTCCTTATTCACATTACACCACTCCATATTGCTCTTTATTCACATTAGACCACACAGTAGTGTCCTTTCTATACGTTACGTATAAGAGCACCTTATACACATTAGTAATGTATTTATACACATAATACCACACATTAATGCCCCTTACACATATGACACACATTAATATCCTTATAAACATAATGTGCCTTACACATTATGCCAACATTTATTAATGCCCTTATACACAATGTCCCTTACACATATGCCGCACATTATTAATGCATTTATACACATGACACACATAATGTCCCTTACACATATGCCGAACACTATAGCACAATCAACTCACCCGCAAACAGCACCTGCACACAGCACTCACATGGCGGCTAACAGATGTGTCCTCATACATCTTCCCTCAATATGCCATCCAGCAGGAGATACCTGATGTGAGTCAGCTGGCAGCTCTGCTAACATTGGGCGCCTTTTTGCAAAAAATGCATCTTATTTGCATTACTATGTGGCCAGGATGCACAAGCAGCTTCTGCTGATTAAAATGAGATGTAGCATGTCTATATTCTGTGTGTGACTGCGGCTGCATACGAAATGCTATGTTACAGTGATTTCCAGGAATACACTATAATGTAGCATTTCATATGCAGATACAGCCACACACAGAACATAGCATGCTATATATCATTTTAATCAGCATAAGCTGCTTGTAACAGTAGGCTTTCCAAATGCCCTAGGCATTTGCCTAGTTTGCCTATGCCTAGGGCCTGCTCTGCCTGCACCACAGACATGTTGCACTTTGTAAATGAAGTACATGTTATGAGAGATCATGCTTTCTACCTACAAATCAGTATGTTGAAGTGTAAAGTTCACTTTAGAATTTATTTTTCAATAATTCAAACAAAAAAGAATAAACAATGTCTCATGTGTGTATGTGCCTATAAAAAGGTAATTTGCCTTAGATTCCAATAAGTAGTAAAACAGTTTATTTCAGTTATTATTCTGATGCATATTTGCACAGTAGACATATTTAGTACTGACAGGGTTTCAGATTTAACTTTTGCCAGATAAGTACACATAATCTAATTTAATTCCCAGGCATTTCACTAAATAAGAAATTCCATCATGGTCTCACCACACTTACAGCAAGTCTTACATAATTCAATTCAAGACAAATGCACAGATCCAATAAAGAAATTTGCAAATCGGCACATCAGTTTGTTAATGATAGAAATAAGGGGCATCCAACAGTGAAATACACGTTAAAGGATTTATAGTGTGTAGTAGAGTGGCGGACTGGCCTTGTACCAAATAATAACGGCCATAGTAATCATCTTCCCCTGTTACGGCTAGACCTCACGTACAGTCTCGCTGACCTGGACAAAGTAACTTGGTCATTTTGTTTTCTCTTTATTTTTTTTATATTTTATTTGCCTTAGGAGAACCTATATCATCTCCGAGTGCTGCTAATCACAGGTATACAAGATGCTATTTCAGGGCACTTTATCAGGATCATGCTGCATTTGATAAGGTGCTGTCAGTATAGTGACAGGCAGCTATACTTACATCATGCTTTACCTACATTGTGCATGCACTGGCGTATCTATAATGGGTGCAGTGTGTGCGGTGCACACGCGCCCCTGAGTCCAGGGGGGCCCACACCACACAAAGCTGCACCCATTTTTTTAATACTCACCCCTCTGGAGTCCCACACCAACAACTGCAGCGCTGTTAAATCACAGTGGAAATGGCGCTGCGGCCATTTTCATGGCGTTCTTCGCAGTAGAAAAATCACAGGAAAAATGGCCGCCGCAACAGTTTCCCGGAGACCTGTGCATGCAAAGTAGAGTGGCTCAGACTCTCAGCGCAGCCGGCAAAGAGGAGGGGGACCGAACGGTGGAAGGTGCACACGGGCCTCCTCCTCTCTTAAAACGCCCCTGTGTGCATGCATGGGCAGCAGGCTATACATACAACTCCCAGACACCTCTCATGCACATCTTTCAGCATGCTATAGAAATCCAGTAAAAAAAAAAAAATCCACACACATCATCTGTTTTCCATAACTTACAAAATCCTTTAAATGTGTCCTATGGAGTGCATGCTCTGTTTGTAACAGCTTACGACCATGACCCCTTCCGCTCAATAAACTCCAACCTCTTGTCAATAACAGAACAGAATGGATCTGTGCAATTTAAGAAACATAGGGGTAAATGTATTATATAGGCATGGATCATGCCGCTATAACACTTCCTACTTCACCTCATTACCTCATTGTATAAACATCTTGTCTGCCAAAGCGGGGGAGTGAAATCTCCCCATCGGCAGTGCCCGCCCTGAGCACACAGCGCATCAGCTCAGTTCTGATGTGCTGTGTCTCCCTGCCCGGCCAGCTCCTCTGTGCATGTGCGGGATCTTGCTAGTCACGCAAGATCCCAAGATCAGTCCGGAGCCGTCACCCGCCACAGCCAGGGACAACGCTTTTCCTGCTGTGGTGAATGGGCACCGACACCATGCAGCTGTCGAAATCGACAGCTGCAGGTGTCGGAACGGTCAGCGATGCTGACCGTTCATACATTGCCAGTGCATATCGGCCTGCTATCTTTTGTCACTGAGCCCTCCCCCATATCTCCAGTTCATACAGTTACCTAAAAGAGTGATAAATGACCAGCCAACCAGCTCCTAACATTTTTCAAATACAGCCTGTGACATGGCAGTTAGGAAGCTGAATGGCTAGTCATTTATCACTATTTATCCGTCTCCACTTTATCTCTTGTTAAAGTTTAATATATTCAGGCCATAATTCAATAAGCACATTTAATAAAAGTAAGCCCCCTACCTAAGTACTCTCAAGGGTAAGTCTCTTGGGAATGGGAAGTAGTTGGATATGCAGACATTAGGTCTATAGCATTTCAGAGTGTTGTTATAAACCAAGGTCACCACTAACAAACCAAGGTGGAAGGAAATAGGTATTCTCACTTATACAATGTTCAGTAAGGCCTGTTCATGTTGAAGCTGGAGAGCACTACTGCTCTATATTTGTTCCTCCAGGGAGGCTTCAACCCCTTACCAAGATGGCCACCATCTTTAGTTCTATGCATGTGCGGCATCATTTTGTGACTGTGTTAGAGCACCACAGTGAAAGACAGACATCTTCCACTTATGCCCTCAGAGAGCCTGTGATTGCTGCTGAGTCACCCTGCTAGGGACACTGCTAAACGCCTGAGTCTTACACTGCTACACAATCACTGGCACCTGTATGCTCTGCTCCATGTAACAAGTGTGTGTACGTATAACTAAGTTCGGCTATACAATCCCATTGCTACCACACCGCTGGTTAAATACTAGGCTGTTTGTTGTCTCAGGGCATCCGCTGGTGTATACACTCACAAGTGTAAATCAAACAGACCTTCAATTATGTGTATACAGTATACCCCTGTTGGAAAGCATATTTTTATCTCTTGCTATAAAGCAATAGACTCATTCTGCACATGTGTAGAACGAGTCTTGTGATAGACATGCTGCAGCGTTTGGTGGAGGCACCCTGCACCATTCTTCAAATCAGGGGCGTGTCAAGACCCATTTTGAAGGCGGGACAAGTCCAGGGTCTGCATTGTCAGACGCAGACTTGCTGGACTCCGGTGTTCGGATCCTACAGCCAGCTTGAGCAAGCTTTAGCTTACGCGGATTGGCCGTTGCCTTTAACCATTGCGGGTTGAGATGGTCAAGATGGTGATCCGAGGCTGTGTCCTCAGACGCAGCACTTAGATCCTCACTAATGCTAACAGAAGGCATCTATCGCCTACAGACGCCTCCTGATGCTTTATAATTGTAATTAGACAAAATTGGCCAGCCGCTTTCTTGCGGCTGTGCAGTTCCATACAAACATGCCCTATGTCTTTATTGTACCTGATTGAACTAAAGGCTGGAATGTTAAGTAACAGATTGCATATACTGTATTTTCTTTAATCACTGCTGACTGTTACTTCAGCATAGCTATTTCTGTACATGAATAAGGAGAGAGGAAGATGAAGGAGAAAAGGAAAAAAAAGAATTGATCTTTTTTTATTTACCTTTTAGAAACTCTATTTTTCTACAGCAATCACTTAGCGGTGCAATCTGCAATCCATCTTGTTATTTGGTTTGCAATAAAACATTTTTCATGTGGCATGAATGGTACATTGATTTTTACTACCTGTTTGTAAAGTCTTATTTTTTTGCAGCAGTCAATAAAAAAGAGTGACCTTTGCAGAATGTCAAAATCCAGTATTAAGTTTCTGAATATTCAAACGTTTTCATTGTTCCTTTGTATCTTGATCTACTGTATTGTGCACTTCCCTGCCAATATACCGTCTCTCTGGATTTTTATTTTTGTCATTTTTTTTTAGACTTTATATAATGTCTAGAATGAATTTGCCCCAAAACATTGAGCAGCTTCATAGTCATCAGTGCAGATGATTTGCTGCTTGAAGAATTAGGGCTGTAGGGGCGTATTCATCATCACTTATGGGCCGGTTGCACATGCAGAAATGCTACTGTAGTTTCCACATGCGTTTTGCAACAGGCCCATTCATACAGTAGTATTCAGCAAACTGAAAGCTGTCCCGGCAGCTGGGCAATACCGAATTGCTCTGGTACGTAAGTATTCACCTCCGCAACTCATGGTGAATTGAATATGTAATTATATGGGGCAGTCTGGCCCTCAATGATGAATAGGCCCCTTATTGAGGTAGGTCACATACCACTATAAAACTAGTTGTGTAGAGTTGCGCAAATCTGCAGTGAAAGTTCCTGTAAATCAACTTTGTCAGTGTAATAAGCCATTTTGTAAAGTTCCAGTTGTACACTCTTTGTATTCTGCTTTGCTTTTCTATTCCATGCAATACCATCCTTCATTGTATTTGTAAATACACATTATGTTAATAGTCTAACAATAAAGCAATGATGAAAGTGTTAATTATTTCTTCTTTATGGTGCAGTTGGAGTAATATAAGGCAGAAGTTCATCCTGAACAAAAATGATGGAGGAAGTCCAACTGAAACAAAATGTTGTAGTATTAGCCTTTAGTTTTACTTTGATTCCTCTTATAAAGCATAAGGTATCTATTATATATGTGCTAGAGCTGTGCGTTTAACACAAATCAAGTAGAGGGTTGCAGGGTGGTCTAAGGATGGACATCGCAGGTTGATGGTTTAACACCATCAATGTTTTTCTTGTGATGTTGTTTTTTTTGTTACCATTCAGTGGGAGTCTTCTATCTATCAATCTTACTTGCATTAATCACCGCTACAAGGTTTGGATCAATGACTCAACATTTGAAAATAAGGAATATAGAATGTTTTTTCAGGGCTATTTATGACAGATGTCTTGATGGGACAGCAGCCTTAATAAGAGGCTGTAATGGGGGATATCTTGCCATTGGAGCGATAGCTATTGCTATGGGTTCAGTATGATTGACTGCCGGTTGGGATGCCGGCTGCCACAATACCAACACCGGAATCCTGATCTGTGAAATCCTTACAGCATCGAGGTAAGTATGTTCACCCCTTTCCCCTACCCCCTAACCCTCCCTTCCTGCAGCCTAACCCTAACTTCCTCCCTTAGTACCTAAACCTAACCTCCCCCAGGTGCTGCCTACCCCCCCAACCCCCGCAGCCTAACCCTACCCCCCCCCCTCGCCCTAACTGAGCAACCTGCTATACTTACAGTCAGGATGCCGGCCATCGGGATGCCAGCTGTCAGGATTCTGATGTTGGTCTCCTGACCCTGTCGGGATTCCGCCAATGGCATTTTGACGGGTGTCAGGATTCCAGCGTTGGTATGCCAACAGCCGGGATCCTGACAGCTGGCATCTTAATTGCATCCGATTGCCATTACTCCATTGCCTTTCCTGACACTGAGCATGCATCCATTCCATGCACAGTATGATGTATCTAACATGGGCATGAGGCAGGAAGCAACGGTGTTACCATTAGTTTACTAAATGCAAGATAGATCTATCAATATTGTGCTAGGCTCTTATTACATTTTCCCGATGCCAGATTCATGTGGAAACTGATTTTTATTTAACAGATGCTTGATAAATCAGCCTTTATTTCCCTGAATCTAAAACACTTTGTAAATTATTCAGTCTTATAAATTTAGCATGATACTTTTTTTAATCCATCTTCATTATACCAGCATGTGTTATTATTAATATACCTGCAGGCATTTCTTTGCCAGACAGATCTATAGCTCGCTTTACATGGCAAAGATAGGCTTCTCGCAAGGATTCTCCTAAGTCAGTGGTTCCCAAACTGTGTGCCGTGGCACCCTGGGGTGCCGCGGGACACTTGCAGGGGTGCCTCGGGTTGGTGGTCCAGAACCAATTCAAAATATTTATTATCCATGTAATAGGAAAAACTAGTACTTGTGGCTGCCAGTCATAAAATATGTGTACAAACAGAACAAATCTTGTTCCTCACCACATAACTGAACCTAAGTATGACATATAAACATAATTTACTTAATTTCATATTTTTTATAAATTTCCCAATTAGAAACTTTTGGACTAGGGGTGCCATGATAAAAATTCTGATACTCTAGGGCGCCGTGATTCAAAAAAGTTTGGGAACCACTGTCCTAAGTCTTTGAATGGAAACTCCAGTAGTGGCGAGTTTCTAAGACCTAAGATCAATGACTAAATCTCCAGCATCCTCCACCCCAAATTACTTCGGCTAGGGGTCCCAGAAGCTACCTGTTCCTGGATAGTAGACTTCCTGACAGATAGGATACAGCTGGTGAAAGCGGGGGAATTCACCTCTCAAGCGTGGTACATTAGTACAGGTCACCTCAGGGCTGTGTCCTCTCACCCCTGCTCTTCTCCCTGTACACAAATGACTGCACTTCAGAGGTGCAATCAGTAAAGATCATCAAATTTGCAGACGACACCACTGTCATCGGCCTCATCAAGGACGGGGACCAATCGGCCTATAGACGGGATGTAAACCGTGGTGCAGCGACAACAACCTTGAGCTCAACCCCCTCAAAACTGTTGAGATGATAGTGGACTTCAGGAAGAAGTCAGCTAGTGCACCTCCGCTAATGATTGCTGACAGCGTGGTAATCGCTAATGGAATCCAACTTCCTAGGGACCACAATCTCCCGGGACCTTAAATGAAGGTCCAACGCTGACGCCACTGTTGGGAAAGTGCAGCAGAGGTTGTTCTTCCTCAGGCAACTAAGGAAGTTCAATATCCCACAGAAGCTTCTGCTCCTCTTCTACTCTGCGATTGTGGAGTCGGTACTGTGTTCCTCGATAATGGTATGGTATGGCTCCGCCAGTGCGAGGGACAGATGCAGGCTCCAAAAGGTGGTCAGAACCGCAGAGAAAATCATCGGGCCGACCTTCCCTCAGTCGAGGACCTGTACCTGTCCAGAGCTAAAAAGCGGGCAACGAAGATAGTAAAGGACCAGCTACACCCCGGCCACAGCATGTTTAACTTGCTTCCTTCAGGCAGGCGTTACAGGGCCGTCCCCGCCAGGTCCACCAGAAGCCTCAAAAGTTTCTTTCCCCAAGCGGTCCGACTGCTGAACTCCTGAACATTGACTGACTAGACGTACATGTAACTAACTTGTGTCCCTACGGTATACCTATCTGTGTGAATTTAATCCCCCCCCCCCACACCTGCTTACCTGTTACTTACTTGGCTGTTGTATAGCAAACCGAAGACAAATTCCTAGTATACACAAGTATACCTGGCCAATAAAGCTGATTCTGATTATACAGTTTATATCAGAAAGTTTTACGCAATCTGTATGCCATGCATATATAAAAAATGGGATGTGACCTTTTACAAAAATTATAAGAATAATGGTTTCCATGGAACTATCATGTAATAATTCCCATTGTACCATACCATTCACATGTGGATTGCCCTTTCCACCTTCAGAATACTACATTGTCCCATATATCTGATCAGTAAATCCATGACATTAGCCCACTGCAGGCATTTGTGAGCAGTAATACATAGAGAACAGATACAGAGACTGCACACAGAGTGCATGGTGCGCATAACTGCTTTACAATGTAGGAGAATAAAGAAAATCTTCAATATGAAAAGGTTAGGCATACATGTTATGTTGTTTTCTTATGCCAGCTAGTTGTCATGTATGTTTAATGATGATATATAATAAGACGTCTCCAATGACCCTAACAGAATGTTACAACATTTACGGACTCAATGCCTTTATTAAATCACTTCGTAAAGTGAAAATACCAGATGGTACGTATAATGATTGATAGATTCTGAGGAGGAAATAGAATATTGGCATATACACTTATTATTTCAGGAATGTATTTATCACACATTCCTCCAGATGCTCTAAATCCAATAATAAGTTCCTTTAGGAGCACATTACTTACCTACGTAAGAGACATTAAAAACTACTTAAGTAGCTATAATCTATGAAAATGTATTAAGGTAATAAGTAAGGCATTGTGTATACTGGGCAATCTCAACAAAGGTTCACAAAGAAAAGGGATGATTCAGCACTAGTTGAAATATTATAGCAAATAAGGTGAAAACCAAAACAGGACAATCAAAATAGAATAAAACATAACCTTTATTATTAGGTTCCTTAAAATAGATTGTTACCAAACCGACAACACTTAATTTAAAAACTCTGAGAGAAAGTAACATAGAGATTAAAAATTGAAGTATGTTCTGGTCAATCAATATATCTCTTAGATTGAAAGGATGTAGACATAGATAGTACTACATCGGTTTCACCCTGACCAGTACAGATAAATCTGTATTAATAAGACCCAAATGGGTCAGTTAACACCAGGGAAAAACCTTTTTGCCGGATTTCAATCATGCACAGCTTACTGGTTTTCAACTGCAGGTTTTTCTCTCACAGAGACTTCATGGTCTCTCCTCTTTTTCCAGGCATTGTGCGAGATAAATGATCAGGCTGACAGTCTTTTTAACACACCCATACAGCTGAAAGCCCTAATTAGCATTCTGTAAGGCTAAAAGCCCAAAGACCCAAACTGGGCCAAAATGGATGGAGACCCGCCCTCTCTTCTCACATCCAACCCCAGGACCCCTTATCCAGTTCTTACCAAAAGCTCTCAGCAAACCCAACACAATATTCCTGGGGTTTTAAAACACCTAGATAAGAAACCTGGGGCAAATATACCTGCCTTCCATCACTATTCCAGTGATCTTGTCACACCACATGTAAAATTCCTTAACAGGGTGTATATATCTCAAGTTCAGAGAAAACATATGGTAATGGGTGAAACCGGAAAGTGTCTTAAATGTAAAGTTAGGGAAGTAACCTTTACTATAATGTCTGGTGCTGTCCAAGGACAGTTCAATTATCTATCACTTACAAAGCATCGCTCTGCTCACAATTTTATTATACTTGATTCATTTAGATTTATATATCTATCCCACCCAGGTTACTACCCCTTTCACATCGCACAAATAACCCGGTACCGACACGGCATATTGCCGTGTCGAACCGGGTCAGTGTGCGATGTGAAAGCACACTGGGCGATTTAGCGGGTCGCCTGACCCGGTAAATCAACCCGGTAAAAAAGAAGGGTTTTACCCGGGTTGATTACCGGGTCAGGTGCGGTGTGAATGGGAGCCGTGTCGATGCGACACGGTTCCCATTCACAAGATAGGGAGAGGCGGCGCTGGAGATGAGCTCATCTCCCGACGCCGCCTCCACCCCCGCCCCTGCTGCTGCTGCGGCCTCCGTTGTCATGGCAACCGACCCGGTATATTGCCGGGTCGGGAAGCCTGCAACGGAGCGCAAATGCCGGATCCCACCCGGTAAGTACACGTTTGTCTTACCGGGTAGGACCCGGCATTTGCGGTGTGAATGCAGCATTACACACTTGTGCCTAAATCTATTCACTACTAGTACAATTTGTATGGGCCGTAGCCATATCCCACTTGCCAATATATCCTGAACATTCACTCATCATCTCACCATTAGTTATTACTCAGCAGTTAATTTGATGGCTTAAGAGAAGAGTAAAGATCTGCCTAGAGATAAGGATGGTTAATGTGAGTTTAGCATACTGTATATTTGTCAATTATAACATTTTGAGGTGACGGTAAGTAGAGAACTGTTTTATAATTTTCTGTTGTGTATATCCTTTATACAGTATGTCAAACCTCTCTGTGACTTATCTATTTGCCACAGATTACTTATTTGTCAAAGAGAGGATCATCACTTTTTGTGCAGTGAACTAAAAATGTTATTTGCTTTAATATGCATGCCAAACTATGCCTTGGACAGAAATAAAGTAGACAGAGATAAAGTACCAGCCAATCAGCTCTTAACTGCCATGCCACTAGCTTGAAAAATGACAGTTAAGAGCTGATTGGCTGGTACTTTATCTCTGTCCACTTTATCTCCATCCAAGGCTTAGTAGATAGACCCCCATTTTATCAGGAATGTGCTGAGGAAAGTACCTGACTTCCCTCCCTTCCAGCACATGAACAACCACCGCTGTTCTTCCCTCTACCTGTATTCCATTCTGCCTCATCCACCTCATCTTCTGACCTCATGTACAAGTGATCGGTAAAGGAGCTGCTTTCCCTGGCAATCACTCACCATGCTCATATGCTGTGTCTCTGAACCAAATAATGACCTTGAGAAGCAGTAATGAATGTGATGATACATACCCTCCTCTACATACTACTTGCATTTGAGGGAGAAAGGGACACGGCAAGGGGGATTATGGCGAATTAATGGGGAGAGTTGTTGTAAATGAATAAACAAAGAAGGTGTGTGGGGGTGTGATGGAGGGGTAGAAGTAAAACGAATTACAGTAGAGGTTAGTTGGGAAGCTAATACTGCATGAGAAACTGATCTTAACAATTAGTTTACATTTGCCAAGAAATAGCTTGGGAGACCAAAATGTAAACTTAGCAGACTTAGGGGGTAATTCCAAGTTGATCGCAGCAGGAATTTTTTTAGCAGTTGGGCAAAACCATGTGCACTGCAGGGGGGAGGGGGGGGGGGGGCAGATATAACACGTGCAGAGAGAGTTAGATTTGGGTGGGTTATATTGTTTCTGTGCAGGGTAAAAACTGGCTGCTTTATTTTTACACGCAATTTAGATTGCAGATTGAACTCACCACACCCAAATCTAACTCTCTCTGCACATTATATCTGCCCCCCCTGCAGTGCACATGGGCCCTCATTCCGAGTTGATCGCTCGGTATTTTTCATCGCATCGCAGTGAAATTCCGCTTAGTACGCATGCGCAATATTCGCACTGCGACTGCGCCAAGTAATTTTACAATGGAGATAGTATTTTTACTCACGGCTTTTTCATCGCTCCGGCGATCGTAATGTGATTGACAGGAAATGGGTGTTACTGGGCGGAAACAGGCCGTTTTATGGGCGTGCGGGAAAAAACGCTACCGTTTCCGGAAAAAACGCAGGAGTGGCCGGGGAAACGGGGGAGTGTCTGGGCGAACGCTGGGTGTGTTTGTGACGTCAAAACAGGAACGACAAGCACTGAACTGATCGCACAGGCAGAGTAAGTCTGAAGCTACTCTGAAACTGCTAAGTAGTTAGTAATCGCAATATTGCGAATACATCGGTCGCAATTTTAAGAAGCTAAGATTCACTCCCAGTAGGCGGCGGCTTAGCGTGTGTAACTCTGCTAAAATCGCCTTGCGAGCGATCAACTCGGAATGAGGGCCATGGTTTTGCCCAACTGCTAAAAAATTTCCTGCTGCGATCAACTTGGAATTCCCCCTTAAGGCGGTCATGTACTAAACAGTGATAAAAGTGGAGAAGTGAGCCAGTGGAGAAGTTGCCTATTTGCATACTATAAACGTATACAGAGCAACTGATTGGTTGCTGGCTTACTTTTATCACTGCTTAGTACATGTCCCTCTCACAGTAAGTTGTAGTGTACGCCAAATAAATGATTTCATGCCCTGCTGGCGCTATTGTTTCTGGTATTCCTCTGTAATTCCTTTTTCTCTTTTTATTTCTTCAGAGTTAGTTTCTTCTTTGCCCTTTTGCAACTTTTGTTACACTCCTTATAATTCTGAGCTGATGCTCCTGTCCCTGATGATTTGGCAATGCATCTTTATTCTGGTCTGTTTTTTCCCCAGCTGTTTATTTAGATATATTGTTTTCAGTTAGTTTAGTTTGCATTTATCGCCCAAGGGTTTATGAGTATTGAGTCAGCTGGCTATATTTTACAGACTGCTCATTTATTTTATGTATTTCTGCAAAAATAATTTATCTAAGTGTTATCCGAAATTACTCAGAGATGGCTAAAATATGTCCCTTTAAACTCAGGGCTGCTTGTTGAGTTCAAACAGAAACAACTGTCATAAATGATATAAGTAGTATAAACACATATCTCCTATATATTAGCCCAAGTCTGTGACTCTGTGCTGGCCGAAACGCTGGGCGGAGTCACAGGCACAGATCTGGCCAGGAACAGTCCCCTCCCTCTCTCCGCCCAGTCCCCTCCCGATCTACGCCCAGTCCCCTGTCTCCCTTCTCCCCGTACTGCCCCTGGTGAGTGGTGACACCGCAGCCGCTGACTGTGAGCGGAACTCACATTACCCGCCTCACAAGCTCACAGTCTTGCGGCTGCCACTGAGTCAGGGAGACATGCTGAACAGTGACTCGCCCCCCCCCCTCCCTCCTGCCCGCGGCAACCACCCGCATCTGCCCCCCTCCCGCGGCACTCCCGTTCCCTCCCCTCACCTCCCCCTCTTGCAGCACCAACATCCGCAGCACTCCCGCCCAGAGTCTTCACTTTTCTAACACCCGCTGCGGTCGCGGGCAAAAATGGGGCGTGGCTTCGCGGAAGGGGGCGTGGCTTCGCGTCCGGACCCCCCGTTTTCGGCACGTTGTGGTTCGGGGGACACTGCTGAATCTGCAGTGCTGGCTTCTGCGCTGTGACAGGAGCCGGCACTTTGGTGTCACCCCTCAGAGGTTAACACCCGGGCGCGGGCCGCACTCCCCGCACCCACGTTGTGGCGCCACTGCTCCTGCCCCCTCCCCCACCCGTAGCACAAACACCCACCGTCTCCACCCACCACCCACGGCACTCCCGTCCACTCCCCCACCCAGAGCACAAACACCCACGCAACCCACCCGCGGAACTCCCGCCCCCTCCCCCACCCGTAGCACCAACACCCGCGGTAACCAACCGCATTCGCCCCCCACCCGCTGCACTCCCACCCTCTCCCCCACCCGCAGCACCAACACCCGCGCCACCTACTCGCAGCACCCACCACCCGTGGCACTCCTCCCCCACCCGCAGCACCAACACCCGCGGCACCCACCGCATCCACCCACCACCCGCGGCACTCCCGTCCCCTCCCCCACCCAGAGCACAAACACCCGCGCCACCCACCCGCCCCCTCCCCCAACCCGTAGCACCAACACCCGCGGCAACCAACCGCATTCGCACCCCACCCGCGGCACTCCCACCCTCTCCCCCACCCGCAGCACCAACACCCGCGGCACCCACCGCATCCACCCTCCACCCGTGGCACTCCCCCCCTCCAACACCCGCGGCACCCACCGCATCCACCCACCACCCGTGGCACTCTCCCCCCCTCCCCCACCCGCTGCACCAACACCCGCACCACCCGCGGCACTCCCGTCCCCTCCCCCACCCAGAGCACAAACACTCGCGCCACCCACCGGCAGAACTCCTGCCCCCTCCCCCAACCCGTAGCACCAACACCCGCGGCAACCAAACGCATTCGCCCCCCACCCGCGGCACTCCCAGCCTCTCCCCCACCCGCAGCACCAACACCCGCGGCACCCACCGCATCCACCCACCACCCGTGGCACTCCCCCCCCTCCCCCACCCGCAGCACCAACACCCGCACCACCCGCGGCACTCCCGTCCCCTCCCCCACCCAGAGCACAAACACCGCACCACCCACCCACGGAACTCCCGCCCCCTCCCCCAACCCGTAGCACCAACACCCGCGGCAACCAACCACATTCGCCCCCCACCCGCGGCACTCCCACCCTCTCCCCCACCCGCAGCACCAACACCCGTGGCACCCACCTCATCCACCCACCACCCGTGGCACTCCCCCACCCACAGCACCAACACCCGCACCACCCGTGGCACTCTGCCCCCTCCCCCACCCACAGCACCAACACCCACTGCCCCCCCCCCCCCAGCGGCACCCAACGCATCCCCCACATCCGCTCCCACCCGCGGCACTCCCACCCGTTGCTCCCACACCTGCAGCACCCCCCCTCCCCCACCCGCTGCAACCCTGCCCCTCCCCCATACCCACCCTCTCCCCCACCCGCAGCACCAACACCCGCGCCACCTACCCGCGGCACCCACCGCATCCACCCACCACCCGTGGCACTTCACCTCCTCCCCCACCCGCAGCACCAACACCCGCACCACCCGTGGCACTCTGCCCCCTCCCCCACCCACAGCACCAACACCCGCTGCCACCCCCTGCGGCACCCAACGCATCCCCCACATCCGCTCCCACCCGCGGCACTCCCGCCCCCACCCGTAGCTCCCACAGCACCCCTTCCCCATACCCACCTCTCCCCCCCGCTGCACCCTTCACCCAACCCGCACCACCACCGCATCTGCCCCTCCTGCACCCCCCCTCCCCCACCCGCACCCCCCCCCAACCCTCGGAACCCCAGCTGCTGCCTCCCACCACCCAACTGCACCACCACTGCTCTAGCCCCCACCCATGGCACCACGCCTCCACCCCCAGCACCCCCCCTCCCCCATCCACGGCACTCCCACACCAGCTTCTCCCACACCCACATCACCCCAGCTCCCAACCCCCCACCCATGGCACCCCCGCCCCTCTCCTACGTACAGCACCCCTGCTCCCGCATCCCGACCCCTCCCCTACCTGTAGCACCCGCCCCTGCACCCTCAAACCCACCACACCGGCAAACTGACCCCTCCCCCATCCGTGGCACCCCCCTACTCCACCCCCATACCCACCTCTCCCCCCGCTACACCCCTGCATCCTCCACTCCACCCGCACCACCACCGCATCTGCCCCTCCTGCACCCACCCCTCTCCCATCCACCACACCCCTGCTCCTGCACCCCCTCCCCCACCCACGCCACACCCCCAACCCTCAGAACCCCCGCAGCCACCTTCCACCCCCCATCCGCACCACCACTGCCCTCCCACACCTGTCCCCCACCCATGGCACAACGCCCCCATGCCCAGAAACCCCCCCGTCCTCCCCTACCCACGGCACTCCCACACCAGCTTCTCCCACAGCCCTCCCAAACCCACATCACCCCTGCTCCCAACTCCCCACCCATGGCACCCTGACCCTCCACTACGCACAGCACCCCTGCTCCCGCACCCCCACCCCTCCCCTACCTGCAGCACCACCCCCACCCGCCCCTGCAACCATAGCACCCTCACCCCCACCCACCCCCAACCGCACCACCCCGGCTAACTGCCCCATCCCCCACCCGCGGCAAAGCCGTGCAGAGGTTAACGGGGCGAAGCCCCTAACGACGGTGTGAAGAGCGCCCGTAGGGCGCGATGAATCGCCTAGTTACTAGAGATGAGCGGGTTCGGTTTCTCTGAATCCGAACCCGCCAGAACTTCATGTTTTTTTTCACGGGTCCGAGCGACTCGGATCTTCCCGCCTTGCTCGGTTAACCCGAGCGCGCCCGAACGTCATCATGACGCTGTCGGATTCTCGCGAGGCTCGGATTCTATCGCGAGACTCGGATTCTATATAAGGAGCCGCGCGTCGCCGCCATTTTCACACGTGCATTGAGATTGATAGGGAGAGGACGTGGCTGGCGTCCTCTCCATTTAGATTATAAGAGACTGAGAGAGATTTACTGGAGCTGACTAGGAGGAGTACTGTTACTGTAGAAGTGTAGAGACTGAGTGGAGAGAGTTTACTAGTGAGGACAGTGCAGTTTACTTTATAATCCGTTCTCTGCCTGAAAAAAGCGATACACAGCACACAGTGACTCAGTCACATACCATATCTGTGTGCACTGCTCAGGCTCAGGCCAGTGTGCTGCATCATCTATTATCTATATATAATATTATATATATCTGTCTGACTGCTCAGCTCACACAGCTTATAATTGTGGGGGAGACTGGGGAGCACTACTGCAGTGCCAGTTATAGGTTATAGCAGGAGCCAGGAGTACATAATATATTATATAGTGAGTGACCACCAGACACACAGTGCAGTTTATTTAATATATCCGTTCTCTGCCTGAAAAAAGCGATACACACAGTGACTCAGTCAGTCACATACCATATCTGTGTGCACTGCTCAGGCTCAGGCCAGTGTGCTGCATCATCTATATATATTATATATCTGTCTGACTGCTCAGCTCACACAGCTTATAATTGTGGGGGAGACTGGGGAGCACTACTGCAGTGCCAGTTATAGGTTATAGCAGGAGCCAGGAGTACATAATATTATATTAAAATTAAACAGTGCACACTTTTGCTGCAGGAGTGCCACTGCCAGTGTGACTAGTGACCAGTGACCTGACCACCAGTATATATAATATTAGTAGTATACTATCTCTTTATCAACAACCAGTCTATATTAGCAGCAGACACAGTACAGTGCGGTAGTTCACGGCTGTGGCTACCTCTGTGTCGGCACTCGGCAGCCCGTCCATAATTGTATATACCACCTAACCGTGGTTTTTTTTTCTTTCTTTATACATACATACTAGTTACGAGTATACTATCTCTTTATCAACCAGTCTATATTAGCAGCAGACACAGTACAGTGCGGTAGTTCACGGCTGTGGCTACCTCTGTGTCGGCACTCGGCAGCCCGTCCATAATTGTATATACCACCTAACCGTGGTTTTTTTTTCTTTCTTTATACATACATACTAGTTACGAGTATACTATCTCTTTATCAACCAGTCTATATATTAGCAGCAGACACAGTACAGTGCGGTAGTTCACGGCTGTGGCTACCTCTGTGTCGGCACTCGGCAGCCCGTCCATAATTGTATATACCACCTAACCGTGGTTTTTTTTTCTTTCTTTATACATACATACTAGTTACGAGTATACTATCTCTTTATCAACCAGTCTATATTAGCAGCAGACACAGTACAGTGCGGTAGTTCACGGCTGTGGCTACCTCTGTGTCGGCACTCGGCAGCCCGTCCATAATTGTATATACCACCTAACCGTGGTTTTTTTTTCTTTCTTTATACATACATACTAGTTACGAGTATACTATCTCTTTATCAACCAGTCTATATATTAGCAGCAGACACAGTACAGTGCGGTAGTTCACGGCTGTGGCTACCTCTGTGTCGGCACTCGGCAGCCCGTCCATAATTGTATATACCACCTAACCGTGGTTTTTTTTTCTTTCTTTATACATACATACTAGTTACGAGTATACTATCTCTTTATCAACCAGTCTATATATTAGCAGCAGACACAGTACAGTGCGGTAGTTCACGGCTGTGGCTACCTCTGTGTCGGCACTCGGCAGCCCGTCCATAATTGTATATACCACCTAACCGTGGTTTTTTTTTCTTTCTTTATACATACATACTAGTTACGAGTATACTATCTCTTTATCAACCAGTCTATATATTAGCAGCAGACACAGTACAGTGCGGTAGTTCACGGCTGTGGCTACCTCTGTGTCGGCACTCGGCAGCCCGTCCATAATTGTATATACCACCTAACCGTGGTTTTTTTTTCTTTCTTTATACATACATACTAGTTACGAGTATACTATCTCTTTATCAACCAGTCTATATATTAGCAGCAGACACAGTACAGTGCGGTAGTTCACGGCTGTGGCTACCTCTGTGTCGGCACTCGGCAGCCCGTCCATAATTGTATATACCACCTAACCGTGGTTTTTTTTTCTTTCTTTATACATACATACTAGTTACGAGTATACTATCTCTTTATCAACCAGGCTATATATTAGCAGCAGACACAGTACAGTGCGGTAGTTCACGGCTGTGGCTACCTCTGTGTCGGCACTCGGCAGCCCGTCCATAATTGTATATACCACCTAACCGTGGTTTTTTTTTCTTTCTTTATACATACATACTAGTTACGAGTATACTATCTCTTTATCAACCAGTCTATATATTAGCAGCAGACACAGTACAGTGCGGTAGTTCACGGCTGTGGCTACCTCTGTGTCGGCACTCGGCAGCCCGTCCATAATTGTATATACCACCTAACCGTGGTTTTTTTTTCTTTCTTTATACATACATACTAGTTACGAGTATACTATCTCTTTATCAACCAGTCTATATATTAGCAGCAGACACAGTACAGTGCGGTAGTTCACGGCTGTGGCTACCTCTGTGTCGGCACTCGGCAGCCCGTCCATAATTGTATACTAGTATCCAATCCATCCATCTCCATTGTTTACCTGAGGTGCCTTTTAGTTGTGCCTATTAAAATATGGAGAACAAAAATGTTGAGGTTCCAAAATTAGGGAAAGATCAAGATCCACTTCCACCTCGTGCTGAAGCTGCTGCCACTAGTCATGGCCGAGACGATGAAATGCCAGCAACGTCGTCTGCCAAGGCCGATGCCCAATGTCATAGTACAGAGCATGTCAAATCCAAAACACCAAATATCAGTAAAAAAAGGACTCCAAAACCTAAAATAAAATTGTCGGAGGAGAAGCGTAAACTTGCCAATATGCCATTTACCACACGGAGTGGCAAGGAACGGCTGAGGCCCTGGCCTATGTTCATGGCTAGTGGTTCAGCTTCACATGAGGATGGAAGCACTCAGCCTCTCGCTAGAAAAATTAAAAGACTCAAGCTGGCAAAAGCAGCACAGCAAAGAACTGTGCATTCTTCGAAATCCCAAATCCACAAGGAGAGTCCAATTGTGTCGGTTGCGATGCCTGACCTTCCCAACACTGGACGTGAAGAGCATGCGCCTTCCACCATTTGCACGCCCCCTGCAAGTGCTGGAAGGAGCACCCGCAGTCCAGTTCCTGATAGTCAGATTGAAGATGTCAGTGTTGAAGTACACCAGGATGAGGAGGATATGGGTGTTGCTGGCGCTGTGGAGGAAATTGACCAGGAGGATTCTGATGGTGAGGTGGTTTGTTTAAGTCAGGCACCCGGGGAGACACCTGTTGTCCGTGGGAGGAATATGGCCGTTGACATGCCAGGTGAAAATACCAAAAAAATCAGCTCTTCGGTGTGGAGGTATTTCACCAGAAATGCGGACAACAGGTGTCAAGCCGTGTGTTCCCTTTGTCAAGCTGTAATAAGTAGGGGTAAGGACGTTAACCACCTCGGAACATCCTCCCTTATACGTCACCTGCAGCGCATTCATAATAAGTCAGTGACAAGTTCAAAAACTTTGGGTGACAGCGGAAGCAGTCCACTGACCAGTAAATCCCTTCCTCTTGTAACCAAGCTCACGCAAACCACCCCACCAACTCCCTCAGTGTCAATTTCCTCCTTCCCCAGGAATGCCAATAGTCCTGCAGGCCATGTCACTGGCAATTCTGACGAGTCCTCTCCTGCCTGGGATTCCTCCGATGCATCCTTGCGTGTAACGCCTACTGCTGCTGGCGCTGCTGTTGTTGCCGCTGGGAGTCGATGGTCATCCCAGAGGGGAAGTCGTAAGCCCACTTGTACTACTTCCAGTAAGCAATTGACTGTTCAACAGTCCTTTGCGAGGAAGATGAAATATCACAGCAGTCATCCTACTGCAAAGCGGATAACTGAGTCCTTGACAACTATGTTGGTGTTAGACGTGCGTCCGGTATCCGCCGTTAGTTCACAGGGAACTAGACAATTTATTGAGGCAGTGTGCCCCCGTTACCAAATACCATCTAGGTTCCACTTCTCTAGGCAGGCGATACCGAGAATGTACACGGACGTCAGAAAAAGACTCACCAGTGTCCTAAAAAATGCAGTTGTACCCAATGTCCACTTAACCACGGACATGTGGACAAGTGGAGCAGGGCAGGGTCAGGACTATATGACTGTGACAGCCCACTGGGTAGATGTATGGACTCCCGCCGCAAGAACAGCAGCGGCGGCACCAGTAGCAGCATCTCGCAAACGCCAACTCTTTCCTAGGCAGGCTACGCTTTGTATCACCGCTTTCCAGAATACGCACACAGCTGAAAACCTCTTACGGCAACTGAGGAAGATCATCGCGGAATGGCTTACCCCAATTGGACTCTCCTGTGGATTTGTGGCATCGGACAACGCCAGCAATATTGTGTGTGCATTAAATATGGGCAAATTCCAGCACGTCCCATGTTTTGCACATACCTTGAATTTGGTGGTGCAGAATTTTTTAAAAAACGACAGGGGCGTGCAAGAGATGCTGTCGGTGGCCAGAAAAATTGCGGGACACTTTCGGCGTACAGGCACCACGTACAGAAGACTGGAGCACCACCAAAAACTACTGAACCTGCCCTGCCATCATCTGAAGCAAGAAGTGGTAACGAGGTGGAATTCAACCCTCTATATGCTTCAGAGGTTGGAGGAGCAGCAAAAGGCCATTCAAGCCTATACAATTGAGCACGATATAGGAGGTGGAATGCACCTGTCTCAAGTGCAGTGGAGAATGATTTCAACGTTGTGCAAGGTTCTGATGCCCTTTGAACTTGCCACACGTGAAGTCAGTTCAGACACTGCCAGCCTGAGTCAGGTCATTCCCCTCATCAGGCTTTTGCAGAAGAAGCTGGAGGCATTGAAGAAGGAGCTAAAAGGGAGCGATTCCGCTAGGCATGTGGGACTTGTGGATGCAGCCCTTAATTCGCTTAACAAGGATTCACGGGTGGTCAATCTGTTGAAATCAGAGCACTACATTTTGGCCACCGTGCTCGATCCTAGATTTAAAGCCTACCTTGGATCTCTCTTTCCGGCAGACACAGGTCTGCTGGGGTTGAAAGACCTGCTGGTGACAAAATTGTCAAGTCAAGCGGAACGCGACCTGTCAACATCTCCTCCTTCACATTCTCCCGCAACTGGGGGTGCGAGGAAAAGGCTCAGAATTCCGAGCCTACCCGCTGGCGGTGATGCAGGGCAGTCTGGAGCGACTGCTGATGCTGACATCTGGTCCGGACTGAAGGACCTGACAACGATTACGGACATGTCGTCTACTGTCACTGCATATGATTCTCTCAACATTGATAGAATGGTGGAGGATTATATGAGTGACCGCATCCAAGTAGGCACGTCACACAGTCCGTACTTATACTGGCAGGAAAAAGAGGCAATTTGGAGGCCCTTGCACAAACTGGCTTTATTCTACCTAAGTTGCCCTCCCACAAGTGTGTACTCCGAAAGAGTGTTTAGTGCCGCCGCTCACCTTGTCAGCAATCGGCGTACGAGGTTACATCCAGAAAATGTGGAGAAGATGATGTTCATTAAAATGAATTATAATCAATTCCTCCGCGGAGACATTGACCAGCAGCAATTGCCTCCACAAAGTACACAGGGAGCTGAGATGGTGGATTCCAGTGGGGACGAATTGATAATCTGTGAGGAGGGGGATGTACACGGTGATATATCGGAGGGTGAAGATGAGGTGGACATCTTGCCTCTGTAGAGCCAGTTTGTGCAAGGAGAGATTAATTGCTTCTTTTTTGGGGGGGGTCCAAACCAACCCGTCATATCAGTCACAGTCGTGTGGCAGACCCTGTCACTGAAATGATGGGTTGGTTAAAGTGTGCATGTCCTGTTTTGTTTATACAACATAAGGGTGGGTGGGAGGGCCCAAGGACAATTCCATCTTGCACCTCTTTTTTCTTTTCTTTTTCTTTGCATCATGTGCTGATTGGGGAGGGTTTTTTGGAAGGGACATCCTGCGTGACACTGCAGTGCCACTCCTAGATGGGCCCGGTGTTTGTGTCGGCCACTAGGGTCGCTAATCTTACTCACACAGCTACCTCATTGCGCCTCTTTTTTTCTTTGCGTCATGTGCTGTTTGGGGAGGGTTTTTTGGAAGGGCCATCCTGCGTGACACTGCAGTGCCACTCCTAGATGGGCCCGGTGTTTGTGTCGGCCACTAGGGTCGCTAATCTTACTCACACAGCTACCTCATTGCGCCTCTTTTTTTCTTTGCGTCATGTGCTGTTTGGGGAGGGTTTTTTGGAAGGGACATCCTGCGTGACACTGCAGTGCCACTCCTAGATGGGCCCGGTGTTTGTGTCGGCCACTAGGGTCGCTTATCTTACTCACACAGCGACCTCGGTGCAAATTTTAGGACTAAAAATAATATTGTGAGGTGTGAGGTATTCAGAATAGACTGAAAATGAGTGTAAATTATTGTTTTTGAGGTTAATAATACTTTGGGATCAAAATGACCCCCAAATTCTATGATTTAAGCTGTTTTTTAGTGTTTTTTGAAAAAAACACCCGAATCCAAAACACACCCGAATCCGACAAAAAAAATTCGGTGAGGTTTTGCCAAAACGCGTTCGAACCCAAAACACGGCAGCGGAACCGAACCCAAAACCAAAACACAAAACCCGAAAAATTTCAGGCGCTCATCTCTACTAGTTACAGTATAATGATACAGTACACATGCAGCTAATGTCTAGTGTCTCTTCTCAGTAATGTGGGTCATGGTTGCAGCAACTGTCTTTTAGCAAAAATTTAAAACTAGCTAATTAAATTCATTATGTCTTTTGTTAAATATATTCTTTTATAGAACTTATAAAGATTATATATATTATATAAACAAGTATCTCCATGTCACGTCTCATAAGACACATAAAGGAGATGACCAATAAAACATAACAAACAATTATATACTGTACTTCAATTCAAGTTGATTTGAAAATAATAATTAATTTCTCCTGCAGGGTCCACAGGTTATCCACAGGATAACATTGGGATATGAGGACGCGACAGCGGATTGGCACCAAACCATTAAAGCTTTCGGCCTCCCAGAATGCATCGGGCCCGTCCCTATATCCCTGCCTCCTGGCTCAGGCAAATCAGATTTTTGTTTGGTATGGCAGGAGCCGGACCATGGTCAGTGGGCTGCTAGTTTTTAGCAGCCATAAGCTTTTTTATTTTATTTTTATATTCTTACTATTTATTTTGAGCAATCTTTCTAAAAAGTGTCTTTTACATACCTTAGAAAGAGTCACTTCAACAACTCCCCACCGGGTCGCGACAACACTTACCCACGTGTACAGTGCTGTTTTGGCGGGCGTCTGTGTAGGATGTACTAGCAAGTCCAACAGAGCTTACCAGGCTGTGGCCGGAGCACGCAGGGGAAACATGAGACACAGTCGCACTGTTTCGGGATGGAGACTACCGAACATTCGCTGATGCGGCTGCCACCTCGGGTGCACCAGCGCTAGGCCTCAGGGTTCATAGGCTCCAGGGGTAGTATGAGGCCGCAATCCCTAGGGTTGATGTCAGCAGTGGGGAGTAAGACGCTCCCTTGGTCGCCCCTCCCCCGGTTCATGTCCAGTTTCCTCTGAGTCTCCCGTCATGAACTGAGTAACCGCTTTCGTTTGAGATGCTGTGTATCTAAAAGGACCTAGTCGCAGCATAGACGGCTGTGTGACTGGTGCATCGGTGTTCACTTGGGTGTCTGTGTTCACTGTAGGTTCACGGGGCGATTGTGTACACTAATTGTGTCTGGATCCACTCAGCGTTCACTAATGTATTGATCGATCCTGGAAGCGGGGTGAAGTCTCTCTGTATCCTACTCTCCTGAGCCGGGTGATATAGCACTAAGCAGGGGCGGATTGGGAACAAAAAGCGGCCCTTGAACAATTTGTACTAGTGGCCCCACATGGGCAGCACCAGAGGTGTAAGTTCTAGCCATGGGCCATGGCAGCAGCACCCTCCCCTCAAGACTTTTTAGATAGTGGGCATGTCCAGCATCAAGGGGGAAGTTAAAAAGAAATACAATTAAATAATATGAGCACATTATATGATACACCTTTAGAATTTAGTAAACTATCATTCTTTAGAAAGATATATTTTCTTGCTTATTACACCAACCGTATCTCAATCACTATTCACTCAATCTTATATGTCAGCCAAGCAGGCAGACAGAGCATACACTAGATCATCTGCAATCACAGGCTAAGTGGCAAAGTCATTTTCATATATGCAAATTATTTTGCATCTTCATTATGTCTATAAAAAGGACCACATGTCCTCAAACAAAACAGGCCCCGCAAGTGCGTCAGCCCACCGGGAATCTTCCCTGTAAACCCTATGGCCAATCCGTCTCTGGCACTAAGTCTCTACCTTTGGGCCCTCATTCCACGAGTTGTTAGCTCGCTAGCTGCTTTTAGCAGCATTTCACACGCTAGGCCGCCGCCCTCTGGGAGTGTATCTTAGCATAGCAGAATAGCGAACAAAAGATTAGCAGAAATGCTACTAAATAATTCCTTGCAGTTTCTGAGTAGCTCCAGACCTACTCCTAGATTGCGATCAGCTTAGTCCGTTTAGTTCCTGGTTTGACGTCACAAACACGCCCTGCATTCGGCCAGCCACTCCCCCGTTTCTCCAGACACTCCCGCGTTTTTCCCTGACACGCCTGCGTTTTTTAGCACACTCCCGGAAAACGCTCAGTTACCACCCAGAAACGCCCCTTTCCTGTCAATCATTCACCGATCAGCAGTGCGACTGAAAATCGTGGCTCGAACACCAACAAATCTACTAAGTTTTGTGTTAAATAACTTAGCGCATGCGCTCTGCGTACCATGCTCATGTGCAGTTAGCAACAAATCGCAGCATAGCGAAAATCGGCAACGAGCGAACAACTCGGAATGACCACCATGGTACGAATAGTTGGATAAGTGCCTGATGCATATGAGTCTGTAAACTATTGCTGCTGTTTTCTTTCACTGTGCGACTGAATACATTTAAACTCCTATATAAGGTAATGCAATAATATGTTTCTCCTACATACTTAAAATGTATCTGTAGTTGATTATGTGCTCATATTGCTTACTCTACTAATGTATAACCTGTGACTGATTGCTAGTGTGATTGCTGACTACTATTTTCTGTAGTTTCTGTGTATTCCGTTCCTCAATGCTCGTGCAAAAGAGGGAGGGATCGGATTGTATGTCACTTTGACAAATTTTAAAGAGATTGCAGTCACAAATTGTGTAGTTAACACTGTACAGGTGTGTGATTTATTTATCATGTCTAAGAGAGGCAAGGGTGAGAAGGATACACTCTCCACAGCAGCACCAACACTTGTGTCATGTTTGTCTTGCAAAGCTGGGTTAACCTCTCAGGATCTGGTTCAAAATGGATTATGTGCCAATTGCTTTAACTTTCACCAAAGCCTCTTGAATAATCCGAGATGGGCAAAGGTTCAAGTTGAACCCCCATGGTATACTCTATGAGGAAAGGTGACCAGCTATGGTACTGGAACAATGAGTAGCTGGGTTGTCACCTAATGGAGAGTCACATGAGGACTGGTGAGTTGATGGAATGCTGGGAGGACCAGCAATGCAGGAGATTCTCGGATCACTGGTTGTAACCAGTGTAATTGCTGTTGAAGAGACTGAGGACAACAGCAGTGACTGTAGAATAAGCTGAGGGCATCAGCAATGACTGTAGAGGAAGCTGAGGACATGCCAGCGAATTATGCCAGCTCCTAGACCAGGAATAGGTTACCCTATTAACCTTTACATGCAACATTTCACCTGGGGTTTATCACATCCAGTACAGGAATCAGCAGCCTCTCAACAGAAACAGGCTAAAAGGCCGGTGGTAAGTAAATGACATAGACATGAAACAACATCTTCTCAGTCTACACATGTTTCAGATGAGGACTCATCAGATGGATGAGGACTCATCGCACTCTGGGTCTACATACGGAGATGAAGAGGAAGGCCTCTGCTCAGTGGACATTCCTGAGCTAATTAGTGTGATGAAAGCAATTATATCCTTAGAGGAGGCGGCAGAGCCTTTATTAAAATCGAAGGCACCTGTGTTTAAATGTCCTAAAATAGTTAGGACTGAGTTTCCTGGGTCAGAACAGCTGACGGAAATTATGTAAGAGGCTTGGGTTACACCCAGAAAGAGGAAATGGAATTCTTATTATCCCCTTCTGGCTTGGACTGTTTAAAAAGGGAGGTGGCTTCAAAAGTAGATATGCATGTCATCTGATTGGTGCGAAAATTTACATTACCTCTGCCTTCAACATCATTAAATGATGTCACGGATAGGAAAATAGATGGTTTTCTTAAAACCAATTTATCCTTGTCTGGGGCAATCATAAGACCTTTGGCTTGGATGGCAAAAGCAATGGCAGCCTGGGCTGATGCATTGGAGGATGACCTTTCAATGGCATCTAGAGAGCAAAAATCCCATATTGCACATATCAAACAGGAAGCTATTTTTATGGAAGAAGCAGCCTTGGATATGGATACAATTGCATCTCAGGCATCAGCCTCAGCAGTAGCAGCTTACAGAGCGGTTTGGCTACGTACATGGAAAGATGAATTCAAGAAGGTTCTGGAGTCTTTGCCTTTTACTGGAGATATTCTTTTTGGTAAAGAATTAAACAGTATTTTGGAGTCAGAAGCAGACTCAAAGAAAGTGAAGTTTCCTTCCACACACAAATCCAAGCCTAGATTTCCAGCTTTTCGGCCCTTTCGGATGGCAAAAAGGGATGGCAGCCTGGGCTGAAGCATCGGAGGATGACCTTTCAATGGCATCTAGAGAGCAAAAATCCCATATTGCACATATCAAACAGGCAGCTATTTTTATGGAAGAAGCAGCCTTGGATATGGATACAATTGCATCTCAGGCATCAGCCTCAGCAGTAGCAGCTTACAGAGCGGTTTGGCTACGTACATGGAAAGCTGAATCCAAGAAGGTTCTGGAGTCTTTGCCTTTTACTGGAGATATTATTTTTGGTAAAGAATTAAACAGTATTTTGGAGTCAGAAGCAGACTCAAAGAAAGTGAAGTTTCCTTCCACACACAAATCCAAGCCTAGATTTCCAGCTTTTCGGCCCTTTCGGACTCAAGGAGAAGCAAAAGGAAAGGGTTGTGGCAAACAGTCTCAATCTGACAAGTCTGGTAAGACTAAAAAGTAATGGGCTACCAGAGGGACAGCTTCCAAATAAGAAGATAAGTCATCAGCCTGATGGTGCGGGCCTCCACCTGGAGGACCCCAGGGTGTGAGGCCGACTTCTTCAGTTTGCACAGATCTGGCAGCAGTCTACCACAGTTGCCTTGGTGCAAGAAGCGGTATCTCTCAATTATGCATTTGCTTTTAAGAAACACAGTCCTCAAAGGTTTTTTTGTACCAGCCCGTCTTCAGTGGAAATGAAGGCCAGGGCTTTGCAAGAGGCAGTTTGCGAGAGTTGCTTCAGTCAGGAGTGATAATTCCAGTTCCTCCTGCATAATGAGGACAAGGTTTTTATTCCATCCTGTTTCTAGTCCAGAAGCCAAATGGGTTGTTCCGGCCCATACTCAATCTCAAAGTGCTGAACAAGTACATTTGGGTACCTCGGTTTCATATGGAGACTTTACGATTCATTGTTATGGCCATGGAGCCGGAGGATTTTATGGTATCCCTGGATATCCAGCATGCTTACCTATATGTTCCTACAGCACTGTCCCATTAGAGTTGTCTCAGGTTTGCTGTCCTCCAGCAACATTTTCAGTTTCAGGCCCTACCATTTGGACTGGCCACAGCTCCCAGAGTATTCACTAAAATGATGGTGGTAATAGCATCATATCTCTGCCAACAGGGGATAAGGATTTTTCCATACCTTGACGAATTTTTAATCCTGGCACAATCTCAGGAATTGCTTCAGTGTCATCTGAGACAGACAATAGCTTGTTTGCACAGACACAGTTGGCTCATAAATTGGGCAAAGTCGTCCCTGGTTCCGTCACAATGGATGACTCACTTGGGGGCTGTGTTGGATTCGAGTCTTCAGAGAGTAATTTTACCTCTGAACAAAATATCCAAAATTCAGTCAAGTATTCAGGAGCTGCTACACAGTCAAAGGGTATCCATTCACGCAACAATGCATGTGATGGGGTTGATGGTGTCGACATTGAACATGGTGGAGTAAGCTCAGTTCCACTCGAGGCCTCTGCAATGTCTGATCCTTTCCAAATGGAATGGTTTTCATCAGACAATAAAAACGCAGACTATGGTCCTTCCTCTGGAAGTAAGGCAGTCATTAGCCTGGTGGCTACAGACATCCCATCTGGACAAAGGGAGACCCTTTTGGATATCAGATTGGGAAAATGGATGCCAGCCTTCAGGGCTGGGGATCGGTGTCAGGAAGGAGTTGCTTCCAGGGGCAGTGGACCAAGGAAGAAAGTTGCCTGCCAATAAATATATTGGAACTTCGGGCCATATATATGGCACGTATTCAGGCAAAGGACATCCTTCAGGGGAAACCAGTCCAAATCCGCTCGGACAATGCAACAGTAGCATACCCCATCCATCAGGGAGGAACTCGCAGCCAAAACCCAATGAAGGAGGTAAATCATACGTTAAAGTGGGCAGAACTTCATCATCCAGCCTTGTCTGCAGTGTTCATTCCGGGAGTCCTAAACTGGGAAGCAGATTTTCTCAGTAGACATGCCATTCATGCAAACGACTGGGCTTTACACCCCAAGGTCTTCCAAATTCTGGTAGACAAGTGGGGGTTACCGGAGATAGATCTCATGGAATCCCGTCAGAACAATAATGTTCCCCCATATGGGTCAAGAACAAAGGATCCCAAAGCAATCTTTGTGGATAACCTGTCTGTGAGATGGGACTTTCATCTGGCCTATGTTTTTGCACCAACCGCCCTGTTACCCAGGGTGATGCGAAAGGCAAAACAAGGAAGGGGCACCATGATACTAATAGCTCCGGCTTGGCCCAGAAGACATTGGTACACAGATCTGCAGAGGCTGTCGATGGATACTCCATTCCTACTCCCTCAACATCCAGATCTACTGTCTCAGGGTCCTTGCTATCACAAGCACCTGGATCGACTGTCTGTGATGGCGTGGCTCTTGAGACTTCCATCCTGAGAGCAAGAGGATTCTCACAACAGGTAATTCAAACAATGCTCATAGCAAGGAAACCTTCCTCAGCTTGCATTTATCACCGAAAATGACAAGCATATTGGTGCAGTGATTGGTAATTTGATCCTAGGTCTTTCAGAGTTTCCATATTCCTAGCATTCCTTCAGTCAGGAATGGACAAAGGTCTAAGGGTGGCTTCCTTGAGAGTGCATGTGTCAGCAGTGACTGTAAGGTTCCAAAGGAAAATGTAACCTACAGGATGTGCGCACTTTTTTCCAGGAAATGCTGCACATTCAACCTCCTTTTGTTCCTCCTACAGGGCCTTGGGACTAAAGTTTAATCCTAAAGGCCCTTCAGGTTGCCCCATTTGAATCACTAAAACAAGTGGATTTTAAATGGGTGACAGCTAAAGTGCAACTTCCGCCAACTTTCTTGATAAATAGGCTCCCTCATTGTAAAGAAAAATGAAAGTCTTCACTTGTGAAAGTTGGATAAACTTACCACCAGATGGATTATTGCGTGAGATGAAAATATTAACACCAGCAGAAACCACTATAGTGTAGGATGAAGTAAAAACAATATTAATAGTTCAAATTCTTGCCATCATACTCACCTCATAATATATGTTATTTTATGGATGCCTACAGCCCCTCCATAGCAGCTCCCTGAAGCACTTTGTACCTGGATACACCCACCAAGGAAAGCCAACAGACCACAGGCACTATCCACTTGCCCATTGTGGCATAGCCAGCATATGAAATGAGCAGGAACGAAGTTGGGAAAATAGGTGCCCCAGGCCTAGGTGTTTAAAAAAAATGTATATTCAACATCTAAAGACATTATTCAATTTACATTAATAATTACCTCTAACATTACATTAATACCTCCCCCCACACACAAATAAATGCACTACAATAACAGTGTAAAAAAACACTGCCAGAAGTCAGTGGTCACCATACAGTACACAGAGCCTCCAGTGGCCGCTATGCAGTACACACAGCAATAGGCTGTACAGCCCTTGCAAGGTGAGGTGAGGGGCAGAGGAGTAATCTGGGTGATGGCAAGCCGCAGTCTGCTTGCTCGCCTGACTATCTGCCCACCCCTCCATAGCTCCTCCATTCTCAGACCACAGAACCCAGCGACAAAAATTGTATTAGGCAGCTACAGGGTGGCCCTGCACTGGCTGGTAGACACCCTGGCCCTAGATAGATGATGAGTCTTCCTAATTGTTATCTAATTAATTAATCCTTAATTAATCTTCTTAATTGCTGTCCAAGTGGTCTGTGAAAGGGATAGAAAAAGAGAGAGAAATATATAAACGGGTTGGTATCACGTGGCTGGCAGTCGGGAGACCGCTGGATACCGTACCGACGCCGAGGTCCCAGCATTGAAATGCTCAGTGGGAGGGGCGAGCACAACAAAACTGTTTGCAGGCTCGCTGCGCTCACCATTCTGTGGGCTCAGTGTGCGCTCGCCACAGGTTATATTACCACTCTATGCGGGAGATTCAAATGTTTGAAAAGTCGGTTGGGTGTCTGTTTTTTCCTGTCTATTAGATAGGAAAAAAACAGACTCCCAACTGACTTTTCAAACATTTGAATCTCCCCCTATGGGTGTCGTGGACACCCACAAGTGGGAATAGTTCCTGGTAGTTGGCATGCCAACTTTCGGGATTGTGAGGGGGCAGGATGTAGGTGCCGGTATTGTGACCGCCGGTCTCCTGACCACCAGTCGCATCACTACATCCCGTTTAAAAGAGCAACCATTGGACCAAATGATAATATTTTATTTTTATACAAATTCAATTGTAGAAAAAATAAATGACAGCAATTACTGTATATAAGTTCTGGGACTTTTCCTCATTAAAGTTGATGATGTGAAAATCTTTTCACTAACATCTCAGGTGAAAACTGATTTAGGTAATTGATCACCAATGCGTGCATGATGACTTCACAGGTTTTATCAATTGAATTGAATTTTGTAACTGCTTATAGGCTTCTATAGGAAAAACATATTGCACTGTCTTGTGTGATTAGTCTGTCACAATTTTCACAGAAGTAAAAAAACAACAACAGGTGAGAGCGGCTAATTGATTGCCCCTCATGGAAGCAAATTTGGAGATTAAAAATGAAATGGTGCAATGTGTAATACTTCTGTGGGCAGGCAGGGAAATACGCATCAAAGGAAATAAAGTTAGAGTATGTTACTGTACCTTCACTGGCTGTGTGTCTGGATAATTTCTATATAAATGGCTATTAGCAAAATAAGACATGACGGTAATGAAAGGCTGAGTGCACGCAGCGAATCTAAAGTAGGCTTCCAAATGAGGGCCATGTCATGGCGTGTTTCTCACAATGCTCCATTTAATTAGCATGACTTGTAATAAGGTGATGATTTCCTTTTAAAACATGTCTCATTAATTACACAGGAGAAATAAACTCATATTGTGTGCATAACAATAACCAGAAACACTGCGTCTTATTCCATTCTACCCATTTACACCTTTCAGGCTCATCTTAGCTAGTACACCATTTACTTTTCATTTAATGAATTGTGCAGCAGAACTGTAGCTGTGTTTTGAAGAATTCTATGTATGTCTCTTTGTTGTACATTTCAGAAACATAAAATGGCCAGAATTCAATAAGAGTCCACACTGGTGTGTGCTGAATACGGGGACAATGGGATTATAATCAATAGTATGTGCTACTAGGTGGCATGCTATGCCAGTGACACATGCTATTAAATCAATAACACACTATACCCACCAGTACGCATTGACTGTCATAGCAGCCTACAGCGGCCATATACATTAAACTCTTCTATCTTAGTGATTTTTGACTATTTTATGATTTACTATTATTCTGCCAAACAAACAACATACTGTATGTGTCCAGGATTTCCCAGAACAGTAATAATTTTTCTCGCGAAAATACCTATAGGAAATATTCCTAAATATGTATTTAAGAGTTCCTATAACATGAGACTAGTTATAATACAGCTGTGCCTGTTACACACAAACCAATTCTGCCTGTCAGCCATATGCTATGATATAGAATCCATTTCCAATTAGACCAAACAAATTGAGTTTTGTATAATCTGATTTATAAAGTAAAAATAACCAATTTGAGCTGATCCCTCAGCGGTCAGATCATACAGGGGCCTGTAAGGAAGGATGGCGGATAGCTGCGTGAAAGGGCCCTGAGCAGTAATTTGTTGACTGAATTTATGTCTATTTAACTTCATCCTCATGCGTGTGAAAGCATTCATATTCTTTTATTGCTTTTTAGAAATTATACTTCATTTGAGATTTTTCTTTACAGTAAAATAATAAAAAAAGTTTTGCAAAACTAATATTATAAATAATACAACGCAAAGTAACATAATATACAAAGGGTCCTATTCAACCCTTCTCTGTACACATTTCATTCACCCAGTGCTGCGCCTGTTTTGGCACTTTTGGACACTGGGGACCGGTTGTAATGATGTCCGATTTCGGCGGCTGTGCGGGATGCCGGATGAACTTGGGAATTTTTTTAAAGGGGCAATCACTAACAAGGCAATGCATTATAAGTGATTGCCACTTTAATAAAACGTCCGAGTTCAGCCGGTATCCTGCACGTTTTTACATCCGGCCCTGGAAATGGTAATGCTGTGTCTGTGAGCCAGGTTTCCTGTATTCATAATGTTGGGGGCATGCCCAGCAATCTGGGAGTTGCTGGGTATGCAACCAGTCCCTCTCTGCAGTTAGCAGATGCTATATACACCCAGGGCCGGTGCAAGGTAATTTGGCACCCTAGGCAAAACTTATGCGCCCCCCCCCCCCCCACACACACACACACTCTGTGCCTCTCATACCCTTCACTGTCAAACAGCCCCCCCCCCCCTTTATTCTGTCACTCAGCAAACCACCCCCCCCCCCAATCTATGTCTCTCAGCAACGTTCACTGGCGACTACTCTGTCTCACGTGTGCCTGTGAGCCGTGGGCGCAGCAGTCTGTAATGTTGGCATCGCGCTCCCCGGTTCCTGGAAGCCTGCAAAGTGGGAGGCAGTTGTGCCGTCCAGCTGTCCCCATATGTAGTCTGCATTGTGCTGTCCGCCCTCTCCGCATCTGTATGTGCTGCATTGTGGTGCTGGCCCCCACCCCATCTGTATGTACTGCATTATGTTGCCCCATATTAATATATATATATATATATATATATATATATATATATATATATATATATATATATATAGAGAGAGAGAGAGAGAGAGAGAGAGAGAGAGAGAGAGAGAGAGAGAGAGAGAGAGAGAGAGAGAACTCACCAGCCTGTGTACATCATTATGTCACACCGGACCAGCACTCTCCCTCACTGAATCAGCTGCTCCAGTACCTTCTGGATCCAAATAAATAATTTTCCATACAAACAAACACACAGCGGCACTTGGAGTCTTAATTTTAACTTTCACACTGGGCAACTTTGAGCTGAAAGCAGGTCACTGTTGGTGTGTTGAACTGCTTTCAGTCGCCCAGTGTGTATGCCCCAGCGATTACCGCTGATGCGCGCTCCCGCTTCATCGCCGGCAGCCGCCATTCATCTGCTGGTATTACAAGTAGATGAACGGCGGGGTGAACAGCTTTCCATAGCCGTTCACCCCCGGTGACATCGCTGGGAAGTGGGGAAAAAATTGCTCAGTGTGTATACACATTAAGTGTATTCATAATCTATATCCAACATTTTGGGGCTGGATCGCCCCTTTGTCAAGGGGATTTACCTTGGCAAAGGGGCAATCCAGTCCCGAAACGTTGGGTATAGATATGAATACACTAAGTTAAATTTAAGACTCTGGTGCCGCTGTGTGTTTGTATAATTTTTTTTTTTTTTAAATAATAGTAAATAAAATAATATATATATATATATACATATATATGTATATATATATATATATATATATATATATATACGCAATATCTACACCATTATATGTTGCTGTACAGTACTTGGCTTGTTATGGCCTCTCCAGCTGTGATGTCACTACAAGTTCCAGCACATTCAGCTGACAAGATCTGCTGGGACTTGTAGTCCCACTACATATGGACAGGCGCAGTCAGCAATCAAATTACTCTTAGAGCCCCTACCTGTTCTTAAACAGCTCATGTACCAGAGCTGTCCCCAACTGCATAAGACCAATCTGTCTGTGGACAGCAGAGACGGACTGGGAACTAAAAAAAATTCTAGAAGTGGCCACATGTGGGTGGCACCAAATCAATGGTAGGCGGAGCCAACACCAAAGTAGGCGGGACAGTACACAAGGCCATAAATATGGGGTGCGAGCAGTGCCATCGCGAAAAGGTCCTCGGGGCAGCACCCTGTGCTTTGGATGTACTTAGAATTGAAACTTTTGTTTCCATGTGCCTCCAGACTGGCACTGCACTGTAAATGCACAGTATGAGCCCAAATTCACATTACGCCACACAGTAGGAGCCAAATTCACATTACACCACACAGTATGAGCCCAAATTCACATTACCCCACACAGTATGAGCCAAATTCACATTACGCCACAGTATGAGCCGAAAATCACATTACGCCACACAGTATGAGCTGAAATTCACATTACACCACACAGTATGAGCCAAATTCACATTAACCCCGCACAGTATGAGCTGAAATTCACATTAAGTATTTCCCCAGAAGTGCCAGTTACAAATACCACCAGAGGTGCCAGATACAGATAATCCCCCAGTAGTGCCCATCGCCGCCGCTGCTGGTTTGCTGCCGCTACTTGTCCTCCTCACTGATGCCTCCTGCGGTGGTGGCCATTTGAAACATGGCACCGGCCGTCAGCATATCAAAGCTTGCGGTCCATCAGCCAATCAAGAGCCGCTGCTTCTGGTCCGCAAGTTCTGATTGGCTGATGGGCGACACCACATTTAGAATGGCCGGCAGCAGGGGGCGGCTTGTTGAGAGAATTGATCGGCACGCAAGGTGCTGACCGCCGAGTGGGATTCAGTCAGGGCCAGTTCTCCTGATAGTGGGTGGTGGCCGCTGCATGCACCGCACTACATTGGGTCGGCTGGCGGGGAGGTGGCCCCGCACACCAATAACCCCAGAATTTGCCAAACTGTGTTTAATCCCTGTGCTCCTTGCATGTAGCTGTTGATGGGCATCAGCTTACCTACCTCAGCAATATCTCCCTAATGGTGGGTACTCACTGGTAGATATATCTGCCGATCAATTGATCGGCAGATATATCTATGGATGGATCGGGCAGTGTGTTGAGCATACACACTGCCCGATCCGTTGGGGACTGACGTCATGAACTGGATGGGCGTGTACACACGCCCGCCCAGTTCAGCTGTCAATCACCGCCGGCCGCCACATCATGTGTACGGGCTGCCGGCTGGTTGCCCATACACACACAGCGATGCGCCAATATATCGGTAGATATATTGGCCGTCGGCTGTGCTGCGGGGCCGACGCGATACGTCTGTGAACAACGGAGTTCACAGATGTATCGCGTGTACATACTGGCCGATGGTCCCGCAATATATATTGGCCGTTCAAGAGAACGGCTGATATATCGGCCACTGTGTAGGGGCCATAATTCAAATGTATTTCATTTAAATATCCACTGGGGCTTGCCCCAAAGCAAAACTAATGGCCAGTCTGACCCTGTCTAACACATAATGTAACTTTAATGGACATACACTGGACCCATGCACTGACAATAAGATGATGCTATCTAGATATCATATTGGTGACTAAGTTTGTAAATAGTGAGTACACTATTACCTGCAGGAGCTCTGTGCTGGATCCACATAGCTGGCGATGGAGGGGAGGAATTGGAAATCGCGGGCCGTGGGAGGGGCGGAGTTTCGGATGGGGGCGGAGCCTTAGCTTCTGGATGGTGCTGCTGCTGTAACCAGGAAAAAAAGAATAATCCTGGGGGAAGGAGATCAGGCCAGGGAAGTCTGCACTGAAGGGCCTCCACTCTGCTGTTCTGCAGCAGCTGTCGTGATGCCGACAAGTGAAGAGCCTCTGCTCAGACTGCCCTGCAGGACTCTTATGGCAGTTCCAGGCTTTCCTGGACTTGCAGGAGGCTCAGGGAAAAAACTTTTACCCAGGCTTGCCTACCCTCCTAGCGGGAGGCTGAATGCAGGAGGGAACTAGAGCATCTGATGACGGGGAGGGAGGGCAGCTCTCCCCATAGTGACCGACCGCTGCCCGCAGTGCGCTCAGCTCAGTGCAGTGATACAACAGCACGGGCTGCTGGGAAGGTAGGGTAGGAGAGAAGCGCCCTCTCTCCCTATACGCTGCTTTGAATGATCTGCTTCAGCTGCGCTGTGTGCGATCCGGGGAGGAAGGTGATCGTCACGCGCAGGCTGGGGTGGTCCTGTCACTGTGCACATCGGCGGGTCCTCTTATCTGTCAGGGCGGGACGACGTCACCCTTTGATGTCGGCTCTGACCGGGACAGGTATCAAGTGTGCGGCGGGCGCGGCGATACCTGAGCGTACCCGGCCGCATACATGAATCACTGGTCGGCTCTAGTTTCTACATTAGAGTGTGCACCCGTTTGCACACCTATGAAACTACTGTTTTTTCAGGGCAGCATCAGCGGACCGCCCCTTCATGTCTCCCGCCCCTAGGCAGCTGCCTAAAGCTGCCTAGTGGAAGCGCCGGCCCTGCTCTGACCGGGACAGGTATCAAGTGTGCGGCGGGCGCGGCGATACCTGAGCGTACCCGGCCGCATACATGAATCACTGGTCGGCTCTAGTTTCTACATTAGAGTGTGCACCCGTTTGCACACCTATGAAACTACTGTTTTTTCAGGGCAGCATCAGCGGACCGCCCCTTCATGTCTCCCGCCCCTAGGCAGCTGCCTAAAGCTGCCTAGTGGAAGCGCCGGCCCTGAAGATGATGCTATCTAGATATCATATTGGTGACTAAGTTTGTAAATAGTGAGTACACTATTACCTGCAGGAGCTCTGTGCTGGATCCACATAGCTGGCGATGGAGGGGAGGAATTGGAAATCGCGGGCCGTGGGAGGGGCGGAGTTTCGGATGGGGGCGGAGCCTTAGCTTCTGGATGGTGCTGCTGCTGTAACCAGGAAAAAAAGAATAATCCTGGGGGAAGGAGATCAGGCCAGGGAAGTCTGCACTGAAGGGCCTCCACTCTGCTGTTCTGCAGCAGCTGTCGTGATGCCGACAAGTGAAGAGCCTCTGCTCAGACTGCCCTGCAGGACTCTTATGGCAGTTCCAGGCTTTCCTGGACTTGCAGGAGGCTCAGGGAAAAAACTTTTACCCAGGCTTGCCTACCCTCCTAGCGGGAGGCTGAATGCAGGAGGGAACTAGAGCATCTGATGACGGGGAGGGAGGGCAGCTCTCCCCATAGTGACCGACCGCTGCCCGCAGTGCGCTCAGCTCAGTGCAGTGATACAACAGCACGGGCTGCTGGGAAGGTAGGGTAGGAGAGAAGCGCCCTCTCTCCCTATACGCTGCTTTGAATGATCTGCTTCAGCTGCGCTGTGTGCGATCCGGGGAGGAAGGTGATCGTCACGCGCAGGCTGGGGTGGTCCTGTCACTGTGCACATCGGCGGGTCCTCTTATCTGTCAGGGCGGGACGACGTCACCCTTTGATGTCGGCTCTGACCGGGACAGGTATCAAGTGTGCGGCGGGCGCGGCGATACCTGAGCGTACCCGGCCGCATACATGAATCACTGGTCGGCTCTAGTTTCTACATTAGAGTGTGCACCCGTTTGCACACCTATGAAACTACTGTTTTTTCAGGGCAGCATCAGCGGACCGCCCCTTCATGTCTCCCGCCCCTAGGCAGCTGCCTAAAGCTGCCTAGTGGAAGCGCCGGCCCTGTATACACCTCTTGCTCTGCTATCAGAGCAGTGGATGAGGGGACTCCCAATCTCCCATCCCACCACAGTACATTATGACCTGTGGGTAGAACGGCAGGACAGTACCCGAAAAGCTGGATGGTCTCACCAAATTGGTATGAAGTACTCCTATATGTCAGGATATGACTGGGGGTTGCTTCTCACAGATTTTCATATATGGTTTCTTTCTATGCAGTTTTCTGTGATACACAACATGCAAAACAATGTGGCAAACAATTGCAAAACAATGAGACAATGTGAATAGATACAAAATAAATATGTGGTTGTGGCAGACTGCATGCTGCTACTGCTATCTCACCTGACTGAAAGGTCTACATAAAATGGGTCTCCCCTTCTGGGGTTAAAGTGGGGGGGGGGGGGGTGAACGGGGTGGAACTGAGTTCCACCACCTGTAATGGTAGGTAGAACTAGTTCCACCTCCTCCATAGCTCTGCACAGTAATTCCAGCAGAAACGCCCGCCCGCCCCACCACCCACATCAATAGACAATGCTAGTGTCACTGATGAGCTGCAGCCACCTACCCCTTCCTCAGGTCCATGGTGCTCCTTAACCTGCGGCCCGCCCCACCTGGTATTCCCACGCTGTGTCTGTCGGATGGTGTTCATCCCCTCCTCAGGTCCCAGCGGCTTCCTTTTCTGGCATAGCATATGTGATGTCATGCTGTAGCCGCCACTGAAGTGAAGAAGAGCCATGAAAAGGAGCATGCTCTGTATGCTAATGACAAGATGAAAGGGGGCTGGAGGGACACAGGTGGTGAGCTGCTGAAATGACAGAGGCAGAGATGTTTATAAGAGGCACTACTACTGTGGGCGTTTTGTGTATAAGTGGCACTACTGTGGGTATTATGTGTATAAGAGGCACTACCGTGGGCATTATGTGTATAATAGGCACTACTGTGGGCATTATGTGAATGGGGCACTACTGTGGGCATTGTGTATGAGAGGCACTACTGTGTGGCATAACATGTATAAGAGGAACCACTGTGCAGCACAGAGCCGGATTAAGTCGCTGGGGGGCCCGGGGTACTTAAAACAGTGGGGCCCCTATTCAAGAGAGGAGGAGGAGGACCGGGGGGGGATGTCACTCACATACCATCCAGTGAACGAATTGCGCTCCCGTCCCCGCCAACTGCACAGACAGCAGAGCGACGGATCAGCTCTCCAATCATGTATGAATGAAGCAGCCTGCTGCTCAGCCATTGGGGCAGCCTACTTCACTCATACGTTATTGGACAGCTGAGCCGTCCGTGCGTTTCACAGTTTTTTGGTCTATTCGACCCCCCCAAAAAAGGCATGGAGAAAACGGTGCAAAACACTGTCGAAAACTCTCGCTATTGGCTACCAAACGGTCGAATTAGTGCCGATTTTCTGACTGTCGGAAAACTCTGCACTAATTGAATATCCCCCTATGCCTCTGACATGGGCACACTAGTCATGAGCATGGCTATATCTGTAGATATTGATATATGTACTGTATACACACACATAGTAAAACACACACATTAGAATACATATATACACACACACCCATAGAGAAAAAACACCCACACCTACAGCTAAACACACATAGCAAAACACATATATACACACAAACACACACCCAAAGGAAAACACATACACACACTAAACACCAATAGCAAAACACATACACACACACCCATAGGAAAACAGATATACACATACACACCCATAGCAAAACAAACACACACACAGCTAAACATACACACACAGCCAGCAAAACACACACACACACACACACACACACACACACACACACACACACACACACACACACACACACACCCTTGTATTTACAGTACATGTGTTTTCTTTATCCACAACTTACTTTGCTGCACCTCCTGGCTCTGGCTCCCTGGTTCCGGCAAGGCTCTTCACTGCAGGGGGTGAGTGCTGACGTCTCCAGTGCACACACTGCTGCTCTGTCAGTGACTCTCCCTCCCGGCCTCCCCCTTCTCCCAGCATGCAGTCACAGACAGTGGACAACACAGGAAACTGATAGCTGCTGCAGCAGCGCGGTGCCGAGTTGAAGGGTGATGAGATCACCCTTCTCACTCACTGGCGCCGTGTCCTGTGTGCAGACTACCTTCTTTGTCAGGGCCCACTGCGCAGCGGCAGGCAGCGTGTAATGAGTCAGGCTGACTCATTACATTGCTGCCGGCTGTGGGCCCCTTCATAGCGCTGGGCCTCTGTGCATTGCACTGGCTGCCCTGGCGCAAGTTCCGCCACTGGTGGTGTGGCAGGGGGCCCTTTTGGGAAGGGGGGCCCGGGGGAACGTATCCCCGGGACCCCCCCCTTAATCCGGCTCTGGTGCAGCATACAGGTAACATGAATAAGGGACACTACTGAGTGAGGTAACATGAATAGGGGCACTACTGAATGACGTAACTTGAATAAGGGGCATTGCTATGTGGTGTAATATGAATCAGGGGCACTATGTGCAGTGTAATGTGAACAAGATAGTGCTACTGGGTGGTCTTCTGTATGCCGGCGGTCGGGCTCCCGGCGCTCAGTATACCGGCGCCGGGAGCCCGACAGCCGGCATACCGACACTTATTTTCCCTCGTGGGGGTCCACGACCCCCATAGAGGGAGAATAAAATAGTGTGGCGCGCGTAGCGCGCCACCGTGCCCGTAGCGTGGCGAGCGCAGCGAGCCCGCAAGGGGCTCATTTGCGCTCGCCACGCTGTCGGTAAGCCGGCGGTCGGGCTCCCGGCGCCGGGATGCTGGTCGCCGGGAGCTCGACCGCCGGCCAGCCGTAGTGAACACGTGCTACTATGTGGAATAATTTGAACTGGGGTACTATTGCATGACCACATCCCTTGCTTGTGACAGTGCCGTAACTAGACTTTTTAGCGCTGTGTGCAAGTAACCGCAACTGCGCCCCCCCCCCCCCCGTCACGTTTTGAAATGAATGCTACCTCTCCCCCCTCCCCATCCCTTCCTATAATTCACACACCGCTAGCTACGCCACTGCCAGAGCGGCAACTAGACATTTTGGTGCCCTCTGCCAGAAAGAGTAGTAGTAGTAGTTTGTTGTTGTATTTATGTTGTTTTACTGGAATAAGTAGTAACTAGCAGCACATACCTACAATATAAGGAGCACTTGCACGAGGGGTGGGAGGGAATGGAGGGAGAGACTTCACTTGCTGTGATAAGCAGCAGCTGCAGCCGTCGTCTCTCCTGTACCCGGAAGTCAGTGTACAGTGCAGGAGAGCAGGAGGAGGGGGGGCGGAGCAGAGCCCAGCAGCACACGGAGGACGGAGAGACTCTCACACACAGATTGCCCAGCGCTGCCTGCTCTGCCTGTGATCTATATTAGCAGCGCTGCCTCCGGCGGGGAAGGAGCCGGGCGCAGCGCTACTAATATACTGTACACTACAGCGGGCAGCGCAGCAGCTAATCAGTGTGGATGCTGATGGTGCGCCCACAGCGCGATTGCGCTGTGTGCAATGCCCCCTCAGCACACACCTAGTTACGGCACTGGCTTGTGAGACCACTGTCTATTTATAAAGTATGGGAGGTAGGGTACAAATTTATAGTTTGCAGTGGGGTGCCGAAAACCCTAGCACTGGCCCTGGCTATGCCTAATGTGAGGGAAGGGGCTGGGGTGGAGGAAATGAGTTCCACCATCTCTCCAGGACCACTTTAAGCCCTGCTCCCCTTAGAAAAACTAAACAGCCATATTGCTATATAGCCTGTGTGGTTTGCCACTACAACAGGTGGCTGATAAGTATGGAGGTCACGTCCCCCTACTAGTGCTACCCAGCACCATGCTACATGGGATGTGCTGTTTTATATCTATTAGCAGGGATACAACAAAGGGGTATTTCCCTGATATAGCATAAGACAGCACAGCCTGATCAGCATTGTTCTCAATACCCTAGGACAGCGATTCTCAATCTAGGGTACTAGTATCCCACAGGGTTACTTGCTGTTGATGTTCAGGGTGCAAATAATAAGAATTTACTTACCGATAATTCTATTTCTCATAGTCCGTAGTGGATGCTGGGGACTCCGAAAGGACCATGGGGAATAGCGGCTCCGCAGGAGACTGGGCACAAAGTAAAAGCTTTAGGACTAGCTGGTGTGCACTGGCTCCTCCCCCTATGACCCTCCTCCAAGCCTCAGTTAGGATACGGTGCCCGGACGAGCGTACACAATAAGGAAGGATTTTGAATCCCGGGTAAGACTCATACCAGCCACACCAATCACACCGTACAACTTGTGATCTGAACCCAGTTAACAGCATGATAACAGAAGGAGCCTCTGAAAAGATGGCTCACAACAACAATGGCCCTCATTCCGAGTTGATCGGTCGCAAGGCGAATTTAGCAGAGTTACACACGCTAAGCCGCCGCCTACTGGGAGTGAATCTTAGCTTCTTAAAATTGCGACCGATGTATTCGCAATAATTCGATTACTAACTACTTAGCAGTTTCAGAGTAGCTCCAGACTTACTCTGCCTGTGCGATCATTTCAGTGCTTGTCGTTCCTGGTTGACGTCACAAACACACCCAGCGTTCGCCCAGGCACTCCCACCGTTTCCCCGGCCACTCCTGCGTTTTTTCCGGAAACGGTAGCGTTTTCAGCCACACGCCCCTGAAACGCCGTGTTTCCGCCCAGTAACACCCATTTCCTGTCAATCACATTACGATCGCCGGAGCGAAGAAAAAGCCGTGAGTAAAAATACTTTCATCATAGTAAAGTTACTTGGCGCAGTCGCAGTGCGAACATTGCGCATGCGTACTAAGCGGATTTTCACTGCGATGCGATGAAAAATACCGAGCGAACAACTCGGAATGAGGGCCAATAACCCGATTTTTGTAACAATAACTATGTACAAGTAATGCAGACAATCCGCACTTGGGATGGGCGCCCAGCATCCACTACGGACTATGAGAAATAGTCCGCTTGTAAGGCCCCAGCGTCATGCTGAGGACTTGGCAGAAGCGGGGGAAGGCTTCTGTTCGTGGGAAGAAGCTGTCTGTTGCAGTCTTTTTCCCCTTCCTCTGCCCCGGGGCAGATATGAGTGGCCTTTTGCCCGCTTGCCCTTATGGGGACGAAAGGACTGAGCCTGAAAAGACGGTATCTTTTTCTGCTGCGAGGTGACTTGGGGTAAAAAGGTGGATTTCCCAGCCGTTGCCGTGGCCACCAGGTCCGATAGACCGCCCCCAAATAACTCCTCCCCTTTATACGGCAATACTTCCATATGCCGTTTGGAATCCGCATCCCCTGACCACTGTCGCGTCCATAATCCTCTTCTGGCAGAAATGGACATCGCACTTACTCTTGATGCCAGAGTGCAAATGTCTCTCTGTGCATCTCGCATATATAGGAATGCATCCTTTAAATGCTCTATAGTCAATAATATATTGTCCCTGTCCAGGGTATCAATATTTTCAGTCAGGGAATCCGACCAAGCCACCCCAGCACTGCACATCCAGGCTGAGGCGATTGCTGGTCGCAGTATAACACCAGTATGTGTGTATATACTTTTAAGGATATTTACCAGCCTCCTATCTGCTGGCTCCTTAAGGGCGGCCGTTTCTGGAGACGGTAACGCCACTTGTTTTGATAAGCGTGTGAGCGCCTTATCCACCCTAGGGGGTGTTTCCCAACGAGCCCTAACCTCTGGTGGGAAGGGATATAGTGCCAATAATTTTTTAGAAATTAGCAGTTTTTTGTCGGGGGTAACCCACGCTTCATCACACACTTCATTCAATTCATCTGATTCAGGAAAAACTACGGGTAGTTTTTTCACACCCCACATAATACCCCTTTTTGTGGTACTTGCAGTATCAGAGATGTGCAAAACCTCCTTCATTGCCGTGATCATGTAACGTGTGGCCCTACTGGAAAATACGTTTGTTTCTTCACCGTCGACACTGGAGTCAGTGTCTGTGTCTGGGTCCGTGTCGACCCACTGAGGTAACGGGCGTTTAATAGCCCCTGGCGGTGTTTGAGACGCCTGGACAGGCACTAACTGAGCTGCCGGCTGTCTCATGTCGTCAACAGTTTTCTGTAACGTGCCGACACTGTCACGTAATTCCTTAATTACGGCCATCCATTCAGGTGTCGACTCCCTAGGGGGTGACATCACCATTATAGGCAATTGCTCCGCCTCCACATCATTTTCCTCCTCATACATGTCGACACACACGTACCGACACCCAGCACACACACAGGGAATGCTCTGATAGAGGACAGGACCCACTTAGCCCCTTGGGGAGACAGAGGGAGAGTTTGCCAGCACACACCAGAGCGCTATATATGTATAGGGACAACCTTACAATAAGTGTCTATCCCTTATAGCTGCTTATATCTGTTATTTTGCCAAATAAGTGCCCCCCTCTCTTTCTTACCCTGTTTCTGTAGTTGCAGGATGCAGGGGAGATTCTGGGAGCCTTCCTACCAGCGGAGCTGTGTGGGAAAAATGGCGCTGTGTGCTGAGGAGATAGGCCCCGCCCCCTTCACGGCGGGCTCTTCTCCCGCTTTTTTCTGGAAAACTGGCAGGGGTTAAATACATCCATATAGCCCAGGAGCTATATGTGATGTATTTTTTGCCAAATAAGGTAAATTCATTGCTTCCCAGGGCGCCCCCCCCCAGCGCCCTGCACCCTCAGTGACCGAAGTGTGAAGTGTGCTGAGAGCAATGGCGCACAGCTGCAGTGCTGTGCGCTACCTTATGAAGACAGGAAAGTCTTCTGCCGCCGATTTATGGACCTTCTTGCTTCAGCATCTGTAAGGGGGCCGGCGGCGCGGCTCCGGGACCCATCCATGGCTGGGCCTGTGATCGTCCCTCTGGAGCTAATGTCCAGTAGCCTAAGAAGCCCAATCCACTCTGCACGCAGGTGAGTTCGCTTCTTCTCCCCTTAGTCCCTCGATGCAGTGAGCCTGTTGCCAGCAGGTCTCACTGAAAATAAAAAACCTATTTAAACTTTTACTCTAAGCAGCTCAGGAGAGCCACCTAGATTGCACCCTTCTCGTTCGGGCACAAAATCTTAACTGAGGCTTGGAGGAGGGTCATAGGGGGAGGAGCCAGTGCACACCAGCTAGTCCTAAAGCTTTTACTTTGTGCCCAGTCTCCTGCGGAGCCGCTATTCCCCATGGTCCTTTCGGAGTCCCCAGCATCCACTAGGACGTTAGAGAAAAAACATTTTGAGAATTATTCCTGACTCCTCCCCTTTCCACTCATTACCCCTCCCACCTCCAATACTGCCCCCTTCCATTTTCAGTCCCAACCCTTGGGCTCTGCACCTCACTACACCACGCAGGCACAGGCTGAGTGCATCTACTGAGTATATTTACACTGTGTGGCCGGGTATTGGGCTGTGTGTTGTGCACTGGTCGGATTTTGTGTATATACTGATTATCAGTGGCTGTGGAATGTGATAAGGCCCCTCCATGGTTTTATCTCTGTGTTCCCATACATGACTCCATGCATTACACCAGGCCTGCCTTATGGACGTCTATAGCGGGTAATACACCATGATGCCCAAGCTTGTAAGGGAAATGCCTGTAGTGACAGCTGCCTCGCTGTCCTCTGAATCTGTAGTACAATAGTTGGACAAACTTGGATTGGGTCCATGTACAACACCATTCACCAGTGCCTCCCACTGGAATTACAGCTATACTGCAGCCACATTAGGAACATTTTTATTCACAACTATAAAAAGACTGCAGAATATGGGTGTGGGGCTGAGAGGCTATAATGTACAGTATATGATGGTGGATTTGTTCTCACTGGTCCACCCTCAAATATGCCTACTCCCTCCAATACAGCACAGCCTCAGACTTCAGCAGAGCTTAGCTTTTTTATATTATATATTCCTTACCTTTTGCTGCCTCTGGCTGGGCTGCTTACGGAAAGATGCATGCACCTTCTGAACACACTCTCCATCTCCTCCCACTGGTGCTGTGCCCATTCCTGCTCCTCACACCCATCACTGCTGTGCTGGGGTTAGTAGAGGAGCAGACTGTGGACAGCACAGCACAGTGGGGGTCATTCCGAGTTGATCGCGCGGTAGCAGTTTTTTGCAGCTGTGCAATCAGATAGTCGCCGCCTATGGGGGAGTGTATTTTAGCATAGCAAGTGTGCAATCGCTTGTGCAGCGGAGCTGTGCAAAAAGTTTTTGTGCAGTTTCTGAATGTAGCTCTGAACTTACTCAGCCACTGCGATCACTTCAGCCTGTCAGGTCCTGGAATTGACGTCAGACACCCGCCCTGCAAACGTCTGGACACGCTTGCGTTTTCCATGGCACTCCCAGAAAACAGTAAGTTGACACCCAGAAACGCCTTCTTCCTGTCAATCACCTTGCGATCGCTGATGCGATAGCCTTCTTTGTAAGGTCCACGCTGCCCAGCGATTCCCATCGCCGGGCAGTGATGCAACTGCGCACTGCAGTCCTGGTGCATGCGCAGTTCAGACCCGATCGCACTGCTGCGAAAAACTGCAGCGTGCAATCAGTTCAGAATTACCCCCTGTGTCTCTAGAATCCCAAGCGTTGTGTCTGCAGGCAGCCAGGTGAATGCAGAAGCTTGACGTCATGCCACGCCTCCTCGCCAGACTTGATCTGTCCTGGAGCCTATGCAGGAGGCAGGGCCACTGTAGGGTCTGCTTCCCAAAATGCAGGGAAGAAGAGCTGTGTCACCCCTTTAGAAGCCCCCTCTTCCGGCTGACGGGGGTACTTGTGAGACGTTACATGTGTATCACTGTTCTAGTCATTGTGATTGTTGTACTCAGAAACACCTTTAGGCACATTACCCACACAGCGGTTGTGGCCACAGGTGCAACAATCAAGTCTATTGTTGGTGGCTCTTTCACTGCTAGAATACACCCAGGGCTCAAAGTGATACAGAAGCCGGGCATGATCCTCCACATGAACTGCTAGGGTGTTCGGTTCATCCCATCCTCTTGAACTTGGTGCCTGCAGATGTCCTAGGTCTAGTGCCCACCTAACAGTAGGGAAATACAGTACTAATAAAATGGGGCCTAGTGCCCACGAGCGCCTCAGGCCTAATGCCCGCCTAACAGCTGGGTTGCAATAGTAATATTATAAGGCCTACTGCCCTCTAGTGCCAAGGCGGTAAATGTTTGCCAACAGTGGGGTTGCCAGTGCCTAGGGCCTAATACCCACCTACAGTGTCCCCTACTACCCTGATGGTTTAGCGGAAAACTGAACAAGGTCTTACTGATACTGTAGTCTGTAGTCGTCAGGTGAACCCGTCCAGGTTCAGCCACAGATACCTCCACTGTCTCAGGGATTCTGGGACACAGTGGCTTGACCGTCACCTGAATGACAGCGGCAGGCGTTAGCTCCGCTTCCCCAGAACTTATGGCATTTTCCTTAGCATCTTTCTTGCTTGTCGTTTTTTCTCTGGCACCTTTTTCAGTCATCACATCTTTTTATGGTGTTTCTATGGTTGCTGCATCTTACCAGTATCTTCTGTCTGCTGGGCTAGATCTGTTGTCTTCTCCTCTGCCGTCAAACTTTGGAAGGAGCCCAGCCCTGTCCGAGATGCTGGGCTGCCCCCATGCCTTTCCCCCCTCCCCTTTCCTTCCCCGGCACAATGCATCTATTCTCCTCATCTCCGGCTGCCATGCAGTGCTGCTTTGTGTGTGCTCCCCCCAGAATTCCCCCCTAGCTGCAGTACAGCGGGATAATCCCAGGAAAATGGAACTGTCCCACTGAATGCAGGACAATTGGGAGGCATCTATACATTCTTTTTAAAATTTGTTTATATCACATTTATTGCTTTTATATATAGCTCTCCAAAACATTTGATCTAATAACAATTATATTAATTACAAATATTTTGCTTTGAAAATGAGGGGGTACAAATAATGCAAATGAGCTGCCAAGGGGGACCCATGCGAAAAATTGCTTAGAAACACTCCTCTAGGCGAAGCCTGAAAAAGACCAGAACCCGAGCGTAGTGGGCCCAATACTCTGGCATTTGTCCCTCTTTGTACCCCTGAATGTGGAACAAACAATGCAGTGATACATTATTTTTAAACTACATTTGTGTGCCACTACTGGGGCCAGAATAGTGTTATTCATATGGTGAAAAAAAAACTATTTTTAAAATAAGTATCTAAAATCACCTTACACCCCGGGCTTGACTGTAGTCCAAAGGGAAAATGTGTTGTCCATAAGATTTTCTAGTGTAAAACTATATATATTTTTTATTTATTTATACTAAAAAAGGACTATGGTCCGTGATTATTTGAGTAGATGTAACATTGCAAGTAGCTTGTAACATACAGATTATTTGTTTATATTATATTGGCTCAAACTAACTAACTGTTTATGTTTGTATCGAGTTAAACTTGTGTTTTTAATGTTTCTACTGTACTTTTTTGGTGAAGATAGTCTCCATCTAGTGTCAGATAAGGGCATTTAATGTCATAGGGATTTCAGGGAATAGGAAATTCACTTGTTCTTAATCCTTCATTGTCTAATCATCTTCTCCCTTCTTCTGTTCATTTGGACAGTGCCCTTGTAGTCTAAAGGCCCCCATTCATCAGCAATCAATTGGGGCAATTTGCCAATTTGCAGACAAATACTGTATGCAAGTAAATCTGGGTTCACAGATCACAGATTCAGCCCAAAAAATAGATTGGAATTGTTAAATTAGGTTGTCCAACATGTTGGATTTCACAGATCAATGGGGGCTGTAGATTGCTAGTGTATGGTAACAATCAGCAGATTTGCTGACCATTTGTCAGGAACTAGTGCAGAATCCGGAATTCGGGATCAGGTACCAAGTGGTTGACGTTACCCAGAACAGAGGCGCGGAGTCTAACACGCCGGAAGGTTTTGACCAGGGAACCCCGCAAGGGGATATGGGCTTCGCAGCTTCCGTCGTGCAGGTCGCGGCCCCCTGTCTGGGTCACTTGATACCTGAACTGGACTGGCGTTATGGTAGAGGTGTTGTATATGACCAACCGCAGGGATACACAGGAACAAACAGGAACTGGAGAAGGTGGCAGGGTGCACACGGCCAGATGGTACGCTGGGGCCGTGGAGATGGAACAGCAGCAGGCACTCCAGGGGTGACACAGGAGGTAGCGTCAGTCGGCAGACTAAAGTCGTCAGCAAGATGTTGAAGCTGGAATTCAATACTGGAACAAGGCAATACCCACTGGACAGATGAACTGAGACCAGAGCGGAACCAGGAAGCAGAACACCACATGGAGTAGTTTCCAGGTAACGAGCTGTAATTACAGAATCCAGACACCTGTGAAGTCAGTTGCTGAGTGCAGGAGCAAAGGCACTGGGAGACAACTATGCAGGAGCTAGCTGTGACCTGTAGTTCCACAAACTGAAGCAAAGGTAATTTATAACAAAAACAAAACATGAGTGCTCAGGATTGTAACAGTACCCCCCCCCCCCCCGCCTTGAAGAGGGGTTAAGAACCCCTAGAACCAGGCTTATCCAGAAATTCACAGAAGAAAGACCTCTTAAGTCTGGGTGCATGAAGAAACCGCTCTGGTACCCAGGTTCTCTCTTCCGGACCGTAACCCTTCCAATGCACGAGGAAATTAACTTGACCCCTCCTGAACTTGGAATCCAGAATCTTTTCCACAACAAACTCCTTGTGACCTTGAACTAACACAGCGGCAGGCCTTCTGGAAGGAGATCTTCTAAATCTCTGGGACACAAATGCTGGTTTCAACAAGGAACAGTGGAAAGTGTTATTGATCTTAAGTGATTTTGGTAAAAGGAGTCGAAAGGCTACTGGATTAATCTGTCTAATAATCCGGAATGGACCAATGAACCTAGGCCCAAATTTTTGAGAGGGCTGGCGTAACTTGATATTTCGAGTGGACAGCCACACCATGTCACCCACTTTAAGAGTACAAGGTCTTCGTCGTCTGTCAGCAAATTGTTTGGAACGAACAGAGACTTGGTTGAGTGCCAGACGTACTCTCCTCCAAATTTTCCTCAGACGAGCTACAGGATCAAGGGAAGAAGTCTGTTGCTGCAGGATGTCAAAAGCGTTAGACCTAGGATGGAACCCAGAGAGACAAAAGAAGGGTGACATGGATGAAGAAGAGTGACTGGAATTATTATATGCAAATTCAGCAAATGCCAGATGGTCCACCCAATCGTTATGGTACTTGGAAACATAACAACGGAGATACTGTTCAAGAGACTGGTTCACTCGCTCAGTCTGTCCATTGGATTGCGGATGATAACCAGAGGACAGACTAAGATTAATATCCAAGGCTGAACAGAAAGCTCGCCAGAATTGAGCAATAAACTGAGTTCCTCTGTCGGAGACGATGTCCTGTGGTAATCCATGTAATTTAAAGATATGTTGGATAAACAAGGTTGCCAGTTCCCTGGCACTGGGGAGCTTGCGAAGAGGAACAAAGTGAGCCATCTTACTGAACCGGTCTAACACAACCCAAATGGTATTGTACCCCGATGACTTGGGAAGATCAACCACAAAGTCCATAGAAATATGGGACCAAGGTCTTGAGGGAACCGTAAGAGGCGTAAGATGTCCCATGGGAGCTTTACGAGGAGTTTTATGTTGAGCACAGATCTCACAAGCAAGAATGAACTCTCTAACATCTTGATACATAGAAGGCCACCAAACTGAGCGAGACAATAAATCCAGAGTCTTAGAAATCCCTAGATGCCCAGAGACTCTTTTTACATGAAATTCAGATAAAACTGCTTTCCTGTACTCTTTAGGGACAAAGAGGAGTCTTGAGGGAGTCCCCATGGGTGCAAGAGACTGTTTGGCTTGAATCTGGGAGACTAAATCTTGAGCAAGACCAGCATGGATATTGGAAACAGGAATAATTGGTTCAGAAGAGCAGGATGAATTTTGAATTGGAAGGAAGCTTCGTGACAAGGCATCTGCTTTAAGATTCTTCGATCCTGGCCGATAGGAGATCACATAGTTGAATCTAGTGAAGAATAATGCCCATCGTGCCTGTCTTGGATTCAGTCTCTTGGCTGACTCAATATAGGATAAGTTTTTATGGTCAGTGAGGATTGTAATCACGTGTCTCGCCCCTTCCAACCAATGCCTCCATTCTTCTAGAGCCCACTTGATAGCAAGCAGTTCACAATTTCCAACATCATAGTTGGCTTCGGCAGGAGAGAACTTTCTGGACAGAAAAGAGCACGGGTGAAGTTTAGAATCCACTGGATCTTTCTGTGATAGGACTGCTCCCACTCCCACTTCAGAAGCATCCACTTCCATAACAAAAGGCAGGTCAGGATTTGAATGACTAAGAACAGGTGCAGATATAAAGGCTTTTTTTAACTTGAGAAAAGCTTGTAGAGCTGAAGGTGACCAATGTGATGGATCCGCACCTTTCTTGGTCAAAGCAACAATAGGTGCAACAATGTCTGAAAATGAACGAATAAATCTCCTGTAATAATTAGCGAACCCAAGAAAGCGTTGTATAGCTTTAAGGTTAGTAGGTTGTGCCCAATCTTGAATTGCTTGAAGCTTACTGGGATCCATGGAGAATCCCTTGGGAGAGATGACGTATCCTAAGAAAGCGACTTCCTTCACTTCGAATTCACATTTTTCTAACTTGGCGTATAGATGGTGCTCCCTGAGCTTTTGCAACACCATCTGGACATGGACTCGATGCTGCTCAAGTGACCGTGAATATATCAGGATGTCGTCCAAGTAGACCACAACAAATTTTCCCAGGAATTCTCGGAGCACATCATTGATAAAATCTTGGAAGACGGCAGGAGCATTTGACAATCCAAATGGCATAACAAGGTATTCATAATGCCCAGAATTAGTGTTGAAGGCCGTCTTCCACTCGTCACCGGCCTTAATTCGTATGAGGTTATATGCCCCCCGAAGATCAATTTTAGAGAAGATTTCCGCCATCCGGAGTTGATCAAACAACACGGAAATCAAAGGCAAAGGATAAGAATTCTTAACCGTGATTTTGTTGAGTCCTCTATAATCAATGCATGGACGTAAGGAGCCGTCCTTTTTTGCCACAAAGAAGAATCCTGCTCCTACTGGTGATTTTGAGGGACGAATAAACCCTTTGCTTAGGTTCTCCTGAATATAGTCTTCCATGGCTTTAGTTTCTGGCAAAGAAAGAGCATATAATCTACCCTTAGGTAATTTATCTTCGGATACCAGACTGATGGCACAGTCGTAAGGTCGATGGGGGTAAGAGTATCCGCCTCTTTCTTGGAGAAGAGATCCGCAAATGAATGATATGGAGTCGGTAGCCCCTCTGGTATAACTTGAGAGCATCGCACTGGCAAGGACAGACATCTTCCTGTACATTCTGTTCCCCACTGTAAGAGTTCTCCTGTCTTCCAGCAGATGGCTGGATTATGGGATTTCAACCATGGAAGCCCTAGGACTATGGAGGCCATGGGGCAATTGACAAGGAGGAAAATAATCTTCTCCGAATGCAGAAGACCAGTAGTTAAATGAACAGGAGGAGTTTGCTGAGACACTTGCCCACTGAGGAGGGGGTTCCCGTCAAGGCCACAAATAGTCACAGAAGGCTTCATCTTTAGTATAGGAATGTTCCAGGACCGGGCGAAAGAGATATCCATAAAGTTGGCAGCTGCACCACAATCAACAAAAGCCTTAACTGCAACTTGCTGAGTAGGTAGACTAATTTGAACTGGAAGCAATTTTTTGGAGAGATTCCAGCCAGACCCAGGAGTAACTCCCCTTTTACCCCTGGGTCTTGTCTTTTCCCGACTTCAGGGTGCAAACATTAGCAAAATGACCCTTTGCTCCACAATATAAGCATAGGCCCATCGATCGTCTACGAGATTTTTCCTGAGCAGACAGACGAAAGGCCCCAATCTGCATGGGTTCACTGGAATCTTCGGCTTCTTCCAAGGCTACTGCTGAGGGAGATGGTGACCCTCCACCTTTCTACATCCTCCGTTCCCTGATCCGACGATCTACTCGAATTGCTAACTGCATGAACTTGTCCAGGGTTTCAGGAGTAGGATACTGGACAAGGTAATCTTTAATTTGCTCAGTGAGGCCTAAGCGGAACTGACTTCGGAGGGCTGGGTCATTCCAACCACTATCACCTGTCCATCTGCGAAACTCAGTGCAGTATACCTCGGCCGTGTTTTTCCCTTGTCTCAGGGCTCGTAAGTGAGCCTCTGCAGAAGCTGCTCGGTCCGGGTCATCATAAAGAATTCCTAGGGCGCTAAAAAAGGCATCCACTGTGTGCAAGGCGGGATTCTCCGTTTTTAATCCGAACGCCCAGGACTGGGGTTCCCCCTGCAGGAGGGAGATGATGATACCTACTCGCTGAGCCTCAGAACCAGACGATAATGGCCGGAGTCTGAAATATAGCTTGCAGCCATCACGGAAATTCTGGAACTGTTTCCGGTCACCTGTAAACCGATCTGGAAGATGCAGCTTTGGTTCAGGCCCAGGAGCTCTGGTTAAAACCAATGACCTGCTAGTTTCTTCCTGGGTGGAAACTCGGAGCTTTAGATCTTGCAGTTGCTGCGTCAAATTTTGTATTTGACCAGCCAAGATTTGAGCCGGATTTTGCTGTGACGGGTCCATGCCCAGGAAGTGGTGGGCCAGTTATAATGTCAGGAACTAGTGCAGAATCCGGAATTCGGGATCAGGTACCAAGTGGTTGACGTTACCCAGAACAGAGGCGCGGAGTCTAACACGCCGGAAGGTTTTCACCAGGGAACCCCGCAAGGGGATATGGGCTTCGCGGCTTCCGACGTGCAGGTCGCGGCCCCCTGTCTGGGTCACTTGATACCTGAACTGGACTGGAGTTATGGTAGAGGTGTTGTATATGACCAACCGCAGGGATACACAGGAACAAACAGGAACTGGAGAAGGTGGCAGGGTGCACACGGCCAGATGGTACGCTGGGGCCGTGGAGATGGAACAGCAGCAGGCACTCCAGGGGTGACACAGGAGGTAGCGGCAGTCGGCAGACTAAAGTCGTCAGCAAGATGTTGAAGCTGGAATTCAATACTGGAACAAGGCAATACCCACTGGACAGATGAACTGAGACCAGAGCGGAACCAGGAAGCAGAACACCACATGGAGTAGTTTCCAGGTAACGAGCTGTAATTACAGAATCCAGACACCTGTGAAGTCAGTTGCTGAGTGCAGGAGCAAAGGCACTGGGAGACAACTATGCAGGAGCTAGCTGTGACCTGTAGTTCCACAAACTGAAGCAAAGGTAATTTATAACAAAAACAAAACATGAGTGCTCAGGATTGTAACACCATTCCAGCTAAACTGATGAGCCATTCAAGATTGTCAGATCTGTATTTGCTGAAAATGATCTGCAAATCACTGAAAAATATCTGTACTGTATGGGTGCAGATTGGTGGATAGGGGAATCTTTAAATCTGGGGGGAAAAATCTCAGAATCTGCAGTTTGTGCAAAAAGGTGACGTGAGAGTGGTGACTCAGGTTTAGATAAGTAGGCTATTACATGGAATGTATAGTAACCATTTAGTGGAACAACATATATAGTTTATGTTATTTTAAAAAGTGGTGTACAGTACCAGGCATAATTGTTGTAAGTCTTCTATAAAGGTTTTTCAGACTTATTGCTCTGCTTTACATTTTATTTATTAATATTTATTACCAGTTATTTGTATGGCGCACACATATTCCGCAGCACTTTACATCCACTCCTGCTTTTGTTAGTGTTGTTCTTTAAAGTCATGGCCAACATCATGGTCGGATCCAAGCAGGGGCGACAGGGGTGGCCGTCCAGGGGCCCCCACACTTTCTCCCTGAGTTGCGCACGATGCCGGCACTGAAATCTGAGCACAGCATGATTCTGCTGTGTCTTCGATTTCCCCAGTACACAGCCGCGGTCAGCGCTGCCCACCGAGGTGCTTCTGCAGCTGCAGTCAGACCTTGCGGAATTTCACACTCACCGCCGCAGCCACTGGGATTTGCGTAACGTCCAGGAGCTGAGAGTGAGGTGGCGTCATTTTACTCTCAGCTCCTTCCTCAGCGGCGTCGGCAGTGTGTACCATAGGTGCAGGAGATGCGGCTGCTATGGGGACCGAGATGCCAGTGGGGCCCCGCCGCTCCCCTGCACCCGTTAAGCCACTGCTTCTGATTTTTTATTTTTCTCTAACGTCCTAGTGGATGCTGGGGACTCCGAAAGGACCATGGGGAATAGCGGCTCCGCAGGAGACTGGGCACAAAGTAAAAGCTTTAGGACTAGCTGGTGTGCACTGGCTCCTCCCCCTATGACCCTCCTCCAAGCCTCAGTTAAGATTTTGTGCCCGAACGAGCAGAAGTCTTCCACATGATTGTGAACCGTTGGGAAAAACCAAAGGTGGACATGATGGCGTCCCGCCTCAACAAAAAACTGGACAGATATTGCGCCAGGTCAAGGGACCCTCAGGCAATAGCTGTGGACGCTCTGGTAACACCGTGGGTGTACCAGTCAGTGTATGTGTTCCCTCCTCTTCCTCTCATACCAAAAGTACTGAGAATCATAAGAAGGAGAGGAGTAAAGACTATACTCGTGGCTCCGGATTGGCCAAGAAGGACTTGGTACCCGGAAATTCAAGAGATGCTCACGGAAGACCCGTGGCCTCTACCTCTAAGAAAGGACCTGCTCCAGCAGGGACCATGTCTGTTCCAAGACTTACCGCGGCTGCGTTTGACGGCATGACGGTTGAACGCCGGATCCTGAAGGAAAAAGGCATTCCGGATGAAGTCATCCCTACCCTGATCAAAGCCAGGAAGGATGTAACCATACAACATTATCACCGTATTTGGCGTAAATATGTTGCGTGGTGCGAGGCCAGGAAGGCCCCTACAGAGGAATTTCAACTGGGTCGTTTCCTGCATTTCCTGCAAACAGGACTGTCTATGGGCCTCAAATTAGGGTCCATTAAGGTTCAAATTTCGGCCCTGTCAATATTCTTCCAAAAAGAACTGGCTTCTGTTCCTGAAGTTCAGACGTTTGTCAAGGGAGTACTGCATATACAGCCTCCTTTTGTGCCTCCAGTGGCACCTTGGGATCTCAATGTAGTTTTGGGATTCTTAAAATCACATTGGTTTGAACCACTCACCACTGTGGACTTAAAATATCTCACATGGAAAGTGGTAATGCTGTTAGCCCTGGCTTCAGCCAGGCGTGTCTCAGAATTGGTGGCTTTATCCTATAAAAGCCATTACCTAATTTTTCATACGGACAGGGCAGAATTGAGGACTCGTCCTCAATTTCTTCCTAAGGTGGTTTCAGCATTTCACTTAAACCAGCCTATTGTGGTGCCTGCGGCTACTAGGGACTTGGAGGATTCCAAGTTGCTGGACGTAGTCAGGGCCCTGAAAATATATGTTTCCAGGACGGCTGGAGTCAGAAAATCTGATTCGCTGTTTATCCTGTATGCACCCAGCAAGCTGGGTGCTCCTGCTTCTAAGCAGACGATTGCTCGTTGGATTTGTAGTACAATTCAGCTTGCACATTCTGTGGCAGGCCTGCCACAGCCAAAATCTGTAAAAGCCCATTCCACACGGAAAGTGGGCTCATCTTGGGCGGCTGCCCGAGGGGTCTCGGCTTTACAACTTTGCCGAGCAGCTACTTGGTCAGGGGCAAACACGTTTGCTAAATTCTACAAATTTGATACCCTGGCTGAGGAGGACCTGGAGTTCTCTCATTCGGTGCTGCAGAGTCATCCGCACTCTCCCGCCCGTTTGGGAGCTTTGGTATAATCCCCATGGTCCTTTCGGAGTCCCCAGCATCCACTAGGACGTTAGAGAAAATAAGAATTTACTTACCGATAATTCTATTTCTCATAGTCCGTAGTGGATGCTGGGCGCCCATCCCAAGTGCGGATTGTCTGCATTACTTGTACATAGTTATTGTTACAAAAATCGGGTTATTGTTGTTGTGAGCCATCTTTTCAGAGGCTCCTTCTGTTATCATGCTGTTAACTGGGTTCAGATCACAAGTTGTACGGTGTGATTGGTGTGGCTGGTATGGGTCTTACCCGGGATTCAAAATCCTTCCTTATTGTGTACGCTCGTCCGGGCACAGTATCCTAACTGAGGCTTGGAGGAGAGTCATAGGGGGAGGAGCCAGTGCACACCAGCTAGTCCTAAAGCTTTTACTTTGTGCCCAGTCTCCTGCGGAGCCGCTATTCCCCATGGTCCTTTCGGAGTCCCCAGCATCCACTACGGACTATGAGAAATAGAATTATCGGTAAGTAAATTCTTATTATTTGCTGTGTCTCCCCTCTCCTGTAGATCAGACCAAATAACCCGCTCTTCCAGTGGACGGGTCCTCGGCTGAGCATACACATCTCATCCTTCACAGTCTCTGCCAGCAGCAGCATACTCTGAGGATGAACGGCAGTACAGTGACTGTGAGCATGGGAAGGGGGGTGTATGTTGCTGGGCAGTGACTGTGCCATGGTGGGTGGAGGTATATGTTGCTGGGCAGTGACTGTGGGGGCATGGTGTGGGGGTGTATGTTGCTGGGCAGTGACTGTGGGCAGTGGCTGTGGGCATGTGGATGGGGTCATATTTCTGGGCAGTGACTGTGGGCATGGTGGGAGAGTGTATGTAGCTGGGCAGTGACTGTGGGCATGGTGCGGGGTGTACGTAGCTGGGTAGTGACAGTGGGTATGGTGGGGGGGTGCATGTAGCTGGGTTGTGACTGTGGGTATGGTGGGGGGGTGCATGTAGCTGGGTAGTTACTGTGGGCATGGGGAGGGGGTTATGTTTCTGGGCAGTGGCTGCGCATGGGGGGGTGTATGTTGCTGGGCAGTGACTTTGGGCATGGAGGGGTGTATGTTGCTGGACAGTCACTGTGGGCATGGGGGTGTATGTTGCTGGGCAGTGACTGTGGACATGGGGAGGTGAATGTTGCTGGGCAGTGACTGTGGGCATTGGAGGTGGATGTTGCTGGGCAGTGACTGTCGGTATGGGGGGTGTATGTTGCTGGGCATTGGCTGTGGACATGGGGGGGTGTATGTTGATGAGCATGAGTCTGTACAATGTGTAATGCTGGGCAGTAACTGTGGACATAGAGGGGATGGGCATGAGTGTCTGACCGTCCACAAGCCCCCATGTCCCCACACAGCACCACTGTGCTCATCGGGAGAAGTTTAAGAAATGTGCAATGTGATGTCATTACGCAGCTACACATTCTATGAAGTTCGAGCTCCTAAAGGGACCCTGAAGTGGCGTGTGATGAGGAGTTGGGACCCTGGATGGATGCCAGCTGCAATGGCAGTGCGGAATCTCTGGATGGACTTCAGACTCCCTGGATACGGACAGGTTGGTGTTGTCTGGGCATTACTTTGTGGGGTATAATGTGGCAAAATGGGTATTATGGTGTGGGGCATAATGTGGTGCAATGGGCATTACTGTGGGACGTAAGGAGGATTACTGTGTGGGTCATAGTGTGGTGCATTGGGCATTACTGTATGGGGCATAATGTGCAGCAATGGGCATTACTGTGTGTGGAATAACAGTGTAATGGGCACTGCTACTGCATGTCATTACATGGTGTAAAGGGCTCCTCTACTGTGTGTCATAACATGAATAAGGGGCACTACTATATGACATAATGTGCAGTGTAATTTGAATTGGGGGTACTAGTGTGTAGTCATGCCCCTTCTCAGCTAGTTATTAGTATAACTGACACCTTCGTGTCCACCCTGCTTGGTACTGCCATCCACTGCCAGTCCCTGCTCCCTCTCTACTGTTCTGACTCCCATCACCTCGTTGCTTTTGAGGAGTGCAGAGGGGCCCTTTCAAAATCTTGCTATGGGGCCCACAAATGTCTAGTTATGCCCCTGACTGGAGCTCTGTGTTGTGTGGCGCTGGATCCCCCCACCGCTACCACCTGTGCTACAGCATTGAGGTGCCTGGGGCTGGACTTGAGGGGTACTAATGTTTTTATTGTTAATATTTTTGGTCACTCTCACATTATTTATATATATATATATATATATATATATATATATTTATTTGATAAGGACCCCCACAAGTTTGTTGTCCAGGGTCCACTCGGACCTTAATCCGGCCCTGGCCAACGTGAGTTTCTGCATGTTATCTGCTCTCATTCAGTATTCACAAATTCCAATGATCTCAGTCAGATTTCTGTGAGATCATTGTAATTTGATCTCACAGAAGGAGGAAGTAATTGCAATGGGTGGTTTCTGAAATCAGTTTATCCAAGGTGGAACCAAGGAACACTAATACATTATTTGGGCAACTAAGGGCAAACCCAGCAGTTTTACAGGTTCCTCCACCTAGCCTAATGCTGGCAGCAAACTCCTTTTATTTCCCGTATTGACAGAGCTGCTATTCCTGGCAAGCTCACCTGAAATGTACACTTTAGGAACAAATGAAGGAAGGAAATATATCCAAAAGTATACAGAATTACATTACCAAAAACCCCACAACATTAATTAATGATTCTCTCTACTTAAGTGTAAAATACCTACTCCAGGTGTACTTGGGAAACACATTAATACATGTGCCTACTCATTACTTAATTATGTGATGCTTGCCACCACAGTCGTGTAATCGGCGTGTTCTATTCAAGAAGGGACATAATTCTCCGCGTTCATCTACAAAGTTTGCATTTGTAATACTTCTTTTAAATAGTGACTCATTAAAATACAAAATATTATTCAGATTATATATACTTTACAGAACATAATTAAAAAAACACAACAACTTGCATTGACATGCCTCTGATGAAAGCCTGCTTTGCATGATCTGTATTTCTTCCTTGTATAAGTCAGCGCTTGTGTGAAGAGATTTTATTTATGCTAATTAACCTTTCCTTTAGTAAAAAGAAATTCAGAGAGTTCATTTTTACTTTAGCTGTGTCTTAGAACTAGACTATCATTTGAAGAGATATTTTACATAAATCAATTTCACTTATAACATAATGTTCTTTTCCATTTTTATCACCGGTTTCCCAAATAAATTAACGTGGGCTGTATTAAGCAATTAAAATGACAGCACATAGTGTGGTCTGCGCACTCTGCGGTATATAGTAAGATATCAGAAATATGATATATAGCTTGGAATACATGTATTTAGGATGCATATAGTCAGCTAATATTATGACTCTAGTGTGCAGCATGTTAACATAGACCACACTGACATTCAACCTGTTGACACTTATGAAATGTGACTTACCTGGTTTGCTGGGTCCAGTGGCTCCAGCAGTTTCTTCCTGATCCGGTACTGACGTCTTGTGGACTTCCATTTCATTGTGTGGTGCTACCACTAGCCCTCCTCTAGTGCCTAACCCAAACTTCCCATCCCATAGCCTAACCCTTACCTTCCCACTAGTGCCTAACCTTATCCTCCCATCCCATAGCCCAACTCTAACCCTTACCCTAGCACCTAACCTTATCCTCTAACCCATAGCCTAACCCCAAACCTTACCCTAGTGCCTAACCTTATCCTCCTATCCCATAGCCCAACCCTAACCCTTACCCTAGTGCCTAACCTTATCCTCCCATCCCATAGCCCAACCCTAACCCTTACCCTAGTGCCTAACCTTATCCTCCCATCCCATAGCCCAACCCTAACCCTTACCCTAGTGCCTAACCTTATCCTCCCATCCCATAGCCTAACCCTTACCTTCCCACTAGTGCCTAACCTTATCCTCCCATCCCATAGCCCAACCCTAACCCTTACTCTAGTGCCTAACCTTATCCTCCCATCCCATAGGCCAACCCTAACCCTTACCTTAGTGCCTTATCCTCCCATCCCATAGCCCAACCCTAACCCTAGTGCCTAACCTTATCCTCCCAACCCATAGCCTAACCCTTGTCCTCCCACTAGTGCCTAACCTTATCCTCCCCACTACCATAGCCTAACCCTAACCATCCCACTAGTGCCTAACCTTATGCTCCCTCCAATAGCCTAAACCTTACTCTCCCACCAGTGCCTAACCTTATCCTCCCTCCCATAGACTAACCCACACACTCCCTCTAGTGCCTAACCTTATTCTCCCTCCCATGGCCTAACCCTAACTCTCCCTATAGTGCCTAACCATAACCATCCCCTTCCGTAGCCTATCCCTGTCTTGTGAACATGTCGACATTCTGCAGATGCCAACATTTTCAATGTCGACATTTCAACAATATTGATTCAATTGCCGACATTGTGATGTTGACATTATGAATGTCAACACTATGGCTGCATCTCCAAGTCAGAGCTGATCAAAAAAGTCATTGTAACTGGAGACTGAGTATATGCTCCTTTACCGCATTCAATAATTGGCATTATCGCATTGCCAATTTAAATGTTATTTTCACTTCCAAACTGCAATTTTGATACATTTACCCCTCAGAGAGGTTAGGTTGGGGGACCTGCCTCTTTATTTGTACTGGGCCACGCAATTTCTGATGGCAACCCTGGTTACAGAGTTAGATTTTTCTCTCTGACTGACTTGAGAACTTTTTGATTTATTAATCTGTGAAGACACATTGTATTTTATTGAAGTTTTTCACAGTACAGTACTGCAAGACATTTTTTATCCTGTGGACACAATATCAATGACACAATATCAATGACTTTAAGTTTCTGCCAGTAGACCACATTTTTCCATTACGCAGAGGAGGGGATAGACATGGACTTCTTCTCCAACGGGAGTGTGAATGGATATATAAACTGACCTGCACTGTGCCCAATGGGTTAAATGAGGAACTATTGCTAACTCTCTTTTTATAATATCTAAAAAAAAAAATGTCATCCCCAGCCTGCGATCAGGTCCGAACTGCACATGTGTATGCACCACAATACGCAGGCGCGATGGACCGCAGCAACGGGGTTCAGTGTACAGCGATGGGATGGTGCAGAAAAAAAGCGATCACATGGGCGATCGAAAGGTGACTAACAGAAAGAGGGCGTTTGTGGGTGGCAACAGACCGTTTTCAGGGAGTGTCTGTAAAAACGCAGGCGTATCCAAGCGTTGGAAGGGAGGGTGTCTAACATCAATTCTGGTCCCAGACAGGTTGCTGTGAGCGCAGCGGCTAAGTAAGTCCTGGGCTGCGCAGAGACTGCAATGTAATCCTCCAGGATCTTGGTTGAGACTTTTGGTTCCTCCCTCCGGAAGTGTGTTGAGCTGGAGACCAGAGACCTTGATACAGGTGTGGTGCACAGGTGGAGGATATTGGCCATTGGACACTGGGTATATCGATGAAGTGCGGCTCCATCGCAGACGTGCACTCCCGGCAGGACTAGGCGATCCGGCGCCTAGCCACGCTATGGGAGTGCACAGAGACGCTCCCATTAAAGTGAATGGGGCGCATGTACATCACGGACGTGCGCGCGGCCCAGATGCTGTGATGAGTGTGCTTAGGCGGGCACGCCCAGGCACAGACGGAGCCACGATTAGTGTGGCTCCATTTATAAATGCCTGCATTTGCATGCTGTTATTTGGGGCTGAACCTTGACAAAGGAGAGATCCGAAACGGGCCATTGGGATGGCCAGATGCAGCTTTATTTGATGAAAATAATGTCCACATTATGGATGAGTATATGCTGCTAATGATTCTATATCCCTGTGATGGATTATTATGACGCTGCTATTGTATAAGCGTTTTGCCTGATGCTGCTTTTGAAAGAAACTTTCTTTTGGATGTATTAAACAACACTATTTTGCACTTTATAAAGGTGGTGTGACCTGATTATGACCTTCATTGGACATTGTTTTTGTTTCATATACATATATAGGCATAAGCAGTACAGTAGAATGTTTGCAACATGTCAGCAGGAATCTATATGTTCATGTGGCAAGAACTGAAGAAATGGACAAAGGTAAGTGCCTCAACCCAACAAGTATAGACAAGGAACCTACAAGTCTATCTGGATGTTACACCTGTGTCAGCACATCCATGCCCTAAATCTCCCATAACCATATGGAGAAGTATTCCACAAGCCCCAAATGCATTAATACTTAGCAAACAATTCCTTCTCTTGTACATCTTATTGCATCTCCAATCTCAAACAGAGGAACCCTCAGTGGTCAGCCAAGTAAGTTTGTGCTATACTGATGTACAGTAACTCCCCTTTTTGTGATGAGCAGGGTAAGGGTGTGTGAGTATAGAACAGTGCAGGTGCTTTCTCGTCTTGGTTATCAGAGCTGCCACCACAATCACTCTTTAGACACTAGGGGGATATTTGGGAAATCTCTTGCCAACCACTAATACACTGTGACACAACATTTGCTGCAGAAGCCAATCCGGCACATTTATCACTAACTAAACTGACTCAGTGCAGCTTTTATGGGATTTTATAGAAAAAATACTCTGTATATTTAACATAAATACAGTAATACAGCAAATGAAATACAAACAAATGCCAGTTGAACAATACTGTTGTTAGGAATTAGTCTGGCATTAACCCATGAACTGGAACAAATAGTACAAGGAATAGTACTGGAACAACAAACAATACTGGCAAAATCAGTAAAGGCAGAATTGATCCTACATATGCAATAAATAACATTAACATCAATTTACAGTGCCATGCAAAAGTATTCACCCCCTTGGCTTTTTACCTATTTTGTTACATTAACAAAATAGTCTATAAAATACATTAACAAAATAGTCTATGTTGGTGAAGTGAAATGAGAAAAATATATATAAAAAAGAATTTTAATAAATAAAAATCCGAAAATTGGCATGTGCATATGTATTCACCCCCTTTGCTATGAGGCCCTTCAAAAGTTCTGGTGCAACCAATTACCTTCAGAAGTCACATAATTAGTGAAATGAAGTCCACCTGTGTGCAATCTAAGTGTCACATGATCTGTCAGTATAAACACACCTTTTCTGAAAGGCCCCAGAGGCAGCAACACCACTAAGCAAAAGGCATCACACCGTGAAGACCAAGGATCTCTCCAAACAAGTCAGGGACAAAGTTGTTGAGAAGTATAAGTCAAGGTTGGGTTAAAAAAAAAATGTCCAAATCTTTGCTGATCCTCCGGAGCACCATCAAATCCATCAGCTTCAAATGGAAAGAACATGGTACCACAACAAACCTGCCAAGAGAGGGCCGCCCACCAAAACTCACAGACCGGGCAAGGAGGGCAAGCTGGGCCGGCTCAAGGCACGTTCCTTAGGAGTCGGCCGCACAGGGCGCCCGACTCCTAAGGGCAGCCATCAGCCGGTCCGTTAGTTAAATAGAAATGTAAAAAATGAAGCTAGTCTGTCAGCCAATCAGTTCACGGACCGACGGCAGCCTACTGATTGGCTGCTGGACTGTGAGCTATGATTGGCTCACGAACTGGCGCCTGACAGGGAACCCAGCACGTAGAGAGCAGCAGATGCTCGGGGCATTATGTAAGGAACACTACTGTGGGCATTATGTGTAAGGAATCTAATTGTGTGTGCAGAGGGGGGGGGTGAAAAAATATTTACAGTCTGATAATATAAAGTTGCGAGGCCATGCCCACTTTCCCAGGGGGGTAGGAGGCACTTCAGAATTTTCTCGCTCAGGGTGCTAGTAGGCCTGGAGCTGGACCTGAATCAGAGAGGCAGCACAGAGACCAAAGGTAACCCTGAAGGAGCTGCAGAGTTCCCCAGCAGAGACTCGTCGTATATGTGCATGGGGCCACAATAAGCTATACACTCCATAGAGCTGTGCTTTATGGAAGAGTGGCCAGAAAAAATCCATTACTTAGTGTTAAAAATAAGAAGGCACATTTTGAGTTTGCCAAAAGGCATGTGGGCGACTCCCCAAATGTATGGAGGAAGGTACTCTGGTCAGGTGAGACTAAAAGTTAACTTTTCAGCCACCAAGGAAAACGCATCCCATCAACCCAAGACCACCATCCCATCTCTTCAGCAGCAGGGACTAGGAAACTGATTTGAGTGGAGGGAAGGATGGATGGTGCTAAATACAGGGATATTCTTGAGCAAAATCTTTTTCAGTCTGTCTGTGATTTGAGACTGGGATGGAGGTTCACCTTCCAGCAGGACAGTGACCCGAAGCATACTGCTAAAGCAACACTCGAGTGGTTTAAGGGGAAACATTTAAATGTGTTGGAATGACCTAGTCAAAGCCCAGATCTCAATCCAATTGAGAATCTGTGGTCAGATTTGAAGATTGCTGTTCACAAGCGGAAACCATCCATATGAAGGAGCTGGAGCAGTTTTGCCTTGAGGAATGGGCAAAAATCCCAGTGGCACGATGTGGCAAGCTCATAGAGACATATCCAAAGTGACTTGCAGCTGTAATTGCCACAAAAGGTGGCTCTACAAAGTACTGACTTTAGGGGGGTGAATAGTTATGCATGCTGAAGTTTTCTGTTATTTTGTCCTATTTGTTGTTTGCTTCACAATAATAAAAAAAAAAACACATCTTCAAAATTGTAGGCATGTTCTGTGAATGAAATGATGCAAACCTTCAAACAGTCCATTTAAATTCCAGGTTGTGAGGCAACAAAACATGAAAAATGCCAAAGGGGGTGAATACTTTTGCAAGGCACTGTACATGCATGACAACAGAATACAAATAATTTGCCATTGCACAGTAATTTAGCTTGTAGCTACCTATTTTCTGGCTAAATAAGTGCATCGCTTACTATAGCTTCCTTCCAGCAATCAAACATAATTGCAGTTATGGGACAGTTGGAGCTCTCATAGGATACTTGGTCATGTGACTTTGTAACACTGGACAAAGCTATGTGATTCTAGAAACTCTGGATAGTCTCTCCAATATAATCACTCTTAAACAGAACTCTCACTTGGACCAAGAAGTCCGCCATTGACTATATGCAATATGGTACTTGTAGTTCCACAATTCTCAGCAGTATATGACAGCCTGGACTAAGCCAACAATTAGCATACTTTTTCCTACCAATACTTCTGTACCAAAAACTTCAGCCCTAAAGGCCATAAACAGCCCAAAACCCCACTCTGACAATCCACTATGTGTGAATTAATGATGTTTGCTTATCTGCTCCAGTGTTGGTCACAACTGGGCAGGTTTTCAGCAAATCCTTCCTCAGTGATCCATTTTCACTCTCCTCCAAATGGCACTTTTTCGTTGCTGGCTCTTCCCGCCACTGGCTGGGACACAGACTCTCTCCCCGGGCATCTCCATCTTTCGCAAGCACAAGTCCAGTGCCCTTTTGCGTTGGGTGATGTCCCCTGAGTCAGTCTATTGTAGAGATGTCCATTGACCCCCATGTTTAGGTTTTGTGTTTTCTTTGTGTTTTCTGGTTTTGTCAAAACCATCTTCATGTGGTTTTGTTTTGCATTTATAAAAAATACATTGCTAAGAAGAGGTACAATCATTTAATTTGGGCCTGTTTTGTTCCTACAGTATTATTAACCTCAATTATTTAATTAATTTCCAGTCATTTCTAGTTAATTTTGACCACCTCACAGCTCACAATACTGTTTACCAATATAGGATAAAGACTGGCTGGCTAAACTAAGCACCAGGGCCCGGGCACAAACACACTGCAGTTACTGGAAGAATATACAGCACATATTACTTTAAGAATGTATAGCACATCTATGAAACATTGCAGCACAGCAGTGGCAGACAGGATGGCAGTTTAATAACATATATGACCCCCATAGAAAGAATGTTCTCAAAAGAAGAGGCCCCAGGGCATTACAGGGATATAGAAGTGGATTATGTAGTGGCAGGCAGGTAAAGCATTGATTGATTAAAATTGCTTCATTTAATTGAGTCATTTAGAAAATATAAAGAAAATCACAACTACAGATGTAGCCATGCTCATCTATGCTGTAATGAGTATGCACAGTCATATGCATTGTGGCATAGTGTGAATGCACCTGGGTATGACTAATCGCAGCTGCCGTTCGCTCCATAGAGTTCAGTTGGTGTGCATATGTATGCACAAACGCGCACACAGTAGAAGGCACACTTGCCGGGCCTTTGCTGCCGCAATGCGTACTGATGAGCGTGGCTACATCTATAATTGTTTTGCCGCAACTGAGAAGAGAAAAAGTCATAAAAGAATATAATGTTAATAGCCAAGGATTCCTGACAAGGGTTGAAAAAGAAGCCAATAAAATAACTCCAAATCAGCCTATCTTACACTAAGAAATATTAGGATGCCAACCTGCCAGCCATACTGCCCCCCCTCCTGATTGTGTAACACACATCTGTGGTACATTTATGATGTGTGCCCGAAAGTCTAAGTATGAGGGATAATACTATGTTTTTCTGCCTAAATCTAGTCCAAAAGTGGTGCAAGATGAAATTGTCCTTATGTTTGTTATTAAAAAGGATATGCACAGTATAACAAACCAAGCACTTCAGCAACAGAAAATGCCATTTTTGTGGGTGAAGTGCTTGGTTTGTTTGGGCCCTCACAAAACAATTTTTGGAAGGACTACATCTAATCATTAATAAGGAGGCTGATGATGAGGAAGTTGGCAGTGGATATTATTATACAAATAATTATTTTTATGATAAATAACTTGCATGAACTTGCTGCAAATGACATAACAGGGAGAAGGTGTATAGATGGTTAACGCTCCTAACCCTATTAACTTTTGCCTTTACAAATGTTATCTATGCCTTCATAAAATGTTTTCAGGAGTTGGGTAAAAATAATTCCACACACGAGAGGTGGCTTGTAGTTGTGGTATGTTTTATATTGGGCGGACCTCCAGAAAGCTAAAGATAAGGTTTGCAGAACATCTGCGAAATATTAGAAAGGGATTGGAGACCCATGCACTCTCTGCACATTCTGATAGTACCCATAATAGAAATTGTGGGGATATAACATAATTCGGGGCCCTTAAACAAGTGAAGAGAAACTGGCGATGCAATGATGTAGCAGATAGACAGGCCAAGACTGAAATGCAATTGATTTATTCCTTAAAAACATTGAGCCCTAGGGGTCTTAATAAGGATTTAGAAGTGAAATGGTTTTTAAATTAGATGTTTTAATTAGATTTTTATTGAAATAATTTATCGACAAAATCATGTTTAATTATGCACTTGTTCATGGGTTATTATCTTTCTAGTGTTTTGTTCTCCATAAGAAGGGGATCCTTTCTCAACAAAGTCTACAGCACTGGTAAGGATTCATATATTTATCCGGACTGGCTATTGAGGATCAACCCTTGTTATTTTGATGTTAGAAAGGACTTTTTATGTTATGTACCTGAGTTGGAGATATACTATGTTATTATGTTGCTTATCTCTAATGTGTTAATTTAGTGTTTTTTTATTTTAATAAAAGCGGGCAAGTGAGTGAGGAACCACAATAAAAATGGTGGTAACCCCACTTGCGCTGTTTGGGTCCAATCACGTGACCTACCGGCCGCAGTGATTGTGTGAGACAAACGATTAATAGGGAGTGGGAGGTAATGTTTCCCAGCCGCATTACACCACTGAGCTGCTTTTTACTTAGGGATTAAATAGTTACCCGCCGATGGGTCCGATCATGTGACCGGATCGGGTTTGGTAAGAAAGGCCGAGGGAGAACTTCCGGGGGACAGAATGTTATCAGCACTATGTGGAAAATAGTTTCAGAACCATTGTTTAAGCACCATTGGGGAAGAATTTCTGATGGTACATTTAGTAGGAAAAGCCATGGGAGAACTTCCGGGAGACAGAATGTTATCAGCACTATGTGGAATACAGGGACGGAACTACTGTTTAAGCACCATCGGGGAAGAAGTTCTGAGGGCACATTGCACACAGAACACACTTCCTGTCCCCGAATAATGAAAATAAGAAATAAATGAGTGATCTGCATTTTATTTTAGAATATCATTAGGAGGGAATCGTGGGAACTATGAAAAATGACATGATGAATGAATTGTTATAAAGTTTTTAAAATTTTTAGATATTGTTGTATACCAGTTTGTAAATGAGAGTGGCTCCTCCCAGTAATTAAGGGAGAGTACCTGAGGGGTATTTATACCTGGGAGAGGAGACACTTGCATATATGCCTTGATAAAGATCAGAATTACTAATTGAAACGCGTTGGCTGATGAGAGGGACAGATCGGCGACCTGACCAGACGAGGAGAGGATGGGTGACCCATTCTTGGAGCTGAAACCTTCCCCGGGGATTTATTTGGAACATCTATCAGTTCCTTTTATGTGCACCTTATACTCCGTAAATCTGGTAGGAAGCCACCCTCATAAGTGTTCATGTGGATGTAACATCTGTGGATCATTCAGTATATCCTTGCATGGATATTTTATTATGAACTTTTTAAATTAAAAAAATCTTTTTAATAAGAATTTCACTTTTTCCCATTATCAGTGAATCATATGCTGGTAAAAATATATGAGTAACACTTCTTGTGAATATGTGTTTTTATATTTTTACATGTTTAACTGCCTGGAAATTATATCTCATAAAAACTGAGAAGAAACAAGCAGATTGAAAGAGTTCCATCTATTCATAAGTTAAGTAAATATACATGTTATGGTATTGGCTCATTAGGAGGCGCAGAGAGGGGGCTACTCCATTTTTTTCCGAATTTGTATCTCTTCTGGGTTAGGATAGCACCCAAGGGGATAGCCTATTACTTGCTGCCTCGTGTATAGCGCAAATAGATGTGGGTGCAATTTTCTTTGTACACTGGAATTAAATGGCAAAATCTCGGTATCGCCTGCCTAGTGAAGTGGAATCTAGATGGGATTTGTTACCGGGGATACAATACATCCATCAATTGTCTAAATCCCACTGCACTAGTGGCGGATACCGGATGCACGTCTAACACCAACATAAGTATCAAGGCCTCAGTTATGAGGGCTTCCATCGTCATGTGAAGCTGAACCACTAGTCATGAGCATAGGCCAGGGCCTCAGCCGTTCCTTGCCACTTCGTGTCGTAAATGGCATATTGGTAAGTTTACGTTTCTCCTCAGATGATTTAAATGTATTTTTTTGGTTCTTTTACTGAACTTTGGCTTTTTGGATTTTACATGCCCTCTACTATCACATTGGGCATCGGCCTTGGCAGACGACGTTGATGGCATTTCATCGTCTATGTCATGGGGCGGCGTTTTAAGAGAGAAGGCGGCCCGGGGTGCAGCCTCCTCCGTTCGGGTCCCCTCCTCTCTGCCAGCAGCGGGGAGAGTCTGAGCACTAGAGTGCTCAGACTCTACTACGCATGCGCAGATCTCCGGGAAAATGGCACGGTGGCCATTTCCCCTGAGATTTCTTTACTGCGCATGCGCAGAACTCCGTGAAAATGGCCGCTGGGCCATTTTCACAGAGTTTTAACACCGCCGTTGACGTTGCCGCGGGACTCCGGAGGGGTGAGTATTCAAAAAATGGGTGCAGCGTGTGCGGTGGGGGCCCCCTCTGGACTCAGGGGCCCGTGTGCACCGCAAACACTGCACCCACTATAGAAATGCCAGTGGTCATGGCTAGTGGCAGCAGCTTCAGCACTAGGAGGAAGTGGTTCTTCTTGATCTTTCCCTATTTTATCCTCCAAATTTTTGTTCTCCATTATTTTTTGAGAGTTATATGAGACAATATGTGGTACAGGAATGACTGGAATGACTGATGGACAGGACACTACCACTAGTCTGATGCAGCACAACTCAACAACACTGTAAGAGACTTGTGGTTGTTGTTATTATTATTATTATTATACGGCAACAGTGGACATATAGCAGCAGCGTATATCATCACTGGAATGACTGATGAGACAGGACACTACCACTGGTCTGATGCAGCACAACACAACAATACTGTAAGGGACTTGTGGGTGTTGTTATTATTATACTGCAGCAGTGGATAATATAGCAGCAGCGTATATCATCACTGGAATTACTGATGAGACAGGACACTACCACTGGTCTGATGCAGCACAACACAGTCAACAACACTTTATACAGCTACTGTACACTGGCAGAAGAGGACACCAACACTGTGACTGCCTGGACTGATGCAGCACAATACACTGTGACTACACTGGACTGGACGGAGCAGCACAACACAGCACAAGACTTGCCACCCCACTTTCCCGGCCCCACACAGACACTGGAGGACGGAGACACGTCTTTTCACTACACTCTCCGAGACTGGAGTGAAAATGGCCGCGACGCGCGGCTCCTTATATGGAATCTAAATCCCGCGAGAATCCGACAGCGGGATGATGACGTTTTGCCGCGTTCGGGTTTCCGAGTCAGACGGGAAAGCCTGGCCTGGCTCGGAACCGAACTCGGAAGGTAAAGTCCGGTAGAACCGAACCCGCTCATCTCTAATTTATGCAGGGTTGTATGCAGATGTAATCTCATCTGTGTGCACAACCGTATATACAGGTTGAGTATCCCTTATCCAAAATGCTTGGGACCAGAGGTATTTTGGATATGGGATTTTTCCGTATTTTGTAATAATTGCATACCATAATGAGATATCATGGGGATGGGACCTAAGTCTAAGCACAGAATGCATTTAAGTTACATATACGCCTTATACACACAGCCTGAAGGCAATTTTACCCAATATTTTTTATAACTTTGTGCATTACACAAAGTGTGTCTACATTCACACAATTCATTTATGTTTCATATACACCTTATACACACAGCCTGAAGGTCATTTAATACAATATTTTTTAATAACTTTGTGTATTAAACAAAGTTTGTGTACATTGAGTCATCAAAAAACAAAGGTTTCACTATCTCACTCACATTAAAAAAAAGTCTGTATTTCGGAATATTTGGATATGGGATACTCAACCTGTAATCACATTGTTTTTTCTAGTATGCGTGAAGGCTGTACACTATATTAATAACCTGGTCTTTGCCACCTGTCCAACCTGCTTATGAAAGAGAAAAGGAAACAAAATATTGTAACTCAAATCAATGCTATCAATTGATTCGTTAGACAGGCAAACTGTAGTGAGAAAATTATATGATATCAAAGTTCACCCAGAGGAGACTGGCACAGAAGAGGTAATCGGTATGGAGCAAGCACCATTACATCCCATTAGTTGTGAGCATTTCTGCAACGTATCATTAAAAGAATCCAAAATTCCCTTCAACATATCCACTTAAATTAGTGAATCCTATTGCTATCTGTGTTAGCATTTACACTGTGCATGGCCTGTGAATAAAGTGACATTTATTGCCAGCTGAGCTATGCCACGTGTTTCTGCAGAAATGGCATCCTGATATTTCCTTCAGCTGCATCACAACCACATTTAAGAAAAATGTTATTCTATCTCTTATGTGAGATAGAAATCTGTGAGCCAGAGAGATTTATACCACATTAGACCTGGAAGATTTATTGATGTATTTTAAAGGTGAAGGGAAAGTAATGTCCTACGATGCGGAACCTTATATATCCATATTGAATGAAAACTTTCATTGAGATGCCGTAATAAAGTGGGGATTTTTCCATCTTTTATAGGAAGGAAATGTTGTTCAGGTAAAAGGTATGGAAATTGCATGTTCCTCTGCAAATTGCTATGTATCCCCCAATAAATCAAAATTCATACCAAATATTTAATATGATAGATGGATGTCTGCTCTTGAGGTATTGTCATCTAATTTCATTCCTAAATATGAATATTGTCCAAATATATGTTACATATCTGAGTACTGCAATTGTGTAATCTACAGTATATACTGTATATAAAAATGGATGTATGTATGTGTATATGTGTGTATGGAGTGCGGGTGGGAAGGGGGTGACATGGAAAAATCCATAGTTTTCGGGGTCGCGGAGAGGAATAGTGACACTCCCGATGCCGTTTCAATCCAAGTTCAGCCCCCATCAGCTAGAATTTTTTTCATCTCGGGGCAAGACGGTTATTTGGTGCGTCCCCCGTTTTAAAATTTTTATTAGTAGGTCATAAGCCCTAACTTATGGTCACTGTATCACCCCTCTCCTGGCCTCTTCACCCACCTGCTGGTGACCCTATCACACCTGCCAGGCCTTCTGAAATCTCTACAGGTGAACCTCTCATGCTGTCCTTACCCCTTTACTGGTTATTTTCTCTCCCACCTTCCCCGCCCCGAAGCCTCCTCAATCCTCTGCCGCTCTGCATTGCTGGTTGCTGGGGACACCACTCTCACTGACAGCGGATAGAGCTGGTGGCTGGAGAATGAAATGCCTTTTCTGTCTCCCTGGTCACCCAGCAGAGAGAGTGGGGTGCCGGGGACTGGAGTATGGCGGAGTCTCACGTCCTGAATAACAAGAAGAGTCTGAATCTGACCTGCATTAGCACAAATCCGACACCCGGTCTGTGTGCCAGGGAATGCCAGAGACAAACAACATGCCGGAGACACCAGAGGCAAGGGCTTCTCCCTGTCACTGAGCCGGGTATGGGTAGTGGCGGGACCCAGCAGCAGGTAGTCCCTTGTGGCCGAGAGGAGGGAGGGGAGGCAGAGGGAGGAGGGTGTCAGGGGTGACCTCTGTGCTCTGATGTAATATTATCAAGGAGTTAACCTAATGGCAGCAGTACTTCAGTGCTTCAGTTGCCAGGATTTCTGCATTTGTGCCTAGGTTACCCAGAGGCCCTGACGTGTGATTTCAATCCCATTTGTCAGAGTAAAAAGCCCAAGAGTATTAATAAACACAGAATAGTAATACAGTATCTATCTATCTATCTATCTATCTATCTATCTATCTATCTATCTATCTGCTACAGGTGCTCCTCGGGTAACGCTAAGAACCATGGATTAATATTTACTTACATTAAGACGTCTCAAATTTACATCTCTATAGATTTACCAAATTTTTAACACTCGTTTATATTTACTACCGTGAAAATCAGAAACTCCCGTGTGAAGAATGGGTAGAACAGCTAGTTATGTATACATGTAAAGTTATAGATTGTATAAGAGACTGGGTAGCAGAATGTTCAGTGGTTCCAGCCACATAACATTTATTTTCTACTCCCTACACTGACTGCCTGTAAGACGGCAAATTTATTTCAAGATTGGCTTACTGACTTTGAAAGCCCTATATAACCAGGACCCAAGGTACCTGAAGCAGCCTCTGATTCCTTACTGCCCCACTCGAATACTGCGATCTGTAGATGAAAGACTATTAGCAGTGCCTAGACTCTCCCTGAATTATTCTGGGGGTTGAGCTTTTAGCTGTGCGGCACTGACTCTGTGGAACTCACTTACCTGCACAGTAGAATCCTTCAAAACATCTCAATCAAGCATGTGAATAATGTCCCTTTAGTTCCAAGGAAAATAAATACAACCCGAATGCTTACTTCTCTTTTCTGTTAAGTGGATTCTGTATCTTGTGTTCTTAAATGGACGGACGGACTGTGCGAGGAGACGCTGTGACACGCTGAGAAGCCGGAAGTGACGAGCGAGTGCGAGTGCGCGGGAGAATACGCACAAGCAGGAAGGGACGGTACGGAGCGGCAGCTGTAATGTGCAGGTGCCGCTACCAGTGCCGTGCCGAGTGCAGGCGGAGGGCAGGCGGAGGGCAGTGCGGCGAGGGAAGGGCCGCACATTGAGCCAGGGGGGAGATCCGAGCAGGGAGCAGTGCCAGGAGCCTGAGATGCTGCACCTGAGAGCATAGAAGAAGAAGGGAGCAGATAAGTATCAACTTTATCCTTTACTGTAAAAATTGTATTATTTAATTTCTATATGTATCAGTTATTTTTATTTATTATTTATTGACCTCTCATACCTTGTATATTGTCCTATACATATAGATTGCCCTTCTCTTTTTATCTGTCACTTACTGTTCAGTGGTACTTTGTATTTGTACTTAATTTATTCCACTTAATTTATCCTTTATTGCCCCTTATTTATCTGCTTATTTATTGTCTTTTGACCCGCATTTATTGTATTTTATATAGATCGTCCCTGTGTTTGTTTCTTTTTAAGGTAACAGGGAGTTAGCACATATTAAAAATGGGTGGGGCCGAGATTGGGAATCTCACTCAGTGTGTGTCGTGCATGATGTATGCGCACCTGGCTCAACTGTCCGAGTGCGGATACATCTGTGCGAAATGTGAGCGAATGGTTGCCCTGGAAGCCCAGGTAACTGATCTAGAGCAGACCGTTAAGCGACTGAGAGACATTCACAATCTCGAGCAAAGTTTAGATAGAACGGTGGAGGAGTTGTAGGGGGGAACACCGGTAGACGAGGAGGATCAGGTAGCCAGCTGGGTCACGGTTAGAAGGAAGAAAAAAAGGGGGAGGGGGAGACAGGACATTTCCGATCTGCCAAACCCCAACAAATTCGCCCGATTGGCCGAAGATTCTGGGGATGACATTGAGGAAATGACGGAACCGGAGGAGACTGTTTCCTCTAGCAACCAGAGGAGTGGTCCCTCCGGTACAGATGGGAAAAAAGATAGTGAGGTACCTAGTCAGATTGTGGTGGTAGGGGATTCTATCATCAGGAGGACAGATAGGGCAATCTGTTACCGGGACTGTGATCGCCGTACAGTCTGTTGTCTCCCGGGTGCTCGGGTACGGCACATCGCGGACCGGGTAGATAGATTGTTGGGAGGGGCTGGTAAAGACCCGGCGGTCTTGGTGCATGTTGGCACCAATGACAATGTTAGTGGTAGGTGGGATGTCCTTAAGAAAGACTATAGGGAATTAGGCAAGAAAATAAAGGCAAGGACATCTAAGGTAATATTCTCAGAAATATTACCAGTGCCACGCGCTAGCCCAGGGAGACAGAGGGAGATTAGGGAGGTAAATGTGTGCCTTAGAGACTGGTGTAGGAAGGAGGGGTTTGTGTTCTTGGAACACTGGGCGGACTTCTCAGTCAGGCGCCATCTTTTTTGTCGTGATGGATTGCACCTGAATGAGGATGGTGCTGCGGTGCTGGGGGGTAGGATGGTTAGAAGGTTGGAGGAGCTTTTAAACTAGGAGCCTGGGGGGAGGGTTTAGCTAGTATCTACGGGACAAAGAGGGAGAACAGTAAAGATCGGGGTAAGGAACAATTTGGGGGAGGAGAAGGGGGGAGCGAAGGATCAGCAGGCAAGGGTATCTGCATGGGTATTGACACTGGATTTATGGACACTGGTATTGTCCGAGATATTCCAAAATTATTACCTACAGATGAGTATTCCACAACAATGCAGAATATAGAAAAGGATGTCCAAAGCATAAGGGAAGATACTAACATCAGGGGGCAGGACATAGAAAGATTTATTATGTCAAATAGTGCTAGTAGTGAGGAAGGAGGTATTAAATATGATGGGGGTGGTAATGGGGGGAGGAGATTAACAATAGGTAAGAGTAAGTCCAGAAAGACACTTGTAAATACAGATAAGATACCATTAAAACAAACCGTCAAGGGAAACACTATGCTAAAATGTATGCTTGCGAATGCAAGAAGCCTATCGGGTAAAATGGGAGAATTGGAATGTCTTGCATCAAAATTCCAATATGATATTATAGGTATTGCGGAAACATGGTGGGACGACCCCCACGACTGGGTTGCGTTTTTGGAGGGTTATTCTCTTTTTAGGAGGGATAGGGCTACCAAAAGGGGAGGAGGGATATGTCTCTTCGTTAAACCATCTCTTAAACCATGCGTAATAGATACTATCTGCAAGGGGATTGGAGATAACGTGGAGTCGCTATGGGTTGAGATCACAAGTGAGGGCACTGAGGCAAAGAAACTAGTCATTGGCACGTGTTACAAGCAACCGGATATCAGCATACATGAGGAGGAACAACTCCTACAGCAAATAGAAAAAGCAGCAGGAATGGGGGACATCCTAGTGTTAGGAGACTATAACTATCCTGATATAAATTGGAGGAACGATTCATGTTTAAAAACTAGGAGCAACAGGTTTTTAAATACATTGAAGGATCAATTCCTGACTCAATTAGTCGAGGACCCAACTAGAGGTAAAACTATTCTGGACCTAGTTATTACCAATAACGTGGACATTATATCAAACATTAAAGTTGGAGAGACCCTGGGAAACAGCGATCATTATATGATCACTTTTGACATCAGTTTCAAGAAAAATAGCTATAAGGGAGCAACCAAAACATTAAACTTTAGAAAAGCTAACTTTAATATGCTGAGATGGGCACTAAACGGCATTGACTGGGATGAGTTGTTTCATGGCAAGGACACTTCAGAAATGTGGGATACTTTAAAAGGGTTGCTTGAAAGCAATATTCACAAATTCATTCCAATGAGCAGTAAACGCAGGAGTATTAAGCACAAACCAATGTGGCTTAATAAGGAGGTCAAAGAAGCAATGGCTAATAAGAGGCGTGCTTTTAAAACATTTAAATCTAGTGGAGGGGAGGAGTCATTCCGGTTTTACAAGGAATGCAATAAAAGATGCAAAAAAGTAATAAGAGCAGCTAAAATTGCTAACGAAAAGCAAATCGCTATTGAGAGTAAAACCAATCCTAAAAAGTTTTATAAATATATAAACAGTAAAAGGTTGAAGAAGGAGAATGTGGGCCCATTAGAGGATGAATTGGGATCCTTGACAAACAATGACAAATTAAAAGCTGAAATATTGAACAATTTTTTTCCCCGGCAGTATTCACCAGGGAGGAAGCACAGGTGACAGTATTGCTTAACGACAGTGAATGTAATGACTCTTGGCTAGATACCTGTTTAAGTGAGGAAGTAGTCCTGGAGAGAATAAGCAAAATAAAGATTAATAAATCACCATGACCAGACGGTTTGCATCCGAGGGTTATTATGGAGCTTAGGACACAGCTAGCTAAACCCCTATACCTGATTTTCAATAGTTCGATTAGATCAGGCATGGTACCAAAGGATTGGCGCATAGCTGAGGTAGTGCCTTTATTTAAAAAGGGAACTAAAAATAATCCTGGAAACTATAGACCAGTTAGTTTAACCTCTATAGTGGGTAAAATATTAGAAGGCATTTTGAGGGATAGCATAGAGGAGCACCTACATGCAACTAAGTTTATTACTAAAAGTCAACATGGGTTTGTAAGGAACAGATCATGTCAAACCAACTTAATTAGCTTCTATGAGGAAGTGAGCAAGAATCTTGACCATGGAAAAGCAGTGGACGTGGTTTACTTAGATTTTGCAAAAGCCTTCGATACAGTGCCACATTGGAGACTGGTCCACAAATTAAGGGAACTTGGCCTAGGAAATACTATTTGTACTTGGATAGGTAATTGGTTGGACAACAGGGAACAACGAGTAGTGGTAAATGGGATGTTCTCCAGCTGGGCACCAGTAGGGTGTGGAATACCACAAGGGTCTGTTCTTGGCCCACTGATGTTCATTATATTTATCAATGATCTAGGAATAGGCCTGGAAAGCACAGTGTCAATCTTTGCAGACGACACAAAACTGTGTAAGGTGATTAACTCAGAAACCGATGTGGAATCTCTACAGAATGACTTAGTTAAACTGGAATTCTGGGCGTCTAAATGGAAAATGAGGTTCAACATAGAAAAATGCAAAGTTATGCATTTTGGGACAAAAAACACACTTGCATCCTACACTCTAGATGGAGAAAATCTAGGGGTATCTATGGTGGAAAAAGATTTGGGGGTGCTCATAGATAATAGGCTTAGTAACAGTACACAATGCCAAACTGCAGCAAAAAAGGCAAGTAAAGTGCTTGCGTGCATTAAACGGGGCATTGAGACCAAGGATGAGGATGTAATCCTGCCGTTGTACAAATCATTGGTACGCCCACACCTGGAATATTGCGTTTAGTTTTGGGCCCCATATTACAAAAAGGACATCGCGGAACTAGAAAGAGTTCAAAGACGATCTACTAAATTGATTAAAGGTTTAGAGACACTAGAATACGAGGAGAGGCTTACTAAATTAAATATGTATTCACTAGAAAAGAGGAGACTAAGAGGAGACATTATTAATATCTTCAAATATGTAAAGGGGCATTACACGGAGCTAGCAACTGATTTATTTATTAAAAGAACTCTGTATAGGATGCGTGGGTACTCACTGAGGCTAGAAGAGAGAAAATTCATACGCAACGTAGGAAAGGGTTCTTCTCTGTAAGGGGAATAAAGATTTGGAACTCACTGCCGGAGGAAGTAGTAATGGTAGACTCTATAAATGCATTTAAAAACGGATTGGACAAATTTCTAACAGGAAAACGTATCAAGGGCTTTAGCATTTAGCATATTGACATTAAAATTATCTGGGAGTGGTAGGAATCATTGCTGTAAATCGGTACTAAACCATTACTTCAGCATGCACATTATAAAATAAACAGATTAATGCAGAATACAGGTTGAACCCGATGGGCATTTTGCCTCTTTTCAACCTCACTGACTAAGTAACTATATATGTAACTATGTAAATGCAAATGTAAAGCACTTTGAGTCCTATTGGGAGAAAAGTGCTATAAAGTTATTATTATTATTATTATTATTATTATTACTACTACTATCATCATCATCATCATCATTATTATTATTATTATTATTATTATTATTATAATCATAATTATTTGTTGTTAGTATAATGTATCCTGTTTTATATACTAGTTGGAAGAATACTTTCTGTAATTGTTACTGTCACTAGAATGCTCTTGGTGTATTGTTCACCAGAAAATTTTAAGTATTGAATACTAATAAGATGGAGTTGTGTTTATTTTATATTATATCTGTTACGTACTTAATTGATTGCCCATCTTTTACTAAAACACACAAGAAAATCTTTCTTAATTTCCCCATGATTGTATGCTACCATCTATTAGGAGGGCAGTCTCTGACTCATAGAGGAGTGAATTGGAATACCATGAATAAAATTCTTCAATTACGCCAAATTACATTTTGAGTTATTAACTTCAAACTCACCAGTCCTAACTGTAAATAAGCTCAATGCTGCTTGCACAAGGTAGATCCAATTGTTTAGACAAAGGGACAGACATTATGGAGTTCTAGACCCTTAAAGTATAATTTCTTATTGCTGCTATTGATGGTAATAAGAAAGTAATGATCATCCAAATGTATTCAAATACACCCACAGGGACAAGGTCTCTGAAGGAGTGTGTAAGAAGTGAAGGGATCATGTTACCCACCCTGTAACTTCTTTCTGCTGCCTCTAACTTCATTCTTGAAGCATCCATATTGATGTAAGTGTATTTCATTGTTTACACTCCAGCCATCACTATCTGTCCCCAATGACCATGGTCTCAGTTCAAGGCCTCGACCTTCCTCTTTGACCCTATTGTCTAGTTCTATTGTTTTCTTATTGTATGCCTCCATTATATTTATCATTCAACTTCTTCTTCTTGCCCTGTCACCACTGCAAATTTGCAACAACAGACATCCATGTACTCGCACCTTCTCTCTAACTCACCCCCCCCCTTGGCTACATGCTATCTCCCACTATGCTGTCCTGTCCACCACTCACCTTCCCCACAGTTATCAAATGTCTCTTCATCTGGTTTCATCCCCTCTCGCATATCTCATTAAAACCTACTATAGTCATACTGTATGTCTACTCCTCTGCTACCCTACCCATATTTAGTCCACCTTGCTGTGCATTTTTTTCACTCTCCTGCTTCCTCCTTACTTTCCTCCCAGTCCACATGGATTTTGCTCCAGCTCCGTCAATGCTCTCTCTGCAAAGGACTCCACCAAAATGAGAGGGGGTTTGGAGTCAGAAAAGCAGAGAGGGGAAGGGGACTGACAGAGTAGAGGATGGGACCAGATGGAGACTGCGGTGTCAGTTTTACTAATATATATATATATATATATATACTGTATATATATACTGTATATAAATGATAATACATACTGTACGTTCACCTACTGTAATTAAATTCCAAACTGTATTTATTTTAAAATAAGGGAATGTTAGTTTATAAAACATTGCAAGAAATTGACAAGCTCCCCATCCACGTCATGGTCTTCCATTTTTGGGAGTCCCTACACTGACTCTCAAAAATATGAGCATTTCTCTGCATTATTGGCTCATAATATCACACAGATTTTAAATATAACTTATGCTTCTCCAATGGGTTTAGGATCTGGCTCACTGGCTTAAAGAGACAGAACCACACCAAAGCATATAAATTACTGAACACCTGGGGGAAAAGCTGACAAAAACGTCACTTACAGAACAGATGTAGCCACAATCAACTAGCATAGCTACATTGCAGGCGGGTACTGTTGGCGCGGCTAGATGATCCAGCGGCTAGCCATGGCGTGGCAGCATACAGAGATGCCCCTATTTAATCCGGCACCCCGCAATTGCGACGATGAGCGTGACTACATCTGTACATATTTGACATAGGGGTGAAGGCGTGGCTGCAAAATTTTACATAAACAATTGGTTTTAAACCACAGTACTCAACCTACTGAGGTGCCAGTGGTATGTGACTACACCATTTAAATAAAAAAAATCATACATACTCAGCACTCATTTAATGAAATTCCAAACTGTATTTAATAAAAATCTGAGTGCTTGATCATTTATTGCAATATTTTGGAAATTAACATTCCCTAGTTTAAAATGACACAGTTAGGGACATTGGGCGGCTGCAGTCTGTAAATGCTCCCTCTGGGTGAGTCTGACATACTGTATACTTGTGCCCAGTGCTGGCAGGAGGCTGGGCACACTTGCTTGGCTGGTTCATGGCTGCTCCTCAGTTGTGGCGGCAACATGAGACAGGAAAGGGCCTGCGCAGTGTCATGATATTGGCACTACCGGGACCAGACCATGTGACAGGGTAAGGGGGGAGGGGAGTTTGGTGTGGCTGGCCGCTTAATTAGTATTTTAGTTAATTGGTGGGCAGGCAGAAGATCACTTTAAAAAGTACCAGTAGGCCCTGTGGTACCATATGTTGTGTTCTTGATCCACAGGGCACAGTACACGTGTCCCCTTTGCCCCCCCTGACAGCAAGGGAGATGCATTCATTGAAAGTTTCCACCTGCACTGTGAGGAGCTCAGAGAGCAGACAACTGATGCTTGGAGGTAACCCAGGTCCTCCACAACCTTACTGGAGGCAGAGGGAGAGGAGAAGCACCTGTAGTGTTGCAGTGTGACTGGGTGCAGGAAGAGCAGCAGGCCCCTGCGTTAGCCCCTGCACCCACGGTTGTTAAGCCACTGTATGCACCATTAACCATGCCAACCTAATCCCCATTCCTACTTAACACTCCCTCCTCCCTCACTCCACACACACATAGTTTATCCTGTACCCTCAGGGACCCCATGTCTTCCTGCAACAATCTGACCTTCACCAATGGCCTCTTTATTTCTGTCTTATTAGGGGAGAATGTATCAAGCCTTTTAAAGAGTGAAGAAGCGGACAAGTGTAAAAAATGACAAAAAAAGCAACCAATGAGGCTCTAGCTCAGTGATTTTCAACCTTTTTTCACTCTCGGCACACCGAAAAATATTTTAAAATTGCCAAGGCACACTATCCGATCCCCACAGAAAAAACCTAAAAAACACACATTGGCCCTCACAGTAATAAAAAATCCACACATACATTGGCCTACACAGAAAAAACAATCACATTGCTCCCCACATAAATCATGTTGCTCCTTACATAAATCCTATTGCTCCCCACATAAATCAATCACATTGCTCCCCACATAAATCATGTTGCTCACACATAAATCAATCACATTTCTCCCCACATAAATCCTATTGCTCCCCACATGAATTATTCACATTGTTCCTCCCATAAATCCTATTGCTCCCCACAGGAGAAATAACATAACAAATATTAGCCCCTACCGGTCAGCTGTCCTCCTCCCTGTCCCTCAGTGGCGGAGGTTGTTCATAGTGGAGTGCTGCGAATACTGAGCAGCGGGCGGTCAGGCAGGTGTGGATGTGGGTGGGCAGGGAAAGTTTTGGATGCGGGCGGGAACTGGAAGATGTGTATGCAGGCGGGTGGGCTGGCTGAGTGGTGAGACGCGGCGGCCATGACCTATGATATCACACCGCCGCGTCATCAAGGCATAGGTCACAGCCGGAGTATGAATGATCCTCTAAGATGAGCCCGGGCCAACAGTTCACTCTGAAGGTGCTGGAAGCTGCTCTGGCTCCGCGGCACACCTTGCAACTGGTCGCGGCACACTAGTGTGCCACGGCACACAGGTTGAAAAAGCCTGCTCTAGCTAAAGTTTCTCAAATGCCTTCTACTAAGTCATAAGCAGAAGCTGTTTGTTTTGTATTGGCATCTTTTCCACACTCTTGAAGGATTGACACATCTCTATTATGTGCTCACCATCTCCTAACCTTTGACAAATCACTTATTGTGAACTCACTGAAAACCTGTGGATTGTGAGAGAGAGGGTTACTTAGAATACAGATGGAGTCACATGAGAAGAGTGCAGCAACGTGTCAGGGGTGACAAATGTATAACTGCAGGTGGGGCAGTTGTGACATGTGCAGAGAGATTTCGTTTTGAGTGTGTTCAATCTGAAATCTAAATTGCAGTGTAAAAATAAAGCTGTCTAACATTTGTGGGCTACATGCAAAAGCAGCCAGTATTTACCCTGCACAGAAAAAATCTAAATGTTTTTGCTTGAATTGCATTGCAGCATGGTTTGTTCCAGGTTTGCTTTACTTACAAACATGAGTCAGCCCTATGTGCTGTGTTCTGGCTATGAATAATACCCCTTTCAGACCGCCAGCTATGAACACGGGTTATTGGCACATGAACGCGCATAACCCGTGTTCATGTGTGGTCTGAAAGGTGCCAGGGTTGAAATACCGGGTATTCCAACTCGGTAGCGAGCAGGGTTGAACACGTGTTAAACCCGGCTCACTGTGCAATGTGAACGGGAGCCGGGTCGATGCGACCCGTTTCCCGTTCACTGTGTGTTGATGGGCGGCGCTTGGAGATCATGTGATCTCCAAGTGCCGTCCTCGCCTCATCACCACTGAAGTCACCAACCTGGCAATATGCCGGGTTGCTAACAGCAGCGGTGGGGTACCTGAGGCGGGTCACACACTGGGAGCTCCCATGCCAGGCTCCCAGGTGCGACCCACCTCAGGCGGTCTGAAAGGGGTACAAAAAGTCTTAATGTGTGACGTATCCTTCTTTTGTGTCTGCTGTAAGCCTCATCCCTTCTGCAGTTCCCATGGCCCTCTATCTGTATATATTACATTGCTCGGCTGCAGTGGTATGTTCACACGCTTTAATAAATAAATCACTTCTCCTTAAGAAAGATATAGGGAACTAAATCATGCATCGCCTGCAGGAAGGTTACGTAACTGATTATTTTTCTGCTTGTGAAAGTGGTTATGTTTAAGTGAACCTGCTTTATTTGCATCCATTGCAATGTACTGTATCAGTATACTGGTTTTGGAGAATCATTCTACTCTTGCCAATCGCTAGGTAAGAGGTGGCAGATCAGGAACTACGTAGAATCTGCAGTTAGTAAATGGTGTTGTATGAATCATATAGTACCTAAAGAAGGACACTGGGAGTGTAAAATTTCATATGTGTTAACACCATGATGTACACAACAACCATGGAACAATCAGATATAGGATACTAAAGTTGGTTACATACTGGAGCGATGTTGAGCCGATTTGCTGCATCGTAACCACAAATCGCCTACATTGCTCAGTGTGTGCAGGTGATTGAGCGCTCCCGCGTCGCTAGTGATGGTTACCAGGTTTGATGTGCTGCACATCATACCTAGCGATATCGTTTGTGACTTTGTTTATGCTTATGAAGGTAAGAGTATGATCCTTCCGTCCTTCATAAAACTCGTTCTAATGTCTACACAGAATCTGTGCTCAAGGTCATTTGTTCTGATGTCAGAACGAATGTCTGTCGCTAGAGTGTGTACCCAACTAGAGATTCATTGTGTCCCATTAATTCACAATACTGCCCATAATTTTCACTTCAGCTGGACCTAAATAAAGAGGATTAAAGGGAATAGGCTCATACAGTACTTCTGTTGTACACTATTGTGGCCTCAAAGAAAACATGGAGGGGATTTTATGACCTATGCAAACTTTTTTATTCCAAAGTGAGGGGAGTGCCCAGGACTCTGAGTGTAACACACCGGGGTTGGCAGGTATCTAAGTGGTTGTAAGAGGTATCACAGATGTTCGGTGGCTATGTGACAGACCCTTTCTCTAAGATGTTTTTCCCTGTACCTTGTTCATTGTACCTTGCTCAGAAAGGTAGGATAGTTTGATATGCAACAGTAATGTATTAACAGCAATTCCAACAGGATGTTTCTTTTATTGAGCCGCAAAGAACTCTGGATTAAAGATGGTGATTAGTTATTTGGCAAAAATGGACAATCACAATAATAATGTTGCATTAAACAAGACATGAAAAACACATGTGACACCAGCTCACAATACACTGGAACATTCAATAATTCAATGGAAAAAATACTGTTTTAATAGCAATTACTACTTTTCCAGCTATCCCTAAAAAGAATGTCTTAGTCTTCATCTGCAATTTTGCATTGGAGTTCTTAGATCCGACATTGCCACAGTATTGCAATGGGGGGTATGGTGTCACTGTTCTTGTTGCACAAGCGATGGAGACCCTACAAACATCACAGTGTTGCAATGGGGTAATGGCACTTGTAAACAATATCAATCTTGGGTTTTATCAGTAGAAATGTCCCTGTGTTTCAGCATGCAAAAAGGACGTAATTAGTGAAGGTATCTTATGATCTCTAACAATGCAGCCTTCTCTGTAGTGAGTATTCCTTGGACAAATAACTCAGTCTTTACTCCTTATGGCAACTAAATGTCTCTCTCAAGGGCTTCTTACAACTTATGTCTCTGTCCTGGTCACTGTATTCAAGCAGGGGCTAGTCTGTGGGATATTCTGTTAAGGGCCTGGTAACACCCTCTCTCTCCATGTTGTAGTGAGCAGTATGTGTGACAAATAGACAATTGGGCCTAGCACTAGCCCGCTTGCAGCCCACAACACAAATAGACTCTGTGTACGCACTCTGAACCTCTTAAGTAGTCCCGCTCACTGGCTGGATCTGTCTCAGTGATTTTCAGCTTCACAAAATGCCCACGGCGCCAACGCCTCTACTTCGGCCAGCTGGTGTCCGGTCCACAGCTGTGACGTCTTACGCCCGTTCTCCAGGTTCTCTGCACTCCCGGAAGCACCCCGCTGCTTCACCTCTGCAGGGCTACTATCCACTGCCCTGCATGACCACCCGGTTTGCTCTGTCTCTGCTTCTCCTGCCCCGCTCCTCACAGCGCGTCCAGCTTCTACAATGGTTTCTCTCCACTCTCTGTCCAATCAGCATCTGCCACCTCACCAACACAGGAGATGTGACCTGACTCTGGTCAGTCATTAACCCCTGCTGTACCAGCACGACACTCTCCAAGCTGCATACACTGTCATTATGCTTTTAAAGGCACACCCACAATTTTTCAGGGGTGCCACATGAGCCTCTCCCTAAAAATGCAGAACATGCAGCAGGCAGAACCTCTCTATGCAGCGTAGAGATGAGCGGGTTCGGTTCCTCGGAATCCGAACCCCCCCGAACTTCAGCCTTTTTACACGGGTCCGAGGCAGACTCGGATCTTCCTGCCTTGCTCGGCTAACCCGAGCACGCCCGAACGTCATCATCCCGCTGTCGGATTCTCGCGAGGCTCGTATTCTATCGCGAGACTCGGATTCTATATAAGGAGCCGCGCGTCGCCGCCATTTTCACACGTGCATTGAGATTGATAGGGAGAGGACGTGGCTGGCGTCCTCTCCATTTATAGTTACTGTTAGTAGTTAGTTGATCTATTGTGGGGAGGATTGGGGAGAGCTGTTAGGAGGAGTACAGTCAGTGCAGAGTTTTGCTAGTTTTTTGTAATCCGTTCTCTGCCTGAAAAAAACGCTCCATACCATATCTGTGCTCAGCCTCAGTGTGCTGCATGATATATCTATGTTTATCTGACTGTGCTGAGTGCTCACTGCTCACACAGCTGAATTGTGGGGGAGACTGGGGTGCAGTTATAGCAGGAGTACAGTGCACACTTTTGCTGCCAGTGTGACTGACCAGTGACCACCAGTATATTGTCTGCCTGAAAAAGTTAAACACTCCTGTGGTGTTTTTTTTTTATTCTATAAACGCATTCTGCTGACAGTGTCCAGCAGGTCCGTCATTCATTATATTATATAAATATTTACCTGCAGTAGTGTTATATTTTTTTTGTTCATCTCTATCATCTTTATCATCTCTATACTAGCAGACGCAGTACGGTAGTCTACGGCTGTAGCTACCTCTGTGTCGTCAGTGCTCGTCCATAATTGTATACCTACCTGTGGTGGTTTTTTTTTTCTATCTTCTTCATACTTGTAGTTTAGGAGTCTGCTGACAGTGTCCAGCAGGTCCGTCATTATATTATATATACCTGCAGTAGTGATATATATATATTTTTTATATCATTATCATCTCTATACTAGCAGACGCAGTACGGTAGTCCACGGCTGTAGCTACCTCTGTGTCGTCAGTGCTCGTCCATAATTGTATACCTACCTGTGGTGGGTTTTTTTTTTCTATCTTCTTCATACTAGTAGTTTAGGAGTCTGCTGACAGTGTCCAGCAGGTCCGTCATTATATTATATATACCTGCAGTAGTGATATATATATATTTTTTATATCATTATCATCTCTATACTAGCAGATGCAGTACGGTAGTCCACGGCTGTAGCTACCTCTGTGTCGTCAGTGCTCGTCCATAATTGTATACATACCTGTGGTGGGGTTTTTTTTTCTATCTTCTTCATACTAGTAGTTTAGGAGTCTGCTGACAGTGTCCAGCAGGTCCGTCATTATATTATATATACCTGCAGTAGTGATATATATATATTTTTTATATCATTATCATCTCTATACTAGCAGACGCAGTACGGTAGTCCACGGCTGTAGCTACCTCTGTGTCGTCAGTGCTCGTCCATAATTGTATACCTACCTGTGGTGGGTTTTTTTTTTCTATCTTCTTCATACTAGTAGTTTAGGAGTCTGCTGACAGTGTCCAGCAGGTCCGTCATTATATTATATATACCTGCAGTAGTGATATATATATATTTTTTATATCATTATCATCTCTATACTAGCAGACGCAGTACGGTAGTCCACGGCTGTAGCTACCTCTGTGTCGTCAGTGCTCGTCCATAATTGTATACCTACCTGTGGTGGGTTTTTTTTTTCTATCTTCTTCATACTAGTAGTTTAGGAGTCTGCTGACAGTGTCCAGCAGGTCCGTCTTTATATTATATATATACCTGCAGTAGTGATATATATATATATTTTATATCATTATCATCTCTATACTAGCAGACGCAGTACGGTAGTCCACGGCTGTAGCTACCTCTGTGTCGTCAGTGCTCGTCCATAATTGTATACCTACCTGTGGTGGGGTTTTTTTTTCTATCTTCTTCATACTAGTAGTTTAGGAGTCTGCTGACAGTGTCCAGCAGGTCCGTCATTATATTATATATAACTGCAGTAGTGATATATATATATTTTTTATATCATTATCATCTCTATACTAGCAGACGCAGTACGGTAGTCCACGGCTGTAGCTACCTCTGTGTCGTCAGTGCTCGTCCATAATTGTATACCTACCTGTGGTGGTTTTTTTTTTCTATCTTCTTCATACTAGTAGTTTAGGAGTCTGCTGACAGTGTCCAGCAGGTCCGTCATTATATTATATATATACCTGCAGTAGTGATATATATATATATTTTTTATATCATTATCATCTCTATACTAGCAGACGCAGTACGGTAGTCCACGGCTGTAGCTTCCTCTGTGTCGTCAGTGCTCGTCCATAATTGTATACCTACCTGTGGTGGGGTTTTTTTTCTATCTTCTTCATACTAGTAGTTTAGGAGTCTGCTGACAGTGTCCAGCAGGTTCGTCATTATATTATATATACCTGCAGTAGTGATATATATATATTTTTTTTTATATCATTATCATCTCTATACTAGCAGACGCAGTACGGTAGTCCACGGCTGTAGCTACCTCTGTGTCGTCAGTGCTCGTCCATAATTGTATACCTACCTGTGGTGGGGTTTTTTTTTCTATCTTCTTCATACTAGTAGTTTAGGAGTCTGCTGACAGTGTCCAGCAGGTCCGTCATTATATTATATATATACCTGCAGTAGTGATATATATATATTTTTTATATCATTATCATCTCTATACTAGCAGACGCAGTACGGTAGTCCACGGCTGTAGCTACCTCTGTGTCGTCAGTCACTCGTCATCCATAAGTATACTAGTATCCATCCATCTCCATTGTTTACCTGAGGTGCCTTTTAGTTGTGCCTATTAAAATATGGAGAACAAAAATGTTGAGGTTCCAAAAATAGGGAAAGATCAAGATCCACTTCCACCTCGTGCTGAATCTGCTGCCACTAGTCATGGCCGAGACGATGAAATTCCATCAACGTCGTCTGCCAAGGCCGATGCCCAATGTCATAGTACAGAGCATGTAAAAACCAAAACACAAAATATCAGTAAAAAAAGGACTTGCCAATATGCCATTTACCACACGGAGTGGCAAGGAACGGCTGAGGCCGTGGCCTATGTTCATGGCTAGTGGTTCAGCTTCACATGAGGATGGAAGCACTCAGCCTCTCGCTAGAAAAATGAAAAGACTTAAGCTGGCAAAAGCACAGCAAAGAACTGTGCGTTCTTCGAAATCACAAATCCACAAGGAGAGTCCAATTGTGTCGGTTGCGATGCCTGACCTTCCCAACACTGGACGTGAAGAGCATGCGCCTTCCACCATTTGCACGCCCCCTGCAAGTGCTGGAAGGAGCACCCGCAGTCCAGTTCCTGATAGTCAGATTGAAGATGTCAGTGTTGAAGTACACCAGGATGAGGAGGATATGGGTGTTGCTGGCGCTGGGGAGGAAATTGACAAGGAGGATTCTGATGGTGAGGTGGTTTGTTTAAGTCAGGCACCCGGGGAGACACCTGTTGTCTGTGGGAGGAATATGGCCATTGACATGCCTGGTGAAAATACCCAAAAAATCAGCTCTTCGGTGTGGAAGTATTTCAACAGAAATGCGGACAACATTTGTCAAGCCGTGTGTTGCCTTTGTCAAGCTGTAATAAGTAGGGGTAAGGACGTTAACCACCTCGGAACATCCTCCCTTATACGTCACCTGCAGCGCATTCATCATAAGTCAGTGACAAGTTCAAAAACTTTGGGCGACAGCGGAAGCAGTCCACTGACCAGTAAATCCCTTCCTCTTGTAACCAAGCTCACGCAAACCACCCCACCAACTCCCTCAGTGTCAATTTCCTCCTTCCCTAGGAATGCCAATAGTCCTGCAGGCCATGTCACTGGCAATTCTGACGAGTCCTCTCCTGCCTGGGATTCCTCCGATGCATCCTTGCGTGTAACGCCTACTGCTGCTGGCGCTGCTGTTGTTGCTGCTGGGAGTCGATGGTCATCCCAGAGGGGAAGTCGTAAGACGACTTTTACTACTTCCACCAAGCAATTGACTGTCCAACAGTCCTTTGCGAGGAAGATGAAATATCACAGCAGTCATCCTGCTGCAAAGCGGATAACTGAGGCCTTGGCATCCTGGGCGGTGAGAAACGTGGTTCCGGTATCCATCATTACTGCAGAGCCAACTATAGACTTGATTGAGGTACTGTGTCCCTGGTACCAAATACCATCTAGGTTCCATTTCTCTAGGCAGGCGATACCGAAAATGTACACAGACCTCAGAAAAAGACTCACCAGTGTCCTAAAAAATGCAGTTGTACCCAATGTCCACTTAACCACGGACATGTGGACAAGTGGAGCAGGGCAGACTCAGGACTATATGACTGTGACAGCCCACTGGGTAGATGTATTGACTCCCGCCGCAAGAACAGCAGCGGCGGCACCAGTAGTAGCATCTCGCAAACGCCAACTCTTTCCTAGGCAGGCTACGCTTTGTATCACCGCTCTCCAGAATACGCACACAGCTAAAAACCTCTTACGGCAACTGAGGAAGATCATCGCAGAATGGCTTACCCCAATTGGACTCTCCTGTGGATTTGTGGCATCGGACAATGCCAGCAATATTGTGTGTGCATTAAATATGGGCAAATAACAGCACGTCCCATGTTTTGCACATACCTTGAATTTGGTGGTGCAGAATTATTTAAAAAACGAGAGGGGCGTGCAAGAGATGCTGTCGGTGGCCAGAAGAATTGCGGGACACTTTCGGCGTACAGGCACCACGTACAGAAGACTGGAGCAACACCAAAAACGCCTGAACCTGCCCTGCCATCATCTGAAGCAAGAAGTGGTAACGAGGTGGAATTCAACCCTCTATATGCTTCAGAGGTTGGAGGAGCAGCAAAAGGCCATTCAAGCCTATACAACTGAGCACGATATAGGAGGTGGAATGCACCTGTCTCAAGCGCAGTGGAGAATAATTTCAACGTTGTGCAAGGTTCTGCAACCTTTTGAACTTGCCACACGTGAAGTCAGTTCAGACACTGCCAGCCTGAGTCAGGTCATTCCCCTCATCAGGCTTTTGCAGAAGAAGCTGGAGACATTGAAGGAGGAGCTAACACAGAGCGATTCCGCTAAGCATGTGGGACTTGTGGATGGAGCCCTTAATTCGCTTAACAAGTATTCACGGGTGGTCAATCTGTTGAAATCAGAGCACTACATTTTGGCCACCGTGCTCGATCCTAGATTTAAAACCTACCTTGGATCTCTCTTTCCGGCAGACACAAGTCTGCAGGGGTTCAAAGAACTGCTGGTGAGAAAATTGTCAAGTCAAGCGAAACGCGACCTGTCAACATCTCCTCCTTCACATTCTCCCGCAACTGGGGATGCGAGGAAAAGGCTCAGAATTCCGAGCCCACCCGCTGGCGGTGATGCAGGGCAGTCTGGAGCGACTGCTGATGCTGACATCTGGTCTGGACTGAAGGACCTGCCAACGATTACGGACATGTCGTCTACTGTCACTGCATATGATTCTCTCCCCATTGAAAGAATGGTGGAGGATTATATGAGTGACCGCATCCAAGTAGGCACGTCAGACAGTCCGTACGTATACTGGCAGGAAAAAGAGGCAATTTGGAGGCCCTTGCACAAACTGGCTTTATTCTACCTAAGTTGCCCTCCCACAAGTGTGTACTCCGAAAGAGTGTTTAGTGCCGCCGCTCACCTTGTCAGCAATCGGCGTACGAGGTTACTTCCAGAAAATGTGGAGAAGATGATGTTCATTAAAATGAATTATAATCAATTCCTCCATAGAGACATTCACCAGCAACAATTGCCTCCACAAAGTACACAGGGAGCTGTGATGGTGGATTCCAGTGGGGACGAATTGATAATCTGTGAGGAGGGGGATGTACACGGTGATGAATCGGAGGATGATGATGAGGTGGACATCTTGCCTCTGTAGAGCCAGTTTGTGCAAGGAGAGATTAATTGCTTCTTTTTTGGTGGGGGTCCAAACCAACCCGTCATTTCAGTCACAGTCGTGTGGCAGACCCTGTCACTGAAATGATGGGTTGGTTAAAGTGTGCATGTCCTGTTTATACAACATAAGGGTGGGTGGGAGGGCCCAAGGACAATTCCATCTTGCACCTCTTTTTTCTTTCATTTTTCTTTGCGTCATGTGCTGTTTGGGGAGTGTTTTTTGGAAGGGCCATCCTGCGTGACACTGCAGTGCCACTCCTAGATGGGCCAGGTGTTTGTGTCGGCCACTTGGGTCGCTGAGCTTAGTCACACAGCTACCTCATTGCGCCTCTTTTTTTCTTTGCGTCATGTGCTGTTTGGGGAGTGTTTTTTGGAAGGGCCATCCTGCGTGACACTGCAGTGCCACTCCTAGATGGGCCAGGTGTTTGTGTCGGCCACTAGGGTCGCTTAGCTTACTCACACAGCTACCTCATTGCGCCTCTTTTTTTCTTTGCGTCATGTGCTGTTTGGGGAGTGTTTTTTGGAAGGGCCATCCTGCGTGACACTGCAGTGCCACTCCTAGATGGGCCAGGTGTTTGTGTCGGCCACTTGGGTCGCTGAGCTTAGTCATCCAGCGACCTCGGTGCAAATTTTAGGACTAAAAATAATATTGTGAGGTGTGAGGTGTTCAGAATAGACTGAAAATGAGTGGAAATTATGGTTATTGAGGTTAATAATACTTTGGGATCAAAATGACCCCCAAATTCTATGATTTAAGCTGTTTTTTAGGGTTTTTTGAAAAAAACACCCGAATCCAAAACACACCCGAATCCGACAAAAAAAATTCGGTGAGGTTTTGCAAAAACGCGTTCGAACCCAAAACACGGCCACGGAACCGAACCCAAAACCAAAACACAAAACCCGAAAAATTTCCGGTGCACATCTCTAATGCAGAGTATGTCAGAAATGTAAGTGGAGACTTTTCTCTGCACCCGTGTCTTTCATTTTTGTCCTTTTTATCTCAAGTTTGACTTAAGACTCTCTGGAACTATTGGTCAAAGACCGGGCTAGAATGGGCATGTGATCATGGGATGTTGACGTCAATGTTACTGCAGTGGGCATGCAGTCGCAGTAAAAGTACAGTAAGGTTGTAGTTAAATTAATCGTGGCCCAGAAGAGTTTCATACGTAGCCTCTTGAAGCAGTCTGAATTGCATCAGCTCTCATTCTGGTGGAAGTGTAAAAGCGATGGTGAAGCTACTAATGATGAGCTTGATTTGTCACAAATGTCAAAAACAAACTAATTTATTAAGATTCATGAAAACAGTGGAAGAGGTGCTTAAAAAGTCACAGGGGAATCAGAAATAAGGAATGATTCTTTCTCAATTGGGGAAGAGGAAGCCTGCACATTTTTATATAAGGTGTGAAATAAAAAAAAACAGTTATGAGAAAGTCACACGCTATGACGAAATGTGCCAGGATTCCGCATCCTTTTTCCATCATACTACACCTGGGACTCTGCAAATACACTGTGAGTCTCCCGACTCAAAATACTGAGATCTCTCTGATCTACTTCTTGCAGAGGGCTTCTCTGTTCAGCAACATCCGAGGACACTCGGGCTTACAGCTGTCAGCATACAATTGTCAACATCCTGCACCTGAACAATTACATATAAGGCTACCCATATTCAGCATGGACACCCTTGAATAGGATATGGAACGACTGCATGCTGATTTCAACAACTACTGCACTAAAATGATACAGCTAAAGCACAGAGGTTTTCCACTATTTAATATCTGGCTCCAGTGAGCAGAGCCGGCCTTAGGCACAGGCAAACTAGGCAAATGCCTAGGGCATTTGGTATGCCTAGGGGCACAAGCAGTTTCTGATGATTAAAATGATATGCGGCATGCCTATATTCTGTGTGTAACTGTGTCTGCATACAAAATGCTACATTACAGTGTATTCCTGGAATTCACTGTAACTTAGCATTTCATATGCAGATACAGCCGCAATCGCACACAGAATATAGGCATGCCGCTTATAATTTTAATCAGCAGAAGCTGCTTGTACATCTTAGCCACATAGTAATGCAAATAAGATGCATTTTTGTCATAAAAGGCGCCCGAAGTTAGCAGAGCTGGCAGCTGACTCACACCAGGCATCTCCTGCTGCATGGCGTATTGAGGCAAGATGTATGAGAACACATCTGTATCCAAGCAGAGGCAGAGGTCACAGAGTTGGACACATCTGTATCCAAGCAGAGGCAGAGGTTACAGTGTTAGCAGCCGTGTGAGTGCTGTGTGCAGGTGGGTTGATTGTGCAGTAGTGTTCGGTATATGTGTTAGGGGCATTATGTGTGTCATGTGTATAAAGGCATTAATAATGTGTGGCATATATGTAAGGGGCATCATGTGTGTCATTATGTGTATAAGTGCATTAATGTGCGGCATATGTGTAAGGGATATTATGTGTGTCATTATGTGTATAAGGACATTAATGTGTGGCATATGTGTAAGGGACATTATGTGTATAAGGGCATTAGTAAAGGTTGGCATAATGTGTAAGGCGCACTATGTTTATAAGGACATTGATAATGAGTGTCATGTGTGAGGGGCATTACTGTGTGGTATTATATATATAAAGTCATTGCTAATGTGAGGCATTATGTGTATAAGGTGCTCTATTGTGTGGTGTAACATATAGAAAGGGCACTACTGTGTGGTTTAATGTGAATAAGGGACAATTCAGTGTGATGTAATGTGAATAAGGGGCACTACTGTGAGGAGTAATGTACAGTATATAAGGTAAAGTGGTACTACTGTGTGATGTAACGTGAATAATAGACACTATCCCATGATAAAATGTGAATAAAGTTGCACTAGTGTGTGGCGTAATTTAAATTGGGGGTACTATTGTGTGGCCATGCCCATTCCCAGTAAGAACACACACCTTTTTGAGCTGTGCGCTGAATGTTCGCAATGTTTCTATTTTAAATATAGGGGGTAGGAGTACCAAAATGAGGACTGCTATGGGTGAGGGGTGATGGTGCTGGGAAAGGGGTGCAGGGTTAGAGGTGGAACTAGCAGCGGTGCTAGGCGGCACCAGCCAAAATCTTGCCTAGGGCATCATATTGGTTAGGGCCGGCTCTGCCAGTGAGTACAATTATAATCTGGTAGTGTACTGTGGAATGTTTATGGTCGGTCAAAAGAACTCCTAGTCGACCTTCCTTGCACACAGGTGACTCAGCTCTCCTTAAGGCTTACTGATTTAACCAAAGACTAACTAATATAACAGTTTCTGTTATCAATTATTTTTCTTGTTTTCAAACCGTAACCACATAATCCATACAAGATAATCTATACAAGATAATCTATCACTAAAGGGAACATCTATCAATAATTATTTGTATATGTCAGCTTGATAAGTTATTTATGAATATATAATAAATTGTTTTTAATTGGGAACCATCGGTTTAGGTTTAGAGATGCAATTTATTATATTTTTTGTTTTTGAAAAAAATATATTAATATGTGTATTTGCTTTGTGCAGCAATAACGATAGATGTGCAAAGCTACTTGGGCTCTAATTAACTGCACATTCAGGCCAATAAATTCAATATAGTTTTCCACTGTGTGCTGTCTCAATCTTAAACTTTAGCTCTTTTAGTATTGTAGGATAATACACAGAGACGTGCAGTCAGGGGAGGCAGGGGAGACAGTGCCTCCCCTGTCATTATTAATTAAAATAATACAAAGAAGATACTTATGACACAGCTACTAAGTCATAAGTATATGCTTCACCCTTTATATTATTTTAATTATTTTAATTCTGTGAAGAGATATGTTTTACTGTGTTTCGGAGGCACCGCTCTCGGTTCCTCCTGCTGCCATTGAGAAAGGTCTGGAAGCGGGGAGCTGGGCCAAGCATCAGGCAGTAATAGCCCATTAGAAAAATCCCTGTGAGCGGCACAGACAGAGGTGTGCTTTCAGCCCATATGAAAGCAAGCCCCTGTCACTAGAGCAGATGTAATTGCGAAGTGGGCAGGGCCGGACTGGCTGTTCTGCAGATGGCGCCTCCCCCGCTGCCCATCGCCGCTGCTGCTTCTGCCCTCCGTCTGCCTGATGCCCACTGCGCCGCTCCGTCACCTGCCTACTTGGAGCACCCGTGTCGCTCCTCCGTTCTGCCCCCACTGCTGCTGCTGCCCTGGGGGGAGGAGGATGAGGGAGCCCGGCTGCACCGCAAAACTTCCCCGGGAGAAGCCCCCTTCCAGCAGACGCCCAGCGCAGGGGGAAGGGGTGAGGACACAGGAGACAGCGGGGGAGAGGGGGTATAGATGGCTGTTCTGCAGATGGCCCCTCCCCCGCTGCCAACCGCCACTGCTACTGCTTCTGCTCTCCGTCTGCCTGATGCCCTTCCTTGTCCTCTGCCCTCCTAACAGCATCACTGGCAGCACCTGCTCCCTCCGGGACTGGGGGCCCAGGACCACCCAGGCGAGGGGGGGGGGGGCAGTTGGGCTGGGTGGGAAGTGACTGGGCAGCTCACCCCCAAATCACTTGGGCTGCAGCTCACCCCCAGATGATCAGGGGATGAGCTGCAGTCCAAGTGATCTGGGGGTGAGCTGCAGTCCAAGTGATCTGGGCCAGATCACTTGGACTGCAGTTCATCCCCAGATCACTTGGACTGCAGGGACAGGGAGGAATAAATAAAATAAATGTAAAAAAATTATATATTTACATCACAGCCGCCAGCCGCCTACCGCTGACCAACACTCACTGCTGCACGCTGCACCGCTACTGAAAGCTGACCACCACAGACCACAACTGGCGGTGGTCAGAGGGACATCAATGCCGCAGCAACGAAGGACAGCTTAGTATCACCGCATCACCCGCAGACAATGGGCTCCTCTGCTGCCGATGACCACAGTACCTTACGCACCTCCGCTGCTCATATCAGGTAATGTTCCTCAGCTTCCCTACGTCCCTGCTGTCACTCTCTCTGTCCCTGCTGTCACTCTCTCTGTCCCTGCTGTCACTCTCTCCCCCTGTCCCTGAATTGTGGGTCATACCGTCTGCTATAATGTGAATTTCTGCTTATTCTGTGTGCTATAATATGAATTTCGGCTCATTCCGTGTGATAAAATATGAATTCGGTCTCATACCATGTGCTATAATGTGAATTTCAGCTCATACTGTGTGCTGTAATGCAAATTTCGGCTCATACCGTGTGCTGTAATACCGTGTGCTGTAATGTGAATTTCAGCTCATATCGTGTGCTACATACTGTGTGGTATAAGGTGAAAGGGGCACCAGTACTAGATAGCATAAGGGGTCCTACTACACTGAAGGACACGCCCCTGTTTGAGTGGTCACGCCCCTTTTTCGGAGGTGCGCACATAATTGCAACCTTCACTTTTCCATACCCCCACTTCAAAATTTCCACTTCGACCACTGTATATGTGTATATATATATATATATATATATATATATATGTATAAAATCTCAGTGCCTCCCCAGCCAATGACCTCACCACACATCACTGATAATACATGTATACAGTCATAACCCAGTCTCATCTCAGCCAGAATATGTCACAGAAAAGCAAATAAAAAAATAATAATCACAAACTGCGATAAAACTTCAGTATAAATAAAGCCCTGTTCGGTAAATGCACTCATTTGTTCTCCTTATGCAATCATTGTTTTACTGTCTTATGAAATTTTTTTTTACTTTTGTATCTAGTCAAATATAATGTCACACCTACCGTGTTTCCCCGATAATAAGACACTGTCTTATTTTATTTTTTTTCAACAAAAAACACCATAGGGCTTATTTTCGGGGTAGGGCTTATTTTAATTAACATTGACACCATGCCACCCAGTCCTGCTTTTACAGCCCCCAGTCCTCCTTTTACAGCCCCCCAGTCCTCCTTTTACAGCCCCAGTCCTTCTTTTACAGCCCCCGTCCTCCTTTTACAGCCACCATGCCCTCAGTCCTGCTCCTCACCTACAGCAGTTTCCAGTTCCAGTTAGTTCTTCTTCTTGCTTTCCGCCGGCGCCGCTGCTACTCCGCTCCCGCCATGTACAGAAGCCGCGTGATGTGCACGGTGACATCATGCGCAAGGCGCAATGCATCCCTGGGACTGGGAGCTGGAGTTTTCAACGGCTGATACAGCACTGTACAGCATCCCTCAATCAGGGCGGCGGTGAAGGGGGTTAGCGGGGGTGGAGCTGGGGGCATTGAATTTAGTGCACGGACACGGGTAATGGGAATTTTGATAGGGCTTATTTTCGGGGTTGGGCTTATTTTGGACCAGTTTCCAAAAGCAAGGGTAGGGCTTATTTTCGGGGTAGGGCTTATTATCGGGGAAACACGGTATCTTGAAGTCAGGATGGTTTTAGTCAAATACTTCCTCATTATAATGGATTAGAAACTTCAAATAACTGTTTAGTAAATCTCAGGTCGAAACACATTTATTTATGCTGCATAGATCACCTCCTATTTTTCCACATACTGAAAACACTTTTATTTAGACTTGGATGAAATGACCTAAATAAGTATGGTGGTGTCATCAAGAATGGACAAAGACAAAACATTCATGCACACGGAATCAAACATTCATCTCTCTACTTACTGTAACCACTTGCAGGAGAGTACACTTACTAAAACTAATAATTTAACACGAACAACCACAATTTTGTTATTTATTTCCACAGCAAGGCCTAAGCCAAATCACCACCATGTCAAATACATATTATAAACTAAACATTTAATACTCAGACTCCACAAGACTTGTACCAGATGGACATGCTCCACTACAATGCCACTGCTGGCTAAGGAAATGTGCCACTGCAGCATTCATTTTATTCCTGGCTACCTTCATCTGGGTTCCAAATCTTATCTCACTCAGCACCACAGATAACTATACAATCCATCAAAAAGGCCTAACCTCAGTGGCTAAATGAAGGAAGGTCACATGTTATATTAACAGAAGATCAAAAGCTATATACTTCCCATGGTCGTCGCCCCGCGATATTCAGCATCAACAATGCTATCCTGTAGCTTAGGATAGCTGAAGGACTGAACAGCCTCTATTAAACTATCCTGGCTTCAACGGTTCCGGTATGAAAGATAGTGTCAAGTTAGACGGTCAATAGACACCATATGTTAGACAGACATTAGGTCGACAGGGTCAAAAGGTCGACATGAAAAAGGTTGACTTGTCAAAAGGTCGACATGAAAATGGTTGACATGAAGAAGGTAGACCCCGTGTTTTTTGCATTTTTGTGGTTTGTGTGGATAGTTTTGTCATCTGGGACCCCCAATTGTAGAAAGGCATACCCTCGCGGGGCTCGCTGCGCTCACCATGCTTTGGGAACGGTGGCTCGCTGCGCTCGCCACAAGGTTTATAGCCAACTCTATGCCGACATGGATAGAGAAAGTATGAAATAGTCCAAAAACATGTTACATAAAAAAAAAAAATTGTCTATCTTTTTTATGTCGACCATTTTCATGACGACCTTTTGACCATGTCGACCTTTTGTACGGTCTACCTTTTTCATGTCGACCTTTTGACCCTGTCGACATTCTGACCCTGTCAACCTTTTGACCTTGTCGACCTAATGTCTGTCTAAAGGGGGGTACTCACGGAGCGATCGCTGCTTAAAATCTAAGCAATCTGACTAGATTGCTTCGATTTTAAGCACGATCGCTCCGTGTGTAGCCCCCTCAGCGATAGCGATGCGCAGCCCCGCGCATCGCTATCGCTGCTGCTAGATTGGCCTGCATGCAGGCCAATCTAGTGGGTCGCTCACTTCACCCGCTGGGTGAAGTGAGCGGCCCCCCCGTCTCCCCCCGCACGCTCAGCACAGATCGCGCTGTGCTGAGCGCCGGGAGAGATGTGTGCTGAGCGGTTCGCTCAGCACACATCTCTCTGACATCGGCCAGTGAGTACTGGCCTTCACATATGGTGTCTATCTATTGACTGTCTAACTAGACACTGTCTATCTATCAAACGGATACCAGCTTCAACATATACCAGCACTTACCACAAATCCCTAAACAAAAACCCAGGGCTTGAAGGGGTCCTGGAGAATTAGTTGAACTTATTTAGGAGCCCAAAATACGTAGGAATGCCCGAAAACCAATAAACATAAAGGCTAGTCAAAGCTTACAATATAAAAAAAAGCAAAAATATGTCAAACGAAAAATATCATTCAGCATACAAGAAGTATTCAATACCAGCTATGCATGGACAGTGGTTAGAGGATGGAATAAGTAACTAGACCTGTGGTGAAATCTTAAACATATTCATTTAATTTTAGATTGTATTTAATTATTTATTTGTAAGCTAATTGAGCCCCGGGGCAAAACAACATTTTTCACAGATCCCCACACAGTTTGTCAGCAAGTAGTTAAGCCTCTGGTGAGCTACGCAGAAGAAAAAGGAAACTGATAAATTCAGACAAAAGTAACAATGAAGTGCATATGACTGACAATTACTGTACACAGAGCTTTGATCTCAGTGATGGAAAACTGCTGACTTAGTGGCTCCAATATGAAATGAGTGAGTGCCAAACTTACCTAGGAAAAATCAAGCAATACAAGGCAGCGTTTCCAGACCTGACCAAACTGGTATTTACTATTTACTAACTAGGACCATACCATCAATATGCATAAATCATGGTCCATCCCATACCTCCCAACTCATGGAGGCAATGAGTAAGGACGTCTCTCTGCCAGAGGCGCAGCCGTGTCCAAAAAGGGAGCATGGCCTGTGGGAAAAGGGTCATGGCCTTGCAGCAGTGCCACGATCGTGAGCCACGCCCATGTGTTCCGTCACTGTGGGGGCATGCCCAGTGCTCTGTGAGCTGCTGACTTGCACCCAGTTTCCACTGTCTCTTGTAAATAGACCCTAAATGGGCAGCGAGTGACAGGACAGGGGCAAACGCAGGATTTAACGAGGGGGGTTTCCGTGGGTGGGTGTGTATATATGCGCATGTATGTGTAATCAATTATACACACATATACACACATATACACACACACACACACACACACACACATACATACATATATATGTACGGAGGCAGGACGGCACTCATAGAGACTGGCAAACCACAGAAAATCAGCACCGGACGCTGAAGCTGTTTGTCAACGTTTCAGAGTTAGACTCCTTTAAAAGAGTCTAACTCTGAAACGTTGACATACAGCTACAGCGTCTGGTGCTGAATTTATATGGTTTACCAGTCTCTATGAGTGCCGTCCTGCCTCTGTACATATTATCTGATTCTGACGGGCAACGGAGCATGTTGTGCAGTACTAGTAAGGAGTGCCATTCATCATTTACAAACTTACATATACAGCGTTTTACTGTATGCACTACACCAGGGCCTGGAGCAGAGGGGCGGCTGCGGCAGTGTGAGGACGGAGAGAGCTGCTGTGGCTGAGCATGCGCAGCCAGCAGCTCCCACAGCACCTGGGACATTCTGTAAGCATAGCTCTCTGTCAGGGCCGGATTGAGGCTTGTGGGGGCCCTGGAACAACTAAATTGAGGGGGGCCCCACCAATAAATTTGACCATTGCAGCGTATTACATCATGTTTACGATGATGCTGTCAGATGCTAAATAGAAACATAAACGTCATAATAAAACCATTAGAAAGATATTAATCACAAAGCTGACAAATACAAACATGGAGGGAATTGCCAACCTCTCATATACTACTATGTAACAGAAAAAAAAGCGGTTTGGATGGTGTTGAATAAAATATATTAGTATTTTATCTAGAGGATATAAAATCCCTAAGATAAATATTAGAAAATCAGAACCACACGAAGCAGTGTGTATCATTAAAAAAATAGATATTGACTTATTTAAGGCATTTTAAGCAATAATACAATATAGGAAACAGGAGGAAAATAAGGGGAAGGAGACCAGGAGAAGAACAGAGAGTGATGGGAGGAAGTCAGGGGGAAGAACAGAAGGAGCCAGGAGGAAGAAAAGTGGTAGGCATTAGGGGACTTAGGGGAATAACAGGGAGCGATAGGGAGACAGGGGGAAATTAGGGGTACAGAAGGGAAAGAACAGGGGGTGATAGGAGGAAGACAGGCGATAGGAGGCACCTCCACAACAACTTCTTTGACTGTCACATAAAAAAAAAAAAAAGTTGTGGCTGCACCTCGGACCCCACGTGGAATGTTTGCTCAGGCGAACAGGGAGAGCTGTGAGGAATGATACAAACAGGAGGAGATGTGAGGGACACAGGAGGAGACAGGAAGAACACAGGGAATAACGGGAAGATGGGAAGAAAGTGAATGAAAAAAAGCCCAAAATACGTACCTATAAACAAACAAATTAGCATGACTAGCACTAAGGCAGTAGATAACCTGCAGGTCAGCACAAAAGAGAGGCAACTATCAGTTTAGCATAAGAGGGAGCATTGTCTCACAGGCATCACTGGGACAATCAGCCAGCACTTTCCGGGAGCATCTGGAGAGGTGTGTAGAGAGCTGGGGGTCTGCAAGTGACAGGAGGCAGCTAGGAAACCACTCTTACAGAAGGCAGACTCATGAGAGATACTAGAGGAGGAGGAGGGATGGAGAGAGAAAGAGAGATAAGAGGGATGGTGGAGAGGAGACACAGGTGTGAGACAGGAGACAGATACAGAGAGGGAGAGATAGAAAACAGAAGGCGAGACAGCACATTGCAGTGAGTGCAGGGAGAGACAGGCAGCACACAGGAAAGCTGCTGTACTGGTGGGACAAGATAGCTGTCACGATCCGGGTATCTGGACGCCATTTCCTACCCATCAGATGCCTCCTAAGGCTGGCTCAGCGCTCCAGCACCGGATCCCATCTGTTATCCTAATGTTCACATTCCTGCATCCTCTCCTGTCTCTCTGAGACGCTGTCACAGTAACGCCATAATACATCTGGCATGGCGCCGTCCCTGAGCTTCTGCATGCAGAGTGTCAGAGTGGATTACGTCAGCCGCGGCCTCCGCTGTGTCCGCGTGGTTGGATGTGCACTTGTCTGCCTGGCGTCTCCTGTCTCCAGTGGCCGGCGCCGCCATTACTGTTTTCATTACCACATGGATTACAAACCAAACTTCCCTCCAAGTGTCTGCATGGGCGCAGCCATCTTGGATTCTGTCAGCTGATCATTTCCTCCAATCTGTTGTCAGTATTGTTAATCTGCATAATTGCCTAGCCAATCCCTTCCTTGCTGCAGGTATAAATACACTGTGCCTGAGCAAGGAAGGCGTCAGTGCTTTGGTTGTCAAACCTAGTTCCTGTTTGTCTCTCTCCTGTGATTGTCTTCCAGGTTCCAGCTCCTGTCTCAAGACTTCCACCATAGAGACCCGCACCAGCATTCCACCTGCGGTGTAGCCTGACTCTCCGATCCATTTTGGATTCATCTGTTTCCAGTCACAACATTACCTGCTTCCAGCCCAGCTTCCAGCAGAGTACAGCTTCTCTTAAAGGGCCGGTGTCCTTTCTACAGTTTACCACTCTCCACCGGTATTATTATTTCTCCGCTCTCAAGCTCTACATTTCATTCATATTGCATCGCTCTCAAGCTTCATTTATTATTTAACTGGTTCCAGCCAGTATCCACTCCGTGCCAACATCTGTCTGGTTCCAACCAGAACCCACAGCAGCTATTTTATTTACAGCAGTCCAGCTTTCCCTGGAACACCAGCTGGTACGATCCTGGGCTTTCTTCATTGCTACAGTCGGGCCTGGTAAGGACTTTCCAACTCGCAGATAATAAGAACTGTCTCATACTACCAGAGCTCTGTGGCCCCTGCCACCCTGTAGTACCCAGGAACTGTATTATTTCTCTGCTGATTTTATGTTTCTTTTACTGCTACTGTGATGCATGGAGTTTGTCATAAATAAACATCATTGACTTTTATTCAAGTTGTCGTGGTCACGCCTTCGGGCGGTTATTCTTCATGTTACTTACATGTCCAGGGGTCTGATACAACCTCCCAGGTTCCGGTACATCTCAGCCCCTACAACTGAGGCTGCCTCCCGTCAGCTCAGGCCCTCAGTTGTGACAATAGCAGAGTACTATTTTTTAGAGGGGGCATGCACACCTCCTGGAATTGGCCACGCCCCCTCTCTGCGGTCGTGTTACTTTGAAGGCCCATCAGTATGGGTGGGTCCCTTCTGCCTACTGCCCTCATCCTTTTCCACCCACTCCTTTACACACTTACAGTGATGATGGCAGCAGAGTGTGCTCCTAATGCCCAGCAGCAATCATGCCTCCAGCAGTTCTCCTGTGCTCTGCGCAGTGATGTTTGCTGGCTCTGCTTCCGGGTCACGTGTATGGTTCATGGGAGGGGAGATGCTGTGTGCTGAGTGGCCCAATGTTGTGATGTTTCCGGGAACCGACCATGGAGGGTGCAGAGCTGGATGGGTCGGGACAGTGTTTGCGGCAGTGTGGGGGCTCCTGGACAACCGCCCGTCCTCCCCGCCTATAATCCGGCCAGAGAGTCTCTGCTGTTGCTGCAGCTCTGCGACCGCGGTCGCGGCTATTGCTGAGACGGAGACACAGCTGTCTCTGTCTCAAAATGTTTTTAGGGTCATCAGGGGGGGGGGGGTTCCAGGTACTCGGAAACCCCCCCTATGTGCGCCACTGCAGGAGCATCCCAAATCCCCCCCCCACAACTCCCATCACGGGACACTGCTGTCTGTGGGTGGGACAGCGGGACAGTCCCAAAAAAACGGTATGTTCATCCTGCTAAAGTCTTTAATGCAAAAATGCTCATGCCAATAACACTGGACAATTCTGGATGTATCAGCAAGGTAGAAGTGAGATCCATCACTCCTTACCAGCCTGATCGGTCTTGGAATGGCATCTGTGACAAACAACAGTGCCAGAATGAACTATAACATTCAATCAAATGATAGATTATTCAGCATCCTTGAAAACAATTTGCTAATCCAAAATGCACTATGGAAAGATAAAACTCAACTGAAACAATAATACTTCATAATGTGAATAACCTACCTATGCAACAGTATCTAACAAATAGGGCACTGACATATTGATATGCCATCTCATATCAACAAGTAAAGGTGCCAGTCTAGACCAAACCTGCAAAGCTTTCTGCACCAGAAAGCTCTTTGAAGGGTTAACCTGACTGTGCAAAGCAAAAAAAAATAAAAAAATAAACCCCATAAGAAACACCTGCTAACAAGCTCTTAACAAAGAAATTAACTTCATTATAAAGGCTCCAAAGAAAAGCTAGCATAACTTAATGCTTGCTCTTATCTACAGTACCTGAGAGGAGGAAGAACATAAATCACAAATTTAAAATGTATGAAGTCTGCATGGTGGCGCGATTTCCTCCACTGTTGCTTGGTAGTTCATGAACACTTTTTCAGATATCTTGTGCATTTAGAATGGATCTGTGGGGGGATGGGGAAGGTAGTGACTATCAGAGCTACAGGTATGAGTCATTGAGTCGACTCAACGTAGGTCGACAGTCATTGGGTCGACAGGTGACAAGGTCTACATATGTTTTTGGAATTTTTTGGTGTCGTTTTCTTCGTAAAGTGACCGGGAACCCCAATTAGTGCACCATGTCCCCTCGCATAGTTCGCTTCGCTTGCCATGCTTCGGGCACGGTGCCTCACTCCATTACCGCTGTGCTCGGCACAAGTTACCGTTCCCAATCGTAGTCCATGTGGATTGTAAAGTATGCAAAAGTCCCCAAAAATAGAAAAGTTAAAAACTAATGTCGACCTTTTGACCTGTCGACCTAGTACAGGTCGACCTAATGACCATGTCGGCCTAGTTACCCTGTCAACCTAACGCATGTTGACCTATCGTGGTCTACCCAATGACTGTTGACCCAAGTTGAGTTGACCTAACAACCGTATCCAGGAGCTACAGAGTCAATAGCAGAGGTAATAGATACATTGTATAGGGAAACATCTTTGCCAGAAGAGTCAATGGTGGAGACAAGTGATTCATGCTGGGAGGATAATGAAGCAGTGTCAACAGCCACGGGGACCCCAGGCTAGGGTTGTCAGAGAATGCAAGTTTCCCAAAAGAGTGAACCACAGGAGTAGTGGCGTCAGTGGAAGAAATCCAGGATTCGTGATGGCTAGAAGATTCAGGGAGTTGGACATGAAGAGGTCATGATTGGGGATAAATGTATTACTGACAGATTTGGCAGTCAGAGGGCACAGGGGAGAGGGACAGAGTTAAGGGGAGAGATGATAATGAGATTATCAGGGTTGTTGTGGCATGGAGGAGAGAATGATTTAGAACAGGGTGATGAAGAGAGTGTAGGGATGATGTGGGCTCCTGGATGAAGAAGGGTAATTGCAGGTGGAAATTTAGTGCATACTTGCCTACCTGACCCTCTCCATGAGGGAGAAAATGCTCTGTTCCTGGACTTTCCTGGTTATGTATGATTGCCATCACCTGTGGTGAAACACCTTTCTTATCAATTAACTAGCTCACCGCAGGTGACGGCAATCATACATTACCAGGAAAGTCCAGGAACAGAGCATTTTCTCCCTCATGGAGAGGGTCAGGTAGGCAAGTATGATTTAGTGTGATGTAAGTATATTTGAGGAGAGTTGAGTGGGAGACAAGGAAGGGTGTTGGACTTCGTTGTGGAGTACCAGGACATGCAGTATATTAGTGAAAAGTATTGGCTGAGTATTTTTAGTCACTTTTGTTCACATATTTATATTTAAGTCCTCTGAGTATTGAGTGCCTAATTCAGACCTGTTCACAGCAGCAAACTCCTTCTCTAATGGGCAAAACCATGGCCCTCATTCCGAGTTGTTCGCTCGCAAGCTGCTTTTAGCAGCTTTGCACACGCTAAGCCGCCGCCTACTGGGAGTGAATCTTAGCTTAGCAAAATTGCGAAAGAAAGATTCTCTAAATTGCGATTAGAAATTTCTTTGCAGTTTCTGAGTAGCTCGAGACTTACTCTGCCACTGCGATCAGTTCAGTCAGTTTCGTTCCTGGTTTGACGTCACAAACACACCCAGCGTTCGCCCAGGCACTCCCCCGTTTCTCCAGCCACTCCCGCGTTTTTCCCTGAAACGGCAGCGTTTTTTCACACATTCCCATAAAACGGCAAGTTTCCGCCCAGAAACACCCACTTCCTGTCAATCACATTATGATCACCAGAACGAAGAAAAAACCTCGTAATGCCGTGAGTAAAATACCAAACTTCTTAGCAAATTTACTTGGCGCAGTCGCAGTGCGAACATTGCGCATGCGCAATTAGCGGAAAATCGCTGCGATGCGAAGAAAATTACCGAGCGATCAACTCGGAATGAGGGCCCATGTGCACTGCAGGTGTGCAGATACAAAATGTGCAGAGAGAGTTAGATTTGGGTGGGTTATTTTGTTTCTGTGCAGGGTAAACACTGGCTGCTTTATTTTTACACTGCAATTTAGATTTCAGTTTGAACACACCCCACCCAAATCTACATGTTATATCTGCCCCCCTGCACTGCACATGGGAGGTCATTCCAAGTTGATAGCTCACTAACTACTTTTAGCAGCCATGCAAATGCATAGTTGCCGCCCACGGGGAGTGTATTTTCGCTTTGTAAGTGTGTGAACGCCTGTGCAGCCAAGCGCAGCAAAAACATTTTGTGCAGTTTCAGAGTAGCTCTGGACTTACTCAGCCCTTGCGATTCAGTCTTTTTGGTGCCGGAACTGACGTCAGACACCCGCCCTGCAAATGCCTGGACATGCCTGCGTTTTCCCAAACACTCCCAGAAAACGATCAGTTGACACCCATAAACGCCCTTTTTGTGTCAATCAGCTTGCGTTCGGCTGTGCGAATGGAATCTTCGCTAAATCCATCGCCCAGCACCAATCCTCTTTGTACCTGTACGACGCACCTGCGCATTGTGGTGCATACGCATGCGCAGTTTTGCAATTTTTTATCTGATCGCTGCGCTTCGAAAATCGGCAGCGAGCAATCAAGAATGACTCCCATGGTTTTGCCCATTAGAGAAAAATGTTGCTGCTGTGATCAGATCTGAATTAGGCCCTTTGTTTGTGAGTTTGGTGAGTCAGCTTAGGGTATTTTTTTCTCAGTACATATTTCTGTGTTAGTCTCAGATTTACAGAAAGTAGTGGATTCTCCCTTCTCTCTGCCAAGAATCACAACAAAATTTCTAACATCATTAACAAATACAAATTGCATATAAAATGTAAAAATTTTACACATGAACTATTAGCACTTTTTTTAATGCTTTAGCTATGCTTTTTATTTTATAAATATTGCACATTTACTGCAGTTGAAATGGCTCTGCTCGAGAATGAAGGAATCATTATAAGAAGGAGTTAAAGTGGGCCGGAGCAGGGTGGAACTGCATTCCGTAACTTATAATTGGTGGCGGAGCGCGTTCCCACTCCACCCGCCCTCCTTGCAGGTGCAGCTGCCTGATTAAGGCCGGTGTCTCTCTGGCAGCACTGCTGTGCACCGCCGTTGCTACAGCCCACCTCCTACAGCCCCCCTCCAATAGCAGCGGTGGCGGATATGAGCAACGCAGTGCAACTGTCTCCAGGCCCGGCAACAGGGGGGGACAAAGGGGACACCAGTGCCAGGCTCCGAGAGTCAGAGTGGCCCCTGGGGATCAAGAATACAAAATACGGTGAGCAGTACCTATTATTACTTTATGAAAAATGTCGGCTGAACACCCGCCCGCCAATTACTTAACTTAAATAAGACCCTGGCTGCTCCGACCTCCCCATCACCCCCCCGCTTACCCTGTCACTTGGTATGGCCTGTTTGTGATGCTGCGCCGCCCTTCCCACCCTGTCTCTTTCCACCAGCACTGCGCCGTCACTGAGGAGCCCAGCGTTTGTGTGTACACTGTGCCCACCCCGGTCACGAGGGTAGTGTGTGGGATAGGCTGCAGCAGCTCCCTGCAGCCCCAGTACTATCCTCAGCTTTCCCTATATAGAAATTCTTGATATACTGTATACACAAATACTGTGGGCATTCTAAAAGTAAGTTCTTGTATGTGTGTATATATACTGTATGTATGTATATAAATAAATAAATATGTGTATATGTATGTGTGTATATATACTGTATGTATGTATATAAATAAATGTGTATATGTATGTGTGTATATATACTGTATGTATGTATGTATATAAATAAATATGTGTATATGTAAGTGTGTATATATACTGTATGTATGTATATAAATAAATATGTGTATATGTATGTGTGTATATATACTGTATGTATGTATGTATGTATATAAATAAATATGTGTATATGTATGTGTGTCGAGGAGGGGAGGCCGAGGATGGGGTTTGGTATGTGTTACCACCACTGGGGATCCTGGCGGTCAGCATACCGACCGCGGGATCCCGGCGGCAGAATGCCAGCTTGGGGTGGGGAGGGCAACAAGCCCCTTGCAGGCTCGCTGCGCTCGCCACGCTGCAGGCTCGGTATTCCCACTCTATGGTTGTCGTGGACACCCATGAGTGGGAATAGTCACTGCTAGTTGGCATGCCGAATGTCAGGATTTAGAGGGGGGCGGGATGTAACTATCAGTAATGTGAGTCACCGGTCACATAACTACATCCCGAGGGTGGTCGTGGTGGGGGCACGGAGATATCTGTGTACCGGGCACCAAGAATATTATTGCCAGCCCTGACTGTCTCTGCTGAGTCCGGCCACATGAAGCAGAGCCAGTGTGTGTGTGGCACCCACTGTGTGTGTGACACCCAGTGTGTGTGGCATCCAGCGTGTGTAGCACCCAGTGTGTGTGTGTGTGTGTGTGTGTGTGTGTGTGTGTGTGTGTGTGCGTGTGGCACCCAGTGTGTGTGTCTGTATGTGACACCCAGTGTGTGTGCGCATGCGTGTGTGTGTGGCATTCAATGTGTGTGACACCCAGTGTGTGTGTGTGTTTGTGTGTGTTTGTGTGTGTGTGTGTGTGTGTGTGTGTGTGGCACCCAGCATATGTGTGCGGCATCCTGTGTATGTAGCTCCCAGAGTATGTGTGTGTGTGTGTGTGTGTGTGTGTGTGGCATCCTGTGTGTGTGGCACCCAGTGTGTGTGTGGCATCCTGTGCGTGTGGCACCCAGTGTGTGTGTGTGTGTGTGTGTGTGTGTGTGTGGCACCCAGAGTGTGTGTTGCCTCCAGTGTATGTGGCATCCAATGTGTGTGTCTGTGTGTGTGGCACCCAATGTGTGTGTGTGTGTGTGTGTGTGTGTGTGTGTGTGTGTGTGTGTGTGTGTGTGTGTGTGTGGTACCCAGCATGTGTGTCACACACTGAGCAAATCATCTTTTCTAATAAGAATGCCTCTTTAGGTTGGCATGAAAGGGAGGGGCTAGGGGTGTAGCAACCATGAGGACGTGGCTAAGAGGGTGAGTTCCACCACCTCTCTAGTACCACTTTAAGCACTAATTATAAGCATCAGAGGTGATTATGCAATCAGTAATCAGAAGTGGCCAGCTACAGTAGTTCTGGTAACCATTATCAGTGTGTATTTGCACCAAGGACCATCTTAACAGCATTGAAGGCCGTGGGCAAATCAATGCACTGAGGCCCTTACACACCTATTTGCAGTAACCAATTAAAAAAAAAAAAACATGTTCCTCCTACAGTCCTGCGAAGTCTCTCCACATGCTTCCATACAGTGATTGGCTGTCAGCACTGCTTGGTGGATAGCTCCAGCCATCCACCAGTCAGCATGCTAACATCCATTCACTGTCTGGCTACAGGCAGAGAGGCAGGTAGAGAATGCTGCCTGACTGCTCTGATTGTCTGACCACAAACCCTGCTCGATGGACCCTAGAATTGTAGGGCACTGGAAAGCTGCCCATTGTGCCTGTACGTTAAGATGGACCTGTTTGCACCAGCCCTCATACACCAGTAAGTGATGCAGCTACTAACAGGCATACAATATAACTGCATCTCCCCGCAGGTCTCCCTCAGACACAGTTGCATAAACATGCCCCTTAGTGCCCACAGTTGACCACCCCTTACCTCACCTATTTTGCCACTCTGAACGTAAGGAGGTGCAAGTGTCAGATCTGTATATGGATGTAGGTATACATTTATATTGGGAACACAGCACAGTTTTGCATATTTTCTGCTAAGAAAAACAACTCAGCATCAGCGGGAGCTGGAACATGATGCTACAAATTGCTTCAACATATGTCCTGTTCTGCCCACTTGCATGGCCTTAATGAGAGCTGGATTAATAAGAGGGGGGCACAGGGCAGGGGCACATGCCTGGGTCTCCCTCTCTCAGAAGGTACCCCAGTCTTCATTACAGCTGCAGTGCAGAGCAGAATAACACTGTGAGCAGGAAGAGAGGAAGGTTCAGTCCAAGCAGGGGCAGGGCTACATGACACTGACTGCACAGGTAGGAGGGAGTCTGGGAGTAGAGACACTATATTGGCTGCCTGTGTATGTACAGGTATGTGTATTATGGGCCTAATTCAAGGTTGATTGCAAAACAACATTCTCCTCTAATGGGCAAAATCATGTGCACTGCAGGTGGGGCAGATATAACATGCGCAGAGAGATTTAGATGTGGATGGGGTGTGTTAAAACTAAAATCTTAACTGCAGTGTAAAAATAAAGCAGCCAGTGTTTACCCTGCACAGAAACAAAATAACCCACCCAAATCTAACTCTCTCTGCACATGTTACATCTACCCTACCGGCAGTGCATATGGTTTTGCCCATTAGAGGAAAATGTTGTTTTGCTGCAATCCACCTTGAATTAGGTCCAATGTGTATTAATGTGTGACTGAATGTATGTATGTATGTATGTATGTATGTATGTATATGAGTGTGATTATGTACAGTATGTGTGTTTGACTATGTATGTGTACATGTGTGTGACTGTATATATATGTGTATATTCAGGGGCACTAAAAGCTGTGCCATGCCCAGGTACAGGAAGGGGTGTGGCCAATACAGGAACGTGTGGCCTTCATTAATATAACCGCTTCTGTCAAGGGTAAAGGGGGGGGGGGGGGTGCCTGATGAAAACACATGGGCGGTGGCAACGGCACCTGAGAAGGGGTAGAGTGCGGGTACGATTGTTCACCCTCCACACATCACACAGGGAAAGCACAGCACACAGCAGTCCTGTCTTTCCCCCGCACCCTAGGGCCGTGTGCTGTCTACAACGGGGAAGGGGGGGAAGCAGCGGGATCCAGACCCATGCTTGGCTCAAGAGTACCCGTTCCCCCCTCTCTCTCAGCACCACTGTGTACATGTGTGGGTAGGTGTGTGACTGTATGTATAAATGTGTATTTGTCTGTACCAGTATGAAAGTATATATGTGTAACAGTATGTATGGGTACATGACAGTGTGACTAATCTATGCCAATTTTGGTAACACAGTCCTGCTCTACAGGTCCTGTATTGAGGAGAGGTAGGGAGAGAACCTGGTATGCACGTGATGCTGGGAAAGCGATGTACATGCCCCCAGTGTGACATGAAATGGGACATGATGACTGACCACGCCCCCTTTTCATGTGTGTGTTGAAGTCTTACGAATGACAGCCAGTCCCCATATTCTGAATGTTACACTTTAGGGCCATCTCTGGGCCTCATGGGTCTATTCATGAAGCAGTGACAGGAGTGGAGAAGTAAGCCAGTGGAGTAGTTGCCTATTGCAACCAATCAGCATTGAAGTAACATTTATAATTTGCATACTATACAATTGTACGGAGCAGCTGATTGGTTGCCATGGGCAACTTCTCCACAGGCTAGCTTCTCCACTTTATTCACTGCTCCATGAATAGACCCTTAAATCACACACATATATCTGCTTTTCACACCTCTCCCTGGACTTTGAGGCACATGTTCGTCAGCAGCTATGTCATATTTGCCTACTTTTGAAAAAGCATTCAGGGAGATTGCAAAAGTAACACCTATCAGCGCTGACATGTACTTCTACATCTGAGGGGCGTGTCATAAAAATCACTTACATCCAAATGTAAATAAGCCCCAAAATTAGTAAGATCTACTTATTGAAGAAAAGACACTGATATTTTTCAGGATTTGTTTGTGTATTGTGTTTTACAAGAGATTCCATATACTGTAAGTGGCCATGAGAAACCTTATTTAAAATGCATGTAGCCATAGGGATCATTGTGCCTTATAACCAATGCAGGGAAATGGCACTAATGAGCCCATTTGAAGGTATGTATATCTGATTTCTTTTTTTGTCCCCAAGAATGTTACAGTTGCATAATAGGGATAAGGGGCAATCAGGGAAATTGATGGACTATTCAGGGAGCCAGGGAGATTGCTGCTACAGAAGCCTCCATTATCTTTGCTGTTCCTCCGCCTAAACAGAGGTTTAGTCGCACCAAGGCGATATCTTAGGTTGCTGAGTTTATGCACGGACACGCGCGTTGAGGCACGACTACATACTCAGCATGCAATATACATCTCCACCACTGGGTGGCTAATGCTCCACTGATCCAGTACTTTAAAGCGAATAGCGGCGGATTGATCTACAAGCTCTGGCAAATGGTCAGTGACGAATGTTCATACTGCATACTGTACACACAGACCAATGGTCAGAAGGAGAGAATAAAGAAAAAAAAGTTTATAGAGATGCAAATGAACATGTTAAAACACTTGTCCTTTGCCGTGTTAGTGTATACAGACTCAGATGCAACAAATGTGTTTATAAAGCAATACTGTAGTTTATACAGACGCAAATCATGATATACTGTAAAATGTGTTACAAACTATGGTCCATTAACGATAGGGATACAGTATGCTGAAGCGTCCAATATGAGCGTCCAAGTCCTCTACACAAAAATCAATGCTAAGGGATCACTGCTTACAGTACATTTACACATGAGTTTGTGCATCTGTCATGAGCCCTCATGTGCGAGGGGTGAGGTGTGCCGCTTCCCATGCTAAGAGTCCAGGGTTTGATTCCCAAAGTGCGAATACATGTTTATTTTTTTCTGACACTCTATTTTTTTATTTTTTTTCGTAATCTATAGTAATAGACCTTCACATTCAATAGAAGTGTGCACACAGATTTTACATAAATCAACACAAAGCTGCAGGAGCGTCACATTCCATTATTTCTAATACACAGCAGCTATGAGGATAAGTGAGTTCCATGCGCCGTACGGCACACATACAGTACAGTAGCAGGCCAGACTCAATCACAGAGCGGATTCACAAAATGGATTCCGCTCGTGACCCTGCACCTCACGGAAGCCCACAGAAACTGTGCGACGGTGTTGGTATTACAAGAATCAGGGCAATGCTGAAGGAACATCTTTATACACTTAGTTAAAATATACTGTATACACAGCGGCAATGAGGTCCCGAACAATGAGCAATTAATAAAAATAATATTTTTTCTGACACTTTATAAAGAAATTTTTTGGGGGTCATCTACTGTAATACAGGTTGAGTATCCCATATCCAAAATGCTTGGGACCAGAAGTATTTTGGATATCAGATTTTTCCATAGTTTGGAATAATTGCGTAACATAATGAGATATCATGGAGATGGAACCCAAGTCTAAGCACAGAATACATTTATGATTCATATACATCTCATACACACAGCCTGAAGGTTATTGTAGCCAATATTTTTTACAACTTTGTGCATTAATAAAAGTTTGTGTACATACACACAATTCATGTTTTATATACACCTTATACACACAGCCTGAAGGTCATTTAATACAATATTTTTAATAACTTTGTGCATTAAACAAAGTTTGTGTACATTGAGCCATCATAAAACAAAGGTTTCACTATCTCAATCCTACTAAAAAAAAATCAGTATTTCGTAATATTCCATATTTCGGAATATTTGTATATTGGATACTCAATCTGTAGTACCTTCACATTCAATAGAAACATGCACACAGAATTTACATAAATCAGGGCAAAGCTTCATGAGTGTCTAATTCCGGTATCTAAAGTAAACCCGTAGACATATCAATAAATATAAAAAAAAGTAGTGTATGCAGACGCAACTACAGTAAGTGTTCGAGCAATGCTGTACTGTAGTACATTGACGTTAGAGAATCTGTGCTGTACTGTATGAGAAGGGACACAAGAGCTTGTGTCGCACTTCTTATAAGCTCTTCATTTACATACTGTATACATTAGTACTATGTTGTCAATTTATTGTAACCTGACTTCCCTCCCTGTCTGTGAAATGAGCAGGAGGAAGCGGGATGGGGGTGGGGGAGGTGTTGGCTAAATACTGTGTTATGCAGAAAGTATTCATTCTCTCATCTGCTGAAGTGTCCAATATGAGCGTCCAAGTCCCCTACACAGAATCTAGTAATATAATTTATAGTAATATACCTGCACATTCAATAGAAGTGTGCACACAGATTTTACATAAATCAAGACAAAGCTGCAGGAGCATCACATTCTGCTATTTAAAATACACAGCGGCAATGAGGTACCATAGACATATCAAAAAATATAAATTAGTGTATACAGACGCAACTGTTCGAGCAACACAGTACAGTAGTTCATTGGCGTTACAGAATCTGTGTTGTACTGTATGAGAAGGGATCACTCCTACAGTACCATTTACACAAGAGCATCCTCCCTGTCTGTGAAATTAGCAGGCTCCCAGGGAAAGGGGGAAGGCAGTGCTGTATTATTCAAATCATGTTAGAGCCAGAGCTACAGTATAGAACGTATTACAAACTACTGTACTGTATGGTCCACTGATGTTAGGGATACACTGTACTGGATTGTAGAGTATGAACGTCCAATTCCCGTAGCCATTACAGCATAATCAAAACCAACGGGAAGTTTGAATATGATTATGCGCACAGGAAAACAACAGTTTCCATATTTACTGTAACTGTCTGCCGTTGCACACAATACCGTACAGTATAAACCAGTTCCTTTGTGCATGTTGTCTCTAACGCACATCGTCTTTGACGCACGTCTCTGACTCCGTTTGCTGAGGGGACAATGGCAGCACGCCATGACAGGCACTTCAGCACCGGAGAGTCAGACTCCTCATTCGCTGGCGGGACCAAGCTCTCGCCAGCAACGAGGAGAAGCTTAGAGCCTACCGGCGGGCAAGGAGAGCTATACTGGAGGCCTTCAACTGGCACAGGTCGGTGAGGGCACTCCAGAGGAGGTGGAGTGACCTCGTGAGGAGGACACCCAGATGCCTTCAGAGCCTCAGGAACTGTAAGTACAGTACTAGTAGATTATTGTACTTTAAGTTACTGTAATTACAGGTGCTGTATAAAACAGGGTCTGCTGTAGCAGCAGGAACAGTATGAAGGGTCGACCACAGTTAGGTCGACAGTGTCTAGGTTGACCACTATAGGTGGACAGGGATTTTCAGTCAACAGGGTTTCTAGGTTGACATGTTCTAGCTCGACAGGTCAAAAGGTTGACATGTTTTTTTTTCTTTTTTGGTGTTGTTTTCTTCGTACAGTGACCGGGAACCCAATTAGTGCACCGTGTCCCCTCACCATGTCCGTGTCCCCTCACATGGCTCGCTTTGCTCGCCATGCTTCAGGTTACTATTATCAATCATAGTCCACGTGGATCGTAAAGTATGAAAAAGTTCAAAAAAAAGAAATAAATTGTGAAAAACTCATGTCGACCTTTTGGCCAGTCGACCTAGATCATGTCGACCTAGAGACCCTGTCGACCTAGAGACCCTGTCGACCTAGTTACTGTTGCCCAATAGTGTTCAACCTAGATATTGTCGACCTACAGTAAGTGTGGTCGACCTAGAGACCGGCTGCCATCTGGTCTATACAGTATGTTCTGTACCTGCAGATCTACAGTACACAAAAATTGTCTACAGTGAATAGGTCATCCACTAATGGTTGATATTCATTACAGTAGGTTGACAGTCAAATGGTAAACAGTGTGCAAAGGTCGACAGGGTCAAAAGGTCGACAGGGTCAAAAGGTCATGAGGGTCAAAAGGTCAACAATTCTTTTAGTTTTTTTTACATTTTCCCAACTTTTGCTGCATTTACTATCCATGTCAAAGACTATTGCCATTAGTAACCTTGTTACTATTAGTAATCGAGGCCAAAGCGTGGCGAGCGAACACATTTCATCAAATTGACTATCCATGTCCTAAACTACTGTACAGTACTGTATCACCATTAGTAAAGTTTTGGCGTGCGAAGCGAACCACCGCACCTGAAGTGTAGCAAGCGAAGCAAGCCCGCGAGGGGACACTTTCAAATTGGGTTTCAATTTTTTTTCCGAACAGTGTCGACCTTTTGACCCTGTCGACCCTTTTACTGTCTATCTTTTTAATGTCTATCTTCTGTATTACAACCGTAGCAGCATTTCTGTTTGCCTTAATGTACTGTAAATGACAGTCGGGTGCTTTATGATGAGGTCACTGTGTTCTAAGGGGCATTCATGTTGCAGATTGTGGGGGTCATTCCGAGTTGATCACTAGCTGAAAATGTTCGCTGCACTGCGATTAAGGAAAAAAATGGCACTTCTGCGCATGCGTATGCGGCGCAGTGCGCACGCACAATGTACTTTCACAACGGCCGATGTATTTTTACACAAGGTCTAGCGAAGCATTTCAGTCACACTGCTGGCCGCAGAGTGATTGACATGAAGTGGGCGTTTCTGGGTGTCAACTGACCGTTTTCAGGGAGTGTTCGAAAAAACGCAGGCGTGCCAGGAAAAATGCAGGCGTGGCTGGCCGAACGCAGGGCGTTTGTGACGTCAAATCCGGAACTGAATGGTCTGAAGTGATCGCAAGCGCTGATTAGGTCTGGAGCTACTCAGAAACTGCACAATATTTTTTGTAGCCGCTCTGCGATCCTTTCGTTCGCACTTCTGCTAAGCTAAGATACACTCCCAGAGGACGGCGGCATAGCGTTTTCACGGCTGCTAAAAACTGCTAGCGAGCGATCAACTCGGAATGACCCCCTGTGTTCTAAGGGACATTTGTTTTCAGATAGTATTCTAAAGGCATTACTGTGGCAGATTGTATTCTGTAGTTATATATAGTGGCAGATGCTCAATTAGCTTAGTGATATCATTCAGGTGCTTGAAAGGGAGGGGTATTTCTAAGCAAGAAATAAAGGCATTTTGTTTCCCCCAGCACCCTGAATGATAACAGTAACCAGATTTAAATCCCACACAATATTGGAATTCAGAGATCTCAGTTACATATATTTGCGCAAATGTATGAATAAGCCCCAAAGCCGCGTCCAGGCCTCTCTGTATATTTGGGGTCCCTAGCACTATATCTAGGTGCAGGGTGTGGCACCCCAAAAAATCAGCATGAGCCAGAAATCCCAGTGCAGCATACCAGTGAAAACACTATACTGTACATATTGTACAGTATTTACTTTATCCTGCCATGTACAGTATGGCACAGCTTGAAATCTCAGACTATAAGATTTACAGTACAGTAGCCATGCTTTGTGATTTTTTTTAAGTTGATTCTTTAATATGGTACTTTGTACATATTCTACTGTATTATGGCAAATAAAATTGTTGGGCGTACAGTAGACTGATCTATAAATATACTGTACAGTAAGTCAGTTTCCAAAGAAACACTGTTCAATACTAAACATCAGAGAAGGGGAAACCCTCAGTCCTCCAGCTGTTGTTAAACTAAACATCCCAGCATGACCTGCAACAGTTTAAGCACAGCCAAATAGCAAAACTAGCAAGGCATGCTGGTATGTGTAGTTAATTCAAAAACAGCTGGAGGACTGATGGTTCAGTGTACACTGTGAAGTACATTTTTTTTTAAATAAATGGATCAGTAAAGAAAATGCTCCATGTACAGTATACACTACATGTACAGTAAATGATTTTTTTTTATTACAAACACACAAATTCCAGATGCAAACCTGCTGTTCTGTACAGTACAGCAGACAGCTTACGGTGACAGGACTCACTGTATCCCCACCCATAGTCGCAGTGTATTTTAGATAGCGTAATGAGACGCTCCTACAGCATTGCCCTGATTCATTGAAAACCTGTGTGCATACACATACATTCTATTGAATGTAAAGTTACAGTACAGTATATTACAATAGAAAAAAAAATAAAGTGTCAGGGGGAAAAAAGACATGCGCATGCCTCATGACAGATACACATGCTCATGTCTAAATGTACAGTAAGCAGTGATCCCTTGCCATTGGTTTTAGATTATGCCCAAATGGCTACGGGACTTGGCCGCTCACATACTGTACTGTACTGTATCCCTAACTTCAATGGACTACACTGTACTGTAGCTTAAACTACTTGTTTTGCATCTGTATACACTATATTTATTAATTGATCATTCTATGGGACCTCATTGCCCCTGTGTATTTTAGCTAGGCTATTGAGACGCCTTTCAGCATTGCCCTGTAACTTGCAAAATCTATGCCATCGCTGGCTCCCTTGGCTTCCACAGGGCAAGGGATCATGGGCGGCAGCCATTTTGTCAACTTGCTGTGCGATCGAGTCGGTGTATCATAATGTGCATAGAGCTCGCTCGCTTATCCCTATCACCTAGGAGATTCAGACGCTCCTTCAGCATTGCTCTGTAGCCTGCAAAACCGATGCCGTCGCTGGCTCCATAGATGACGGCTTCCACGGGGCAAGGAATCATGGTCAGCAGCCATTTTGTCAACAGTGATCGAGTCCGGTGTATCGTAATGTGCATAGAGCTCGCCTATCCCTAACAACCCTGTGTATTTTAGCTAGGGTATTGTGACTCTCCTTCAGCATTGCCCTGTAACTTGCAAAACCTATGTACGGTGCATAGAACCTTATCTTCATAGCTGCTGTGTATTTTACAGTAGATACAATCCTGCAGCTTTGCCCTGCTTTATATAAAACTTGTGTGCACACTTCTATCTAATGTGAAGGTATAGTACAATAGATAAAAAAATAAAAAAATTATACAATGCCAGGAAAAAATGTACATGCATTCGCACTTTGGGAATCGAACTTGGGACACTAAGCATGGGAAGCAGCACACTTCACCACTCGGACATGTCGCCGCATGACAGATGCATAAGCCCATTGGTTTTGATTATTCTGTAATGGCTACGGGATTTGGATGCTCACATATCCCTAACATCAATAGACCACACTGTACCTGTAACACTTTTGTTTGCATCTGTATACACTACTGTTTTTATTTGTTGATTTGTCTGCGGGACTTGGACGCTCAATGGACTTCATAACGTCAGTGGACTATACTGTGGCTTTATCACGTTCGTTAGCATCTGTATGTACTGTACTACTGTATTTGCGTCTATACACTGTAATATATTGTATGACATGTTGTAGCATATTGTAGCGTAATGAGACGCACCAGTAAAGTTGTTCTTACGCTGTAGTTCGGTATTGTATTTTAATGGAGACCACACGCATGCGCAGTGGTGATTTTCAAAAGCGACATCTGGTGGATGATTGCAGGTATTACACTTAAAGGTAACGCCAAATGCTCTGTGTGCCTCCCTATGACTAGGCAAGCCTCCTTGCGCCCAGGCACGCTGCGTATGCCTGATTGCTACTAACGCCTCAGCCAACAAAGATAACGGAGGCTCCATCTGTATTTCAGAGAGTCTCCTGCAGAATGCAGGAGGGTAGGCAACTATGATATGTTTAAAAGCTTATTATGTGTATTGCATTCCCAGTACAGGTTGAGTATCCCTTATCCAAAATGCTTGGGACCAGAGGAATTTTGGATATCGGATTTTTCCGTATTTTGGAATAATTGCATACCATAATGAGATATCATGGTGATGGGACCTAAATCTAAGCACAGAATGCATTTATGTTACATATACACCTTATACACCCAGCCTGAAGGTAATTTTAGCCAATACTTTTTATAACTTTGTGCATTAAACAAAGTGTGTGTACATTCACAGAATTCATTTATGTTTCATATACACCTTATGCACACAGCCTGAAGGTCATTTAATACAATATTTTTAATAACTTTGAGTATTAAACAAAGTTTGTGTACATTGAGCCATCAAAAAACAAAGGTTTCACTATCTCAGTCTCACTCAAAAAAGTCAGTATTTCGGAATATTCCATATTTCGGAATATTTGGATATGGGATACTCAACCTGTAATACGTTCTTTACTTGCTGTGATTTGTGTTGACTCTGTGGTGAGAAAATAATGCTGTCACTATAACCTGGAATATTTATTGTTTGCACATACTGTAGATATGAATGACTGCATGTTTGGTTTGGTTCCTGTTTTTGGTTCCAGAAATAGGAGAGGCACATTGCAGTGTCTGGGAGGAGTAATATTATAATTCAAAGGGAGGAAGAATGGGTGTGGGATTACAGCATAGAGTTTAATAAGGACAAGCGATCTACTTAGTGCACTTCTTCATTAGACATAGGTATGTATCATATGTTTCCACTGCAATTCAAGTGGTTTTATCCTTAGTCTTTGCTTGCCAGATGCTACAATCAGTGCTTTGTATTTATTACTCACTTTGTTACATGTATAGCACAGGTGCAGAACTTTCAGTTATTTTCATGGGACAATTTACTACTGAGCTTGTGCATCCATGTGTAGGTGCATCCCTGTGTACAGTAGGTACATCCATGTGTACTGCAGGGGCAACCATGTGCAGGTGCATCCATGTGTAGGTGCATCCCTGTGTACAGTAGGTACATCCATGTGTACTGTAGGGGCAACCATGTGCAGGTGCATCCATGTGTAGGTGCATCCCTGTGTACAGTAGGTACATCCATGTGTACTGTAGGGGGAACCATGTGCAGGTGCATCCATGTGTAGGTTACATGCACTACAATTACCACAATCACCATCATGTTAGGTTTTACTGAATGTGATGATACTTTTTGCATATGAAATAATCCTTTCCAATGGATTTTGTCTTTTAAATGCAAAAGATAAGAAATACACAGTAAGAGTTGCATTAGGGACAGCTGGCAACTTTTGGATAGTACTTATACAACAAGGAGAGAGAAGGGTGTTTCAAATGCTACCCTCTCATTTGTTATTAAATTGGCATCTACAATATCTTTCTTATAGTAGCACAAAAGGAATGTGTGTGTGTGTGTGTGTGTGTGTGTGTGTGTGTGTGTGTGTGTGTGTGTGTGTGTGTGTGTGAAAACGGAGGGGTGTGGGTTCCTAGAAACTCCCCCTCTGGTCCAGCCTAACAGATTCATTTACGAAGTAGAAAATCTGTGCTGCTTTTCTGGCATTGTACTGTATATATACACTAGCGCTGGTTTCTTTCTGAAGGACAGTACTGTATATAAAATCCATCATTTCATTAGTGTGTGTATATACATATACTGTAATGTAAATCATTTGGTTAAAATTACATGTTGAATCTTTCTTGTTTGTGAATGCTCTGCAGTTTCCACTTTCTGTTTTTTTCTAAGTATATGTATCTGGGAAAATGGGAATGTGGAAAGATACATTTTTGCTAAAGTGCAGAGTTCCAGCAACAGAATTTTCACATTTTGCTTTAGCCGTGCCATTGTATTTGATGCCATTAATTGTCATGCTGTGAATAGCCATGCTGTGGAATGTCCATCTGTGGAATGCCATGCTGTGGCAGTCCTGCTGTGGAATGCCATGTTGAAGAATGCCTGCTGTGGAATGCCTTGCTGTGGAATGCCTGCTGTGGAATGTCTGCTGTGGGATGCCTTGCTGTGGAATGCCATGCTGTAGAATATCCATCTGTGGGATGACAAGCTGTGGAATGCTTGCAGTGTAATGTCTGCTGTGGAACGTCATTATGCAAAATGCCTTGCGGTGGAATGTCATCTATGGAATAGATGAAATGCCTTGCTGTGGAATCCATGCTAAGGAATATCTTCTGTGGAATGCCTGCTATGTAATTCCGTGTTGTGGAAGGCCTGCTGTGGAATGCCATGCTACAGAATGCTTGCTGTGGAATGTCTGCTACGTAATTCCATGCTGTAGAATGCCTGTCGTGGAATGCCTTGCTGTGGAAAGCCTGTTAAGTAGTTCCATGTTGTGGAAGGCCTGCTGTGGAATGCTATGCTGTGGAATTCCTGCTGTGGAATGCCATGCTGTTGAATACCGGCTGTGGAATGCCATGCTGTGGAATACTGGCTGTGGAATGTCATGCTGTGAAATGCCTGCTGTGGAATGCTGGCTGTAGAATGTTTGCTGTGGAATACCTTGCTATGGAATGCCTGCTGTGGAATGGCATGCTGTGGAATCAGTAAAATAACTGCATAGATGCTGATAGATTTTTTCAATTTCTATAGTCAGTTTTTTCTCATGGGGAGCATTGCAGCACAGTGGTATGTGGTTAGGACCTCTACAGGTCTTATTTTTTCAGAAAATTCAAAGTTTTTGTCACTAATATATAACATGTTATGCTTATTTTTCTATACTTACTTCCAATGCACCTAAATAACATAAAAATACAGATGTGTCCTCATACATCTTGCATCAATATGCCATGCAGCGGGAGATGCCTGGCGTGAATAAGCTGAAAGCAACTCTGTTAGCTTCAGGTGTCTTTTTTTGCTGAAAATGTGTTGCGGTGTGAATGGGACGCACAAGTTGACTCTGATGATTGAAATGATATGCGGCATGCCTATATACTGTAGCATTTCGTATGCAGATACATGTGCGGTTGCACACAGAATATAGGCATGCGCATATAATTTTCTCTGACGTCCTAAGTGGATGCTGGGGACTCCGTCAGGACCATGGGGAACAGCGGCTCCGCAGGAGACAGGGCACAAAAGTAAAAGCTTTAGGATCAGGTGGTGTGCACTGGCTCCTCCCCCTATGACCCTCCTCCAAGCCTCAGTTAGATTTTTGTGCCCGGCCGAGAAGGGTGCAATCTAGGTGGCTCTCCTAAAGAGCTGCTTAGAGTAAAAGTTTTGTTAGGTTTTTTTTTATTTTCAGTGAGTCCTGCTGGCAACAGGCTCACTGCATCGAGGGACTTAGGGGAGAGAAGTGAACTCACCTGCGTGCAGGATGGATTGGCTTCTTAGGCTACTGGACACCATTAGCTCCAGAGGGAGTCGGAACACAGGTCTCACCCTGGGGTTCGTCCCGGAGCCGCGCCGCCGACCCCCTTGCAGATGCCGAAAAGTGAAGAGGTCCAGAAACCGGCGGCAGAAGACTTTTCAGTCTTCATAAGGTAGCGCACAGCACTGCAGCTGTGCGCCATTGTTGTCAGCACACTTCATAGCAGCGGTCACTGAGGGTGCAGGGCGCTGGGGGGTGCGCCCTGGGCAGCAATGATAGTACCTTATTCTGGCTAAAAATACATCACATATAGCCCCTGGGGGCTATATGGATGTATTTAACCCCTGCCAGGTCTCAGAAAAACGGGAGAAGAAGCCCGCCGAAAAGGGGGCGGGGCCTATTCTCCTCAGCACACAGCGCCATTTTCCCTCACAGAAATGCTGGTGGGAAGGCTCCCAGGCTCTCCCCTGCACTGCACTACAGAAACAGGGTTAAAACAGAGAGGGGGGGCACTTATTTGGCGATATGACTATATATATTAAAATGCTATAAGGGAAAAACACTTATATAAAGGTTGTCCCTGTATAATTATAGCGTTTTTGGTGTGTGCTGGCAAACTCTCCCTCTGTCTCCCCAAAGGGCTAGTGGGGTCCTGTCCTCTATCAGAGCATTCCCTGTGTGTGTGCTGTGTGTCGGTACATGTGTGTCGACATGTATGAGGACGATGTTGGTGAGGAGGCGGAGCAATTGCCTGTAATGGTGATGTCACTCTCTAGGGAGTCGACACCGGAATGGATGGCTTATTTAAGGAATTACGTGATAATGTCAACACGCTGCAAGGTCGGTTGACGACATGAGACGGCCGGCAAACCAATTAGTACCTGTCCAGGCGTCTCAAACACCGTCAGGGGCGTTAAAACGTCCTTTTACCTCAGTCGGTCGACACAGACACGGACACTGACTCCAGTGTCGACGGTGAAGAAACAAACGTATTTTCCTTTAGGGCCACACGTTACTTGTTAAGGGCAATGAAGGAGATGTTACATAATTCTGATACTACAAGTACCACAAAAAAGGGTATTATGTGGAGTGTGAAAAAACTACATGTGGTTTTTCCTGAATCAGATAAATTAAATGAAGTGTGTGATGATGCGTGGGTTTCCCCCGATAGAAAATTATTGGCGGTATACCCTTTCCCGCCAGAAGTTATGGCGCGTTGGGAAACACCCCTTAGGGTGGATAAGGCGCTCACACGCTTATCAAAACAAGTGGCGTTACCGTCTCCAGATACGGCTGCCCTTAAGGAGCCAACTGATAGGAGGCTGGAAAATATCCTAAAAAGTATATACACACATACTGGTGTTATACTGCGACCAGCGATCGCCTCAGCCTGGATGGGCAGCGCTGGGGTGGCTTGGTCGGATTCCCTGACTGGAAATATTGATACCCTTGACAGGGACAGTATTTTATTGACTATAGAGCATTTAAAGGATGCATTTCTATATATGCGAGATGCACAGAGGGATATTTGCACTCTGGCATCAAGAGTAAGTGCGATGTCCATATCTGCCAGAAGATGTTTATGGACACGACAGTGGTCAGGTGATGCAGATTCCAAACGGCACATGGAAGTATTGCCGTATAAAGGGGAGGAGTTATTTGGGGTCGGTCCATCGGACCTGGTGGCCACGGCAACAGCTGGAAAATCCACCTTTTTTACCCCAAGTCACATCTCAGCAGAAAAAGACATCGTCTTTTCAGCCTCAGTCCTTTCGTCCCCATAAGGGCAAGCGGGCAAAAGGCCAGTCATATCTGCCCAGGGATAGAGGTAAGGGAAGAAGACTGCAGCAGGCAGCCCATTCCCAGGAACAGAAGCCTTCCACCGCTTCTGCCAAGTCCTCAGCATGACGCTGGGGCCGTACAAACAGGTGCGGTGGGGGGTCGTCTCAAGAGTTTCAGCACGCAGTGGGCTCACTCGCAAGTGGACCCCTGGATCCTACAAGTAGTATCCCAGGGGTACAGATTGGAAATTCGAGACGTCTCCCCCTCGCAGGTTCCTGAAGTTTGCTTTACCAACGTCTCCCTCCGACAGGGAGGCAGTATTGGAAACAATTCACAAGCTGTATTCCCAGCAGGTGATAATCAAAGTACCCCTCCTACAACAAGGAAAGGGGTATTATTCCACACTATATTGTGGTACTGAAGCCAGACGGCTCGGTGAGACCTATTCTAAATCTGAAATATTTGAACACTTACATACAAAGGTTCAAATCAAGATGGAGTCACTCAGAGCAGTGATAGCGAACCAGGAAGAAGGGGACTATATGGTGTCCCTGGACATCAAGGATGCTTACCTCCATGTCCCAATTTGCCCTTCTCACCAAGGGTACCTCAGGTTCTTGGTACAAAACTGTCACTATCAGTTTCAGACGCTGCCGTTTGGATTGTCCACGGCACCCCGGGTCTTTACCAAGGTAATGGCCGAAATGATGATTCTTCTTCAAGAAAAGGCGTCTTAATTATCCCTTACTTGGACGATCTCCTGATAAGGGCAAGGTCCAGAGAACAGTTGGAGGTCGGAGTAGCACTATCTCAAGTAGTTCTACGACAGCACGGGTGGATTCTAAATATTCCAAAATCGCAGCTGTCTCCGACGACACGTCTGCTGTTCCTAGGGATGATTCTGGACACAGTCCAGAAAAAGGTGTTTCTCCCGGAGGAGAAAGCCAGGGAGTTATCCGAGCTAGTCAGGAACCTCCTAAAACCAGGAAAAGTGTCAGTGCATCATTGCACAAGGGTCCTGGGAAAAATGGTGGCTTCTTACGAAGCGATTCCATTCGGCAGATTTCACGCAAGAACTTTTTCAGTGGGATCTGCTGGAAAAATGGTCCGGATCGCATCTTCAGATGCATCAGCGGATAACCCTGTCTCCAAGGACAAGGGTGTCTCTTCAGTGGTGGCTGCAGAGTGCTCATCTACTAAAGGGCCACAGATTCGGCATTCAGGACTGGGTCCTGGTGACCACGGATGCCAGCCTGAAAGGCTGGGGAGCAGTCACACAAGGAAAAAATTTCCAGGGAGTGTGATCAAGTCTGGAGACTTCTCTCCACATAAATATACTGGAGCTAAGAGCAATTTACAATGCTCTAAGCTTAGCAAGACCTCTGCTTCAAGGTCAGCCGGTATTGATCCAGTGGGACAACATCACGGCAGTCGCCCACGTAAACAGACAGGGCGGCACAAGAAGCAGGAGGACAATGGCAGAAACTGCAAGGATTCTTCGCTGGGCGGAAAATCATGTGATAGCACTGTCAGCAGTGTTCATTCCGGGAGTGGACAACTGGGAAGCAGACTTCCTCAGCACGACCTCCACCCGGGAGAGTGGGGACTTCATCGGGAAGTCTTCCACATGATTGTGAACCGTTGGGAAAGACCAAAGGTGGACATGATGGCGTCCCGCCTGAACAAAAAACTGGACAGGTATTGCGCCAGGTCAAGAGACCCTCAGGCAATAGCTGTGGACGTTCTGGTAACACCGTGGGTGTACCAGTCGGTGTATGTGTTCCCTCCTCTGCTTCTCATACCTAAGGTACTGAGAATTATAAGACGTAGAGGAGTAAGAACTATACTCGTGGCTCCGGATTGGCCAAGAAGGACTTGGTACCCGGAACTTCAAGAGATGCTCACAGAGGACTCATGGCCTCTGCCGCTAAGAAGGGACTTGCTTCAGCAAGTACCATGTCTGTTCCAAGACTTACCGCGGCTGCGTTTGACGGCATGGCGGTTGAACGCCGGATCCTATGGGAAAAAGGCATTCCGGAAGAGGTCATTCCTACCCTGGTCAAAGCCAGGAAGGAGGTGACCGCACAACATTATCACCACATGTGGCGAAAATATGTTGCGTGGTGTGAGGCCAGGAAGGCCCCACGAAGAAATTTCAACTCGGTCGATTCCTGCATTTCCTGCAAACAGGAGTGTCTATGGGCCTCAAATTGGGGTCCATTAAGGTTCAAATTTCGGCCCTGTCGATTTTCTTCCAGAAAGAATTGGCTTCAGTTCCTGAAGTCCAGAAGTTTGTCAAGGGAGTACTGCATATACAACCCCCTTTTGTGCCTCCAGTGGCACTGTGGGATCTCAACGTAGTTCTGGGATTCCTCAAATCACATTGGTTTAAACCGCTCAAATCTGTGGATTTGAAATATCTCACATGGAAAGTGACCATGATGTTGGCCCTGGCCTCGGCCAGGCGAGTGTCAGAATTGGCGGCTTTGTCTCACAAAAGCCCATATCTGATTGTCCATTCGGACAGGGCAGAGCTGCGGACTCGTCCCCAGTTTCTCCCTAAGGTGGTGTCAGCGTTTCACCTGAACCAGCTTATTGTGGTACCTGCGGCTACTAGGGACTTGGAGGACTCCAAGTTGCTAGATGTTGTCAGGGCCCTGAAAATATAGGTTTCCAGGACGGCTGGAGTCAGGAAAACTGACTTGCTGTTATCCTGTATGCACCCAACAAACTGGGTGCTCTTGCTTCTAAGCAGACGATTGCTAGTTGGATGTGTAGTACAATTCAGCTTGCACATTCTGTGGCAGGCCTGCCACAGCCAAAATATGTAAATGCCCATTCCACAAGGAAGGTGGGCTCATCTTGGGCGGCTGCCCGAGGGGTCTCGGCTTTACAACTTTGCCGAGCTGCTACTTGGTCAGGGGCACACCCTGGCTGAGGAGGACCTGGAGTTCTCTCACTCGGTGCTGCAGAGTCATCCGCACTCTCCCGCCCGTTTGGGAGCTTTGGTATAATCCCCATGGTCCTGACGGAGTCCCCAGCATCCACTTAGGACGTCAGAGAAAATAAGAATTTACTTACCGATAATTCTATTTCTCGTAGTCCGTAGTGGATGCTGGGCGCCCATCCCAAGTGCGGATTGTCTGCAATACTTGTACATAGTTATTGTTACAAAAATCGGGTTATTATTGTTGTGAGCCATCTTTTCAGAGGCTCCGCTGTTATCATGCTGTTAACTGGGTTCAGATCACAGGTTGTACAGTGTGATTGGTGTGGCTGGTATGAGTCTTACCCGGGATTCAAAATCCTTCCTTATTGTGTACGCTCGTCTGGGCACAGTATCCTAACTGAGGCTTGGAGGAGGGTCATAGGGGGAGGAGCCAGTGCACACCACCTGATCCTAAAGCTTTTACTTTTGTGCCCTGTCTCCTGCGGAGCCGCTGTTCCCCATGGTCCTGACGGAGTCCCCAGCATCCACTACGGACTACGAGAAATAGAATTATCGGTAAGTAAATTCTTATTTTAATCAGCATAAGCTGCTTGAGCATTATATATACATCGTTTTGCGAATAAGACGCATTTTAATGCAAAAAGTCACACGTAGAGATGCTCAGCGTTGCCGAGTTATGCCACGGCATGTCGAGACTAGGGCTCTTTAACATGCAGAGAAGCTAGATATAAGTGTACACATCTGTAGGTTTCATTTGGATTTGATAAATTTGGCAAGCACATGAAAATGTTAATAGACCATGCACACTTTGGGGCCTCTTTATCAAATTCATCAAAATGTCCTCATTAACTATCATTCTGAGTGCCTATTCATCAAAACTCTCTTGCTGATACAGGGAGTCTGATAAAAGCCCATCCAAGTGCAGAGTGAAACGTAAAGTGATAGCTCACCTACTTAACATGTGTGCAGGGCTGGTTCTAGCGCTTTTGGCGCCCCGGGCGGAAAATAGGGGCGTAGCTTCATACAGGGGGCGTGGTCAGTTACGCCCTCTGTAGAGTTGTGCCCCCATTTGTGCCCCCTGTAGGAGTAGCGCCGCTTACACAAAAAAATAATAATTAATACTTACTATCCCCGCTACTGATTCCCGACCGCTGCAGACCTCCGCCGGCGCCGCTCATCTCCTCGGATCTATGGGACAGATAAACACTAGAGGTCAATTATGACCCCTAGCATCTGTGTCAGTCCCACAATGCTGTGCGGTGCACGATGACGTCATCGCGCACCGCACAGCAAATGTCCTCTCCACGAAGGGAAACTAGACGGGTAGCGTCTAGTACCCTTCACAGTGGGGGACCAGCGGGGGACACAGCGGACACAGCGGGGGGCACAGTAGCACAGTAGCGGATCTTGCTATGGTGCGGTGCCCTCCGGAAGGCGGCGCCCCGGGCAAAAGTCCTGCTTGCCCGTGGCAAGATCCGCTACTGCATGTGTGGTCAGGCCATGCATCTCAGATCAAGAATGTGTATGTGTAGGCTGCAGGGAGGGATCCAGAGTTTGCAAAAAAAAATAGCCTCTATGATACACTCTAAAGATGGTACTAGAGTTAGGCTTTTAGTAGCTTGGTAAATTGGTAAGTTTCACACATACTTGCCTACTTTTGAAAAAAACATTTCAGGGAGATGTGAAAGTAACACCTATCAGCGCGGACGTGTACTGCTACATCTGAGAGGCGTCATGAAAATTGCTTACATCCAAACAGTGGAGTAACTAGAAATTTTTCTCCCCCAAGCCAAAAAATCCTTCGGCGCCCCCCCCCCCCCCCCCATAATCCCCGTAATTGGCACTGGCAAAGGTAGAAAAATGCGTGCGCCGCAGGCGCGCGCAGGCAAAAAGGGGGTGTGGCTTTGTAGAAATGGGCGTGGCTTTGCGTGGAGGGCGTGGCATTGCAGGAAAA